>NC_143389.1:41394716-42132974 GCF_980474605.1 Leiobunum rupestre
GCGGAATATTTAACGACGTCTTTTCGAGATGGTGAGATACAGGCGCGAAATAATTGATTCAGCCAAACCGAAGAATAGTCTTTCGTTACTCGCCATTAACGTTCGACAGTCTTGTCACGAATAGGCGGAACATTTCCCATTTCGGTCGATTTCGCGGTTCACTGATAAGCGAAAGACTTAAGCCTAAAACTCGGAATAATAATGAAGGATAAAAAAAGAGACGATATACGAAGAAGGAGAACGGACGAGTGTTTCGCGGGCCTCGGAAACCATGTTCGTCGCTTCATCGGCGTTGTCATCGGAGTTCGCTCCTATCTCCGACAAGCGTGCCTTTACTAATTACTTATCGACCTTTCTCGGTTCCCGGCTCGATTTACTCAATCAGGATCTACCCCTCCCCCCTTCCGTCCTTCAGTTGAGTCCAGACGGTTCGGACGAGACCAGCCTTTGGCCCAACTGTTCCGTCGTAAGCCCCGAAGCTTAGCCGTTGGAAAGACTCCCTTTTATCGGAGTCTTTGTCGTAGCTTTGGTTTTGGGCCACTCTTAATTGACGCCTTCTCTCCGAGCTGCCGGAAACGCCTCCTTCTCGCGAGCGGTCACAGCCGCTTCGTCGTCACCTGCCAAATGCCATTGACGGTTCGTTCCAGTTTACGATCCAAAAATCATTCCCCGGTCAATCATTATATGCGCGTGGAAATTTCCATAATACTACTATGATCGTATTTTAAAAGTTGGCCGTACTTGTAGATAGAAATTAGACCAATTACCAAATCCTCATCTAGATCATGGTCGGCTCAACATATAATTGCTAATGATGGGGAATCACTAGTGACTAATACCAATTAGGAACGCTGAGCTATATAGTAAAGAAAGAATCTCGAGGGAGAGATGGGTCGAAAGGTGGTGGACTGGGAGAGATGGGTCGAAAGGTGGTGGACTAAAGGGATATCTTTCTCTTTCCGCGCCCCATCCGTTCGAAATTGATCGTTTCGTCTCGAATGGAGTTGCTTGACAAGCTGAACTTGACGTCTCTCCGTTCTCTTTGATCGCGTCCAAAGGCGAGAGCTCTGCCGTGTCCCCTTGTCGTCCGCTTATTGCGTGCCACGTCGTTTCTTTTCTATTGTTTAGGTCTTCGGAAAGCGTTTTACTCTCGTACAGATATTGGTTTCTTTTCAAATTCGCTACATTTTATCGCCATCACGGCGAAAGTTTCAAAGCGAAAACTTACTGATTTATTGACGTTTTATCATAAATATACCATACGTCCCCTCCGGTAGCATTTTGAAAAATCAGCCTAAGTCATCTAGTGACTTTTAAAGCCATTCATGCCACGCGAGCCAACAGCTAATAACAACAGCAATATATGGAAAGGATAACTTATCTCATAAGATATATATTATACGCTTCTGATTGTAGGTATTAACATTTTCAAGGTTTCTGCTTAAAAAACAGTTTCAAAAACGTTTATTTTTGAGCATATGTGGACACGCGATTTGTTCCAAAAACAAGCAAGTTGATAAAAATAAATTTTCGAAAGTTGTGGGGGAATGAACAGAGGGTGCAAAACGGGCCCCTTAATCACCCTGCTTCTAGGGCCCTCAAGTGCTATAAGATTTATATCTAGAGGCGTACGTAACACGGGCCTTTGAAATCTTTATCGACGTTCGACTCCCAATTCCGCTAGTGGTCTTCACTGCGAATACCAATATCGGAGCGTGGCTATAATTGCAGGTGGAACTTTGAAAATCGACGCGTGTATAACTTCATTAACAGCTAAATTAAATTTCAGTCTTTAATTAGAGGGTGCCCAATAAATCTCAATTTACATATTGTTGATGAATCTAGGTGGTTCGTTAATTTTAATTATACGGAGGGTTAGTATTTAATGCCGGAAGGAGGCGCTGTTTATTTAGCCGCACGTGGCTGCATTCTCATCCTTGCCTCGCGATTAGCTATAGTAAACGACCGTAATATTTCGACAATCGTGATATTTTGTACACTCGACTGAATAAAATTTGACCATATCTCGTTTTGTGACGCCAAGAATGAAATTAATAACTGTTTAGGGAGGATGACCATTTTCAGATATCCACGGTCATCATGGTTCAGTTTCTCTCACCCCTGGGAGTGGCGGAGGACTATAACGTCATTCGTGTTTCAATCGCGTTCGATGACGTCAGTTTTAAAGGACCAATTAGATACCGGGTCAATTTGATTGATTCTTAAGGGGAAGGGAATACTTAAAGATCGTGACGTGATCGGAAAAATGGCTTAAAATTGCCATTATCTCTAAGTAACAATCAATAAATTCTTGGTGGTGGTAGTCTTTCAGAAAATTAATGAGCCCTTGGCATTGAGAAAGCGACCTTCAGCAAAGGATAAATCCGCGAATCTCCCCAGACCGTTATTCTCTATCAATATCCGCAATCGGGGATTCTTTTGTGATTCTGGTCAGACGGCGCTGTAGCTGCGGGGAATGTCTCCTTATTATTTTATCTCTGCCCTTTGCGTCCGTCTCTCAATTTCTGGCCGCCCAGTCAACCGGATACCCGAGTACACTTTCGCCAAGATGCCTGGAATCTAGTGAACCCTGAAAATATCAATCATTGTATTGGGCGGTAGGGAGAAGAAATATATATATATATATATATATATATATATATATATATATATATATATATATATATATATATATATATATATATAGTAAGAGTAATTCAATTTTCTCTTCTACCAACTCGAAAAATTTTCATCAGATAACGAATAGCTCCTTCGATTCGGTGTTGCCACGTCTCGCCGTTACTCGCCAAATTCCGCGGTTTTTAGTAATTTAGTCCGCGGGATTTAGGATATTTCCAATCAACGTTAATTATAACTACTATCACATCGTTCTTTCATTCAAGTTTTAAATAAAAAATCATTGTTATCGTTTGAAAGTCAACCTTATCACGTTTATCAATTTCTGCTTGGCGGGTTTAATTTATTTCTGGGCGGGTTTTCCATTCGTTTTCCGACCATGGCAAGACGTCCAAATTTCGCTCTCTCCGTTTTCTTCCGGGTAGTTTCTTTTCCAATTTTTAGACAATCGATTTCGGGATGAAGAAGGGTCTCCGATAGAGTTTGCAATTTTGTCACACGCATTTACCAGGGGGGGGGGGGTGGACATATGTCTAACTGACTCCCTTTACGTAGTGATTGGCCAAGAAAATGAATGATACTTTTTCGATCGCGGAATATGAATCACCCTGACAAATTGGAAGCCGAATTTTTGTCGCAAACCTATTGCAAGACAAACATGAAAGCGCAAGCTTTCGGTATTTTCAAAATTAATATTTCAGTCTCGTTTCCGAGACCACTTTCTTTTTAACAGCTTTGTAAAGTGATAAAGTTTACAATGTTTGTTTTTGGTGGACTTATAAATTATGTTGGAAATAAAGCGCGTATTTATAGAGGATTTCTTACAAACGTGACAAAGCTGTAAAGATGTACATTATCTAGATTTTGAAACGGTTAAAGGTTGGTTTTCGCCACGACGCGCAGTGGGGCAAACTGAGACCAAACCTGGTCAAAATTAATATTTCAAAAACCGTTTCCCGAACTAATTTCAAATTTTTGTGACACTTAACACGTGTTGGGGGACAAATAAAAATGATAACATCGATGACCTTGAACCATGTCTTTAAGGTCATTGAAAAATCATCTCGAGAATCGTTAGATTTAGGTTCCAATTAGAAAGTTGTTCCTCATGATATTTAATGTCTGGATAACTTTAGCCCGAATTCATTTGATCAATTGAAAGCCGGAAAACAATTTGGTCATCATGTAAACAATGCTAAACTGTTTACAATTAAAATTTAATAAATCCAAAAATTACGTAAAAGAAATTATCCCATTGACTTAGCATAGTTTTAAGTTAAATCGACGAACTGTAAATAAAATAAATTTTCGATTACTTGGCTTTCTTTTTTACAAATTGAATCATATCAAAGCCCATTTAGCATAAAATGTGGCGAAGAACATTTTTCTAATTGGATTTCTTTTGAATATTCATTATGGTTCTCAACATAAATTTGAATAAATAGAATATTCGTGAACAGAACATATGTTATGTCCGAATCATAATAACTTTCCTGTAGCCAGTTTAGCATTATTTACTTGATGACTAACTGGTTTTAAGTGTGAAATGTTTCGGGGCTTTCAATTGATGAAATGAATTCGGGCTTAAGTTATTCAGACATTAAATATGATGAGGAACACCTTTCTAATTGGAACGCAGTTTCTGAATCTAACGGTTCTCGAGATAATTTTTCAATGACCTTGAAGAAACTGTTTAAGGTCATCAATGTTATCATTTTTAATTGTTCCCCAGCACGTGTTAAGTGCCACTAAAATTTGAAATTAGTACAGGAAACGGTTTTGATGTTATCGCCATGGATCGTTTTTAAATTGGACACCCTTTTTAATTTCATATATCTATTGAAAATCTGTACAAAAAATAGAAAATAGGCAAATATCGGTAAAATTTTTAATCGATATTGTGATAAATAATGAACATTCATGAACTTAAATCAAAAATTGTAACTTAAAGTCACACTAATTCTAAAAGGAATATATTAGTTAAAGACCTCTAACGTCGTTTTCCAGAATTCCCACTATTTGAACTAACAATGTAAGTGGCTTTGTATAATAGTTTCATAACTCTAAAATATCGATATCTACTTGGTATTGATATTTCCAAAACCAAAGACTGCAAAAAATATCTTTATCTTTTAAATCAAGCCTGAATGTATACCAAAAACTATGCAAAAACACCTACTTAAAATTTCTAAAAAAAATCTACGACTTCTAAGGAGCCTGGTGGAGAATAAAATTTAGCAGTCAAAAATCAAACACTGGTAAATTTTGCGTTGGTTTACAAACAAATATTATAAATTAAAATAAAATTCACACGCGTGATTTATGTTTTTGACTTTTGGCCAGGCTTGGGCTCAGTTTGCCCCACTGTGCGACGTTCAGCGTCGATGCAAAAATATTACAATAGGTGACCATTGACGCAAAAAAAATAGGCCTAAGCCTTGGTTTCTACTAGCGCGCGTCATAATGCATTTTCTTTACGCGCGTCAAAATGTTTGTATTTCCCTAACTTGAGTCATGAGGCGCCTCAAAATTCTAAGGAATTCATCTCTTGAGAAGAGTTCTTCGTGAGAATTTTTCTCCCCGTGAGAACTCGCTAAAATGCGTCAAATGTAGAAAGATTCTTCTAAAGATGGCGGCTTACGAAAATTGTAAACTAAGCCTTTGACAATAAATATTATTTTTCCACGATTTCACGACAACATATGAAGGAAGAAAATATTTTATTTATAATTTAAAAGGAAATATTTAATCGGAAATTAACTTCACTCTGAAATTCATTTTCATCCACAAAATTTTATTTATAATATCCTCCCCCTTTAACCCAAGTGAGAATGCTCAAAAGAACTCGTGAGAAGAGATGACGTCACGTCCTGTGAGAAGGACCTTCAAAATTTTGTGAAGTGAGAATTCTTAGAATTTGGACGCGCCTCTGGCGTTTTTACCCCAGCGAAAACCAGCCTTTCAAATCCCACTGACACACGAGTTTCAGTTTTTAAGTACCTTCGTCCGTTTTGAAAAAATTAAAGCGGTGAGTCTCTCTAAAGAGTCTTTGGTCCTTGATGTTCGCGACTGGCTTTTCTTTCCCATTCCTAATGGCGTTTGCGTGCCAAATATATATATTTTTCTCTTTCGCGAATTGACGAGTTGAGAACTTTCTTTGTCTGCCGCCTTCATAGACGTGCTTTCGGAATGTTTTACTAGTCTAAACCACGGTTACTTTTTACGATTTGTTTTTTTCCCTAAGATTAAAAAAATATATTTACAAAAGAGAACTTGTGTTTCGCTATTGCTATTTCTACTTCGTCCCCCCCGCGATACTGACTTTGCTGTACAACTTACGTGCTAGACGGAGAAATTTCCTGATTTTAATTATTAATTTTTACCGCCTTGTTTTTATTACTTTTGTTAGGCTTAAATCTCATTTTTTTATCACGAACTTAAAAGAAAAAATAATATAACAAATTATCAATTACCTTAAAAACCTGTTTGTTTTTTGTTCACCTTTCTGGAAGCGTGGTTGCAGATCGGTTCGCGTGGACTACTTGCTTAAAACAGCTAACTCTGGAACAGATTCGAAGTTGGCCATTAACGAACCAAACATTTCGTAGCCTTGGTGATGCATTAAACAATATGGCGTGACAGACCGTCCTTAGTTTTTTCAAGAAATTAGCGGGAAAATGATATATGGATGATTTTCAGTGTTTCCGCCGTTTTCAGAGTGAAATTATAATTATTTTTAATTATTTATTTTCAAAGTTAGTATTGATTTTTCATGAAAAATATTCGCGTAAGTCTTCGATTTCAAAGTTGTATAGCATTATAAAGCGAAAGTTAGATCAAACCAAATGTTTTACATAGGGTTGTTAATTTTCCGGAAAAATAAAATGCGGAAAAATTTCCAGAAAATTTTCCGGAAAATTTTCCGCAACTCGGAAAAATAAAAAATTTAAACATAAATTACTTTTCAAGGGTTTTTAATGTTTTTAACTTTTTATCGATTTAAAATGACTAATATCAGTAAACATACTACAAAACATTAATAGTGTTACATTTCAACCAGTTTAAACTAGTCTATAGGTTAAATTTTACTTTTAGATTCGAAAAAATGAGGTGAAAATGCCGCTTTATTTAAATTTGCAAACAATATATTAGACAAATCATGGAATGAAAACGTTTTTAATATTTTTCGGAAAAATACGGAAAATTTTCCGAGCGGGAAATTTTCCGACTTACAACACTTTTACATATATATTAAATTTAATTTTGTATCCATGGTTAAAATTGATAATAACATTAAAATAACACAATTGATACTTCATGGCTTTAAAAACATTATTTTAATGTTATAAACGTTAAAATTGCGAGCTTTCGGGTACGTGACCCCTTGTCAAGCACTAGGTTTACAATAAACTTTTATCTCCCTTTTCATTATCACTTTTCATTTTTAACAAATCATTTTTTACATTCATTCATTTTTAATTCACCCCAATTTTTAATACAAATTTTCCCTTTATCTAAATTTAATTTACCGACATTTTTTATTGAGACGGCTTCTTTAAAATATCTTTTAAAATAGTTTGATTCTCGGGTCAAAATTTGACCATTATCAAAATCCATCGTGTGTCCTTTTGTTGTCCAAACATGATTCGCTATTCCGTTGCTTTTTTCCCCTATTTTTATACATTTTTCATGCTCTTTTTTTCTAATTTTAAATTTCCGTTTTGTCTCTCCCACGTAATATTCATTACATTCACAAGTCAATTTGTATACAATTCAAAAATATCATTTATTAATTTTTGAGGGTAACCGCATTTTATTAATTGTCTAAAGTTATTTTTTTTATCTTTTTCTGGTGCATCTGAAATTTTTCCAATTTTGTGTTTTATACTTTTTATAATGCCTATTTTTATAGACCAAATTGCAACAGAAAGAATCTCAAAGGTTGCTAGATGAAAAAATAAGAAAAACTCGGAAAAAAAAGATAGCTTAGCCCGGTTCCTCTGTCGGTTTTGCCGGAAAATCTAATTTAAGGGGCAAAAACTGCACTAGATTTTCCAGGTAACATAGACAAATATTGTAATAATTATTAAAAAGATCTACTACTTCATGGTTCAAACTGTTTTTATTTTAAACGTTTTTCTGGAGCTTTGTCAGCCGCGTTTCACAAATATTATATTACTAGCTGGGTAGCCCGTCCTTCGGCCGGGCTCCAGCTAGAACTAAAATCCAGTGAAGACTGTTTCGGCCGGGCCCCAGCTAGAACTAAAATCCAGTGAAGACTGAGTCATAAACAAACCCCCCCCCTCTCCATTCTCCAAGTGACGATGACGCAGCCGCGAAATTGACTAAAGCTTGTTTTCCACTGGCGCGCGCAACGACGCGTTTCTCAGTTTTGAAACGTGTAAACGTTTTTACGCGCGTAAAGAAAATAACATTATGACGCGCGCTAGTGGAAAACAAGCTTGAGGCAGAAAAATATTGGTCGTATAGGTGTATGTAGTTTGCAGGATTCACGGCACCTTTCCAGGGGCAAAAGTACATAGATTTCGACTCGCTTTTTACCATAGACCTATCCGCATATTACAAACACGTAAGCTGAACTATAGGGACAGTGCCATGTCGGATTAAAATTCTAACGAATGATCCTGCGTATAGATGGCAGTGTGAGGCAGATCTTTTATGATTGGTTGACTTCAAATCATCTTCTGTTTATATTTTTCTGTTTATCGGCAGAGTTGGTATTAATATTGGACACGGGAGTGTTTTCATCAGCAATTGGCAGATTTTCATATCGTTCTTCAGATTTTATAAACTCTAATAACCTCAGTAAGGCCATGAGATGGTTGCAAGTGCCTCCCAAACCAGCAATACATTCGCAGTAGCTATCCAAAACCACCCCTTCTTGTAAATTTAATGCTACGACAACTGTATATGGTGATTCTCTGGCTCTCTGACTTCTGTAGCATTTTCCTTTAACGTAGTACACGTTATCCTTTCTGTAATCAATTAGAAATTATATTTAGCTCAATTCTAACACAGTTATAAATTAGGAAGGGTAACAAGGCTTACCTGTCTGTAAACGTTACTAAACTATTCCTCTCAATATATTCCTCGACGAAAAACCTAAAACTTTTCTTGTAATGATTTTCAGTATCATTCTTTAACCTGTAGTATTCTGATATATCAGTATTTGATATATTTGGCAAGTCTTTTAAAGAAGATACGTAACCGACAATGGGAAAAATCAAGCCGCTAATATTCCTCGCCATTTTTAGAAAGTAAGCAGACGATCGTTAAAAACTGGCAAAACAATGTTTGAACCTAAGGCGCCATCTACATGCAGGATTAGTCATAAACGTTTTTTTGCCAAATGGAACCTGCCCCTGTAATTCCGTCTTCCACAATTCTAATTGCAGATAGGTGTATTATTTAATTAATTAACGTAACCGAAATTGGAAATCGATGAAAATAGAGCGACTCGCTGCCTTTGAGCCGTAAGAATAGCTGTGAGAAATTTGGCGGTCCTAGGTTGAACGGCTCCGACGCCTATAGAGAAACAGACAGACAGAAGACACTTAGGAATATAGTATAGATTGGACACGGCACCCAACGATATTTCGACATATTCAAAACGTCCTCCAGAAAAATACAATCCTCGTTCTATCCCAACCAGTAGAATATTTTTTTTTATTAAAATTATAATAAATATTACAAATATTATTGCATTAAACAAATTTCCAATATCAATAGAACAAAAACCAACTTTAGACACAAAACGTTAATAAATTAACAAAGCAACAAAATGAGAAATAGAAAATACAAAATTTTAAATTATTAGAAAGCTCACGAGACAAAAACCAACCCATTGTATTATAGGTCTTAAACAATCAAATGTATATGGAAAACAAAAGTTAAAGCAACTAAGTAACAAGTTAATTAAAATACTTAGGAATCAATAAAAAGTCAATCTAAATACCCACAGTAATAAACATTGTATTAACAGAAATATGCAATAAAAATATATAATAATAACCCAATCAAACAACAAGGTAATTCAAATACTTAGAAATCCAGAAAATGTCAATCCATATACCCACGGTAATCAAAATTGTAATAGAAAAAAACCAAAAACACCTTACCGTTAACAATTCCAGGCTTATAACGCACAAAACTGAATAGTGAAGGCTAAACAACAGCGCATATCTCAAAATACAGGGTGTTTTTTTGCTCGAAAAAGTGATTTTTTTCAAAAACTATGTTTTCTAGAAAGTTGAAATTTGTACTGTACATTATACGTGCCGGGGGACACTTTCTACCAATATTGCATCTAAATCGAAAAATATTTTAACGTTTTTGAAAATTTAAATTTCGGGGGTCATGAGGCGTGGCACTCTTTTTGAAACCACAATCTGGCTCATTTAGCTATTGACGTTTAATATTAGTTTTTTAATCTAATAGGCCTGTGATTGCATCTAGTCGTATTCGAAACCTATTTTAACCCTTATAGGCGAGAAGATAAATAGACCACAGGTTTAAAGGTCAGTAAAAACCTTAAATTTATTTAGTATTTAAATAACTGTAATACAAACTGTGTAACATTATTGTCGTGATCATACATTATTGTCGTGATTATACATTATTGTCGTGATCATACATTATTGTCGTGATCATACATTATTGTCGTGATCATACATTATTGTCGTGATCATACATTATTGTCGTGATCATACATTATTGTCGTGATCATACATTATTGTCGTGATCATACATTATTGTCGTGATCATACATTATTGTCGTGATCATACATTATTGTCGTGATCATACATTATTGTCGTGATCATACATTATTGTCGTAATCATACATTATTGTCGTGATCATACATTATTGTCGTGATCATACATTATTGTCGTAATCATACATTATTGTCGTGATCATACATTATTGTCGTGATCATACATTATTGTCGTGATCATACATTATTGTCGTGATCATACATTATTGTCGTGATCATACATTATTGTCGTGATCATACATTATTGTCGTGATCATACATTATCGTAATCATACATTATTGTCGTAATCATACATTATTGTCGTAATCATACATTATTGTCGTAATCGTACATTATTGTCGTAATCATACATTATTGTCGTAATCATACATTATTGTCGTAATCATACATTATTGTCGTAATCATACATTATTGTCGTGATCATACATTATTGTCGTGATCATACATTATTGTCGTGATCATACATTATTGTCGTAATCATACATTATTGTCGTGATCATACATTATTGTCGTGATCATACATTATTGTCGTAATCATACATTATTGTCGTGATCATACATTATTGTCGTGATCATACATTATTGTCGTAATCATACATTATTGTCGTGATCATACATTATTGTCGTGATCATACATTATTGTCGTGATCATACATTATTGTCGTGATCATACATTATTGTCGTGATCATACATTATCGTAATCATACATTATTGTCGTAATCGTACATTATTGTCGTAATCATACATTATTGTCGTAATCATACATTATTGTCGTAATCAATCTTAACAATCATGCCTCAATATTCCAGAGCTGATCGTACGGAACTATAGTGGCCATTTACTACGCGGAAGGTGGAAGAAATCTACGACGAGTGAGTGAGATCTTTGAGCAACGACATCCAGATAGAAGACCATCCATAACTACTGTAAGGTGAGCCGTAAATGACTTTCACCAGTATGGTAACGTACAACCTCGATTTCGTGGGCCTGGTCAGCGGGATTTGGACTTTGAAAACACCGTTTTAGCCTATTTTGCCGCATACCCACGTAGTAGTTGTGCCGCGGCGAGTAAGGATTTGGCTTGCAGTAAAACTCGCATTTTGGAAATTTTACATAGGCATAAGTACCATCCTTACAGAGCAACGCTTCACCACGGTTTACGAGATGGAGACGCTTAACAACGGCTGGATTTTTGCAACTGGCCCACAATTCCTCCGCAACATGCTATTCTCGGATGAATCCTCGTTTGCAAGAGACGGCCCTTACAATCACCAAAGTAATCATGTTTGGTAAGACACAAATCCACACTGGGGATATGAACGCCGTCACCAATTTCAATTTGGGCACTTGAATGTTTGGATTGGTCTTGTTCGAAACCGGTTAATTGGTCCAGTATTCTTACCGCAAAATCTAAATGGCCAGAGTTAGTTAGATTTCTTGAGAAATGAGCTTGAACAACAACTTGACGAACTGCCGTTGGCGCAACGAGCAAGACTGTGGTTTCAGCAAGACGGTGCTCCGCCTCATTACCACAGAGCCGTGAGAGATTACCTAAACAACGAATTTCCACAACGATGGATAGGGAGAAACGGTCCCGTACACTGGCCAGCAAGGTCACCCGATCTGACTCCTTTGGATTTCTTTCTTTGGGGCTTCGTCAAGGACAAGGTGTACGCCACTCCGGTTGAGACCCTTGAAGAGCTGCGTCAACGAATTGTAAGCGCTTGCCGGGAAGTAACCCCGGAAATGATTCAAGCCGCTTTCGACAATATGATTGTTCGCGCCCAAGCCTGCATCGCAGACGAAGGTGGTATTTTCGAAACGTACTTATAAATTTTGTTTGTAAGTAGACAAATAAAATGTCTTTGTTTTTTCAAAAAATTCGCATTTTTCATCCTACGAAATTCGGCACATTGGCCAGCAAGGTCGCCAGATCTTACGTAATTTAAATCGCCATTAATAATTTAATTAATTAATTTATTTTCTTCGCCATTGTCTCCTCGATTTTTCAGCGGTGTTTTTTGCAGTAAACACCAGATTAAAAAATTTCTGACTTTCATAAAGTTACACTACTCTCCCAATGGAATTCAAAAAAAGTTATTTTAGCTTGCCCAGCTTGTCACTTTTTCAAGTCGTATTTTTTCAGTGAAAAAGACGTCTATTTTTTTCGCGCCAACGCTATTTGTACGTTTTCAGTGAGGCTCTACAATTTTCTCATTAACAATTTTCTTATAGCACCTAGCGGTTAAAATTTAAATTTTCAAAAAATGTGGAAATATTTTTCGATTTAGATGCAATTTTGGTAGAAAGTGTCCCCCGGCACGTATAATGTACAGTACAAATTTCAAGCTAAAAAACACCCTGTATAAAATCAACGTAACCACATTAATGAAATGTATCACACATTTAAAACCGATAAATTACGAAGTTACGAGTAAAGTAAGCAAAACGAAAAAAGCGCGTTGTAAACCATTTGAAATTGTATTCATAAATGACCCTTAACGGTTCAAAAGTACCGATAGACAAAAAACTAACTAAGTGGACCACCCACGGGTTCTACCCTTTAACCCTCTTATCTCTGCTGACTGCGCTAAAACAAGATTTGACCTTTGAAATTTCATACGTAAAAAAATTTAAGACTTTAAAAACAATTAATATACTCTTCCGCTTAAGCTGAGCTTATAATTTTCAAAGAACCGTAT
The DNA here is from genome assembly GCF_980474605.1 of Leiobunum rupestre. Taxonomy (NCBI): domain Eukaryota; kingdom Metazoa; phylum Arthropoda; class Arachnida; order Opiliones; family Sclerosomatidae; genus Leiobunum; species Leiobunum rupestre. The sequence goes on from NC_143389.1 coordinate 41,407,852, forward strand.
CGGTGGTTCTGTGGTAGAACACTCGCCTGTGATGCAAGAGGGCTCGGGTTCGAATCCCGACCGATGCGATCGCAGAATGATACTATGACGTGGAAACCCTGCCATTTGGACGTTGAGACGTTTACCGTAACCCTCAGCCCGAGGTCCGTCCCAAACGTCGAAGATTCTTCACGTACAATCACAATTCGCAAAAGAAAATTATAATACACCCAATGACAAAAAAAGAGGGCGTTTTTGGAAAAACCTTTTCCCTAATTCTAAGAAACTGCGTACGCAGCGATTACATTTTGCTCCTAAAATGCGAACGCGTTCGCAGCCCAGACACACACACCCACAGACACGGTGATTGTAATACCCCTCCTAGGGGACTATGTCCCCTCGGCGAGGTAAAAAGTTGAAAATGTAATTTCACTACCGTACGAAGAAGGCATTAGTGAAAAAACTAACCGTCAATTAAGAAAGTTTAATGTTCATTTAGTACATAAAACCACGAACACGCTACCTAAAATAGAGGAATTTAAAAAAAACGACGGGAATTTATAAAATAAAATGTGGATGTGAAAAATCATATATTGGACAATCTCTAAAAGAACACTTAAAATTAGAAGGGGATAATGGTAGGTTGGATAAGAAGAATGGTCTAGCAGACCATATACTAAAAAATGTTAATCACGAAATAGAGAGGAATTCAGAGAAAGTTTTATTACAAGAACCGAACTGGAATAAAAGAGTTTTTAAAGAAGCGGTGTGTATCAAAAAGATGGGACAGTTAGAATTAGATCACGGCGTAATAGATGTAAGGAGATGGGGAGATTTTAAAATTGAAGAATCATAATGAGAGCATATGGTAAAAAAGTAATTGGTTGTATATAGATAGATAGATAAACATATTTATATATACATTTTTGGAAGGGGTTTTTACAAATTATATTTTTTAATTCATAATTTTGTGGAATGGTTAATTTAATCATTGAAATTAAACATTTGTAAAACCCGGCTGACGAAAAAGTTTTAAAATAAAAACAGTTATAGTTATTAGTATTGCCCATGGTAATGAAAGAAAACCAAATGAAAAAGGTACCATAAACTCAAAAAAAAAGTTTACCTCTGAACCTCTGTTGGTTGTGCCGGAAAAACCACTTCAAGGTGCAAAACGGACATTTTTCAAGAAATATTTCGGTTAGCATATTACAAAATATATATCAACGGTTTCTGAGTAAAAATACGAAATCGAAAACACAATAGTTTACATCGTTACCTCTGTTGGGTTTATCGGAAAAACCTCCTCAAGCGGAGTGGGGTGGCAGAGTGGTTAGCACTTTCGCCTCGCAGCAAGAGGAGCCGGGTTCGATCCCAGCTTGTGGCACTGGGTGAAAACTCGGAACAACTCCTTCCGCGTTGAGTTTGCAAGTTCTCTCCCCACTGGTTTAAGGGGTTTTCCATCGAGTTCTTCGGTTTCCCCTTCCATAGAAACTTGTTGAGGTTAACCGTAATAGTTAGTGTAGGGAGCTGTTGGCTCGATCCTCCTACGCATTGTAACCCGGCCACCTGAATTAAAGGCTTCAAAAGTCGCTTGACGACTTAGGCCTAAGGTTATGCCTTGGGTATTAGCCTAGCTGATTATTATTATTATTATTAAAATCCAGCCCTTTTCAATACATTTTTCTATTACCAAAACCAAATTGTAAAAAAACTAACAGAAGTACCGATTTAAACTATTCTGTTTTCGAATTACTTATAAGGCGCTGTTTGCAAATTATGTAACACCAAAAATTTCATTAAGATCTAGTTAATCTTCAGAATTGGTGAACCTTACATAATATTCTAAAAAATGAGGGCAAAACGTAGTGACTGATACACGTAAGAATAAAAAGGTAATTAATTATCTCTACGTAATAAATGGTTAAAGTCTTAAACGAGAGAAACGCATCCGAGCTTCAAGAGCACTGTTTGGCGAAATGCTGAGATTTTCAGATGAAATTCAAAATGCCACAAATATTCGCTCCAGAAATTTGTTTACGGTCAAAAATGCGAGGAATATAAATCCACCTCTATGTTTTACGATATTATAGCTAACGTTAGTGAAACCAAAGCTTCTTTTTGGAGCCAGAGGCACGTACCCACCCCGAAATGTACGCTTGTTCGAACAAATTATTCTTATTTAATCAATTGTTAGCCCATACGAAGGAAAATCTGCGCTACGCTACTGCATTACTCCGTATGAGTCGAATTATGAAAAACATTCGGTCAAAATGTAGACATTTGTAATATATAGAAATTGTAAATACTTCCTTGAAAGGAATATAACCTGCTAAGCAATCTTTATGGAAGACCCAGGAATTTTTCAAATTTCCCTGTACAGTGGCGCCAAACATTTCTAAAGCCAAAGGCAAGAGCAACCAAATACCCAAGGTTTTATTCCCTTTGAACTGAAACCCATACTAACGATGTACAACTGTACTCAAGCGGCGGTTTCCGGAAGCTATTTTAACAGGGTTGCCATGCATTTTTCGTTCTAAATAATTTTTTAAAATTGAACATGTATAGAAACCCTGTTAATAAGTCGCAGGAAAACAGGGTTGTGAAACTTTTTAGATGTGAAATAAATAATTGACTTTCTTAAAATATTCTTCAAAATAGTTTTGTATAATCCCAAAATCCTCCAGCCCACGCGGCGCGTTCAACAATATATTTACATTTAACGCCTTTACTTCCAAAAAATTCTCCTACTCTTTCATTGTTTATACATTTGTATATGGACTGTAAATTCAAGTCCGCTCTTTTACACGTTTTCGCATTATCCGAATAGATAATGCTTAGGGTCCCTCTTCTAGCGATAACTCTACGAAATGCCAAAATAAATTCGTCCGTGGCGCAAGTATATAAACAAATGTATGCCTCATTCGTTAAGCAGCGTTCAGACTATGTGAAAATATTACGTTTGCGTCGATCGTGTCGGTTCTTCGAGTTCTTACACCGTTCAGACTTCTCAACAGAGACTTTAAATTTTCGCGCGTGTCGTTTACATTTTTCCATTTCGTTCCGCTCAAAAAGTTCATAGCAGGCATATAGCCTTATGCCTCATCAGCGCTGACTCTAGGTAGTGGCGACCTTTAGAACCATCGAAATACTATAACCAATCAGAGGTGGATAAAAAATTATTTCAATTTTTCCGCCGTTATTACTGAGCTCTGATTGGATGAACAATCACTTTTTATGTTAATCTCCGTGCAAGGTTGGTTCCTTTCTGAACAGTGAAATGAACGAACCGACGCGACCAACATAACCGAAACGACACGACCGATGCTAACGTAATATTTTCACATAGTCTGAACGCTGCTTAACTTAAACAGAAGTCCCGTAGGCCTTTACACTAGCGTCGCAAAATCAGTGTATTTATCTCCCTATTAATTCACCATCTGTTTCGTGAAAATAAGGTCTGGGGAGACTTAGGTTATATAATTCTTCTAAATCCCCGCCAAAATTTTCGAAATCAACCTCCCAAATTTTTATACCAATCTGACTTAATTCTCCGTAATTCCTGGAATAAGAGTTTTCCCCTGACGGTAAATGACGTTAGTATCCCTATAGCTTCGGAAATTTGGGCTACTTTACTAATTGTTTTAGGGACTTTCTACGCGCTTTCAATTAATTTGGAAAAGTTGAATGAAAAGCCATCTGATGTAGTATTCCACTCCATAACTAATATTTTGATTTTATTTCCCTGATCTAACACTGGGAATAAAACTTAGCACATCTGTCTTAAATGGGGCGTATTGGTTTCCCATTTTCTAAGCTTCATTTGGGCCTTTAAGGGGGAAGACTACAGTGGCCATTGTCTACTTTCGCGCTATTTCAAGCTGAACTCTTTTAATTTTGTATTTTAACTTATAAAATTAATATTTCAGTGTAAAACAGCCTCTTGTTTAGTGCCTAAATTAATTTTTACAATTTTAAATTTAAAAGTAATTAAGTTATTACGTTTTAATTCGGACCCCCGGAGCTAAACAAGTTGGGCAAGCGCCCAAACTACCCTTTTGTTAGGACCTTATATCTCGTTAACTATTAATGTTAGAATTATCAAAATTATTTTAAGCACTAGAGGAATGTTCAGCCTAATAAGAAAAATATAATTCAATTGTGTAATTGTTAAAACAGAAACGCTCAGCTTGAACGAAAAAGAGGCTTTTACTGTATTCTTCCCCCTGAACATTAATTCGGCGCATCCCTTGGATAGCTGAAACGCGCTTTCTACGCTATTTTCTTCACTCGAAAGGTCGTCTGCGTATAGCGAAATTAGCGATTGGTCCACCACTTTTTAGTTCCACATCGATATATATATATATATAACGAAGTTTGACTATTGCTATGGATGGAAAGTCGTTAAGTGTTGTAGTTTGTTTGTTTGGCGTGGAAAAGCGACGACACGGTAGATGGAGCTGCGAAAAACAATTTTTATAAATTATATCATTGGCGACACCGGGATTCGAACCCAGATAGCTGCTGGCCGCGTATTCTCGTAAAACCGACGCCTTTACCAAGCCAGTCACGGCATTCTCTCCAAACTGTACTCGGAACTTCTAGTCGTTTTTAGCGACGCGGGGGGATTTGGCTAGTGAAGTTGTCGCAATTGTCGTTCCTTTTTCCGCGTTATTTTACGTATATTTACGGCGTTTAACGTCAAGTGAACCTCAAACTTCGCCTCCCCCCCCCCAACCCAGTGTATTTTCAGGAAGGGTCTAACACGGGCGTGGCGGGAAGTTTGAATTACAGTGTGGGGCTACACAACTTTTACCGATGGCCAGTTTCACGTCTGTCAGGTAAACAGGGGGCACAATTACGACCCCCTTTTAATAACAATACGTTAAAGTCAACTCTATTAACTTAGGATGGAACTTTTAGTCTTGAACACATTTATAGTTTGTATATTTGGTCCAGAGATGTCGCTCTTGCCTGAAAGTTTTGGCGCGTTTTTTTGTTTGAATATTTCATCGAGCAGTTATTTTGGAGGGAAGTTTGAATTAAATCCGGGTCTCCTGAGGGTGGGCGGGTTGGTCTCATTCGATAGAACTATTTTTTTCCGCCCCCTCACGCGTTCCACTAATTTCCGCCCCCTCCGACCAACCCCCTTAAAGGGAGAGTGACCGAAAAAAAAATTTGGACCTATTCGATAGAACAATAAAAGTAAAATTTTGGAATCGTCTACGCTCGCGTCTACGTGAAAGAGTGAGACCAAAAAATCCAAAGCAGTCGAACATAGGGCCTGTTGCAAAAGTCTGCTTTGCTAGAATCGCACATGTTAAATTCAATGGGATAGCACTTTGGCTAGGGCTTTTGCAACAGGCCCTTAGGCTGCAAAGTATGCGACCATAGGATGGTAAATTATATATCAAACGATAGGAAATTACATGGCCTCAACAGCTTTTGTATTTCTTTGCCCACCCGCGTACCCTGAGGGTGGGTGGTGCCCAAGTTTTAATCCTTCAACTTAGGATGGTATTTTATATATCTAACGATAGGTAATCACATGGCCTCAACCGATTTTGTATTGGTTTGCCCACCCGCGTATCCTGAGGGTGGGCGGCGTCCACTCTTTAACTTAGGATGGCAATCTATATATCAAACGATAGGAAATCACATGGCCTCAATAGCCTTTGTATTAGTTTGCCTACCTGTGTCTACTAAGGGTGTATGGGTTTGCCCACCCGAATTCGCCGATGTGGAACTAATATTACGGCCTGGGCCGACTTGTTAACCTTCGTATTTTCTACTTCACTACATTCTAAATGAAATTTTACCGTTGCCGAAAGTAAAATAGGTTAAGAGTTTAAATTCATTTTCTTTAATTTTGACTTCATCTTCGATCACCCAAAAAAATAGTCCGCTATCTCTATCCTCTTCGGCTAATGCTACCATCAAAAAAGCCTTTTATACGTCACTAACAAAGGCGATTTTGTGTTTTCGGAATTTAAGCAAAATATCTGGGCTTAAACTAGGTCCTTGTTTTAAACAAACATTTAAAGAGGGGCATCCCTTTTCTTTCAATAAAGCGTCATTGACAATCCTAAGTTTGGTGGTTGAAAGTCCCCGTTTGACAGGATGTAATAAACCCCCTCCTTGCTATTTTCTATACCTAGCTCTATTTGTTCGTCAATGACGGTCTTGTACTCCATATAAAGAGCCACATCTTGTGAAAATCTATTAACTAACCCCTTTATTCTACGCAAAGCTTTGTTATCGGGCCACGCAATTTTCACAAGCTTCCAAGGGAATTTCACGTGATATCGCCCTTCCCTGAACTCAGTCGTTTCTTTAAAAAAAAATAATCGCTTTTATCAGGAATCCATACTTCTACTAGGAATGCTTATCGTCGCAGATTTTCATCTCGATGTGGCTGACAGTTTTTTTGACGTCACTTTGTTAACTTAACAAACAACAACGTGAGAGGGGAGCGCGCGCTGTGATAACACTTTACTGAATCTTGTACTGAAAATCTAAAGGTAATGGTTTGGTAGTACGTGGCTACGCGTTAAAAGAATAATGACGCTCAACTGAAATAATAACAACTTAAATTTTAATTAGAAAAATGGTAAAATTATTAAAGATACAAATGTTTAGAAGTGGGCGGTTTAATACGAGTCGGGGAGAGCCGTGTTGTCCGTCGAAAGGTTAAAATCCACCCAAAAACCATTCGGTTAAAAATTGCAAGGCCCTTTAAACAAAAACGTCACGTCCTATATTACTCTAGGCCATTAAAGTGAAATCAAATAACGGGCAAGATCTGTAATTATATTCCCATAAACGTCATAAACTGGACTTATTTATCGACAGGTGATTTGCTCTGAAGTAATATGCTAGACCTTGCGCGTCCTAAGTGTTTTACTGAGTTACGCCTTTTTGTTTATAACAATAGAAGTGAAGTTATTATAATACCTTTAATAATGTTTATAAACAAAATTGGAAAGTGAACTTTTACCTATTTGAAATATTGAAATCTGCCTAGCTCTTTCGCCAACATTGTGTACGTTTAGATATTGTTTACTTTAATTTTTTGAAAACGTGACGTCATTATGCTCTTTAATTCATTTTTTTATGTTAATAAATAGGCTTGTACGATTGTTATTAAACTTTACACGTTTTGTACTGTGTTTATTACTCATTGGCATGGTTTACCGCCCTCTGGCGGCACACTGCCCACCCCGACACTGGCGAGACAATTCGAACTCACTGCACCTCTTTCACTTAGAAACAACCTATAAATCAGTAGCATTCGAATGTTTAATCTATTTCTGTAATTATATTCCCATAAACGTCATAAACTGGACTTATTTATCGACAAGCCCTATGGCGGACAACCACCACCCTGACACTCGCAAGACTATTGTTGTCGAACTCAGCGTCTCTTTTTTCCTACAATCCACCTATAAATATTGCATACATAGCTTTCAAGTATATCCGTTATAGCGGGCATTTTAACCTTTAAGACTATTTTTTCGAACACAGCGCCACGTTTTCACCTAGAATCAACCCTCAAACCTTTTGCATTAATTTTTTTAAATCGATGGTCGCTCCGGTTTAGTACTTCTTATGTGTTTATTACTCCATGGTTTCGTTACCGACTCGCTAAACTGTACATTTGTCGCCGTAGCTCAAGAACTATACCAGATATGAACTTCTCCTTTGGAAGGACACAATGGGAGCTTAATTTGAAACTGTATACCAAATTGCAATTAAATCGGTTCTGTAGTTTTTGGTGTAGAGCGGTCTGCGAGGAGAAGATGGAAGAAGAAGAAGATGAAAAATGAAGCCTTACTTTGCCCCATTACTACGAAACGTCACCTCAACCCTGTTCGATGGAATTCGTATATGTTTGTCGCGTTCCTGTAAACTTTCAAACGATGTATCACTTGTTTTGATACGACCTATATGTTTTGAGATACGAGGGGGTAAAATCGGCTTCATTCTGACTCGAGATAATATAGCAAGTGCTCGGGTAGGTGCTCTACTCTATACCCGGACCTTGCATAGGGACTACCGTCCCTTTTGATCAGAACTGCTGAAATTACAAAGTAAGGGGGGCAAAAAAAAGAACTAAGAAGTCGTCAGGGCTTCGCTTCACGCAGAAAGAGGAAAAAGTAACAAGACGTACGACGGTCAGATTACACACAATCCTTCTAATGTGTTAAGTTTGTTTGAGCTATTCACAGCAACCTGCAACGCCGGTATCACAACCAATATATATCAACGGCCACACATAATTGTATTTACACTTATTTGTTACTTTTAGTCATACCTTGAAAGCATCGAAGATTCCTTCGATCAGTGTCTTTCTTATTTTTTTCTTCTGATCACACTTATTTGTTACTTCAGGTCATACGTTATAAGCATAGCGTATTACTCAGATAAGTGTCACACTTATTTGTTACTTCAGGTCATACGTTATAAGCATAGCGTATTACTCCGATAAGTGTCACACTTATTTGTTACTTCAGGTCATACGTTATAAGCATAGCGTATTACTCCGATAAGTGTCACACTTATTTGTTACTTCAGGTCATACGTTATAAGCATAGCGTATTACTCCGATAAGTGTCACACTTATTTGTTACTTCAGGTCATACGTTATAAGCATAGCGTATTACTCCGATAAGTGTCACAGTTATTTGTTACTTCAGGTCGTACGTTGTAAGCATAGCGTATTACCCCGAGAAGTGTCACAGTTATTTGTTACTTCAGGTCGTACGTTGTAAGCATAGCGTATTACCCCGAGAAGTGTCACAGTTATTTGTTACTTCAGGTCGTACGTTGTAAGCATAGCGTATTACCCCGAGAAGTGTCACAGTTATTTGTTACTTCAGGTCGTACGTTGTAAGCATAGCGTATTACCCCGAGAAGTGTCACACTTATTTGTTACTTCAGGTCGTACGTTGTAAGCATAGCGTATTACTCCGATAAGTGTCACAGTTATTTGTTACTTCAGGTCATACGTTGTAAGCATAGCGTATTACTCCGATAAGTGTCACAGTTATTTGTTACTTCAGGTCATACGTTGTAAGCATCGCGTATTACTCCGATAAGTGTCACACTTATTTGTTACTTCAGGTCATACGTTATAAGCATCGTGTATTACTCCGATAAGTTTCACACTTATTTGTTACTTCAGGTCATATGTTGTAAGCATCCCGTATTATTCCGATAAGTGTCACACTTATTTGTTACTTCAGGTCGTACGTTATAAGCATAGCGTATTACTCCGATAAGTGTCACACTTATTTGTTACTTCAGGTCGTACGTTATAAGCATAGCGTATTACTCCGATAAGTGTCACACTTATTTGTTACTTCAGGTCGTACGTTGTAAGCATAGCGTATTACCCCGAGAAGTGTCACACTTATATATGTTACTTCAGGTCGTACGTTATAAGCATCGCGTATTTCTCCGATAAGTGTGACACTTATTTGTTACTTCAGGTCGTACGTTGTAAGCATAGCGTATTACTCCGATAAGTGTCACACTTATTTGTTACTTCAGGTCGTACGCTGTAAGCATAGCGTATTACCCCGAGAAGTGTCACACTTATTTGTTACTTCAGGTCGTACGTTATAAGCATAGCGTATTACTCCGATAAGTGTCACACTTATTTGTTACTTCAGGTCGTACGCTGTAAGCATAGCGTATTACCCCGAGAAGTGTCACAGTTATTTGTTACTTCAGGTCGTACGTTGTAAGCATAGCGTATTACCCCGAGAAGTGTCACACTTATATGTTACTTCAGGTCATACGTTATAAGCATCGCGTATTACTCCGATAAGTGTCACACTTATTTGTTACTTCAGGTCGTACGTTGTAAGCATAGCGTATTACTCCGATAAGTGTCACAGTTATTTGTTACTTCAGGTCATACGTTGTAAGCATAGCGTATTACTCCGATAAGTGTCACACTTATTTGTTACCTTCAGGTCATACGTTGTAAGCATAGCGTATTACTCCAATAAGTGTCACACTTATTTGTTACTTCAGGTCATACGTTATAAGCATAGCGTATTTCTCCGACAAGCGTCACACTTATTTGTTACTTCATGTCATACGTTATAAGCATAGCGTATTTCTCCGATAAGTGTCACACTTATTTGTTACTTCAGGTCGTACGTTATAAGCATAGCGTATTTCTCCGATAAGTGTCACACTTATTTGTTACTTCAGGTCGTACGTTATAAGCATAGCGTATTACTCCGATAAGTGTCACACTTCTTTATTACTTCAGGTCGTACGTTGTAAGCATAGCGTATTACCCCGAGAAGTGTCACAGTTATTTGTTACTTCAGGTCGTACGTTGTAAGCATAGCGTATTACCCCGAGAAGTGTCACAGTTATTTGTTACTTCAGGTCGTACGTTGTAAGCATAGCGTATTACCCCGAGAAGTGTCACAGTTATTTGTTACTTCAGGTCGTACGTTGTAAGCATAGCGTATTACCCCGAGAAGTGTCACACTTATTTGTTACTTCAGGTCGTACGTTGTAAGCATAGCGTATTACTCCGATAAGTGTCACAGTTATTTGTTACTTCAGGTCATACGTTGTAAGCATAGCGTATTACTCCGATAAGTGTCACAGTTATTTGTTACTTCAGGTCATACGTTGTAAGCATCGCGTATTACTCCGATAAGTGTCACACTTATTTGTTACTTCAGGTCATACGTTATAAGCATCGTGTATTACTCCGATAAGTTTCACACTTATTTGTTACTTCAGGTCATATGTTGTAAGCATCCCGTATTATTCCGATAAGTGTCACACTTATTTGTTACTTCAGGTCGTACGTTATAAGCATAGCGTATTACTCCGATAAGTGTCACACTTATTTGTTACTTCAGGTCGTACGTTGTAAGCATAGCGTATTACCCCGAGAAGTGTCACAGTTATTTGTTACTTCAGGTCGTACGTTGTAAGCATAGCGTATTACCCCGAGAAGTGTCACACTTATATGTTACTTCAGGTCGTACGTTATAAGCATCGCGTATTTCTCCGATAAGTGTGACACTTATTTGTTACTTCAGGTCGTACGTTGTAAGCATAGCGTATTACTCCGATAAGTGTCACACTTATTTGTTACTTCAGGTCGTACGCTGTAAGCATAGCGTATTACCCCGAGAAGTGTCACACTTATTTGTTACTTCAGGTCGTACGTTATAAGCATAGCGTATTACTCCGATAAGTGTCACACTTATTTGTTACTTCAGGTCGTACGCTGTAAGCATAGCGTATTACCCCGAGAAGTGTCACAGTTATTTGTTACTTCAGGTCGTACGTTGTAAGCATAGCGTATTACCCCGAGAAGTGTCACACTTATATGTTACTTCAGGTCATACGTTATAAGCATCGCGTATTACTCCGATAAGTGTCACACTTATTTGTTACTTCAGGTCGTACGTTGTAAGCATAGCGTATTACTCCGATAAGTGTCACAGTTATTTGTTACTTCAGGTCATACGTTGTAAGCATAGCGTATTACTCCGATAAGTGTCACACTTATTTGTTACCTTCAGGTCATACGTTGTAAGCATAGCGTATTACTCCAATAAGTGTCACACTTATTTGTTACTTCAGGTCATACGTTATAAGCATAGCGTATTTCTCCGACAAGCGTCACACTTATTTGTTACTTCATGTCATACGTTATAAGCATAGCGTATTTCTCCGATAAGTGTCACACTTATTTGTTACTTCAGGTCGTACGTTATAAGCATAGCGTATTTCTCCGATAAGTGTCACACTTATTTGTTACTTCAGGTCGTACGTTATAAGCATAGCGTATTACTCCGATAAGTGTCACACTTCTTTATTACTTCAGGTCGTACGTTGTAAGCATAGCGTATTACCCCGAGAAGTGTCACAGTTATTTGTTACTTCAGGTCGTACGTTGTAAGCATAGCGTATTACCCCGAGAAGTGTCACACTTATATGTTACTTCAGGTCATACGTTATAAGCATCGCGTATTACTCCGATAAGTGTCACACTTATTTGTTACTTCAGGTCGTACGTTGTAAGCATAGCGTATTACTCCGATAAGTGTCACAGTTATTTGTTACTTCAGGTCATACGTTGTAAGCATAGCGTATTACTCCGATAAGTGTCACAGTTATTTGTTACTTCAGGTCGTACGTTGTAAGCATAGCGTATTACCCCGAGAAGTGTCACAGTTATTTGTTACTTCAGGTCGTACGTTGTAAGCATAGCGTATTACCCCGAGAAGTGTCACAGTTATTTGTTACTTCAGGTCGTACGTTGTAAGCATAGCGTATTACCCCGAGAAGTGTCACACTTATTTGTTACTTCAGGTCGTACGTTGTAAGCATAGCGTATTACTCCGATAAGTGTCACAGTTATTTGTTACTTCAGGTCATACGTTGTAAGCATAGCGTATTACTCCGATAAGTGTCACAGTTATTTGTTACTTCAGGTCATACGTTGTAAGCATCGCGTATTACTCCGATAAGTGTCACACTTATTTGTTACTTCAGGTCATACGTTATAAGCATCGTGTATTACTCCGATAAGTTTCACACTTATTTGTTACTTCAGGTCATATGTTGTAAGCATCCCGTATTATTCCGATAAGTGTCACACTTATTTGTTACTTCAGGTCGTACGTTATAAGCATAGCGTATTACTCCGATAAGTGTCACACTTATTTGTTACTTCAGGTCGTACGTTATAAGCATAGCGTATTACTCCGATAAGTGTCACACTTATTTGTTACTTCAGGTCGTACGTTGTAAGCATAGCGTATTACCCCGAGAAGTGTCACAGTTATTTGTTACTTCAGGTCGTACGTTGTAAGCATAGCGTATTACCCCGAGAAGTGTCACACTTATATGTTACTTCAGGTCGTACGTTATAAGCATCGCGTATTTCTCCGATAAGTGTGACACTTATTTGTTACTTCAGGTCGTACGTTGTAAGCATAGCGTATTACTCCGATAAGTGTCACACTTATTTGTTACTTCAGGTCGTACGCTGTAAGCATAGCGTATTACCCCGAGAAGTGTCACACTTATTTGTTACTTCAGGTCGTACGTTATAAGCATAGCGTATTACTCCGATAAGTGTCACACTTATTTGTTACTTCAGGTCGTACGCTGTAAGCATAGCGTATTACCCCGAGAAGTGTCACAGTTATTTGTTACTTCAGGTCGTACGTTGTAAGCATAGCGTATTACCCCGAGAAGTGTCACACTTATATGTTACTTCAGGTCATACGTTATAAGCATCGCGTATTACTCCGATAAGTGTCACACTTATTTGTTACTTCAGGTCGTACGTTGTAAGCATAGCGTATTACTCCGATAAGTGTCACAGTTATTTGTTACTTCAGGTCATACGTTGTAAGCATAGCGTATTACTCCGATAAGTGTCACACTTATTTGTTACCTTCAGGTCATACGTTGTAAGCATAGCGTATTACTCCAATAAGTGTCACACTTATTTGTTACTTCAGGTCATACGTTATAAGCATAGCGTATTTCTCCGACAAGCGTCACACTTATTTGTTACTTCATGTCATACGTTATAAGCATAGCGTATTTCTCCGATAAGTGTCACACTTATTTGTTACTTCAGGTCGTACGTTATAAGCATAGCGTATTTCTCCGATAAGTGTCACACTTATTTGTTACTTCAGGTCGTACGTTATAAGCATAGCGTATTACTCCGATAAGTGTCACACTTCTTTATTACTTCAGGTCGTACGTTGTAAGCATAGCGTATTACCCCGAGAAGTGTCACAGTTATTTGTTACTTCAGGTCGTACGTTGTAAGCATAGCGTATTACCCCGAGAAGTGTCACAGTTATTTGTTACTTCAGGTCGTACGTTGTAAGCATAGCGTATTACCCCGAGAAGTGTCACACTTATATGTTACTTCAGGTCATACGTTATAAGCATCGCGTATTACTCCGATAAGTGTCACACTTATTTGTTACTTCAGGTCGTATGTTGTAAGCATAGCGTATTACTCCGATAAGTGTCACACTTATTTGTTACTTCAGGTCGTACGCTGTAAGCATAGCGTATTATTCCGATAAGTGTCACAGTTATTTGTTACTTCAGGTCGTACGTTATAAGCATAGCGTATTACCCCGAGAAGTGTCACAGTTATTTGTTACTTCAGGTCGTACGTTGTAAGCATAGCGTATTATTCCGATAAGTGTCACACTTATTTGTTACTTCAGGTCGTACGTTATAAGCATTGCGTATTACTCCGATAAGTGTCACACTTCTTTATTACTTCAGGTCGTACGTTGTAAGCATAGCGTATTACCCCGATAAGTGTCACACTTATTTGTTACTTCAGGTCGTACGTTATAAGCATTGCGTATTACCCCGAGAAGTGTCACAGTTATTTGTTACTTCAGGTCGTACGTTGTAAGCATAGCGTATTACCCCGAGAAGTGTCACAGTTATTTGTTACTTCAGGTCGTACGTTGTAAGCATAGCGTATTACCCCGAGAAGTGTCACACTTATATGTTACTTCAGGTCGTACGCTGTAAGCATAGCGTATTACTCCGATAAGTGTCACAGTTATTTGTTACTTCAGGTCGTACGTTATAAGCATAGCGTATTACTCCGATAAGTGTCACACTTCTTTATTACTTCAGGTCGTACGTTGTAAGCATAGCGTATTACCCCGAGAAGTGTCACAGTTATTTGTTACTTCAGGTCGTACGTTGTAAGCATAGCGTATTACCCCGAGAAGTGTCACAGTTATTTGTTACTTCAGGTCGTACGTTGTAAGCATAGCGTATTACCCCGAGAAGTGTCACACTTATATGTTACTTCAGGTCATACGTTATAAGCATCGCGTATTACTCCGATAAGTGTCACACTTATTTGTTACTTCAGGTCGTACGTTGTAAGCATAGCGTATTACTCCGATAAGTGTCACAGTTATTTGTTACTTCAGGTCATACGTTGTAAGCATAGCGTATTACTCCAATAAGTGTCACACTTATTTGTTACTTCAGGTCATACGTTATAAGCATAGCGTATTTCTCCGACAAGCGTCACACTTATTTGTTACTTCAGGTCGTACGTTATAAGCATTGCGTATTACTCCGATAAGTGTCACACTTCTTTATTACTTCAGGTCGTACGTTGTAAGCATAGCGTATTACCCCGAGAAGTGTCACAGTTATTTGTTACTTCAGGTCGTACGTTGTAAGCATAGCGTATTACCCCGAGAAGTGTCACAGTTATTTGTTACTTCAGGTCGTACGTTGTAAGCATAGCGTATTACCCCGAGAAGTGTCACACTTATATGTTACTTCAGGTCATACGTTATAAGCATCGCGTATTACTCCGATAAGTGTCACACTTATTTGTTACTTCAGGTCGTACGTTGTAAGCATAGCGTATTACTCCGATAAGTGTCACAGTTATTTGTTACTTCAGGTCATACGTTGTAAGCATAGCGTATTACTCCAATAAGTGTCACACTTATTTGTTACTTCAGGTCATACGTTATAAGCATAGCGTATTTCTCCGACAAGCGTCACACTTATTTGTTACTTCAGGTCATACGTTATAAGCATAGCGTATTTCTCCGACAAGTGCCACACTTATTTGCTTCTTCAGGTCATACGTTGCAAGCATCACGTACTGCTCCGATAAGTGTCACCCTTATTTGTTACTTTTGGTCATATTAGAACGGCCTTGAAAAATGCCAGAGATAAATTCGCGTATAGTCTCTATAACCACGCGTATTTCCAATGTTGGAAGTTGAGGGGGGTACGTATACGCTGTCCAAAAACCTAACTTAGAATTAAACTTAAGCAACGTAATTGCAATTCTAGGTTATATGGAAACCACAGCTATTCAAAAATATAACTTTCATGAAAGTCGGACTTAAATTAAGGAACGTTATGTAGATTTTTAGGCGAAAATATTAACACACGAAAATTGGGGTCCCGTAAATTACCTTGAAAACTATACTTAAATTAAATATTTACTGATATAACCGAAGTTGTAGGTCCGCTGAATCCTTACCTATCCAATAATATTTTTTTAACGTTATCGGACCTAATTTTAAATAAAATATCTACTACATAAAGGAAATCACCGATAATAGTAAATTGGGCAAATGCCCAACTTTTTGGGCTCCGATTTGAAAACTTTATGAAAGGCTATCAATGGCGATGTCTGTACATTCGAACGAGATATCATTGACTCTTCTAGCCCTAACCGTTGAAGAGGTATGCGCGACACGGCGCCATCGGCATCGGCGGCATCGGCATCGGCATCGGCTACACTGTACGTGAGACTAATACACACAAACTGTGTGTAAAAACCGAAAACTTTCCAGAACGTTTTACACACTATAAAGAAATAAAGCAAAAGTAGGCCTGATTTTACAAATGTACGGGGTCAACTATAAAAATACAAGTGCTACGGGGTTTTATTTTGTCTAGTTTAATGGAAACGGGGCATACTTTATGCGAATGACTCAAACAAAAGAATATATATATATTAAGAACAGAAGTAAATGACTGAAAGTATATCTAAAATGTTTTTAATTGTTGAATTTTCAACACGTGCAGAGGGGATTTTTTTCTCTAGTAGGCGGGGCCAAAGCCGTCAGAGTTATTTTACCATACGCGATAAGCTAGGATAAGCATTCCTGGTAGAGGTATGGATTCCTGCTATTATTTATGGGATCCTCCTCGTCATTGATACCCAAACTTGCAAGTTCAAAATAATGTCAGAAGGGCGCGATCTACGTTCCTTGTAGAGGTCGGCGTTTGAATAAGAAATTATACGATTGTTTATATTTATCCATAACCGATAATTATTCAGAAATATTCGAAAAAAATGATTAATTTTACATGTTGAATCGTTGTTTAATCGTATAATTTATTCACATAAATCAAATAATACTAATTTTAAGGATTAATTGAAATTTTTGCGGTTAATTTATTTGTTCCGCCGACCTCTAGTTCCTTGGTTCCACGCTAATCTTCGTAACTGATTTTAATAGATAATTGCCCGCGTGTAACGGCTCTTCCCTTCGAATTTGCTGTCTGAAATTTGATAAAAGTAGTCCCCGCTGATTAGTACGATAATTTCTGACGGGCCTAGAGGGGGTACTGTCGGATCGTCCGCTAACGGAAACTGCTTTCTATCCATAAACATTTCAATTTCTACACCATCCAAGCTTTCAGTTGGGTTGCGGATAAATGGAACGACTACGGCTACTAATTCCATACTTTTTATAATTCGCTCTTTTAGGTGTTTTTTCCATAAACGACCCGACGTGAAAGCTTTCTTCCCCCAATACGGGCAATTTTCAATTTTGGAGAAATTCCTCGGTGACGAACGTCCCCTGACTCCCCCCACCCCATCTAATATCAAACCATCACCCTATATTTCCAAACCATCACCCTATATTTCCAAACCATCACCCTATATTTCCAAACCATCACCCTATATTTCCAAACCATCACCCTATATTTCCAAACCATCACCCTATATTTCCAAACCATCACCCTATATTTCCAAACCATCACCCTATATTTCCAAACCATCACCCTATATTTCCAAACCATCACCCTATATTTCCAAACCATCACCCTATATTTCCAAACCATCACCCTATATTTCCAAACCATCACCCTATATTTCCAAACCATCACCCTATATTTCCAAACCATCACCCTATATTTCCAAACCATCACCCTATATTTCCAAACCATCACCCTATATTTCCAAACCATCACCCTATATTTCCAAACCATCACCCTATATTTCCAAACCATCACCCTATATTTCCAAACCATCACCCTATATTTCCAAACCATCACCCTATATTTCCAAACCATCACCCTATATTTCCAAACCATCACCCTATATTTCCAAACCATCACCCTATATTTCCAAACCATCACCCTATATTTCCAAACCATCACCCTATATTTCCAAACCATCACCCTATATTTCCAAACCATCACCCTATATTTCCAAACCATCACCCTATATTTCCAAACCATCACCCTATATTTCCAAACCATCACCCTATATTTCCAAACCATCACCCTATATTTCCAAACCATCACCCTATATTTCCAAACCATCACCCTATATTTCCAAACCATCACCCTATATTTCCAAACCATCACCCTATATTTCCAAACCATCACCCTATATTTCCAAACCATCACCCTATATTTCGAAACCATCACCCTATATTTCCAAACCATCACCCTATATTTCCAAACCATCACCCTATATTTCCAAACCATCACCCTATATTTCCAAACCATCACCCTATATTTCCAAACCATCACCCTATATTTCCAAACCATCACCCTATATTTCCAAACCATCACCCTATATTTCCAAACCATCACCCTATATTTCCAAACCATCACCCTATATTTCCAAACCATCACCCTATATTTCCAAACCATCACCCTATATTTCCAAACCATCACCCTATATTTCCAAACCATCACCCTATATTTCCAAACCATCACCCTATATTTCCAAACCATCACCCTATATTTCCAAACCATCACCCTATATTTCCAAACCATCACCCTATATTTCCAAACCATCACCCTATATTTCCAAACCATCACCCTATATTTCCAAACCATCACCCTATATTTCCAAACCATCACCCTATATTTCCAAACCATCACCCTATATTTCCAAACCATCACCCTATATTTCCAAACCATCATCCTATATTTCCAAACCATCACCCTATATTTCAACTTAATTTTGACCAGGATGGCGTGCCATTATAGCTTTCGCCGTTTGAAAAACCATCGGTTGGTTTTTCTATATTTGCCTGATTATTATCACAAACGGCCATATTAGGACCCCTTCTACAAATCCTTTACCGACTTGGTTGAAAATTATATTTTTAGTTGGGACTGATCATTTCTAAACTACGTTTTCGGCTGCATTAAGAAATTTTAATTTGCACGTAGTCAAAAGTGTTTGCTCACTTCCAGCCGCAACTCAGAAAAAATTTGTTCCATAGTTACCATGGCAATCAACTACAGCAACTGATGGATGCCGATTTTTCGGAGGTCATGTGCAAGAAGTTGGTAACCCCGTCGTTACCCCACCGTCAATCGGAAAGTCCTCGGAATTCGAATCGAGTTCTATATTATCTTTACGTTCAAAGAAACCACCTATGGACTGCAATGTAAAGGATGATAAAATTAGCGAATAAGTAGATAAGTCCATTAAGAAAAGGGATAATGAAGCTAAACCCTAAACAAATTTGAAGAAATTTAAAAACTTACTAATAGCTCGTACCGATAGGTCTTCGAGCAAACAAAAACGCGAAACTCGGACTAAATAGATCTTCGAGTGAATAATTAAATTAAATTAAATAAAATAGCCAGAAAATCCAACGGTAGACCGGTTTCGTCCTATTTGGGACTCGTCAGTACCGTGTGGGAAATCTGGCTCGCGACTATAACGCCGAATAGAGAAACTAAGCCTAAATATTAAAACGGAAAGCCGGATAGGGGAGAGTGGTGGAGATTAGTATATACGTAATGTTAAGTTCAAAGGAACCACCTATGGACTTATCTACTTATTCGCCAATTTTATCATCCTATATTATCTTTGCTAACAGTAAGTCCCCTTTACCTTCAGAAAATGAAAACTGACCTGACTTGTCTTGTCTTCCGGCGCACAGACCGGTTAAGTTTTTCCTTCCCCCCTCAAGAGCCGGTGGAAAATTAGACCATGCTGACTTTTTCATTTTTCCTAAGCATAAATAAAAACATTATTAATTAAAGGTGGGGTGGCGGAGTGGTAAGCCTAGTTCGATTCCAGGTTGTAGCACTGGGTGAAAACTCAGAACCACTCCTTCCGCATGGAGTTTGCAATTTCCCCTTGGATAAAGGGGTTTCCCCCCAGTTCTTCGGTTTCCCCTTTTCATAAAAACTTATATAGAGGTTAACGGTAATAGTTAATGTAGGGAGCTGTTGGCTCGCGTGACATTAAGGGCTTTCCACCACCCTCCTACGCATTGTAAGCCGGTCACCTGTTTTAAAGGTAATAAAAGTCGCTAGAAGCAGGGCCGGATTAAGACTTTATGGGGCCCTAGGCCCAAGTTAATTTTGATGCCCCCTTTCAATATCGAGGGAAGCGAGCTAGGCGCTTCCTCAATTTTTAATTGAGAAATGGAAGGAAAATTCATTTTGCTGCCAGATTTAGTATGTCATCAGGGGCTTGACGGCAGTCCGTCAGAGAATGTGACAATCAAACGTTTTTGGTTCATAGGGGTGGACGCATTTACTAAAATTACTCCGGAAAATATTTTGTGAAAAGCAAATGATGAAAGTTTTGTACTTTGATTTTTTTCGAACCCTCTTGGTGCCCCTTGTAGGCTTGGTGCCCTAGGCCCAGGCCTAATCGGCCTATTGGTTAATCCGGCCCTGGCTAGAACACTTGGGCCTAGCTTATTATTATTATTATTATTATTATTATTATTATTATTATTAATAACTTGACGCCAGTTCGGGGGAAAAAGTTACCGAACTGGGCTATTTTGCGAACAAAGATTATTTATTTACTTCTGGTAATGTCACTTTACCAAAAACCTGGATTTTTTTTTAAAATGATATAAAACGTAATGGTGCATCAATCGTCTTTAAAAAATGCCAATTACGACGGATGTCCAAACTTACGTCATAGGTCATCAAGGTCCTGCTGAGGTATAAAGCTTGGCTCACACGATGCGATTTTATGGTACGCGACTCCTTGTCGTACGCGATTCAGAACGCGGTCGCACTAGAATTTCGTTCACACAACGCGTCGATAACAAAGAAGAAAGCAGTGACCATAAATGAAACAAGTCGTAGCCTCCAAATAGAAAATCCATCGCATCATTCAACCATAGAAACTACAAGAGGAATAGAAAGAGTCGACGAAAAGTGCTACGGGCTCGGTACGGGCAAAAGGTTCTCCCTTCATTTCCGCTTGAATCTAATTGGCCGTCATTTCCAAAGCTTTTTTTGATTGGATCAGAGATAACCGGAAATGAAGGGAGAACCTTTTTCCCCGTGTCATCTTAGTAAAGCACGTACAAAGGCAGGGCCTTCTATTCCTGTGGTAGTTTCTATGATTCAACCATTTGCTTATACCAGAAACATGCTCCCAAATGAAATATAAATTCCCATTTTGACCATTTATTTTGTACATTTTATGTTTATGATAGCATAAACCCGTCGAAATAAGAGGGAAAAGCGCCGGTCCGTAATCTAAAATAGAATTTCGTCGCGTGAAAGAAACTTAGAAATTTTCCAAAGGAATGTCTCCCGTTTACTCCCACTTTTAATACTACCAAAGCTGCCCGTCGCGCGCGATAAAATAGGTTCCAACCTATTCTCGGTCGCCGTCGCATGCGACTTCATAAAACCCCTTCATACGACGCGATCTTTGAAATTTTGTCGCGCGCGACCGTTCGCGTACGACAAAATCGGATCGTGTGAACCAGGCTTAACGTCTATGTACCATCTTATTCTTTATCTACTATTTTTTTAAGGTTTCGAAAATGTTCTAATTCAACTCTTTAACTAATTAAAGCTTGGCTCACGTGGACGGGATTTTCATTGTTTTGCATAAGGCTAAAATATTTCCGCGAAATAAATGTTCTTTTTAGAAACGTAGTATCGTTTCCAATTTCTCAGTTTCGTAGATTTTATTCAGCGTTATATATATATATATATATATATATATATATATATATATATATATATATATATATATTCTGAATCCTCAGTCATATATTTCGGACATACCAAGTCTCAAAGTCCGCCCTCAAAGTCAAGAAAACTCATAAAGAAAAAGCTCTATTCCACTGCTGCACGATATTGTCTTGGGGGCGCTTTCTTCGTGCAAAGTAAGCGAAGAGCGAAACTCAAATATTTTGTTTCGGAAGATTAAAAAAAAGTCATTTTGGGTTTCAATTTCGATAGTATCGAGGAAACCACAAAAAAAAAACAATTTAAATTCGAAGTTTACCAAGCAGCTGGATTCTGCAAGGTTACTAATAAAAAAAAAGAAATTTTACCCTTTGTTCCGTCATCCATTGATCTCTCAATTTTCCTTTCTTTAGAATTTTTCATAAGTTGTATTTGTCACTTTTATATTCTTACTCTGTATCGTAGTGCTTCCAACACTGGTCAGCTTATTCGGGTCGTAATTTTCAAATATCTTAAGATATCAGTTAGTCAGATCAGGTTTATGAATTATATTCCCCTACCCAGCAGTCTGATTTCAATTTGTATCTGATTAATAATCCCAAGTAATCAATCTGAACTTATTCATTTTGCTGAAGAGCTATTTTACTTGTATACGTTTATTAGATAAATATTCTTGTGGAAAGCAAATTAAAATAAATAGAAAATAAAATAAATAGTAATTAAAATAAATAGTAATTAAAATAAATAGTAATTAAAATAAATAGTAATTAAAATAAATAGTAATTAAAATAAATAGTAATTAAAATAAATAGTAATTAAAATAAATAGTAATTAAAATAAATAGTAATTAAAATAAATAGTAATTAAAATAAATAGTAATTAAAATAAATAGTAATTAAAATAAATAGTAATTAAAATAAATAGTAATTAAAATAAATAGTAATTAAAATAAATAGTAATAGTAATTAAAATAAATAGTAATTAAAATAAATAGTAATTAAAATAAATAGTAATTAAAATAAATAGTAATTAAAATAAATAGTAATTAAAATAAATAGTAATTAATATAAATAGTAGTAATTAATATAAATATTAATTAAAATAAATAGTAATTAAAATAAATAGTAATTAAAATAAATAGTAGTAATTAATATAAATATTAATTAAAATAAATAGTAATTAAAATAAATAATTATAAAATAAATAATTATAAAAATTTATAGTAATTAAAATAGATAGTAATTAAAATAAATAGTAATAAAATAAATAGCAATAAAATAAATAGTAATAAAATAAATAGTAGTAAAATAAATAGTAATAAAATAAACAGTAATAAAAATAAATAGTAATAAAAATATAATAGTAATTAAATAAATAGTAATTAAATAAATAGTAATAAAAATTAGTACTAATTAAAATTAGTAGTAATTAAAATTAATAATAAATAAAATGAATAATAAATAAAATGAATAGTAATTAAAATAAATAGTAATTAAAATAAATAGTAATAAAAATAAATAGTAATTAAAATAAATAGTAGTTAAAATAAATAGTAGTTAAAATAAATAGTAATTAAAATTCCTTTCGAAATTTTAATCGGGGATAAGTAAAATCGATCTGAAATCTGCTCACCTTCTGTCTGTCGTTTTAAAATGAATTCAGATTAGTTTCGGGTCTAATTACCTATGTGGTTTCCATTTTGACCCAAATCAACAGACCTGATAATATCTGAACGTAAATGCGGAACTGAGAGAATCAGTTGGAAGCACTGCTGTATCGTGCACTATGGTGCAAAATATTCTGGTTACCCTACGTGGTATTACTACGGATCCCATTCACTTGATTTAAAGGCATTAAAAATCGCTAGCTGACCTACATGGGCCTAAGGTTGTACCTTAGGTATTAGCCTAGCTAATTATTATTTATTTATTTATTTGATTAATTTATCAATTATTCTTAATTAATTAATGACAATTATGAGTATTACTGTGATAAGTCATAAATCATTTAACAAATGTTTTTTGTTCTTCGTTGCAAATTGATTTTTAGCTATCGGTATTTGACGTATCTTTTCTAATTAGTAATAAAACCTCATTAGTTAGTCGTAGCACTGCCCTTGGAGCCATCATTAGATCCTTTAGTCGCTTCGGATAAAATTCGCTAGAGGGCGCCAGTTCTCCGTCTTGTTTAAAAGCGCTGGCCATTTTTTTAATAATACTTATATTAATAATAATCAGCTAAGCTAAAGCACCACCTTAGGCCCAAGTTATCTAGCGACTTTTAAAACCTTTTAAATCAGGTGGCTCGGTTACAATGCCTAGGAGGGTGGTGGCAAGCCCTTCATGCCACGTGAGCCAACAGCTCCCTACACTAACTATTACCGTTAACCTCAAGTCCCCAACAAGATTTATCAAAGGGAAAACCGAAGAACTCGAGGGAAAACCCCTTTAATCAGTGGGGAGATAATTATAACTTGCAAACTCAACGCAGATAGAGCTAACTAGGTTAGCTGCCCAATCGGGATTTTTTGGTAGAATAGAGGTTTGAGAACTGGATAATTTATTAAGAAAATGGGGATTTTAGAACCGATATTCATTTTGCGGAGGTCGGACCACATTGTGGCTTTTACTCTTATTTGACCTTTAAAGTTGAAACGGCTGAGTTCCTGGCAATGCCTTTCCTTTTTCTTCACGCTTAAAAAAGTAACGTCCACCGTTCCTTCGCGGCCCTGATAAATGATTATCTTTTCGCCAGCGAAGGAAATCAAAATAATATACAGTTCTTTTATTTCTTATTTTTTTCAATTTTTGAAAACGGTATGGGGAATTTATACCATTAATTTAATAACTTTTCGGTTCACTGTGTCCCTCTAATGGAACTTTTAGAAAATTAAATTTGCCTAAGCTTCAGCCATTTATTTCGCAAGATCCCGGTTCTCTTTTTACTGGCGTCCATTAAAACAAATCATGAATATAAACAATTGTTCCATCCAGTTTTACCGCCAAATTATTAAATTTACTCCCCGGTTAAATATTGAAACACTTGTGATTAAGTTTGAACCCTTGATCAATTAAATCCGATTAAATCAGGATTAAGATGATTAAATTATGACTTAAATCACTATTAAATCGAGTTAGTGATTAAGCCGATTAAATCACGATTTAACTGATTAAATCAGGATTAAGCTGATAAAACCATGATTAAAAATAAATGTATTCCATAAATTAGATCGTGATTAAATCGCCGTAATAATGATTAAGTCGATTAAATCAAGATTAAAAAGGATTAAACCGTGATTAAAAATAAATATATTCCATAAATTAGATCGTGATTAAATCGCCGTAATAATGATTAAGTCGATTAAATCAAGATTAAAAAGGATTAAACCGTGATTAAAAATAAATATATTCCATAAATTAGATCGTGATTAAATCGCCTTAATAATGATTAAGTCGATTAAATCAAGATTAAAAAATTCGACAGTGATTTAAAAGATTAAACCGTGATTAAAAGATTAAATCGGTATAAAAATTTAATCGCGATTAACATGATTTAATACAATCTTTAATTTTAAATCGATTTAAAGTTATGGCGTTATAATTATACTATTAAAATAATAAAGAGTCAGGATACTTCATGATGAAAAGTTTTAAAATTTATTTACAAAATGAAAAAGTTTGGCTTGAAGAGGAACTTTTCGTCATGAAGTATCCTGACTCTTTATTATTTTAATAGTATAATGATTTAATACATTTAATCGGATTAAGTATACACCCTAGGGGCTGTTCACAAATTACGTAACGCGGTAGGGGGGGAGAGGGGGTTTGTGCAAGCGTTACTAATTGTTACGTGGGGGGGGGGGGGGAGGACGGTTCACTAAAATGTTACGTAACACATATTATTTTTAATATCGTAGAATAAAATTTTCATAACTTTCAGAAACAGTCGTAATTATTAAAAACATAAGCATTTTCATTGGTTTGCTCACGTTTAAAAGAATTTCATATGACCTTGATCTACAGTTTCGCCTATTTTCCCCCGCTCGGGATGGACAAAAGTGCGAGAACGATTAGTCTGGATCTACCACGTGAATTTTAAAGTTTTAAATTTTTTCCTCAGTTTAGATTGATTTTTCATTGTTAAAAATGGACAAATGCGCTCTATTTACGTCCCTCATATGGGTGGGTATAAAGTGTTGCATAAAAATGCAGTTGTCATTTCAAGTTTAAATTACAAACAATAAAATTTAGTACCTGCTCTTATTGTACTTTATTACCAGCATATTAGTTGTTACGTACTATAATAATATAAGGGGGGGGGGGGTCGAAATTTGTGACGTAATTTGAGAAGAGGGGTCTTTCCATTTGTTACTTTTTGTTACGAGGGGGGAGGGGAGTCTAAAAAGTGGTTTTTCTGCGTTACGTAATTTGTGAACAGCCCCCTAAAGAAGAGTGATCTGCCCCATAATTCTGTACGAGATAAGAATCCGTAATTATTCCCTCGAAACATGTATCTGTATTTCCAAATATGGTTTGGAAGGATAAATGGGGCTCGAGAAACTAATTTTCTAAACCTTTTTCATCGGAAAAATACGGATTATAAATAAATGTATAGTTTCAATGTGTGTAATTTTGATGTTTTACATATTTAGATGGAGTAATAAATGCGGGAAATATTAAGTCGTGATGTGGCTTAGCGGAAAAAAGTTCCCAATTAAAACTGCCTCGTTTTTTTTTATCCTAAATGGTATTAACATAAGTAACATAATATCCATAAGTATGACACGGAACGAATTCGGTTAATGATAGTCTGTCGTGGAGTGTTTGCGAAATTGGAAAATAGTTGGCTAGTTTGATGGCGAGAAATACGAGCGTACACGCGTTTAGGTTTGAAATTCGAAAATAACTAACTTCTGAAGTGGAACTACTGTTTATAATAGTTATTTTTATCTTCCGATTCAATAATTCATCATTATTTTCCAAAAGTAAGCGTTATTTACACTTTCGAAAGCATTTCAATTTTCAATAGGCCTTGGCCGGTCCGTCGAAAAGGCTGCCTCCAAATACTAGAAGTGATTCGCGGAGAGTTATCAGTCCAGCGGTACGTAATGGTTTACGTTGTCTTTGGCGAAACAGATTATCATTAAAAAAATTTCATTGGGTGAATAGGAAGTGGGATACTTATGTTTATTATGTTACTTATTGTATTAATAATAACCGAAGTGTATAACATACCTGCTTCTGATGTTAATCGCTTATTAATTAGTATATATTTCTAAACGGTATAGTTTTAAAATATTACATGGTTAGAAAATGTGATGTAAATGTATTATAAACTTGAAAATTCTGATGATATTAAAACTACTTTAGAACTAATTTTATTAATGAAATTAGTGTCGCTATTTGGAAATTAAAATACTTCTTTCCACATCTTCCAAAAATTGCTTCCAAACCTTGACAACAGCTTTTATAGAATAATGAACAAGATGTCACGGACATTTAAGTACACACAATTCCCCCGATGTATTAACTATATTTGAAATATTAAATTTAAATTTGAACAAATTTTCAATCATCTTGTACATTAGCTTAATAAACCCAAAAGGAATTTTATCGAAAAGGAATTTTTCGAGTTACCTGGTTTTGTAAATAAAGTATCGAAACGCTAATACTTTAATTTATTTTAATGTTTAGATAAACCTAATTTTTCGATTTACCTGGGTTTGGAAATTAGGTAGCGGAACGCGAACTTAGACAAACCGTATGTTTCGAGTTACCTGGTTTTGGAAATAAGGAAGTGAAACGCGAACACGTTAATTTAAATTAATTTTTAGACAAACCGAATGTTTCGAGTTACCTAGTTTTGGAAATTAGGTAGCGGAACGCGAACTTAGACAAACCGAATGTTTCGAGTTACCTAGTTTTGGAAATAAGGAAGCGAAACGCGAACGAGCTAGTTGGCACCTGTATCAATTGTTACGAAATTTAAACATCACAATAGTGCGTACGCGAATTGGCCAGAAATCTCACTTAAAATCAATATCTCTGAACGCAACCTTATTCAGAAATGATCAGTACTAACTAAAAATATAATTTTCAACCAAGTTGGTCTTAATTTAAAAAAGTATGTAGATCTAAAGTCGAATATCGCCATATCGCACTAAAATGGGCAAATGACCAATTTAAGGGGCCCCCGATCTTAAATATTCATAGCGGGCTACCGGGGGCATGATATTTCCTTTCGATTGAGATATATCTGGCCTTTCTAAGCTTAATTATTCTAGAATTATGTGGAATACGGTGGCATCGGCATCGGCAGCATCGGCTACACTGTGCGTGAAACTAGTACACACAAATCCTTTAGTGTGTTTCAAGTCCAGTCGCGATAGCGCAAACTCTGTGTTTGACTTTGATGGTGATTTTATAGAAACATCTATTCAACAAACCCTAACGTACTTATGAAATACTCTTTAATTATTATATGTCATGTAAAAGTGTGTATATATTAAAGATTATTGAAAATAATCGAAAACCTTTGAGGGTCAGTTTTTAAATTCTTTAAAGTTTTATATAAAATAACTACATGGAGCATATAAATTAAAATTTTAATTTTAAATAACCATATTTCTAGATTTAGGAAATAATATTGGATTCCAAAAAATTAAAATAATCCTGATTTTGCTGAGCGTGACCATATTTAGTTCCCACCGCCCCTGAACTCCCATTCTCCATTTATTTTCTAATAGACTCCCCATAGAGGTAATGGCGGACAACTCGAGGACAAATAAAAGACTCTTAAATGAAAATATTTCACGAAGTTGACTCTGCGTGACACTATACAGGGTGTTTTAAAAGGTTACGTAAATATTTGAAGGAGCTGTAGAGGGTGAGTTTGTAGCATATTTCCTTATTATCCTTAATCAAACTGACTGGTAGCCAGCCTAGTGAAGTATGCGAGACAAAAACCTACACAATCTAAATAAGCAAAAGCGCTAACTGTAGGGGAATTAACGAGAACTAGTGAACAAAATGTTATGAATATTTAATTGAACACCAATTGAAAGTAATAGGGACTTGGCAGTGCTACGTCACAGTTTTTTTTTCAATAGTTTTTATCCTGGGGAGAAAAAGTATACCAGAATGGCGGCCATGGCCAAAGGTACGGCGTGACGTCATGCTGCCAAGTCCCTATTATACAAACTAACTATTGTTGTCTCATTGGTATAAACCTACCGAATGCCCGCTAATTCACTGTTAAATGGGCCTATGAATATATTTACAATACTACTCCTATGGTTACGTAACCAGGGTTGCCACACGTCAGGGAAAACAGGGAAATCAGAAAAAAGTCAGGGAATTTAAGAATGGACCTAAAAAGTCAGGGAAATATCAGGGAATTTAAGAATTTACCTAAAAAGTCAGGGAAATGTCAGGGATTTTTTAGAATTTGTAAAAAGTCAGGGAATTAAATTTTATCTTGGCACTTTTTTAAGGTTATTTTTTAGACCATATCTACGACAAATTCTATGATTATTATTTATTTCGTTCAACCGAGCTCTGAGAGTCCGAGCGAATCTTATTTTTGACAATTCCCATGGGTTCCTCGAAACCTCGTAGGACAACACCTGACCACGCCGGATTTTAGTTCGCGCGCCCAGATTGTACTTCATGGGTTTCCTTTAAATACGGTCCACATTCCATTAATACCATGACCGAGAGTTTGGAAAGTTTTTGAGAAAAATACTTAGCTATGACAAGTATATTTACTAGGCTACAACAATAGAACAAACTTTAGAGATCCTTCCAGAAATAGTTACAAAAGGGATTATAATGGGTAGGCCCGAACGGATTTTAACAGGCTGGCGCCATTCAATCTACACTGGAGAGAAACAAGTTGGCCTAGTCCCATATGCTATTTTTAGAAACACTAAAATATAGGCGATTCGGTTTGAAATTTGAAAATTAAAAACCCCATATACAGGGCGTTTCAAAAGGTTATGCAAAAATTTGAAGGAGTTGTAGGGGGTGAGTTGAGAAGTATGCCTGTTTTTTCCCATTTTCCTACGATGAGTTAAAAGAGTGCCAGAGAGCGTCAAAGTGTGGCCTACTAGCCCCTGGAGGTAGGCTGCAGCAAGCGGAAAACGAAGCAGCAGGGAAACGCGAACATTAAGGTTTGGGTTCGTGTGATAGGTAAAAAAGGACTTTGTTAATAAATCGACGTAACCGGCGTAAAAAAAGTAAACTTAAACAGTATTAACAGTCCCTACTGCTAGGTTTGCGCTGGTTGTAGCCTACTTCCAGGGGCTAGTAGGCCACACCTTGAAGCTCTCTGGCGCTTTTTTCACTCATCGTAGGAAAATGGGGGGAAAATGCATACTTCTCAACTCACCCACTCCTTAAAATTTTTGCATAACCTTTAGAAACACCCTGTATTCAATTAACTCATCCGACGTCTGGCTGTGTGACCTATGGCGTGAATTTCGTATTTTGACTTTTATAAGCGGAAGAATTTTTTCCAGTCGAAAAGGGTGCCACCAATATTGCCCCCCCCCCCCTACGTGGAAATAAACGACATTTGGACACTTTCCCTTCGAACGAGCATTCCGCCCTCTTTGGTGGCCATAGCAACAGATGTCTCTTCGTTTTCCCCTTTCTATAAAAACTTGTAGAGCTTAACGGTAATAGTGAGTGAAGGGAGCTGTTGGCTCGCGTGGCATGATGGGCTTGCCACCACCCTCCTACGCATTGTATTATATTCTAAAAATTACCGCGAATTCTATTTTAATAATTACCTCAAATTATATTCTAAAAATTACCTCAAATTATATTTCAAAAATTTCATCGAATTATATTCTAAACATTACCTTGAATTATATTCTAAAAATTACCTCGAATTATATTCCAAAAATTACCTCGAATTATATTCTAAAATTTACCTAAAATAATATTCTAAAAATTACCTCAAATTATATTTCAAAAATTTCATCGAATTATATTCTAAACATTACCTTGAATTATATTCTAAAAATTACCTCGAATTATATTCCAAAAATTACCTCGAATTATATTCTAAAATTTACCTAAAATAATATTCTAAAAATTAACTCGAATTATATTCTAAAAATTACCTCAAATTATATTTTAAATACAATTTTAAAATATCCTAAAAAGACATCAAATTATATTCTAAAAATTACCGCGAATTTAATTTTAATAATTACTTCGAATTATATTCTAATAATTACCTCAAATTATATTCTAAAAATTACCGCGAATTTAATTTTAATAATTACTTCGAATTATATTCTAATAATTACCTCAAATTATGTTCTAAAAATTACCTCGAATTATTATCTAAAAATTACCTCAAATTATTATCTAAAAATTACCTCAAATTATTTTCTAAAAATTACCTCAAATTATGTTCTAAAAATTACCTCAAAATATATTCTAAAAATTACCTCGAATTATATTCTAAAATTAACTAAAATTATCCTAAAATGTATGTAATTATCCTAAAAACTATCTCAAGTTATCGTAAAAAAGACCTAAAATTAGCCTAAAACTTACCTCAAATTATCCAAAAAGGCTTCGACTTATCCTAAAATTATCTCAAAATATCCTTAAGTTTGCCTTAAAAATATCCTTAAGTTTACCTTAAAAATATCCTTAAGTTTGCCTTAAAAATATCTTATAGTTAGCCTCAAAATATCTTATAGTTAGCCCTAAAATTATCCTAAAGTTGCCTTAAAATATACGAAATCTGTCTAAATAAATTATATAATAGCCTCATAATATCTTAGAAGCACCCTCGAATTATCTTTAAAATGGCCTAAAACTATCTTAATATTTATATTAATTTACAAAACATATGATGTACTTTCTATTTCTTAAATAGTAGAAGGGACGTTCCTAGTCTATGCGAAATAAGCCGCAAACCGTACTCGCTTGACATCCGATTGAAACAGAAACGTTTCGAAATCACCGCAAACGCCTGGATTTTAAGCGTAACGTCGGGGCAGTCGCGATATTCCAGAATTAGATTTAATTTCATTTTCAGCGAAGTGGAGAAATGCTATCGTAACATCCCTCCGGAATTGATGTTGATGTGGGCGGGGATGACGTACTTTCTCTTATCATCATAAGCGAGTCGGGTTTAGAATTTCGCCGTTCATTTGTCGCTATTTTAAAACTTTTAATTCGATTGTTTGGCTAACCCAAAACTGTCACAATTTCCATACAAAAGGTTCAGTTACCAAACATTTAATTGAAAATTCTCCCCGGTAGCGATTTGTAACCGTATGTTAGCCTTTTTATTTTATCCAAAAAATTCCAGGAATAATATTTTCAGTTCTGATGGATCAATTATTTTTCTCTTCAACGACCACAACTGAAGCTTCCAGAATCTGTTCCATTGCGCCGAATCCCATTTGACCGAACCCAATCCCATTCGACCGAAAAAGCCGCACTTTGGCGGATTTAGGATTCGGTTTTATCCGTTTCAGCATCTGTCAGAACAGCATGCAGTGTTACCTAACCTAACCTAACCTAACCTAACCTATCAGACTTAAAAATATATTAAAACGCTTCCATAAAAATCAAAAGGAGTAGAAAGAAAAACTTTTTTTTTGCGGTCGCTCAATTGTGAATATTGCGTCGGTCGATTAGAAAAATTCAAAACCCGCCTTTGGGCTAATTTCATCAAAAACATTGGCGGAATTCGGTCGAATGGGAAGATACCAAGCTTCCATGGCGTTTAGGATAAATTAAATTCATTGCACATTTCTTATTAACTCTTGTTTTTTGTTATTTATCTCAATTCCCACGCATTCGCAAATTCATCGTACCCCTGAAATCGCATTTCCCTGCTGCTAGGTTTTGCAGTTGTTGCAGCCTACTTCCAGGGGCTAGTAGGCCACAATTTGAAGCTCTCTGGCGGGAAAAAAACAGGCATACTTCTCAACTCACCCCCTACAACTCCTTAACATTTTTTGCATAACCTTTTGAAACACCCTGTATAAATTCTTGCTCTATTCAGACTACTCTCCAGGTTAGTGTGAGGGCGATAAAAGCAAACGAAAACGTTTAAAGATCTCAAATTCGAAACTAATTACCTTCAGAATAGTTCATTATACGCTTTTATTTAAAAATGTATCTTTATTTTTCCAAAGTAAACCTTATTTCTAACGTTGAAAGCGTTTCAGCGTATTTGATCCTTCTTGGACACCGTTACTTGGCATTTCCCAAGACTAGTAGTATCTTGCGGAGAGTTTTCGGTCCTTATCCACGTAATTATTTATTTGGTCATTGGTGACACGCAATACCAATAAAAACCTTAGTGTTCTTAGGCATTAAAAGTCGCTGGATGACTTGGGCCTAAGGTGGTGCCGTGGGTATTAGCCTAACGGATTATTATTATTAATAGCAAGTGTCTTAATTATAAATAAATGAATGTAATAAAAGAGTCACGATTGTTCATGACTATATCGAGTTTATTTTAAGACTAACAAGTTGGCAAGCCAAAATATACCTCTCCTCGGAAGAGTTTTTAAATTTCAGTGAAGCGTAACTGTATACGTGGTTCTGCGGTAGAACGCTCACCTGTCGTTCAAGGGGGCTCGGGTTCGAATCCCGGCCGATTAAAAAATTATACTACACCCAATGACAAAAAGAGGGCGCTTTTGGAAAAACCTTTTCCCTGATTCTAAGAAACTGCGTACGCAGTGATTACCCTTTGCCCCGAAAATGCGAACGCGTTCGCAGGCCTGACAGACAGACAGACAGACACGGTGGTTGTATAACCCCTCCTAGGGTACAAAGTCCCCTCGGAGAGGTAAAAATGACCAGCTTTTGAACCGTAGTTCCTCGTCAGGCCGATGTTTAACCCCAATTGAATATTTTTACAGATTTACAACTTTTTTTCAATTTTTTTTACAAATGTGTACTGATTATCGTTTTTTGATTATTTTTTAAGTCCCCCCCCCCCCGATTTCTTATGTTCATAGGACTGTTATCTAGATTAATTTTTCCTCTACCTTTTATATATACCGATTCTTGAAAATTTACTTTTAACCAATTATCTTCTTTTCTAAATTTTTTTGACTCACTGTATTAAGTGATTACTATTATTTTTGCTTAAAGGTAATATAACCTTGAGTATTTCTGCCGCCCTTTAAAGCCAAGTTCAAACTTACCCCTAGTTTTCCAAACCAGCGTGAGAAATCGCTTCGTGTTGGTTCGAGAAGCAATATTTTCCAAAATAATGTGAATAAAATTCTAAATAATGTCAAATAATATTACTGTATGTATAGTAAACATGATTAACTAATTATTTTGGGATACATTTTAGTATTTTAAAAATTCTGGTCATTTTTTGAAATGACGTTAAGCCTTGGATAAGCGAACCGGGGTGAAGCGACTTCGCACGTGTGGACCAAGAATTATCGTCGGCGGTCAAAACTGGCATTTAAAACGACCTAAGCTGGATTTTAAACTCTAGTGTGACCCTGGCTTAAGAGTTACAATATGGGTCACTACATTTGACGATTTTTGAAATTTTCGCACATCATCACCTATTTCACGCAAATTTGTAAAGACCACAAAACGGGCTTCAGCTACTGGCTTTAACTCACAGAAAAAACAGGCATTCAATTTAATTTTCTTTACTGTATAAATACTCCTAATTAAATTTTAAACGCTAATTCAGAAAACATCTTCCCTTTTGCAAAACGCGGTTTTCGTCAGATGAACGATTTTGAAAAATAGCTAACGGGCTAATTCGAAATCTGAAATCATCCACTTCCTCGGCCCCTTTAAAGTCGGCTTATAGCCAACCGGATAAACTTTCTAATGAAACGAAGAGAGGCTTTCGTGAATTTTGCACTATGGTTTAGATTCTTTTCTCTAGGAGCAACAAACACAGCACTGCCCACACAAGGAGAACGCAACCCGTCAAAAGTCGTGCATTTTCTCGCGTACAGTTTTCATTGGTTAGAAGTTTTAGCGCCTGCTGCCGTCGGAAGGGAAAAATGCTGAAATTGTCTTCCCCCTTTCCGTAAAATGTTCAGCTTAAAGGCTCGTCCAATGAAATTTGTACACAAAAACACAACACTGCATTCGAAGGGTAAGACAGTCTCAGATAATCTGTACACCGAGTTCGTGCATTTAGCACTGTTAAAGGTACATATTTTCAAGAGTTCGCGAGTTCCATTTAGCACTGTCAAAGGTACGGCAGTGTACACCGAGTTCGCAGAGTGTCTAACCCACGACTGCATTAGCGTGTTTACAGGCTAGCTGCGTTATCCTTGTGTTTGTTGCTCCTAGCTTTCATAAAAATCTATCGAAATCAATCAAAAAGCTAGGAGAATACGGATTGTTAAGCCAAAGTCAGGGGAATAATAAAGCTATACTCTTCCGAGTCCTCCGAAATTAGCTTTCGGCAACGCGTATTCGAGGCCAGAGAGAGAGATGGAAATTTCATTGGGTTTAAGCGGCGAGGCAATGGCAGATACTGAAGCCAACGGCAGGAGGCTAATAAATCGGTAACTCTTCCGAGACCTCTCCGTTGAGTTTTCAACACAGCTATCTTTGCCTGAGCATAAAAAATATGATGGGATAAAATATAGCAAACGGTTCTGTCTCAGTTTTTACAACGGTTTTTTTGCCGCGGCAATACGTTTTAGGATAGTTTTTAGCATTAGATTATATTTTTATTTGGAAAAATGAAAAAATTCTGTTAAAGTAAATCGTGTAAAAGTGATTCAAAATTCTGAAATTGATAGCGATACAAAGGCTGTTTATTAAGCCTTGGTAAACACTTACCAGAAACAAAATCGACATCCAATTCGTTTTCACCTTTTTTTAAGTTGAGAAATGAATATCGTTTCATAAGTTAATGAAGAAAATTTAATTTTCTATTTACTTCAAATTAAGAAGGACAATTCTTGCTAATTTAAATCCGAAAAACAAAACTTTACGCGCCAAAACATGTTAGCCACATGGAATAGCTTTATGTTCATTCCCCCTTTTCTCAGATCTCATCCCGTTTGACCTTAGTTTTCCGTTAGTTCTTAACTATACCGCCAGAGCGCACATTTAACAATCGCTCGAAGCAAATATTCGGGAACGGGGTGTCCCGGTGTTAATTAGTCCGTGGTTTTTACGCGGGAAGGTGCTTTTCCGCTATTTGCGAAAATTGTATTTTAAGATTTGTTTGAAAATAACTAATGGGATAATTAAAAATCAGAGATAACGATGTCCGGGAATCGATATCGTCAGAAATACATGAACCGAAATTATCAGCGACTGTTTTTTTTTCGGACATCATTTTCTTTGAGCGCCAGGGAAGGGTGAAATAGTGGGGGTATGGGGGGGGGGAGGTAACAAAATTTCAACCACCCGCGATCCCGAGGAAAACATTTTAGAGCATCACGGGTAGAGTTAGTCGCCATCTAGGGTACATTATATGTTTCTTTTTCTTTAAGAAAAATTCTGAAACGTCGTCTGTAAACCTAGGCTTAGTGTTCAGTAGTTATAGAAGAGTGTTAGTACAGTAAGTTGGCATAGATGGAAAAAGTTAAGAACTTAATAGATTTTTAAAAAACATACCCAGTCCGTTATAATTGAAAGAAAAGAGGAGTACTTATTATTACTAGCATCAGAAAATGTACAGAATTATGTAGCAGATCTACTAAATTTATATGACACTGTAAGAGAAAAATGTAGACCAGCTGTTCCTAAAAAAAGAGGACGTCCAAAGACGAATATATTTAAAACACAACATTAAGAAAAATCTGAAGTAAACCAGGCTAAAATTAGAACCAATAAATCAAGGGCAGAACTTACAGTGAGTTATTTCAATGAAGCAAGAAATTTAAGACGATTTCAACTATATAGGCCATGGCCATGATGAAGCAATGTTTCTTAACATCTTAACATCTGAAACATTAACATATTGTAAAATCTTAGAAAAGTACCCTCACAAACTAAAACCAGATTTAAACTTTGAACATGTATTTTTGATATCGTACTTTCCAATACACAAATCAAAACGATTCTATCAAACGTTCATATACGTACCCTCGGAAACGTTTTGCCTCGATTTGATCTCGCTGCGGTTCTTAGCGTTTGGAAATCTTTTTGTTCACACGTTTGATTTCCAGTGAGTTTTGAAGGCACGCGTTGTATATAAATATAATTAGGAGTTCGTCACGCATTTAAGTGACGTTTCAAAACATTCTAATTAAAAATGAATGCACCCAGAAGAAATTCGTTGTATTTTTTAAACAAAAAGACAAAAAGTTGCTAGACATTTTCTTCTAAAAAAGGCATACAAATTTTATTAGGCGAAAAATAATTCGCTATTGACGACTTTTGTAAAAAAAAAAGGCTCATGGTACTCAAAAACCGACTCGATGACGTCACGAATCGATGTTAATCCAAAAACGGACAGCCCAATCTTTGAGAACTCATCAGGCCCGTACATGGGGGGGGGGGGGGGCGCGCCAGGGGATGCTCAGCGCCCCCAAACGAGTACTTGAGCATCCCCACTCCAACCGACCCAAAAAAAATCGATTGCTCAAATACCGAAAGATATGATCTAAAATATTTGTATATTAATCAAAAAGGAAAATTACTTTTACTAGAGAGCTAGTATCAGTAGCTATTTGAAACCATTTTACTATAGTTTTTGAAAATTGCTTTCGCGCCTCTCACTGCACCAGAATAACACAATACACCAAATGTTGGTATATTTACTAATTTCATAGGTGGGGAGATAAAAATGACCCAAGGCATTGGCACCCCCAAAATAATTTGGGCGCCCCCGAGTTTTGGCGGCTGTGTACGGGCCTGGAACTCATACCGTGCGTTGTGACCAAAAATCATAACGACTCTATTAAAGTCCAAATGGCGGACGCGAAGAATTTCAAATCGCAGAAAAAGACGTTTTAGAATGACGTTGACGAACCTACCATCCGTCGCTTATGATATAGACTAGCCGAGAAGCCCGCCTTACAGGCCCTTACTCCCCCTTTTCCCCATGTGATAATTACCATGGTACCCCCTATCCGCTTTTCCCATGTGATAATTACCGTGGTACCCCTTCCCTTTTTTCCCATGTGATAATTACCGTGGTACCCACCTCCCCTTTTTCCCATGTGATAATTACCGTGGAACCCACCTCCCCCTTTTTCCCATGTGATAATTACCGTGGTGCTCTTTTACCCATAGTAAAACCACCCCAGTAAGGCCCTTCCTCCCCCTTTTCCCCATGTGATAATTACCGTGGTGCTCTTTTACCCATAGTAAAACCACCCCAGTAAGGCCCTTGCTCCCCCTTTTCCCCATGTGATAATTACCGGGGTACCCCTTCCCATTTTCCCCATGCGATAATTACCGTGGTGCTCTTTCACCCATAGTAAAACCACCCCAGTAAGGCCCTTCCACCCCCTTTTCCCCATGTGATAATTACCGGGATACCCCTTCCCATTTTTCCCATGTGATAATTACCGTGGTGCTCTTTTACCCATAGTAAAACCACCCCAGTAAGGCCCTTCCTCCCCCTTTTCCCCATGTGATAATTACCGGGGTACCCCTCCCCATTTCCCCCATGCGATAATTTCCGTAGTACTCCCCTCCCCCTTTTCCCCATGTGATAATTACCGTGGTACCCACCTCCCCCTTTTCCCCATGTGATAATTACCGTGGAACCCACCTCCCCCTTTTTCCCATGTGATAATTACCGTGGTACCCACCTCCCCCTTTTCCCCATGTGATAATTACCGTGGAACCCACCTCCCCCTTTTTCCCATGTGATAATTACCGTGGTGCTCTTTTACCCATATAAAACCACCCCAGTAAGGCTCTTCCTCCCCCTTTTCCCCATGTGATAATTACCGGGGTACCCCTCCCCATTTCCCCCATGTGATAATTTCCGTAGTACTCCCCTCACCATTTTCCCCATGAGAGAATTTCCGTGGTACCCTTCACCCCATAGTCGAGCCACCGCAGTAAGGCCCTTCCTCCCCCTTTTCCCCATGTGATAATTACCGAGGTACCCCTCCCCATTTCCCCCATGCGATAATTTCCGTAGTACTCCCCTCCCCCTTTTCCCCATGTGATAATTACCGTGGTACCCACCTCCCCCTTTTTCCCATGTGATAATTACCGTGGTACCCACCTCCCCCTTTTCCCCATGTGATAATTACCGTGGAACCCACCTCCCCCTTTTTCCCATGTGATAATTACCGTGGTGCTCTTTTACCCATAATAAAATCACCCCAGTAAGGCCCTTCCTCCCCCTTTTCCCCATGTGATAATTACCGGGGTACCCCTCCCCATTTTCCCCATGTGATAATTACCGTGGTACCCACCTCCCCCTTTTTCCCATGCGCGAATTTCCGTAGTATTCCCTTCCCCCTTTCCAGTGCGAGAATTTCCGTGGTACTCGCAGTGGTACCAAACCCCTCTGTACCCCTATAAACCCCCTGTATCCAATGGCTGATGCATAAAGGCCACGGGACTAACGTTCGCCAAGAGGGCCACGGGACTTTAAAATCGGAACGAACCCGAAACGCCCCCTCCCCGTTTTCGAAACACACAGACCTTCTGGTACTACCCTGCACGCTCCCCCCTCCCTGTTTCCGAAACTCCCAGGCCTTCTGATACAACCAAAGAGTATAAAAACTACGTAACCTAGAGATATAATGACGGTCGAAAGCAGTAAAGGAAGTTGTAGCAACCGGGGGGGGGGGGGGGGGTAGTCACTCAGTTAATTTGCACTTCAAATTTCGGTACCGCAGCGCCACTACGGCAGTTTTAAGTGGCAATCATTTTGATTTAGTTCAACATTCTTGAAAATTCCTTAAGGAATTGGTTACCTTTAGGACTTGGCAACGTTAGAGAACAAACGCCTTATTCTTCACTTTTTGAAAATAAACACCGAAACAACGAATCCACAAATTCTAACTAAAAAAATCAAGAAACAGTAACCAATTACTGCCACTTTTTTGAATTGACAGATATTAGACAATTAAATATCCAAAATGCCAAATTTAGCACCTCCGCAACACCGTAATTGCTATTTTTCTCCGGTTTTATTATTTATTGTACGAAATACTGCCGTAGTGGCGCTGCGGTACCGAAATTTGAAGTGCAAATTCACTGAGTGCCTTCCCCCCCGGTTGCTACAACTTCCTTTACTGCTTTCGACCGTCATTATATCTCTAGGTTACGTAGTTTTTATACTCTTTGATACAACCCCCGCACGATCCACCCCCCCCCCCCCCGCAAATCGTAGCGTACGTAAAAAAATGCCACGCGACCATCGCGCCCGTAACGCGCGCGCGAAAAGCGTCAGAAAATCGAGAAATAAATCTCGAAAATCGGTTGACGAACCTACCTACCTACCACCCAACCAACAGCTTTTATATAGATTCTAATTAAATTTAGATCTAACAAGTTGGCAAGCCAAAATATACAAATTATACGATCAAATCAACTAGCTGGGGCCCAGCCGAGTAGGTAATAAATTTATGCATGGACAGTAAATTAAGAGGACAGGTTTTCGATACCCTTCCACAGTGCATTTTATTTCTCCCCGCGTATCAATCAGCTCGAGAGACTCCGAGGGAGTCTTGCAAGGTCGTTTGTACCACGTGATCTTAAAATTTCAAAATGCCAATCTAACGCGGTTGATATTGTTACGTAATTTTTTGCGCTTTATATTTTAGTAATTTTTAATTTTGGTTTTTTTAATTCAATAAAAACTATCAACTGATATTTAGTATATCATATTTAATCTATAAAAATGTGAAAAAATGCCTTTTGGCGTAAAAATGTACTTCGTGTTTATCTTTTTTCTTTTTTCGAACAGTATCGTCCACTCTTAGCGATACTTGTTTTTTTTTCAAATAACCTTGGCCGACTCCCTTAGTGTGATTGGTTTACGGGGGCTAAAAACCAGGCTTTTTACCTATTTTCTAAAATCTACTATACATGATTTATGACAAAATATTTCAAAAACCCACACATGCAAAAAATTCTTGAATTATAAATCAGCACACCCGCATTTATAAAAATTGGCTAAATAATGAACCATCAATAAAACAAAAAAATGTAAAAGAAATTAAAAAAAATCCGAAATATAATAATTTGGCAACTAGTCTTTTAAAAAATAAAGCAAAATGAGATAAATAAAATGAAACGGGAATGGTATATCAAATTTCGTGTAGCTCTAACGATAAATACAAACAAAACGTAGATAGGAAAACAGAGAACCGGGAGCACAAAGAATGTATATGTAAACTAAACCTACATTCATGGTTTAGCATTTCATTTAAAAATAATAGTAATCACTTAATACAGTGGAGTGAGTCGAAAATATTAGCAAAAGAAGATAATTGGTTAAAAAGGAATTTTAAAGAATCGGTATATTTAAAAGATAGAGGAAAAATTAATCTAGATAATGGTCCTATGGACATAAAAATTGGAGGGAGTTAAAAATAATCAAAAACGATAATCGGTAAACATTTGTAATAAACAATTGATTAAAAATTGTAAATCAGTAGAAATATTCAATTGGGGTTAAACAGAGGCCTGACGAGGAAATAAGGTTCGAAAGCTTGCCGTTTTTAAAATAAACTAAATTTATGAAGCTAAAATTATTAATACTAGATTTAGTCATGAAGTATTGTGTCTCTTTTATTACATTCATTTATTCATAAAAAACTTATTTTTATTCTTCAGTTCCGAAAATGTAATTGATCTTCAAATGTATTGTTAAATTAACCAATCTCCAAATGTATTGTTAAATTAACCAATCTCCAAATGTATTGTTAAATTAACCAATCTCCAAATGTATTGTTAAATTAACCAATCTCCAAATGTATTGTTAAATTAACCAATCTCCAAATGTATTGTTAAATTAACCAATCTCCAAATGTATTGTTAAATTAACCAATCTCCAAATGTATTGTTAAATTAACCAATCTCCAAATGTATTGTTAAATTAACCAATCTCCAAATGTATTGTTAAATTAACCAATCTCCAAATGTATTGTTAAATTAACCAATCTCCAAATGTATTGTTAAATTAACCAATCTCCAAATGTATTGTTAAATTAACCAATCTCCAAATGTATTGTTAAATTAACCAATCTCCAAATGTATTGTTAAATTAACCAATCTCCAAATGTATTGTTAAATTAACCAATCTCCAAATGTATTGTTAAATTAACCAATCTCCAAATGTATTGTTAAATTAACCAATCTCCAAATGTATTGTTAAATTAACCAATCTCCAAATGTATTGTTAAATTAACCAATCTCCAAATGTATTGTTAAATTAACCAATCTCCAAATGTATTGTTAAATTAACCAATCTCCAAATGTATTGTTAAATTAACCAATCTCCAAATTGTTCCGCGTGTTTTTAGTTACTATATTTTGTTTCTATAATTTACGAGTTAGTATATTTATGCGGTTTTTTCCTCTACAAAACATTATTTGTAAAGTTTACTCTAAATTCTAGAGAGACTGCTGGTGATTCCGTCCAGCCGAATGCATTCATGGTATAACGGAGAGGCAGTGGTGGTTTTACCATAAGGCTGAAAAGGCTGGAGCCTAGGGCGGCAGATTTTAGAGGCGGCAATTTGGGGACCGAATTTTTTTAGCCGTCTCACAGAAATCAAAAAGATTTCTGTGAGACGGTTTTCTGATGTCTTGCAACTAAAGACATTTTCCGGTGACTTTTCCCTTTTCAATTTCATTGTACACTCAACGTACCGAAAATTTCTATCAGTTCTATAAGCTCTATGCTAAAACACCCAGTTCCCGGCCCACCACCAGTAATCGGCTTCTGCGTCTCTGCCTGTACTTTGTATGAGTGAGAAGAGAACGCAATTGCGCCATATATATTTTACACTACCTCCCACTCATACAAGTCCGACTACTGGTCAGGGGTGGCGAAATAGGGTACGCAGGGTACGCAACTGCGTACGGGCGCGAGGGTTTTTTGGGGCGCAAAAAATTCTAGGACTATTAGGTAAGCAAATTTTTTTAGTTGGCGCAGTGGCAGCGTTGCGAAGTTGTTTAATTTAATTTAAAAAATAGAAACATTTATCCTGCAAAATGTATCCGATACAAGTTTAAAAATTTAAGTTACGGAGTAAAATATAAATAATAAATAAATTAAATAATAAATATAAATGCATCTGTATTAGTATTATCGAAGATTCTAAATACGAATTTTGTTTTCCTGAGTCAGGCGGCTATTAACGTAGTAATAGCCGTTCGTGCTACTCCGCCGAAGTTTTAGCCGTTCGTGTGTAGTTTTTAGATTAACGGACTTCGGACTCAAACGGACACAGATTATACGGACACTGTGTATATCACTCATTTGACACTGACGTTTAAATTTGTAAGTTTTTTATTTTCTGTATTTTTTATTACGGCATTAATTTTACATGGCATTGATATTAGGTATTTGTTATTGTTAACCAAGTTTATTCACTATTCATATCGAATTAACCTTCGAAATCGAAAATTTTACATAACCGAAACGCCCGAAAGTAAAACTAAACCAAAATATATTTTTAACACCTTTGTAGTTATTATCTCTATTCTTTACCGAAAATTCAAACACGTGTAAACAATTTTATTCTCTTAAAAATTAAAAAAGCTTAATCAGTATCACATGTGCACTTTAGGTATTGTAAGAAACTTTCATAGCTTCATTCAATTTGTTATTTTTTTAAATTATTGTAAGCAGGGTTCGAAATAAAAAAAAACCCATACAAAAAAAACCACTAAAAATTTTAATAAAACCCCAAAAAACTCAATAAAACCCGATGTATCCGGGTTTTATGAAAAAAAACGGGTTTTTTAAAACCCGGAAAATTGCGGAGTTTAACGGTAATAGTAAGTGTAGGGAGCTGACTTTAAGCTCGCGTGGCATGAAGGGCCACTCGTAAATAAGGCAATAAAAGTCGTTTGCGACTTGGGGCCTGTGGTGGTGCCTAAGGTATTAGTCTATTTAATTATTAAAAAAAATAGATACCCAAAAACTATTTCTTGCGCACTTTCAACCAAGTTGTTGAATTGTAAAAAAAAATGGGAACTGACAATTGTAAAGGTAAGGGCGGCAAAATGTGAACAGCCTACTTTTGGGAAATGTGTAAATCCGCCACTGCGGAGAGCTAAAGTGCATGTGGCCGTTGAAAGAGAGAAAAATCGTTCTTACGGATCTTGGATGAGAAATAAGATAGTTTCAATAAAATATTGCGCCGGAAAAATGCTGATTTGGGGGTACCTGGGGAGCCATTAGCGCTCACCCTGGTGGACGGGGCAAAAAAATAAAGTTTCCGGCGAAGCTTCATACATTGCTAATGAGTTTTAGCCCCCATTTTCCCACTTCAATCTCACCGTAGCTCGAATTCGAGCCTTCAACCTCGGGTTTTATTGTAACCCATAGCAAATGAGCCGGCGTAATATATTCCAGATTTTGGAAGAAACACGTTTATATACTCGTACAAAAAATGACAAGGGAAATCTATAAGAAACTTCATTTTAAAAGGCTTTTTTTTGGTCTTCAAACTCAAATATTGATTATCTCTATAGTTTGCCGAGTTTAAAAACGTCGTAAAACCCGGTTCGATCCCAGCTTGTAGCACTAGGTGAAAACTTGGAGCAACGCCTTCTGCGTTGAGTATGCGAGCTCTAATCACTGGTTAA
This sequence comes from Leiobunum rupestre, assembly GCF_980474605.1. Lineage (NCBI taxonomy): Eukaryota > Metazoa > Arthropoda > Arachnida > Opiliones > Sclerosomatidae > Leiobunum > Leiobunum rupestre. Next base: position 41,452,308 of record NC_143389.1, read on the forward strand.
AGGGGTTTTCCTCCAAGCTCTTCGGTTTCCGCTTCCGTAGAAACTTGTTGAGGTTAACGGTAATAGTGAGTGTAGGGAGCTGTTGGTTCTCGTGACATCAAGGACTGGCCACCACCCTCCTACGCATTGTAACCCGGCCACCTGAAATAATTTCATTAAAAATCTAGCTTATTATTATTATTATTATTATTATCTGTAGAACATAGAACTAACCACGTCGTTACCAGAGTTATAATTCATTTTAAAACGCGGTGTGTTTTGTTAGACGTTTTAAAGTTTTTAATGAGGCCAAATTAAATTAATGAATTGAAAAATTTTATTATGAAAAAATACAACGAGTTAAAAAATACCTTAATTACTTTTCATGAGTAAAATATACAAGTACGTAATCAAAGATTATACAACTTAATGGATTGAATCATATTTGAGCGGCCACACGGGCTTGTTCTTCCGTGATAAAACCTGCGAAAGAAGATTAGATAAAGTTTTTATCATATACGATTTGAATTTACAGCCATGATCGGCGTGTCAAATATTTGTTACCAAGAACTCGTAGAAGTAAATAACAACTATGTACGTTAAAATATTGTCTTCAGTAAAAACCAGACAATAGCGCCATCTAGAAAATGCAGAAGTGAGATATCCCCCCCCCCTTCTGGTTGAAGATTAATATTTAATTTGTATTCGCTGACTTAAGTATTTTGATATATAAAAACAATGAATAATAATGATAAAATACGCGAAAAAGTAGATTAGTCCATAATTAAAAGGGATAATATATCTAAATCCTAAACAAATTTGAAGAAATTAAAAAACTTACTAATAACTCGTACCGATAGGTCTTCGAGCGAATCTCGGATCAAATAGATCTTCGAGTAATAAACTACATAGGTGGTCTCTTGTAACTTAACTTATCGTATATACTATTCTCCACCACACTCCCCCCTTTTCGGCTTTCCGTTGCTATGCAACGCGTTTTGAAATTTTTAATGTTTAGGCTTAGTTTCTCTTTTCGATATAACAGTCGCCAGCCAGATTTCCCGCACGGTACTGATGAGTTCCAAATAGAACGAAACCGGTCTACCGTTGGAATTTCTGGCTATTTTATTTAGTTTTTATGTAGTTTATTACTCGAAGATCTATTTGATCCGAGATTCGCTCGAAGACCTATCGGTACGAGTTATTAGTAAGTTTTTTAATTTCTTCAAATTTGTTTAGGATTTAGATATATTATCCCTTTTAATTATGGACTAATCTACTTTTTCGCGTATTTTATCATCCTTCTCACAGTCCATAGGTGGTCTCTTGTAACTTAACTTAATGAATAATAATAACAATGAATAATAATAACCATTAATAATAATAACAATAAATAATAACAACAATTACAGTAATCATAAATAAAACACACAATAAATAATAATCATAAATAAAACAATAACTTTAAGTTGGAAAAGTACGTTTTCGTATGGATTTTGTACATTAGGCTTGTTCTGAACTATGAAAAGGGAAATAATTACTTTTGAAATAATAATATAAATCTGAGAAGAATATTAATTTATTGAAGTACAAAACTAAGTGATAATGGTCGTCAAAACAGTTCCTGAAAACGATAACTATGACTTCTAATGTAGAAAATTGGATACGCTAACTATTGAAAATTTCAATCTTCAACAACAACTTCTAGAGAAACGAAAGGCAATGGATCTAGTCCTGAAGTCGGCTTTTGTAAATAGGTTCCAGGCAAAATATTTATTAGGGTGTACACGAGTATCTATGCTAAAAATTAACACGAGTAACATGCAAGCTAGTATCAAGAGTGAAGTCATACAGGAAAATGCACATGCAAAAGAACCTGGGTATTCATATAATTCTTTCATTATAAACAAAACCAAACCACAATCTAGAAATACAGATGGAAAAGAAGAAGTTAGAAAAAGAACAGAAAATAAAGACAAATTTGACGATGAAATTTTGCCACAGAATGAAAAAACCCAAAATCCTTTGCATTGGTTTGGAGTTCTAGTTCCGGAATATTTAAAAGATTGCCAAAAACTGTTTCAACAAGCCATTGAAATAAGCCTAGAAATAGCCACAAACCAAAGCCACATTGAAGAAATCAACAAAAAATACCAAGAAACCTACTCTAAAAAAAGATACAAATTAACATTTAAATTACTCAGCTAGGCTAGGCTAGGCTAATACCCAAGGCACCACCTTAGGCCTAAGTCATCATGCGACTTTTGAAGCCCTTAATTCAGGTGGCCGGGTTACAATGCGTAGGAGGGTGGTGGCAAGCCCTGCATGCCACGAGATCGAGCCAACAGCTCCCTACACTAACTATTACCGTTAACCTAGACAAGTTTTTAAGGAAGAGGAAACCGAAGAACTCGGGGGAAAACCCCTTAAACCAGTGGGGAGAGAACTTGCAAACTCAACGCAGAAGGAGTTGTTCCGAGTTTTCACCCAGTGCCACAAGCTGGGATCGAACCCGGCTCCTCTTGCTGCGAGGCGAAAGTGCTAACCACTCCGCCACCCCACTACACTACTCTTGCATGTTAGTACTAAACTAAATAAACGTTACAATGAACTACCCAAGTTTTATGTAACCATAATTTTATTATTATTAAAAATATATATACTGTATAAAAAATAAATAAATAAAACACACAACAAATAATAATAATAATAACTAATGACAACCATAAAAATATTAACAATAAATAATTATAATAACAATAAATAATAACCATAAATAATTAAAATATATTAAATAATAGCCTTAAATAATTAAAATAGCAATAAATGATAATAACCATAAATAATTAAAATAAATTATAATTTATAGACTCCAATTTTCACGACTAAATATCAATATGTAGGCGCTAGAGGGCATGAATTAATTCGCTCAGTTTGATAAGTATATTTTCATAGTTCTTAGTTACTTCTACGCGAGTTTGTGTGTACGCTTCGTTAATTATTCATAATTATGCTAAGTTTTAAAATATTTGAAACACACTTCATTTTTGTAGTTTGCGGAGTTGCAAATAGACAGATTAAGCCATTCCCTTGAAAACGTGAACGAGGAAACTTGTAGCTGAAATTAGATTGTACGACATTGCTACCAGGTTCCCCGTTCACCTTTTCAAGAGGGCGGCTTAACCTCTTTAATATAAATTACCAGCTGCTTTTGCTTTATCTATTAAATCTTTGGCGGCGTGCTTGATTGATCCTAGTTCGCTATTAGTACAGGCTAAAAAAAATAAAGTTTGAACATGAGTATATAATTTACTTTTACGACAGAAGTATCCTTCAAAATTTATCACGTTTATTACAAAGCCGATTTGATTTGGGTCGGCGGTGGCGTTTGCCAAAAATTTTAAGAAATAAATTACATAATATTTTTGAAAAACAAAAACAATTTACTTAGAAAAACCATGGATAGTAGATTTTAGAGGATCGGTAAAAAGCCTGGTTTTTAGCCCCCGTAAACCAATCACACCAAGGGAGTCGTCCAAGGTTATTTGAAAAAAACAAGTATCGCTAAGAGTGGACGATACTGTTCGAAAAAAGAAAACGATAAACACAAAGTACATTTTTACGTCAAAAGGTATTTTTTCACGTTTATATAGATTAAATATGATATACTAAATATCAGTTGATAGTTTTTATTGAATTAAAAAACCCAAATTAAAAATTACTAAAATATAAAGCGTAAAAAATTACGTAACAATATCAACCGCGTTAGATTGCCATTTTGAAATTGATCACGTGGTACAAACGACCTTGCAAGACTCCCTCGGAGTCTCTCGAGCTGATTGATACGCGGGGAGAAATAAAATGCACTGTGGAAGGCTATCGAAAGCCTGTCCTCTTAATTTACTGTCCATGGAAAAACTCAGCAAATTTCAGCGGCGGGATAAAATTTATCGGTGGCAATGGCGGTTCGGCGCCCGAGATAATATCAGCGACGGCGGCGTTGAATCGGCAACGCTATGCTCTATAAATTACTTATTTATAAATCTGTAAGAAAATCATTAATTTCTTCCAAAACGTATTTTGAAAAAAATCTCTAGGAGCCTGTGAAGGATAAGAAATTTCCATTAGAGATTAATTCTTCTCTCGTAACATCGGTAATTAAAATATGTAACTTGAGCACCAATTATGTTGACTTTTGGCAAAAAAAAAAACTCACAGGAGCCTTTGATTCCGGGCCAGGCGGCGCACCAGGCTTCCCCGTCGTACTTCAATTTCAATTTCGACAGCCTCTTGCTAGATTTATAAGCGAATTGTTGGCCCAGCATAGGGAACGTGCCATTGCTATTTAATTTTTCAATATTAATTAAATATATTAACTCGTTCATAAATTCCACGAGCCGACTATTCGTTTAATGAGACAAGCAAAACACAATTTGAAGTAAATATTAAAAAGGAAACGTAAAATCTATATTATTCCACCTTTCATCTAATTAATGAGGATAATAATAGAACCTAAGAATGCATTTATTTTTAATTATTATTTTAAGACGATTGTTAGCGTTGTTCCTAATCCCGCTTATGCCCGATTTTTTTTCACGTTTTAAGTCTCTTTTCTTGACAAATTAAAATTCAAAATTAAAATTAATAATTTTTGATTTTTAAAGAGACAAAATAGAGTAATTAGAGGGCCAAGTCGATTAATAATTTGAGCGGAAATGTAAATTAATTTTATTTTTAGTCTTAATTAAATTTAATTATGATTAGTTTGGTCCGAATTTAGCCTACTTTTGTACACTTTCATCAATACATTTAAGTATATTAATTGTTTTGAATCAATGAATTTTTAAATATAACTAGGTTTAATTAAATCAAATTAAATTAAATTAGTTAGCCCTGTCAAAGAGCAAGCTCCTTCACCCTAAACAAAATCAAATCAGCCCTGTTGATTCCCTCAACAGGGGGGTGTATTCGATCATTTAACTAACTCTTTCTGTATTTCTGTATATGTTAATTTTGCTATTTAAGTTTTAAATTACAATTAAGCTGCATTAAAAGTCAATGAAAACGTAGCATGTATAATACATTTTTATAATCTCTCATATTTCTAAAATATAATAGTGAAATCTTCTTACCTCGGTTTCAATTGGTCAACCGCGGCCATGATGAGTTTATCCCACGGGATTGCCATTTTTTGGAATATCGTTGTTGCGAGTGACGGAACCGATTTCACCCTAATTAATTTACTCTTTCGGTAAAAGTATCGCGGCTATATTTATACTCTGTTTATTAAGCAGCGTGGGCTTCTGAAACTAAAACATTATCAGCCGTTTTTATGCTTCAACGAGGCACATTTCTGTTAGATTCCGGAGCTAGCGAACAAACCTAGCCACTCGAATTAGAGATATAAATATGGATAAAGTGTTGCAATCGTCAATTCCGAAACTAAAAGTTTTTAGCGTCTTAATAACGCTACGTGTTTTTCCTGGAAGAGACTTTTTGCGAAGGCGAACGATGACGTAACCAGGAACGCTATCTAGAAAAGATGAAGGTCGTTCGCATCGTGGACCAAGAAAGCTTTAGAGGGACTATCGCAGAAAGTTCTTGCAGACGCAACTGGCGTGAGTGAAAAATGAGACTGTTGTCACGAGCGTATTCCAACGAGTAATTTTAGATAACTTTGTTGGTGATCGCGGGTTATCCCGAAAAATGCCGTACACTCACCGTAAAATCCACAGAAAAATCTAGCAATTATTTTCTATATTACAAAAAAATGTCTTTGTTAACCAATATGCAACATGCACCGAAATATATTACAAACTTCACTACAAAATTCACAAAATACAAGTGAAAAATAACTAACCCACAAAATATTCGAAACCAATCTACCCAAAATACAAATCAGTGGTCTATTGAAAAATACAGATGGATTCTTCAAAATTCCATCCACCAATTACTAAAAGTTCTTCAATAAAACTATTTTTCTACCGCAAAATATACCAATTTACATTAATAAATTAAATATTAATTTTATCATTTAGTCATTTTCTACTGCAAAATATGTCAATTTACATTAATAATGATATTTAATAATTTTTTTACCATTTAGTCCTTTTCTACTCCAAAATATATCAACTCCATTAATAATGGTAATATTTATATTACCATGTAGTCGTTTCTACCGCAATATGCCAATTTACATTAATAATGAAATTAAATAGTAATATTACCAGCTAGTCCTTTCTACCGCGAAATATGTCAATTTACATTAATAATGATATTTAATAAATTTTTACTACTTAATTAGTCCTTTTTACTCCAAAATATATCAATTCCATTAATAAAGGTAATATTTATATTACCATGTAGTCCTTTTCTACTCCAAAATATATCAATTCCATTAATAATGGTAATATTTATATTACCATGTAGTCCTTTTCTACTCCAAAATATATCAATTCCATTAATAATGGTAATATTTATATTACCATGTAGTCCTTTTTTACTCCAAAATATATCAATTCCATTAATAATGGTAATATTTATATTACCATGTAGTCCTTTTCTACCGCAATATGCCAATTTAAATTAATAATGATATTTAATATTAATATTATAATTTTTTTTCTACCACATAATATGCCAATTTAAATTAATAATGATATTTAATATTAATATTATAATTTTTTTCTACCACATAATATGCCAATTTACATTAATAATGATATTTAATACTAATATTATCATTTAGTTTTGCGTAATCAAATTATTGCGCACAGCTAGTATACAAAAAATATTATAATTAAATATTGGAAGTTGCTTGGTCCGTTCTTCGAAACCTAGCCAATAACACCTTTTAACACGATTAAAAAAAATAAAAACAAAAACAAATAAATTTTGGACTTTTAGTTCAGCTTTGATCATACGTTTTAAAGGGAACATAACCTGCAAAGCAATCTTTATGGTAGACCCCTTCAATTTTTCAAATTTCCCTGTACAATGGCGCCAAACAATTCTAAAGACAAAGGCAAGAGCGGCCAGAGCTGCAAACGTTGGTGTTCCACACCGAATACCTGAGGTTATATTCCCTTTAAGGCCCAGGATGCGAATGATTCGGGGAAGTCCTTTAAATTCATCAAACGCTACTCGACACCCCTCTCCAGCTCCCCCAAATTGACGAAGGTCCCTTTGTTTTAGCCGCTCTCGGGAATTCTGTCTCCGAAAGGACCTAACGACCTTCTACTTGGGTCCGACGCCGATGAAAAATGACTAGCGGCGGCGTAACCTATTATTAGAGTGCTTGGAGGAGGTGCGCTAAGGCGCGCCGACAATTGTTTTTCGGCACCGGCTTTAGGGTACTTTAAATGAGTTTAAAGGGGAACGGTCAAGCTTTAACTAGTTATATAGCCCTATAGCCCGTTAAAAACTAAAAGTTGTGGCGAAAACCGCATCAAAAATATTAAGCGGTTAATTTTTAATAAAATAAAGAAATTTCGGGAAATTGAAAAGCGCGCATCCGCCGCGACACCAGGTGAGAAATCGGTGAGACACTCCCTGCTTGATTAAAATTGAAAAAAAAAAAATAGAAAAGCGCGCGCTGCTGGAGACGCCAAAGATTTTAAGTTTTTTTTTTATTTTGCACGCGCGGCGCGTTCCAGTTATCCAAGACCTAAGCCTAAATTGCAGGATTTCAAAAGTTAGGCTAGTTCGCAAATCGCTCACTGTTGTCGTGCTGGCGCGTTCGATACACCATAAGATGGCGGCGAAAATTCAAACCCAAATACTTGGCGTTATTTTGAGCACTGCCTTCTATAGAAGGCAGTGTTTTGAGTTTCAACTTTTCAGGCCAAAAACAATTTTTTCAAACAAAATAAGGTACGTGTAAGTATATTGGGCGTCTTGTTGATCTTTTGATATGCAAATAAGGCGATATTTAAGAATATAAAATCTTAAAAAATAATTAACAAAAGGACTAGTAACTAACGCGTTAATTCTTTATCTAAAAGAAGTTACCAGTGCTACTGTTTACATACCTTACAAATATAATTTGAGATTTAAATATTTAAAACTATGAATACATTGGGAAAGAATACTACTCATCGTTGGCCAACTTCGATCAAAAATAATAGCGGTGCTAAATAGTTATTTCGTTGGCGGCGTGCCGAAAATTAAAATAAAAACCGGCTCTAACTTCTACCAATCTGTTAGTTACTCTTCAACGGAATAAAGCGCTTAAAAGAACTGAAATAAGCGTTTGTTATAAAATGGCGCCACCTACTTTAATTGATTTTTTTAGTTAATCTAATATTTTAGCCGCGGTATTTCGCCGCTGATTTTACCCATCTCCCGTATCTTTCCATTTACCAGCGGATAACCTATTTCCAATGAACCATCTTTAAATAATAAAAAGAAATTTAATGATTATTTCGGGGCAGAGGCCAAAATGGAGCCATCACGGGCGCTGCTGGCCGTTTAACCGTTTATTCGAGTTAGTGATATCGGACGATAAATCATAGTTCTTCAGCCCATCCACTTTAACGATGCCATTTTCTTCTTATCTCTTGACCCCTCTAAAAGCTCGCGTAATATCAGAAGTTAATGAACTTAAGTTATGGGATAGGTTAAAATCTTGGCTGCATTTTCATAAAATAAACTACGCTTGCTGATCTTGTTTTTATGTAACTCATTCGTAGAAATTCAGTTCAGTTTATATTTGAAAACAGGGTGCCTGGTCGAATTTACTCTTATGTCCAGGGTTTTCGGTAGGGTCATTCCATGACAAATCAACCAAAATTCTTTAGTTTGTCCACCCTCCCATCTCAGATTTCATTGAAATTTCGTATATAAGGTACTTTAGTGCGGAACAGTCGATTTCCAAGTTTTATTATTGTACGATTAGCCGATTTCGAGATATTCGATACCAAATTTTGGTAAAAATAGGTAAAAATGACGTTGACCCATAAACATAAAAATTTATATTTTGTCAAATTATAGTCCGATTTTAACGGGACCAAGTTTATTTTAAACGAAGACCACCAAAGCGTTATGATCATTAGAACATTTTATGAACATTTAACGCGAAACAAATATTTTGAGGGAAGGTAATGATATGTATAATAAATAAACTGTCGTATTTAAATTTATGTCAATAGAGGGCGATAGGGTCTCTACAGACACAAGATATGATAATGAAAAGGCACGCTCGCCCCCTCTCAGGACAGACTAGCAAGTGGCAGAATGTCGGTATCTCCAGTTTATATTTTAGGGTAATTAATTTGTATATATGTTAATAACATTAAAATCTATTTTCATCCTGGCATGATCTTAATATATCAAGTTGAAAACACAACAGTTAGGTACATTTTGTTTAAAAAAATTAAAATTATATCGTGAACCGTTCTAATATTAAAATGCAGTTTTTCGTAGTAAAACGTCATTGATACGTCACATATGACTCAGCAGCAACATAAAAACCAGGAGGCTAATTTTAATTTTCGAGTCTATAGAGGGATGCAGCATAGCCCCTAAAATTTAATATTCTCGAATCTGAAAAAGATCGGTTTTTTCAAAGATTTACTGTATGAGCTCGAAAAATGATTTTTCTCGAATATGAATAGCTTGGAAAGACTTTGGTTAATAATGGATCAGTCTCGAAAATGAAATGTTCAACGTGGAAAAGTCTCGAATTTAAATAGGATCGAAATTGAAAAAAAAAATACTAAGCTCTTAACTGATTTGCCTCGAATCAGAATAATATCGAAAGACTTGAGAATATTCATAATAAGATCGAAATCCGGAAACATTCTTAGCTCGAAACTGATTGGCCTCGAATTTGAATAATATCGAAAGACTGAGCTGTTAATAATGAAATAGTATCGAAACGCAAATAGAACGGAACTGAAAAACGTTAAAATTAGAATTATGTTAATTATTAAAAAAAACGCACTACTTTTAAAGGGGACATCTCTAGGTATTATTTCATTTAGCCCACCGTGGGTCATAAATAACTTTAATTTCAACCCATCGCTTTCTACTCTTTTCACTTTCGAGACTATTCCATTACTAACCATTATCTGTCGAGGATATTCAGATTCGAGACAAATCAGTTTCGAGCTCAGTAAATATTTGAAAAAAAAAAGTGATATTTTTCAGATTCGAGACTATTTAGGCGTCCAGGGTACATTCCTAACGCATAACTTCATTTCCTGAGCTTCTGCTAATACTGCAGGCTTCAATTTAGTAAGGAATTTTAACCGCATTTCATGAGCTTCTGCTAATACCCCAGGCTTGAATTTACTAAGGAATTTTAGCCGTTAAAAGTGTTATTACGTGAGCTTATTTGCGAATACGTGTTCCGCGTGTGTTAGTTCAATTTAGTGGAAACTACTCTCATCCGCTTATCGAACTTAATGGAAAGATTACTCACTAGTCACTTCTCTATATTATCAGTAGCGTCAGTCGGAGTTGACAGCGTATTTATTACCGAGATGGCTTTTACGAGATGGGATACCGGGTACTTACTGTCGTTGAGTTCGATTCGGTACCGGTACGTCGAAGCGCAGACCACCTACCCCAAGAGGGACATGTAAAGCTGGTAGTAAATCAATTTTTTTATGTCTCGAATGCGATGCGTCTTTTTTAAGAGCGCGCCATCTCACAGCAAGTAGAGGCAGTTTTAAAGGGACCAAAACGAGCACGCGCGACAATAAAAAATGTATTGTAGAAGCTGGCTCGTGCACGATTTTTTATTTTCATTTCGTAAAGGTGGGGTGGCGGAGTTGTTAGCACTTTCGCCTCGCAGCAAGAGGAGCCGGGTTCGATCCCAGCTTGTGGCACTGGGTGAAAACTCGGAACAACTCGTTCTGCGTTGAGTTTACAAGTTCTCTCCCCACTGGTTAAAGGGCTTTTCCCCCGAGACCTTCGGTTTCCCCATTCCATAAAAACTTGTTGAGGTTAACGGTAATAATTAGTGTAGGGAGCTGTTGGCTCGCGTGGCTTGCAGGGCTTGCCACCACCCTCCTACGCATTGTAACCCGGCCACCTGAATTAAAGGCTTTAAAAGTCGCTCGATGACTTAGGCTTAGGGTGGTGCCTTGGGTATTAGCCTAGCTGATTATTATTATCAATTTTCACGTGCTATTTTCTGTTCGCTGTACAAAAGCCGCGTCACTTTTGAAACACCTTTTTTCGAGGTTGATGCGAGTCCTTCTTGGGGTAGGTGGTCTGCGGTCGAGGGAAGGTCCCCGTTCATTGATGATCTCGAAGTGATACTTGCTAATTGACCAAATGTGTCGTGGCAATCTTTCCCAAATACGATCGTTGCTTTAGCATTTAAGAGGACGAAGTTTCGGAAATAAAATATTTCTCGGCAACGGAACTCGGAGTAGTAAATATTTATCTCCGAACAGCTGCCTGTGTCATAAATTTCGTTTTTAAATCCATTTAAATTGCTGGAATATCTTCCTCCGCTCCCCGAGAATCGCTGAGGCCGTTTTGATTATTTGGATTTTAGAAAAGGAATGGGAGGATATGACAAGGGGGGTTACACCCGTCAAACATTGTCATCGTCAGCGAAATAAAGTAAATTAAATTCACCTTCCCATTGTGTAACGAGAAATCTATTTTAAAAACGTAACGCCTATTATTAGTTTTACAAAATAATGGACGCGTTCTACTGTATTGATTTACGACTGTCTGTTTTTGAAGAATTGTATTTGTAAGGGGATGTTACCTGTTTTCTTCACGCGAGTACTTTGAACTCATTTCAGTGACTCTGTAAAGTCTTTTCCGCCTTCTAAAAGTCACGCCGGATAAAATGTCGCCCCAACGAAAAGATTTGTTCTCTTCTTTATCGAGTGGTAACCCTTCGCTTTCGATGCTATCGTAAAATTACAGACGTCTACCCCGGCAATATTTGTCACTACGCTCAATAACCCGTAAAAATAGTCCCAGATGTCGAGTCGATTTTATACCTTTATATTCTATGGATTCCAGATTATCTTTAAGCAATTTCGTCCAATATCATCCTCTACCGGTAAACCCGTTACGTCTAAGTTGAGATCGTGGAGAAAAAAAGGTAATTTGTAACGGCTGGTTATATTTTAGACCTGGTTTTAATCAATTTTACTGACGATAATGTTAATTGGACGCGGTTTTGGTGCAGAGCCGACGCCAGGATTTTAGGGTTATGTAGGCCAAGTTAGTGCTCGGCATTCGATTAATTTTTATCCATGAATAAAATAAGCTCGGCGATATTTAAATAATATTTATTTAAATAACCAATAGTTGAATAAAAAAATGTTTAAATAATCGAAAGTGAATAAGCCTATTATTTAAATAAAACAAACAATTATATAAATAAATACCACTTTTATTCAAATAAATGCTTGGTGGCGTAAAAAACATAATTAAATAAGTTAAAATGATATTCTTTTTACCAACGTTTTTTAAATAAATCGGAAAATTTGTAGATAATGAATAAACAATTCCGAACAATACGCCAAGTAAAGTATAGGGCCCCAATTTTTATATTTTGTGGCCCCTTGGAAGGATTTAGGGCCTTTTTTCATTTCGCAAAGCAAACAAAATACGGGGATTCACACTTTCAATATCAATTTCTCCTTGTAATCATTTTATGTAGAATATTAAGGAATTAAATTATATTATGTATTGGTGAGGTTAAGATATTAAAATAAAATAAAAACAACCACTTTTGCATAGTAAAAATTTTGTTAAAACATTTTATTTAAAAATGTTGGTCACGACTAGTTTCGCATGATGTAAAAAATAATAAAACCTATTCCCCTGCTTTAGCTGAACATATAAAAAATAACCCTTGCCATTCTATACTATTTGATGAAAGTAAAATAATATGTAAAACTTAACTTCAGAGAATCTCTAGAAATTTTAGACCATAAAAAACCAATTTAATTTTCAATCTTGACGAAGGTCCAAATAATTTTTTAGCCACATTGTGGAAATTGTAACCGAGTTTCGCGTATCTCACTTCACACCTGATGATGCTACCGAACGGCAACGAAACTAGTCGTGATCAACATTTTTAAATAAAATGTTTTAACAAAATTTTTACTATGCAAAAGTGGTTGTTTTTATTTTATTTTATTTCAATATATTATGTATTATTTTAATTTTTTGGGTATCTTTGGTAGAATCTTAGACCAAGAAACACAGGGACGTCTCGCTCATAGCATACCCAACGCTTTATTTTTCGGCGAGCTTTGTTGCGGCTGTGGTAGGGAGAGGGGGGTTAGGTGATACAGATAGTCAATAGGCGCCATCCATGAGAGGTAAAAATAACGTTTTTTAAAGAACTTGAAAAAAAAATAATCAGCTAAGAGTTACATATTTTTCAATTATTTTATATTTTTTTAATATTTTAGGGACACAAATATTAAAAAACGTACCAGAAATTTCGTTTTTCGGAGCCACGCTGTTGCAGGCACGTGCTGACAGATTGTAGGGCTGTGCACGTGACTCAAATAGCCAATCAAAATTGACTCACCTTCGCTACTAGCGACACAGCGCGAGATAAATAAGAAAAAGGCAGCCGCAACGAAGCTTCGGGCGCGAAATATCCACCGTGCGACGTCCCTGTGTTTCTTGGTCTTATGTAGAATTTCAACCATAGCATTCATTGGTAGCTTTTTGGTGTCTCCACTGCTTTTGTGGTGGAAGAATATCATATAAACACACTACAAGGATTCGTTTTGTGACATTGATTAAGAGTAATAAAAACGACATTGAACATCGTGGTCGATTACTAACAACACTCTACTTTCTCTGTATTTGGAACTCAGAAAGCTACTTCTCTGGTGACGTCGATCGCTTCAAATAATTAAAACGTTATTTTATGATGGAAATAGCTCTTAGGCTTAATGGTTTTGGACATATTGGACGAGCGAGTATCTATCGATTGTCCGTGACTATAATAAAGCGTCGATCGCTTCGCGTCAGCGCTTCGACAAGCTGGGCTCACTATGGACCGCTAATCTGGTCTCGCGTGTTTTCAACTTTAGCCACCATAAATACATCCTGTTCGGTTCGTGACGCTTTCTATTAGAGGCTAGCCGCGTCTAAAGCCCACCCCGCCCACTTAGCGATCCCTTCCAAAAAAGAAATTCGAAATCGTGTCGTTTTTTCCAATACAGGGTGGAAGCTTCAGCCGTGGTCCAGTTCCGGTACTTCTCCTAGTACAACAGAGTACCGCGAGTGGAACACTTCTACAGGCGCTGGTAGGCCAAAAATAGACCAATGGGATAATTGGAAGCCTCAGCCGCGGTCCAGCCTCGGTACGTTTCGTAGTCTAAAAATAGACCAATGGGAGAATTAGAAGCGCATCTTCCAAATGCTTTATCTGGTGATTAGATAAGGATGCGCTTATAATTATCCCATTGGTCTATTTGTGGAATACCAGCGCCTGTAGAAGTGTTCGACCAGCAGCACTCTGGTGTACTAGGAGAAGTACCGAGGCTGGACCATGGCTGAAGCTTCCACCCTGTATACATCTCAGCGCTTTCTTTTAAGGGTACGCTTTTCAACTCGAATAAAGACTGCGCGATAAACCATTGATGACAGTCCAAACCCGAGCCTCAACTGTCTGGTGATATCAGACTTTTCGAAATACGCGTTCCCTTTATATTTTGGTGGCAGCCATTACTGCGAAGAGGTGGGCTCTTTCTAGACTCGTCTGACCCAATCGTCTGAAGCCCGTTTCCGCAATGTGGTTATAGCCTTCCAAATTCAGTCTTCATTTCGGGGTTCAAACTCTCGAAGAAATTTATAATTACCATCTTCCTCTTCGCTAGGTTTTCAACGCCAATTTCGTAAACGCGATGTTTAACATAGCGGAAACTTGATGGTGAACGTTCTTTTTGTATCCCTAATTTTTCATTTTTTTTTCTCGAAGTGAAAATGTCTTATCTCGAAGCGAAAATGTATTTCTTTACACTAAAGGCTAGGAAATTAAATTCGTCGCGAAAGTCTCGAAAATTCGTCAAGTGGGAACTCGGCTTACGAAGAATTACTAGGTTGGGAAGATCCGTGGGGACATCGTGGTGTAACTTTCACCGACACGCGAGAACAGTGCCGGATTAAGGACTAGGCCTACTAGGCACAGGCCTATGGGCCCCCACCACTGACGAAATCCATGGATTTTTCACTGAATCAGTTAAAGAGAAAAATATATCAGGCTTGTTGCTTTATTATTTGAAAAATCATTTTTATCTAGACAGAAGGTCAGCTTCGGGACACGCGAGTTTCGCGTTTTTATGCTTTCCTTACATAGGCCCCCAACAACTTACGAGGAGACTACCCGTGGTGATTAACACCGATTTTGTTGAAACTATTTGGGTATGTAGACCTTACGGTAACATGAAATTTCACCAAGGGAAAAATTGCAATGGGCATTAGTTTTGCCATGGCAACCGAAAATGTTTTTTACAACACAGTATGTATATTTTCCCATTGAAAATAACAATCTGATCAATTTTTACATATTTTGATCAAATTGACCAAAATTCATCAAAGTATCATAAAATTAATTTCATTTGTCAATTTTGATCTATTTTTTTTTGGTTTTGAAATTTTTCACAGGGGGTACCCTTAGAAGTGCTCAGATTCCCATGTTATTTTCAAAGGGAAAATATACATACTGTGTTGTCAAAAACATTGCCATTTTTCCCTTGGTGAAATTTAATGTTACCATAAGGTCTACATACCCACCTAGTTTCAGAAAAATCGGTACTGCAAGAGAGAGAAGGGGAAAAATATATAAGCGTCATCGCGTTTGTAACAAAATAGGGTCGAGTTGATTAAACTTGAAGGAAATAAGCCAAAAGGTTTTACATCAGTTGGACAAATAGATAAATTCTGTTACGGGCTAAATATTGCTATGGAAACTTTCACTTTTACGGCAAAAAATTGTACGCCATCCATTTAAACTTGCCTGTCGCCGACTGTTGACTACAAAATCGATTGAAAAATGGTCTCCTAAAATAAGACCGGCTTTTATTCCCGATTGGAAATCGATTGAATTTGCCGAGTTTCACCCAGTAAATGTAAGTAGATTTGAAATAAAAAAAGCGCAGCTTTCGTTTTATTTTAGACTAGTTTCTCCCTAATTTTAATGTTTCTGCAAATGGACATGGCCTTTTCGAAACGACGTCTTTTCTTTTTCCATCAACGTTGTTCTCTCTCTCGGTGGCGTACGCGAGTCGAATTCCTTAAACTGTCGGCTTCAAAAATCTCCTCCAAAGTCCTCTAAGACTTTCGGCTCTTTAACTATACGACCCGTCGTTCGCGGCGACTCCTCACCTTCGTATAGTTTTCCTTTCGAAGAGGAGTAGTTTAAGTCGTGACGAACGCTGGTCGTCGAGGGGTTCTCCGAGGAAGAGGGCTGTTGGGAATTTTTCCCGATGGAGGGAAAAGGGAAATACTTAAGAGTGGAAATAGTCTTTAAAACCCCCCGCGGGGGAACTGCGGCTCGGTCAAAAGAATACTTTTTTAGAGCGTGGATCGAAGTCGTTAGAAGAAGCGAGGAACGCGTCATAAATTTCAAAGTTCTGACTCTCGAGACTTTGACTCTCCGTTCGGAGCGATTGTTTCCACGTACGCTAGCTAGATGGCGATTAACCCGTTAGACGATACCGGAGAGTGAAGTGTGCCGAAAAACGGTACTTTGGTTCGATTTCTTTTCACCGTGGCCAAAGTAGATTTGTTCCGAAAGATATTCCCAGGACCACCATTTGTTTATTCAATCGCTTCCTTATACATTTACAAAAGCTATTTTTGGAGGTTCGAATATTTCGAGAGGCTATCAATTTATGTAACAGTGAATTATTGCAAAGCACGTCACAAAAGGTATACGATAAATAGCGGGTTATTGATTTTAGGGAGGGGGCGATAGGAAGACGTTATGGAAGAAATGCCGAGCATCGACGTCTGGCGTAGACAATCTTTCACGAAATACCAATGGGCTTGGGGCATTTTCAAAATTGAAATACTTTAACAGGTTATGGTAACCTTAGATTTCCTTCAAATGCCTTTTTTGTGTAAAGTGTAAAAATGCAATAGGGACTTTTTCAGCATGACGTATATAATACGTCACCCATGCTTTTCCAATGCAAAAAAAAAGATTACCAGCATGTCGGTCATAGCCAAAGGTACGGCGTATTGTCATGCTGCCAAGTCCCTATACTTAGTTTGAAAACGTTTACCACGTGGTAAAATAAGTTATTTTGCTATATAAAACTTTACTGCTACTACTAACGAAGGCTGGATGACCCTTGTACGTGTAAGGTTTTAATTTCATGTAAATTCCATTTCTAGGATATATTTAGCAGCAAGAGGAGCGGGGTTCGATCCCAGCTTGTGAAACTGGGTGAAAACTCGGAACTACTCCTTCCGCGTAGAGTTTGAAAGTTCTCTACCCACTGGTTAAAGGGGTTTTTCCCCGAGTTCTTCGGTTTCCCTTTTCCATAAAAACTTGTAGAGGTTAGCGGTACACCACCCTCCTACGCATTATATCCCGGCCACCTGAATTAAAGGCTTTAAAAGTCGCTCAATGACTTAGGCCTAAGGTGGTGCCTTGGGTATTAGCCTAGCTGATTATTATTAGTTACACAGAAAAAAGGTGTTTAGATACTAAACACTTTCTTAAACACCAAAATGCAACAGAATATTTATCATGTTTAAAAACGATCATGTTCAGGCGATAGTGGTGTTCAGCTTTGCAACATCATGCGTTTAGAAATTAAACGTGTTATTTGCTTATCATATTTATTGTTAAAACGTGTTTAGATAGAATAGGTTCAGAGATTAAACATATTAAATGATTTTCGCGCTTACAATGAAAACCCGTCTTAAGATTTTTAAGATTAGTTTCTAAACGTGTTCAAAGGTTCGGGTGTTGTGGTTTAAGACATGTGTTAATTGGCCGTATACGCCACTCTTTGAGTAGCCCTATATTTGAGTGTTTTAATTACGATCTACAATAACATTAATATTAATTGGCTACGAAATAATGAAACCTACTGCCTATACTGTCGATTTCATTTCTTTAACTGCCTGATTATATTTTAGCGCTATTAATTTAAATTATATTTGTGTTAATACGACCTTAAATCACATCAAAAGTAGTGTTATTTTATTAATTTTTAGTAGTTCATTTTCAATTATTGATTTATATACATTAGTGTTATTTAATTAATCTTAATAACCAATAACTTAAAATTATGAGATGATATAGGAACCCGGTCCATATTGTAGTTAACTCTATTAATATATCGGTGATTAACGAATATTATTTTTTTTAGAAAAATAGAAAACGAAATTAAACGAAATATATAGACAACGCGAAATATACATTAAACTCGTAACGCAATATACACTTAGTAAACATCAGTGTTTAGCATTATGTTTAAAAACCACGAAGTTTAATTTCTAAACATGACCTCTTACCAGCTGTTCCGGGTTGGAAGATTGTTTGAGAAACTCGTTTTATTTAAACAGATGTGTTTAAGGAAACAACACCAACTCTTACCCATGTTTAGCTTTCAAACATGTTTAGATGTTAAAAACCTAAACACCTTTTTTTCTGTGTAGTGTAGGGAGCTGTGGGCTCGCGTGGCACGAAGAGTTTGCCACCATCCTCCAACGCATTGTAACCCAGCCATCTGTTTAAAGGCATTATAAGTCGCTAGATGACTTGGGGCTATAAGGTGGTGCCTTGGGTATTAGCCTAGCTCTAGCTGATTATTATTATTATTCTTCCAAGGTACATAGTCAGGGCCCCGGATAAACAATCATTAATCCGAGCCTCTAGGCTTGAGCTTTATTAGAACCACCCTGACCTTGTGCTAGCCTCCGTCTCGGAGTACCCTTACCCTTTGGTAAAATTCGGGTCCCTAGGCTTAAGGCTACTCAGCCTATTGGTCATCAAAAGAATATCGATACATTTTTGGGAGATATTTTTCAGAAGGATCCCACTCGGGTCCCTAGGCTTAAGGCAACTCAGCCTATTGGTCATCAAAATAATAACAATACATTTTTGGGAGATATTTGTCAGAAGGATCCCACTCGGGTCCCTAGGCTTAAGGCTACTCAGCCTATTGGTCATCAAAAGAATAACAATACATTTTTGGGAGATATTTGTCAGAAGGATCCCACTCGGGTCCCTAGGCTTAAGGCTACTCAGCCTATTGGTCATCAAAAGAATAACAATACATTTTTGGGAGATATTTGTCAGAAGGATCCCACTCGGGTCCCTAGGCTTAAGGCTACTCAGCCTATTGGTCATCAAAAGAATAACAATACATTTTTGGGAGATATTTGTCAGAAGGATCCCACTCGGGTCCCTAGGCTTAAGGCAACTCAGCCTATTGGTCATCAAAAGAATAACAATACATTTTTGGGAGATATTTGTCAGAAGGATCCCACTCGGGTCCCTAGGCTTAAGGCTACTCAGCCTATTGGTCATCAAAAGAATAACGATACATTTTTGGGAGATATTTGTCAGAAGGATCCCACTCGGGTCCCTAGGCTTAAGGCTACTCAGCCTATTGGTCATCAAAAGAATAACAATACATTTTTGGGAGATATTTGTCAGAAGGATCCCACTCGGGTCCCTAGGCTTAAGGCTACTCAGCCTATTGGTCATCAAAAGAATAACAATACATTTTTGGGAGATATTTGTCAGAAGGATCCCACTCGGGTCCCTAGGCTTAAGGCAACTCAGCCTATTGGTCATCAAAAGAATAACAATACATTTTTGGGAGATATTTGTCAGAAGGATCCCACTCGGGTCCCTAGGCTTAAGGCTACTCAGCCTATTGGTCATCAAAAGAATAACGATACATTTTTGGGAGATATTTGTCAGAAGGATCCCACTCGGGTCCCTAGGCTTAAGGCTACTCAGCCTATTGGTCATCAAAAGAATAACGATACATTTTTGGGAGATATTTGTCAGAAGGATCCCACTCGGGTCCCTAGGCTTAAGGCTACTTAGCCTATTGGTCATCAAAAGAATAACGATACATTTTTGGGAGATATTTGTCAGAAGGATCCCACTCGGGTCCCTAGGCTTAAGGCTACTCAGCCTATTGGTCATCAAAAGAATAACAATTCATTTTTGGGAGATATTTGTCAGAAGGATCCCACTCGGGTCCCTAGGCTTAAGGCTACTCAGCCTATTGGTCATCAAAAGAATAACAATACATTTTTGGGAGATATTTGTCAGAAGGATCCCACTCGGGTCCCTAGGCTTAAGGCAACTCAGCCTATTGGTCATCAAAAGAATAACAATACATTTTTGGGAGATATTTGTCAGAAGGATCCCACTCGGGTCCCTAGGCTTAAGGCTACTCAGCCTATTGGTCATCAAAAGAATAACAATACATTTTTGGGAGATATTTGTCAGAAGGATCCCACTCGGGTCCCTAGGCTTAAGGCAACTCAGCCTATTGGTCATCAAAAGAATAACAATACATTTTGGGAGATATTTGTCAGAAGGATCCCACTCGGGTCCCTAGGCTTAAGGCAACTCAGCCTATTGGTCATCAAAAGAATAACAATACATTTTTGGGAGATATTTGTCAGAAGGATCCCACTCGGGTCCCTAGGCTTAAGGCTACTCAGCCTATTGGTCATCAAAAGAATAACAATACATTTTTGGGAGATATTTGTCAGAAGGATCCCACTCGGGTCCCTAGGCTTAAGGCAACTCAGCCTATTGGTCATCAAAAGAATAACAATACATTTTTTGGGAGATATTTGTCAGAAGGATCCCACTCGGGTCCCTAGGCTTAAGGCTACTCAGCCTATTGGTCATCAAAAGAATAACAATACATTTTTGGGAGATATTTGTCAGAAGGATCCCACTCGGGTCCCTAGGCTTAAGGCAACTCAGCCTATTGGTCATCAAAAGAATAACAATACATTTTTGGGAGATATTTGTCAGAAGGATCCCACTCGGGTCCCTAGGCTTAAGGCAACTCAGCCTATTGGTCATCAAAAGAATAACGATACATTTTTGGGAGATATTTGTCAGAAGGATCCCACTCGGGTCCCTAGGCTTAAGGCTACTCAGCCTATTGGTCATCAAAAGAATAACGATACATTTTTGGGAGATATTTGTCAGAAGGATCCCACTCGGGTCCCTAGGCTTAAGGCTACTCAGCCTATTGGTCATCAAAAGAATAACGATACATTTTTGGGAGATATTTGTCAGAAGGATCCCACTCGGGTCCCTAGGCTTAAGGCTACTCAGCCTATTGGTCATCAAAAGAATAACAATACATTTTTGGGAGATATTTGTCAGAAGGATCCCACTCGGGTCCCTAGGCTTAAGGCTACTCAGCCTATTGGTCATCAAAAGAATAACAATACATTTTTGGGAGATATTTGTCAGAAGGATCCCACTCGGGTCCCTAGGCTTAAGGCTACTCAGCCTATTGGTCATCAAAAGAATAACAATACATTTTTGGGAGATATTTGTCAGAAGGATCCCACTCGGGTCCCTAGGCTTAAGGCAACTCAGCCTATTGGTCATCAAAAGAATAACAATACATTTTTGGGAGATATTTGTCAGAAGGATCCCACTCGGGTCCCTAGGCTTAAGGCTACTCAGCCTATTGGTCATCAAAAGAATAACAATACATTTTTGGGAGATATTTGTCAGAAGGATCCCACTCGGGTCCCTAGGCTTAAGGCAACTCAGCCTATTGGTCATCAAAAGAATAACAATACATTTTTGGGAGATATTTGTCAGAAGGATCCCACTCGGGTCCCTAGGCTTAAGGCAACTCAGCCTATTGGTCATCAAAAGAATAACAATACATTTTTGGGAGATATTTGTCAGAAGGATCCCACTCGGGTCCCTAGGCTTAAGGCTACTCAGCCTATTGGTCATCAAAAGAATAACGATACATTTTTGGGAGATATTTGTCAGAAGGATCCCACTCGGGTCCCTAGGCTTAAGGCTACTCAGCCTATTGGTCATCAAAAGAATAACGATACATTTTTGGGAGATATTTGTCAGAAGGATCCCACTCGGGTCCCTAGGCTTAAGGCTACTCAGCCTATTGGTCATCAAAAGAATAACGATACATTTTTGGGAGATATTTGTCAGAAGGATCCCACTCGGGTCCCTAGGCTTAAGGCTACTCAGCCTATTGGTCATCAAAAGAATAACGATACATTTTTGGGAGATATTTGTCAGAAGGATCCCACTCGGGTCCCTAGGCTTAAGGCTACTCAGCCTATTGGTCATCAAAAGAATAACGATACATTTTTGGGAGATATTTGTCAGAAGGATCCCACTCGGGTCCCTAGGCTTAAGGCTACTCAGCCTATTGGTCATCAAAAGAATAACGATACATTTTTGGGAGATATTTGTCAGAAGGATCCCACTCGGGTCCCTAGGCTTAAGGCAACTCAGCCTATTGGTCATCAAAAGAATAACAATACATTTTTGGGAGATATTTGTCAGAAGGATCCCACTCGGGTCCCTAGGCTTAAGGCTACTCAGCCTATTGGTCATCAAAAGAATAACGATACATTTTTGGGAGATATTTGTCAGAAGGATCCCACTCGGGTCCCTAGGCTTAAGGCAACTCAGCCTATTGGTCATCAAAAGAATAACGATACATTTTTGGGAGATATTTGTCAGAAGGATCCCACTCGGGTCCCTAGGCTTAAGGCAACTCAGCCTATTGGTCATCAAAAGAATAACGATACATTTTTGGGAGATATTTGTCAGAAGGATCCCACTCGGGTCCCTAGGCTTAAGGCTACTCAGCCTATTGGTCATCAAAAGAATAACGATACATTTTTGGGAGATATTTGTCAGAAGGATCCCACTCGGGTCCCTAGGCTTAAGGCTACTCAGCCTATTGGTCATCAAAAGAATAACGATACATTTTTGGGAGATATTTGTCAGAAGGATCCCACTCGGGTCCCTAGGCTTAAGGCTACTCAGCCTATTGGTCATCAAAAGAATAACGATACATTTTTGGGAGATATTTGTCAGAAGGATCCCACTCGGGTCCCTAGGCTTAAGGCAACTCAGCCTATTGGTCATCAAAAGAATAACAATACATTTTTGGGAGATATTTGTCAGAAGGATCCCACTCGGGTCCCTAGGCTTAAGGCTACTCAGCCTATTGGTCATCAAAAGAATAACAATACATTTTTGGGAGATATTTGTCAGAAGGATCCCACTCGGGTCCCTAGGCTTAAGGCAACTCAGCCTATTGGTCATCAAAAGAATAACAATACATTTTTGGGAGATATTTGTCAGAAGGATCCCACTCGGGTCCCTAGGCTTAAGGCTACTCAGCCTATTGGTCATCAAAAGAATAACAATACATTTTTGGGAGATATTTGTCAGAAGGATCCCACTCGGGTCCCTAGGCTTAAGGCTACTCAGCCTATTGGTCATCAAAAGAATAACGATACATTTTTGGGAGATATTTGTCAGAAGGATCCCACTCGGGTCCCTAGGCTTAAGGCAACTCAGCCTATTGGTCATCAAAAGAATAACGATACATTTTTGGGAGATATTTGTCAGAAGGATCCCACTCGGGTCCCTAGGCTTAAGGCAACTCAGCCTATTGGTCATCAAAAGAATAACGATACATTTTTGGGAGATATTTGTCAGAAGGATCCCACTCGGGTCCCTAGGCTTAAGGCTACTCAGCCTATTGGTCATCAAAAGAATAACGATACATTTTTGGGAGATATTTGTCAGAAGGATCCCACTCGGGTCCCTAGGCTTAAGGCTACTCAGCCTATTGGTCATCAAAAGAATAACGATACATTTTTGGGAGATATTTGTCAGAAGGATCCCACTCGGGTCCCTAGGCTTAAGGCTACTCAGCCTATTGGTCATCAAAAGAATAACGATACATTTTTGGGAGATATTTGTCAGAAGGATCCCACTCGGGTCCCTAGGCTTAAGGCAACTCAGCCTATTGGTCATCAAAAGAATAACAATACATTTTTGGGAGATATTTGTCAGAAGGATCCCACTCGGGTCCCTAGGCTTAAGGCTACTCAGCCTATTGGTCATCAAAAGAATAACAATACATTTTTGGGAGATATTTGTCAGAAGGATCCCACTCGGGTCCCTAGGCTTAAGGCAACTCAGCCTATTGGTCATCAAAAGAATAACAATACATTTTTGGGAGATATTTGTCAGAAGGATCCCACTCGGGTCCCTAGGCTTAAGGCTACTCAGCCTATTGGTCATCAAAAGAATAACAATACATTTTTGGGAGATATTTGTCAGAAGGATCCCACTCGGGTCCCTAGGCTTAAGGCTACTCAGCCTATTGGTCATCAAAAGAATAACGATACATTTTTGGGAGATATTTGTCAGAAGGATCTCACTCGGGTCCCACAGGCTGCACGGGCTCCGAACCTTTGAACTGGTTTTCTTCTTATGTCGTTATAAATTAAATATGAATAAATAAATATATTAAAAAAGATAATTAAATATTACTGATTATGTAGTAGCAGCTTCTTAACAACACCCTGTATAAGCGCATCTAAATACCTTGGAAAAACGCCTACAAATTTGTCATATCGATTCGCGTCAAGAATAGACCTTACAATTTATTAAAGGCAGTTTCATAAATGTCAGAAAGGAAATTAACCCTAAACATTCGTAATTGTGGCCGTTTTACTAAATATATCCCCATTTTAAGTACATTTGGGTAGTTCATTAAGACGCCTTCGTCTCCGAGTTAATCGTTCGAGGCAACGGCTCATTTTTGCTACGTTTTCTCCTAATTTATTAATATTGCAGTCATGATTTTCGTCGGCGAGGGTCGGCTGAACAATGAGAAGGCCGAGGGGATTTGATAAGACAGCACGTTCGCGATCGGATTCTCGAAGCCCGGATTTTGTATCATTCAGACGTCATTAAGAGCCTCTATTAACTACAAAGCCTCCCAGGTGGAGTCACGTACCATTTATTTTCCTAAAGGACTCGCTTTCGCTTAATCCACGTTCGGAGCGACTCTCGATCGCCCACTCTCCCGCAAGCGTGGATCTTTGCGGGAAATTTTAAGGAAAAATAATTAGAAACCACGCGATATTTTTAGCTATTTCAAAGGGCCAGACTAGCTAGCCGTAACTAAATATAACATTTTATACTTATATTTAAAGCCGCACTTGTATGGCTTTATTTTGAGATTAAATTTATACAGGGTGTTAACTAAAAAATGGACCAGGGCGAATATCTCAAAATGTGTTTTAGCTACGATTTTGAAAATTTAGGTTGTTATAGAGTGCTCAGGGGGTCAACCAACTATGAAAATGTCAATGACCTTGAACCATGTCTTCAAGGTCATTCGAAAATTAACTTGAGAACCGTAAGAGCTACGAAGTTGCTTCCAATTAGAAAGTAGTTCCCCGTCACATTTTATGGTTAACTAGCTTTGACTCGATCTGATTTGCGAAATAGGAAGTTGAGCAATGTTAGGCCAAAATCAAGAAGGCCGTTAAGTTGATAACGTGTTAAAGACGATGTTCAACTGACAACTTTAAAAGTACTCTTGTTAGAATACTGAAATTTGTTAGACAACCTCATCGTGGTTGAGGGTCTTTAGTTTGAAAATTTCAGCTCCCAAAACTCGTCTTCTACACGTTATCAACTTAACGACCGTCTTGTTTTTGGCCTAACATTTCTCGACTTCCTATTTCGCAAATCAGATCGAGTCAAAGATAGTTAACCATAAAATGTGACGGGGAACAACTTTCTAATTGGAACCAACTTCGTAAACTCTTACGGTTTTCAAGTTAATTTTCGAACGACCTTCATGGTTCAAGGTCATTGAAATTTTCATAGTTGGGTGACCCCCTGAGCGCTCCATAACAACCTAAAATTTCAAAATCGTAGCTAAAACACATTTTGAGATATTCACCCTGGTCCATTTTTTAGTTAACACCCTGTATATTTTCAAGCAAGGAAGACTAGGGTTTACAACCGAACATTTAATGCTCATGAAGTGGTTAGCTAAACTCGGCGCCGATACGAGCTTAAGCCTTGGCTGCCATAGTAAATCACGTATAGCTTATTTGTTCTTTTTTAATCATCAAATTACGCGAATTCATAATAATAATAATCCTAATGCGTAGATAGACCAATATCTGGAGGAACGTAATAAATTTAAAGGAGGTTTAAACCCGAGTTCTTCGGTTTCCCCTTCCATAAAAACTTGTAGAGGTTAACGGTAATAGTAAGTGTAGGGAGCTGTTGGCTCGCGTGGCATGAAGAAATACTAAGAAATATAACCATGCCACCTGTTTAAAGGCATTAAAAGTCGCTCGATGACTTGGGCCTAGCTGGTTATTATTATTATTATTTGCAAGAGCTTCTTCGGTAATAGTGCTGGAGACATCGCAGCGTTTGATTGGCGGGTTCTGTTATCACGAGGTACAGAAGGGGATGCAATTATAGTATTTACAGCATTTTGCCAAATGTTCGTTTGATTTCTTACTACCCCCTCTCATTTCGATTCCCCCTTTTTCCTCGTAACAAATAATTAAAACTTGAGGTAAAATAAAGTAGATCAAATGAGAAGCACATTGCGAAACGAAACAAAATTAATGATGAGACGTAAAAAACTTTAAAATTGTCAATATAAATTTATTTTAACATCCAACGTGTGATAGAAATATTGCCTAACTATAGATAGCTTCGTTTTCAAGTTCAATGTTAACGTAATCGTTTTAATTTTATTTCATTTTATTTTTTTATTTTAAAGTAATTTCAATAGACGAGCTAAGCCCGATCTAGAAAAATCGTAAGGAGAACGTGTAAGGTTGCGGACGTAGCTTTATTGCACGCAAACTGTTTACCTTACAAGTTCCCCCTTGTCTAGGGTTGGCTTGGACTCTCTAATATCGGCCTTTTCCAATACGTTTTAAGCTAAACGCTCGTATAGCGTAAAAGGCGTTCGGCCTGATAAGTTTGACGTTCTTGACGTATATCGTTTCCTTAATGTTATCGTTGAAAGACGTTTGAAAGTCAACTTGAGAGTAGTTTCTATCGCAAACAGAATGATATGGAATGGAATCCAGGTCTTTTTCAAGTAGAGATTATACCCCTCTTTTTAGGGAGAGACTCCATTGACTTTCCACGCAAATGAAGTTCCTTATACAGGGTGTTTCAAAAGGTTGTGAAAAAAATTTCAGTAGTTGTAGGGGGTGAGTTGAAAAGTATACCTGTTTTTGTCCCATTTTCCTACGATGAGTTAAAATAGCGCCAGAGAGCTTCAAAGTGTGGAAGTAGGCTGCAACAAGCACGGGGATTCGCCGGGTCGGGTACCTTTCCTGGTAGAGACGTTGAGCAGCTAAAGTATTGCCATCCGCTAGTCCATACACGAAATGAATATCCGCCAGTTCTTCCGAAATGAACTCCATTGTTGCAGTTTGAAAGAGATGATAAATCGAGGTCCATCACGACTTTAAATACTGTTTAAGTTTTCTTTTTACGTTGGTTACCTCGATTTGTTTACAAAGTCCTTTTTTACTTATCACACGAACCTAAACAATTATGTTCGCGTTTCCCCGCCACTATCTATCTATATTTATTTTCATTTTGGGGTACAAATCCGTTTTATATCACGGAGGAAACCATTATACAATGGATTCGCAGGAATTTAAATTTTTTAAAGCGAAGTAATAAAACATAATAGTTCATCACTTAAAGTCATAAGGTAACCAGAAGCAGTATATATATAATACAATAACATATTTATAAAATTATTTACAAAAAGAGTTAAGGCTCTACATACATCCCAGCACTACATTAGTTTTTCTTTTTTAAACGTAAGCCACCCCATCGGCCGAGAATTCGTTTCGTCACCATAAGATCCTGGGGACCCGCACAACCAGCTACTTGGTTTGGCGCTTGATGCATCCTACTTCCAGGGGCTAGTAGACCACACTTTGAAGCTCTCTGGCACTCTTTTAACTCATCGTAGGAAAATGGGGAAAAACAGGCATACTTCTCAACTCACCCCCTACAACTCCTTAAAATTTTTGCATAACCTTTTCAAACACCCTGTATATGGGGTTTTTGATTTTCAAATTTCAAACCGAATCGCCTATATATATAGTCTTTGGCTTTGTTCGAGTAAACGCTAATAAAAAATATTAACATTCCCCATTGAAGAACTATTTATTAAAAAGTCAACCCCCTCCCCCCACACTCTCAATCTTCAAAGGGGATTATTCAAATACGGTCTAAAAACGAATATCTGCCTTACTTCGAATGCAAATTTGGTCTCGTATCGCCGGAAGGATTAAAATCACTTGAAATGGGATTTGTTTACCTTTGGGTATTTTACACCGGGTATTAATAAAATAATATAAACCCTTTGAAGTTTTTATATATTTTTTAACTTTAATAGCTTTTTCAACGAATATATTCAATATGTTGAATCCTAAATATATTATAAATCGTAAAATGTATCTGGAAATCGGATAAATATTTCTGACTGCGTTACTTTAAAACCAAAATTTGCCTTTGCACGAAGCTTAGCGATCAGTTTTATTTATTTATCCACTAAACGCTAATGTGGTTGGCTTTTCCAAGATATAAAAGTGTTTTAAAGTAGATAAATTATTCAATTTTTCTGCAACGAGAAATATATTATTATTATTATTATTATTATTATTATTATTAGTATTATTATTAATTAATTATTCTAGTACTCTATTTCACTCGAAGTGTTATAATTTTATAACGAATTTTAACTTCAACCTTTGGAACTAATTAGCATAACGTAATTTTCTGTCAATTTTCCCCGTTTTTTTCTTTAGACCTAAAGGATAGATTGACTTGGCAAATTCTTTATTGAAATCGCTTTTTCGAAGATGTGATTTACTCTTTCACGCACGAGTCTCAAAAAGATCGAACAGCCCGGCCCCGAATTTTTTTTCTTTTTCGTGGTTTTTTCCTCTCTACAAAAGAGTAGCTACATTAATTTGCCGAAGTCCCTATAATTAAAAATTCCTTTTCCGTGATATTAGTCAAAGCCGGAAGGTAATGAAAATAGAACCTTCGGTCTACGCGACATTCGTTCATTAATTTTAATTGAAATTGAAGAACGCCTCTTTCATTTATTATTCCATCATTTTGTCCTTCGCTTCGTTAATTTGGGGAACAAAACGTTTTCTCGTCAGAGGATTATCGAAAGAAGAACGAATTTCATGGGTTATTTTTGTCACGGTCATTTACGCGGACCTCTTACCCGTGTCTGTAACTTAAGTTTCTCTTTTCCTTATAGTCCAAGAGCCCATGACAAAATAAGCATGTGATAAGGTACACGATGGGTCAAAGTATTTTTTAATTAGGTTAGTGATTTGTAACAAAGAACTGTTTGTCTTACGGGTCAAAGTGGGGGCTTTCCGGAAATACGAACCACGTGACGTCACTTCCGGTGACCTTGAAAATTTATATGACCTGATATTGGTATCATTCGATTGATTTCAACGCGCTCTTACCAAATATCGCAAAATTAACCTTCAAATCTGAACCAAACGGCGTATAAGACTAAAAAAGTAATTTTGTCTTATACATGTAAATTTGTGAGGGGCTCGAAATTAGTTTTTTAGTCTTATACGCCATTTGGTTCAGATTTGAAGGTTAATTTTGCGATATTTAGTAAGAGCACGTTGAGACCAATCGAATGATACCAATATCAGGTCATATCAATTTTCAAGGTTACCGGAAGTGACGTCACGTGGTTCGTATTTCCGAAAAGCCCGCATTTTGACCCGTAAGACAAACAGTTCTTTGTTACAAATCACTAACGTAATTAAAAAATTCTTTGACCTATCGTGTACCTTATCACATGCTTATTTTGTCATGGGCTCTTGGACTATTATTTTGTATGTTAAAATCGAAGATAAAGCTTTATTTTCCTCGAATGCTTCGTAACTTAGTTAAAAATTCATCTCTTATCTCTGTACCTGTTTGCAGTTTGTTTTGTTTTGACAAAGTGAAAGGATATTCTCGGATATCTTAATTCGTTAAATTTTAAATTTATTGATTAGCAAGTCCTATAAAATTTAATTACGTGAATTATCCTGATACGTCAACAAGAATCAAACGTTACAAGCACTTTGTCATTTACTTTTAATTGCAAAACAATAACAGAGAAAATGCACCACTTACAAGGAGACGACCCGGGGTGTAACGCACAGATTTTGTTCAAACTCGGGGGTTTGGTAGACCTTCATGTTACTTGAAAAACCCTAAAGGCCACCGTTTTACCATGGCAACCAAAAATGTTTTTAACAACGCAAAATGGAAATTTTCCCATTGAATATAACATGGGAGTCTGACCAATTTTAAGGGTAACCACTGTAAAAAATTTAATCCATTTCGAACTTTATCATTATTTTTTTATTTATTTAAAATTGGTCAGATTCCCATTTTATTTTCTATAGGAAAACATTTTTGGTTGCCATGGCAAAACGGTTGCCTATGGAGACATTTCCCTTTAGGGTTTTTCAAGTAACATGAAGGTCTACCAAACCCCCTAGTTTGAACCAAATCGGTATGTTACACCTTGGGTCGTCTCCTGGTTAATATAAATCTTAATAAACATTTCAAAAATGTAATGCATTAGTGTACAAGTTTCCCTTACATGTTTTATAGCCCTAGCTTAACCTCCCCATTGTTTAGGGTTGTATGTGTATGCAAAAAAAATGTCATTTTCTTAATATCATCAGCGCCTCAGCTTCAGGTCTGAAAATACGTTTTTTCTGTTGTTTAATATCATCATTTCATTTATCATTTTCGTAATTATAATAAATAAAAATGTCACGCTTCGTTTGAAAACAAATAGATTAATTACGACTAGTGGGAGTCTAGGATCAAAATAGCCGCAGCCTGCAAAATACGTGAAAAATTTCGTTGTGAAATTTTTTAAAGCGGGTCCCAGATGAAAACGTGATGCCAAAATTACAAATAAAATACTAATAAAAGTGCCACCGTTTAACGGTCACTGGGCGTTCAATGTCCAAAATTTACGATATTTGTGCGTGAAAACCAACTTTTTTTTTTAATTAATTTAGCCACAGAGATAGCAAATAATTTTCGATTTGAGGTCTACAATTGAAATAAAAAAAATTATTTTAAATTTAATTCGTTTCTTGAATGTCTCTTCGCCAAATAAATTGTCGCGGTTGGTGTTGCTTCGCATCCATTTGCGACTTTGAAAATGCCACGGTGAAACAACGCCCAATCTAGTAAAATAGCGGCAAAGATTTTACCATATATTTTTAATTTTAAAGTTTCAAATTATTAAATTCCCATGCTATTTTAAATGATAAAATTATCATTCTTAATGGTCAAAACCCTTTTCGGTTGCCATGGAAAATCGAAAGCCCATTGTAACGTTGCCTTTTAGCGATTTTCAAAATACATTAAGGAGATTTGGGTACTTACCTTTCATTCAAGCCATTGTTTTAAGTATGCTTATTAGTGACACTACACTTCGATGAAAGACAAAAGTGTTGGTTTCCCAAAATTAAATTTGCGGCTACATCATTTTGGAAAATACACTCGTTTTGGTAATCTAAATTAATCTTCACTTCATTTAGCTGACTTTTAATTAGAGTTTTATTATAATAATTAAATTAATTTTTACAACTATATACACTCTTTTAACCCGCGTATGGTAAAAACCGTGGTTACGCCACTCTGTATTCTAGTTACTTGCGCAAATACGATTTAAATAAAATGTAGTTTAAGCACTTAAACTCTTGTTAATGATTAATTTGATGACTATTTATTAATGTAATATTTTTCATGATTTATGATTTTGTCTATGACTGATGATTTAATTATAATGGTTCATGATTGATGATTTATTTATATTGGTTCATGATTGATGATTTATTTATAATGGTTCATGATTGATGATTTATTTATAATGGTTCATGATTGATGATTTATTTATAATGGTTCATGATTGATGATTTAATTATAATGGTTCATGATTGATGATTTATTTATTATGGTTCATGATTGATGATTTATTTATAATGGTTCATGATTGATGATTTATTTATAATGGTTCATGATTGATGATTTATTTATAATGGTTCATGATTGACGATTTATTTATAATGGTTCATGATTGTTGATTTATTTATAATGGTTCATGATTGATGATTTATTTATAATGGTTCATGATTGATGATTTATTTATAATGGTTCATGATTGATGATTTATTTATAATGGTTCATGATTGATGATTTATTTATAATGGTTCATGATTGATGATTTATTTATAATGGTTCATGATTGATGATTTATTTATAATGGTTCATGATTGTTGATTTATTTATAATGGTTCATGATTGATGATTTATTTATAATGGTTCATGATTGATGATTTATTTATAATGGTATATTTTATTTACTTATTTATTTATAATGGTTTATTTTTATTTGCTTATTTATTTATAACGGTTTATTTTTATTTGCTTATTTATTTATAATTGTTTATTTTTATTTGCTTATTTATTTAAATGGTTTATTTTTATTTGCTTATTTATTTAAATGGTTTATTTTTATTTGCTTATTTATTTATAATTATTTATTTTCATTTGCTTATTCATTTTTAACGGTTTATTTTTATTTGCTTATTTATTTTTAATGGTTTATTTTTATTTGCTTATTTATTTTTAAAGGTTTATTTTTATTTGATTATTTTTTAAAATGGCTTATTTTTATTTGCTTATTTATTTTTATTTGCTTATTTATTTTTATTTGCTTATTTATTTTTATTTGCTTATTTATTTTTATTTGCTTATTTATTTTTATTTGCTTATTTATTTTTATTTGCTTATTTATTTTTATTTGCTTATTTATTTTTATTTGCTTATTTATTTTTATTTGCTTATTTATTTTTATTTGCTTATTTATTTTTATTTGCTTATTTATTTTTATTTGCTTATTTATTTTTATTTGCTTATTTATTTTTATTTGCTTATTTATTTTTATTTGCTTATTTATTTTTAATGGTTTATTTTTATTTGCTTATTTATTTTTAATGGTTTATTTTTATTTGCTTATTAATTTTTAATGGTTTATTTTTATTTGCTTATTTATTATTAATGGTTTATTTTTATTTGCTTATTTATTTTTATTTTCTTATTTATTTATCTGTGTAAAATGTTAAGACTTTAAACTTGTGCAGCATGTTTTCACTAATTTTTATGACTATGATATTTGGGGAATACTTGGTCTTAATTTATTAAACCAAAGTTAATTTATGCTGTATTCAATTGATGTAATAAACAGGTTTAAACCCGATAGAAAAGAGCGTAAAAACATAGTTTTAGAGTGCATGGATAATTTATCCAATAAGTATATATTGGGTTGGAAATTCTTGAACGATTAAATTAAAAAACTTTTAAAATAAGACTATAACTAACAATTTTTTAAGTATATTCAATGGTTGGATATTAAAAGATAGTATTTGCGCTATCGACGGTACTTCGGTGAACGATTTTATTTGCGCTTTCGAAGTTATTTCAGACGTTGTTTTTTGGTTTTCGTACTAAGTCGGCTGTAATGTAGACCTATATTAGATATGAAATTTCCAAAAAGTAGACGTTGCACTGCCTTTTCGATTTGCCATGGCAACCGAAAATGTTTTTTGACCACTTAAAAAAAAATAAGATTTTTTCCTTATTTTACCCAAAAATGTTCCAATTTACCCAAACTTGATGACTTTTACCAAAATGTGGTCCAAATTACCCATTTCGTGATTTTCAAATTTTATAAAAAAATTTCGTGAAACCGAGAAAATCCCATGCTTTTTTAAATGGAGATTTTATTGTTTTAAGTGACTGAAAATATTTTCGGTTGCCATCGCAAATCGAATGAGTAGTGCAACGTCTCCTTTTGTGAAATTTCATATCTCATATAGGTCTACATTACGCCAGACTTTGAACAAAATCGGCAATAAACACCTCTGGTACTCTCCTTGTAAGTTAAACGCGAAAAAGTAAGAGGATATCAACATTTAGCGGAAACTTAGCTTTATTAAAGAAACAAGCGCGGTACTTCTGGGCGAATACAAAACTTAGGACTAACGACAAAAACAATTTCAAAAGTTAAATGTTTAAATAAAAGAGCGAGACGCGATACTTAAATACGTGACGACAAAGAGGCTGTAAAATACTAGAAAAGGACTGTCATGAAAGGGGGAAGTTTGCAACGCGTTTGACGAAGAATTAGGGAGAAAAAGAGGGGAAGAAAACAAAGGGGAATAGAGCATCAAATGCACCCCAGTCTGACGACCCAAAAACCACCTACACTCGAAAGAGACGGAAATCGACCAATGTCAAACGTGGGCGGGAAAAACACGAAGTCAGCATGACCTTACTTGCTAAATACTAATTTTTCATTTAAAACCACCGGAAACTAGGAGCAACAAACACAGCACTGCCCACACAAGGAGAACGCAACCCGTCAAAAGTCTTCCCCCTTTCCGTAAAACGTTCAGCGTAAAGGTTCGTCCAATGAAATTTGTACACAACACTGCGTTAGCGTGCTTAAAGGCTAGCTGCGACTTCTCCTTGTTTGTTGCTCCTGTCTGTTTTCTTCAGTTCGGCGGCCTTTCATTGGACTTTACTAATAAGAGCGTAGACAAAATTGGGCGTCGTACAGCTGAACGACCCTCGCGACGATAGCAAAATCTATTAGACTCTTTAAAAATGTTGCTTGTGTCTGGGTCAAGTTGTAGAATTCTATAGTTTTTCCGAATAACAGCTTGAATCTGACGAATTTGCGGATACGTCGAGACAACAGTGCGGCGTCTCAGCGGCGGACTGTTTCGGATGGACAGCAAGGGCTTCGTAAAGGTTAATAGCAGAAACCCTGTGAAGAGCCAACTGCACGGCCTTGGTAGAATAACATCTTCGTCTGAAGAGCAAATTCTTCGTAAGCGGATAAACTGAGAAAAATGAATATAATTAGTTGTATCTCGTGGATGGGAAGACATTGGCAATAGGTAAGAACGTGAATCGGTGGGTTTCCGGTACAAAGTCGTAGAAACACTGTCACCGGAAACCGTAATAGTCAGATCCCGGAAGTTAAAAGTCGTCTCGGAGACATTGACGGTGAACTCTAAAGCAGGATGCGTGGCACAATAGGAATCAGGGAACGGGCCTTACTCGGTTGGGGGATATACTTGTCGGTCATTTTGTCGAAAAAATATTGAAGTGCACGAAGGTCATCGCCGTGAGGAATCACCGTGTACAGGGATTTCATGTCCCTTGAAATCAAGCACCTGTTAGCCCCTGTAAAAGAGAAAAAAAAGAAATGGCGGAGAGCATCGCTGGTGTCTTTTATGTAACTAGGGAGAGAGGTACCCAACGGTTACATTTCTCTATCCAAGAAGCCCGAAATGCACTGCCTAGAGCAGCAACAAGTGGAGACAATGGGACGTCTTGGATTACTGGCTTTGTGAATTTTTGGTACGAGATAGAAACGAGATGTCCTGTCAAGACCAATCGCCATGGGAGGAAGATCGGTTGCCTCGATCATTTCGTTGGTTTCAAAAATAATCTGCTTCTGGTACTTCTTAGACATCCTGGTCCGATAATTGATGTTGGTCGTCGAGGACATAAAGATCCTTCTTCCAAACTACAATAGCACCACCTTTGTCAGCAGGTTTAAACACGATATCATCCCTACCTTGATAAAATATTTTTTTATGAATTAGAATAATGATATTCGAACTTTCATTTTACACTCTAACCTTTATCAAATATTTAGGCAGACAGCAAGTTAATTGTATTAATGTTAGTCAGGTTTTTGGAATCTAAAGCTATGTCGCTATGTCTCAGTGACTATTAACATCTTGCAGTATAAAAGTAAAAATAACCATTACCTTAATTAAATTAATTATAAAAACCTTTGCTTCATAGATTGTGTTCCTACATTCAACAAGAGGTCTAAGACCCATCACGTTAAGACAGTGGACAATACAAATTATACATATACAGAGAAAAAATATCTACAGTTTGTATGTACAGGAAAACAGTACAATGTGAGGGAGATACAAGGGAAATAAAACAAAATAAAGGAGTTATATTACATTATTACATGTAAACGAGTTAAATATGAAGTTCTAGGAACTCAGTTAGCTCCTTGCGGAACTGTTTGGGGTTGGGAATGGACTTAAGGAAGTCCGGGAGAGAGTTCCAGTCACGGACCGAAGAGGGGAGGAAGGAGTGCCTGCGGACGGAGAGTCGAAAGCCAGGAAGAATGAGAGCCGCGGATTTCATCCCGCGCGGAGCACGACGCCAAGACGAGATGGCGGACGTAAGCGGGGCCAGGGCTCCGTTGGAGCGGTGAATAACACTGTTTACTATTGCGAGGCGTTTGACGCGGCGACGGTCCGAGAGGGAATCCCATTTAAAGTTTTTCAAGACTCGCGTCATGCTTGTACTCCAAGAGAAACCGATGTTGGCAACAAAACGGAGGGCTTTACGTTGGATGGTTTCAATGGTATGCATACCGCTGGCGGTGTTGGGGGACCAGACTGGGGAACAATACTCCAGAATGGGGAGGACATATGTTTTTATAGCGAGGGTTTTTGTCTGGAAGGAGCAATGTGAGACGTGTCGGCGCACAAAACCTAGGGCACGGGCGGCTTTGGAAGTGACGGTCAAGATATGGGGATTCCAATCAAGGGTACAGGATAGACACCAAAATAGAATTTTTAGGCCACATTGCAAGTTGGCCTCTTATTGCCCGTACTATTTCTATAATATAATATAACATGTATAAAAGGGGTATTCTTGTTGACACGCGCTGTTCAATTCTTTAATATAAATTGACTCGTGCAATCTTGCAAGCGTTCTCTTAAATAAAAAATATCGCGCTCTTCTCTTTAAAAGTACAATAAAACTAAGATAAACACGTGACCTCCCGTATTTTATATAATCTCCTATTCTATTTTGCTGTATCCTACATTTCTGTTTACCAAGAAATTCGAAATTCCCGCGTTAGTTTGCCGCAGGAGAGCGACATATACTTAATATTTGGAAATCTAAGTTTCTACCCCCTTTATTTTTGTATCTCCAGGCTTAGTATTTAGAAGGCAGTGAACGTGACCTTAAATAACCCTTATACTAAAATAAATTTAATTTTTAATCAATTATTGTATGTTTTATTTAAAATTGTACTATTCGTAAGTAATAACATACAGCCGTCGTATGCATTTTTTTTTAAATAGCAGGAGCTACGGTTAAATTTGGCCTTTTGAATCAAGACACTAACCCACTTTACAATAATTCGACAATTAAATTTATTAAATGAAATTAGCTTACATATAAATTTTATATTTATTTTACGTTTATCAACTATTTTATTTTTACCTTGAGCATTTTATTACAAATCATTACCAGTGTTATTCAACCCTGTAATTATTATCGCAAAGCGAAAAACTGGATGAATTGGTAGTAAAAAGAGTGAAGACAGTGTAGCAGTCTAACTGATAACAACCAATTGGAAATCATTGCCTGATGGAAGCGTTTTACAACATAATTCGCAACGGTTTTAAACACAAACGCGTGATTAACAAACTGGTTTTTCCAGAGTTTCACACAAAAACAAAAAACGAAGGTAGCCTCTGAACATGATATTTCATTTAACAAACATTGTTAATTAATAAATTAATAAAGCTGTGGAATGGGTTGGACTTGTGAGTTTTAATCAAGTAGTCATCGTAGTGGATTTAGTCATAGTTCCATTTTGGCCCCAACTCGAACCGAGGAGAGTGCTGGGGG
The DNA here is from genome assembly GCF_980474605.1 of Leiobunum rupestre. Lineage (NCBI taxonomy): Eukaryota > Metazoa > Arthropoda > Arachnida > Opiliones > Sclerosomatidae > Leiobunum > Leiobunum rupestre. The sequence continues at coordinate 41,490,133 of NC_143389.1, forward strand.
GTATTTTGGAGGTTGCTGGTCACGAATATGCTTGTTACCAAAGCCAGAAAGTTGAGCATTTTTAGTTATGACCTCATCCAGATGTCTGCCGGTCCCAAGGTCCCCGAACGACAAACACGTCTCTCTTATAGCCAGTCACTTCCTGTTTGGAGTGGCTAAAGTGTCTACGCGTCCGTGAAGGTGGAACAGCGAGTCGTCGCGCGACTGGTTACCGTCTACAAAATTTACGATGAGGGTTTGCCAACCACAAAGCGATCACGTTACCGACAATGTTTTTACCACTTCTAATACACTTTGACCGACTGCAATAAAAGCGCTGAAAAACCACTACTTATTAAAAATAATTTTTATTAACTGGGGTGTTTGTTTGAAGGTTTAGCGGTTTTTAATTTCGATCATTCCACGCAGGTTCGAACTCAGACAGAGGGAACCATGGGTCGGCCGATTTTAATGAAATTTTACATACGTAAAATTTTGGCTATTGGAGTGCTAAATATTGATTTTTAGCGTAATATATTGAGCGCCTCTAAAGTTAGAGACTTTTGAAAATAGCCCACGTTTTTAGGGTAATGTCTGTGCGTTTTTCAATATTTGGGGGGGGGTCAATTTTGAAGTTAAGTACGGAAAAAAGGCATACTCCTATTTTAATGTGTCGTTTATATTTAAGTAGCCTTAGCCTATGCTTTCATGTGACGTTTGATTTGTGATATCGGAGTGTTAAACGCCTAAAAACAAAAATTAACGATTTGCACGAAAATAAGGTTGTCAAGAAAAAACACCATATTTTTATTTAGCTTTGATAAAACTTATTTAGCTTGAAATATAATCTGCGCATTATCCATGCATATTTTAGGAATTTTAAACAGGGTTGATATCCTTCGACAAATTAAAAACCATTTATATCCAATTTAATGAAGATACGGCGACCCTTTCTCCAGTATTATATCTGTCGTTCTCTTCGCTTTAGTAAAATACATTTTCGACGGATGGTTTGGTGTGGTAACGTTAAATATTTTTAACTCTCTCAGTCTTTCCGTAAATTAAGTTAATTTATACAAAATAATTGGATATTCTATTTTAACCAGTAAATCTGAAATAATTAGATTTTATTAAAGCTTTTGTTAAATTAACAATTTTGCTGCAAGCATTCGTATTTTGATTTATACAATGCGTATTTGTCCTAAAAGGGAATGGGTTTACCTTTCTATTAATAATAATTAAGAGTATATTATACAGGAAATACAACGTATTAATGAATGTGCAATAAAAAAAATAAAAACAATAAAGAATTGATTATAAATTCTTAAATGAACTCTCCTTCACAATTGAGAAGAACAATCAAATTTGAAAGAACTGCACTTTAATTTAGATAAACAATCATTTGAAAGAACTGCACTTTAATTAAGGTAAACAATCATATTTTAAAGAACTGCTCTTAAATTTAGATAAACAATCATATTTTAAAGAACTTCTCTTAAATTTAGATAAACAATCATTTGAAAGAACTGCACTTTAATTAAGGTAAACAATCATATTTGAAAGAACTGCTCTTAAATTTAGATAAACAATCATATTTGAAAGAACTTCTCTTAAATTTAGATAAACAATCATTTGAAAGAACTGCACTTTAATTAAGGTAAACAATCATTTGAAAGAACTGCTCTTAAATTTAGATAAAAAATCATTTGAAAGAACTGCTCTTAAATTTAGATAAAAAATCATTTGAAAGAACTGCTCTTAAATTTAGATAAACAATCATTTGAAAGAACTGCTCTTAAATTTAGATAAACAATCATTTGAAAGAACTGCTCTTAAATTTAGATAAAAAATCATTTGAAAGAACTGCTCTTAAATTTAGATAAAAAATCATTTGAAAGAACTGCTTTTAAATTTATATAAACAATTATATTAGAAAGAACTGCACTTTAATTAAGGTAAACAATCAAATTTGAAAGAATTGCACTTTAATTAATGTACACAATCATATTTGAAAGATCTTCACTTTAATTTATATAAACAATAAAATTTAAGGGTTGACATTTAAATATCAGAATAATTACATTTAAATTTCAACATGTGAGAAACCTCGAGTTATTTAATTGGACTTTTAAAACCCGAGGTGTTCACCAGTTCTTATATTTGTCCAGATTTAAAGATATACGATTGCCGACTTAACTTTAATGTTAGAAGGTAAAGAGTTCCACTCATTAGCAATTCCGTTTGTGAAAATCTTCTGTTGATTAAAATTTGTACAAAGGGAACAATGAGCCTTAAAGGTTTTCGACTCTTTACGCCGCGACCACGTTATTTCTAAAAGCTTCTCACGCCGAATGGAACAGAAATTGTAAACGAGTGTGAAATATTCAATGGGATCGGTGCGTAGGCATCCTGTTGCTAGGGGCAACAGTTTAAGACGCGTTTCGTATGGCCGCTATCGTACCGCGGGGACCAATTCTGTAGCCTCGCCATGTACTCGTTTCAATATGTCTTTAATGAGATGAGGGCTGCAAAAGCTAGAACAGTAATCCAAATAAAGTATGCCAAAGCTAAAGAACCAGGGTAGCTTTCGGAAAATGAGGAAGTCTCGATCGAACGTCATGGACACCTTTAATGACTTTAAACATTGAAATATACTCGCGATAGGGATTGTTTATTCCAATATGCATTACAACATTTTTGGTTGCCATGGCAAAACTAAAGCCAGTTGAATCTTTTCCTTTTGGGAAATTTCAAGTTACATAAATGTCTACTTATCCCCCGAATTTAAATAAAATCGGTGAAAATCACGTCGGTTCGTCTCCTTGTCAGTTACAAGGTGGGGTGGCGGAGTGATTAGCACTGTCGCCTCACAGCAAGTGGAGCCGGGTTCGATCCCAGCTTATGGCATTGAGTGAGAACTGGAAACAACTCCTTCTGCGTTGAGTTTGCAAGTTGAGTTTGGTTTCCCCTTCCTTAAAAACTTGTAGAGGTTAACGGTAATAGTTAGTGTAGGGAGCTGTTGGCTAGCGTGGCTTGAAGGGCTTGCCACCAGCCTCCTACGCATTGTAACCCGGCCACCTGAATTAATGGCTTTAAAGGTCGCTGGATGACTTAGGCCTAAGGTGGGTATTAGCTTAGCTGATGATTTTTATTATTATTACATCTCTCATTGAGAGATTCAATCATGTTAAAACCAGTTTTATCCTTGAAGGAACGTGATATATGTTCAAACAGATCTCTGAGGCTACGTCCTGCAAAAGCAAAAGCTTTTGTTAAATTAACAATTTTGCTGCAAGCATTCGTATTTTGATTTATACAATGCGTATTTGTCCTAAAAGGGAATGGGTTTACCTTTCTATTAATAATAATTAAGAGTATATTATACAGGAAATACAACGTATTAATGAATGTGCAATAAAAAAAATAAAAACAATAAAGAATTGATTATAAATTCTTAAATGAACTCTCCTTCACAATTGAGAAGAACAATCAAATTTGAAAGAACTGCACTTTAATTTAGATAAACAATCATTTGAAAGAACTGCACTTTAATTAAGGTAAACAATCATATTTTAAAGAACTGCTCTTAAATTTAGATAAACAATCATATTTTAAAGAACTTCTCTTAAATTTAGATAAACAATCATTTGAAAGAACTGCACTTTAATTAAGGTAAACAATCATATTTGAAAGAACTGCTCTTAAATTTAGATAAACAATCATATTTGAAAGAACTTCTCTTAAATTTAGATAAACAATCATTTGAAAGAACTGCACTTTAATTAAGGTAAACAATCATTTGAAAGAACTGCTCTTAAATTTAGATAAAAAATCATTTGAAAGAACTGCTCTTAAATTTAGATAAAAAATCATTTGAAAGAACTGCTCTTAAATTTAGATAAACAATCATTTGAAAGAACTGCTCTTAAATTTAGATAAACAATCATTTGAAAGAACTGCTCTTAAATTTAGATAAAAAATCATTTGAAAGAACTGCTCTTAAATTTATATAAACAATTATATTAGAAAGAACTGCACTTTAATTAAGGTAAACAATCAAATTTGAAAGAATTGCACTTTAATTAATGTACACAATCATATTTGAAAGATCTTCACTTTAATTTATATAAACAATAAAATTTAAGGGTTGACATTTAAATATCAGAATAATTACATTTAAATTTCAACATGTGAGAAACCTCGAGTTATTTAATTGGACTTTTAAAACCCGAGGTGTTCACCAGTTCTTATATTTGTCCAGATTTAAAGAAATACGATTGCCGACTTAACTTTAATGTTAGAAGGTAAAGAGTTCCACTCATTAGCAATTCCGTTTGTGAAAATCTTCTGTTGATTAAAATTTGTACAAAGGGAACAATGAGCCTTAAAGGTTTTCGACTCTTTACGCCGCGACCACGTTATTTCTAAAAGCTTCTCACGCCGAATGGAACAGAAATTGTAAACGAGTGTGAAATATTCAATGGGATCGGTGCGTAGGCATCCTGTTGCTAGGGGCAACAGTTTAAGACGCGTTTCGTATGGCCGCTATCATACCGCGGGGACCAATTCTGTAGCCTCGCCATGTACTCGTTTCAATATGTCTTTAATGAGATGAGGGCTGCAAAAGCTAGAACAGTAATCCAAATAAAGTATGCCAAAGCTAAAGAACCAGGGTAGCTTTCGGAAAATGAGGAAGTCTCGATCGAACGTCATGGACACCTTTAATGACTTTAAACATTGAAATATACTCGCGATAGGGATTGTTTATTCCAATATGCATTACAACATTTTTGGTTGCCATGGCAAAACTAAAGCCAGTTGAATCTTTTCCTTTTGGGAAATTTCAAGTTACATAAATGTCTACTTATCCCCCGAATTTAAATAAAATCGGTGAAAATCACGTCGGTTCGTCTCCTTGTCAGTTACAAGGTGGGGTGGCGGAGTGATTAGCACTGTCGCCTCACAGCAAGTGGAGCCGGGTTCGATCCCAGCTTATGGCATTGAGTGAGAACTGGAAACAACTCCTTCTGCGTTGAGTTTGCAAGTTGAGTTTGGTTTCCCCTTCCTTAAAAACATGTAGAGGTTAACGGTAATAGTTAGTGTAGGGAGCTGTTGGCTAGCGTGGCGTGAAGGGCTTGCCACCAGCCTCCTACGCATTGTAACCCGGCCACCTGAATTAATGGCTTTAAAGGTCGCTGGATGACTTAGGCCTAAGGTGGGTATTAGCTTAGCTGATGATTTTTATTATTATTACATCTCTCATTGAGAGATTCAATCATGTTAAAACCAGTTTTATCCTTGAAGGAACGTGATATATGTTCAAACAGATCTCTGAGGCTACGTCCTGCAAAAGCAAAAGCCTTTTATTTTTATTTCTTTTTCGAAGTATTAAAACGCTGTTTCTTTTTCAATAATCAGCTATGCTAATACCCAAGGCCCCACCTTAGGACCAAGTCATCTAGCGACCTATAAAGCCATTAATTCAGGTGGCCGGGTTACAATACGTAGGAGGGTGGTGGCAAGCCCTTCATGCTACGCGAGCCAACAGCTCCCTACACTAACTATTACCGTTAACCTCAAAAGGTTTTTATGGAAACGCGAAACCGAAGAACTAGAGGGAAAATCCCTTTAACCAGTGTGGAGAGAACTTGCAAACTCAACGCGGAAGGAGTAAACTAAATTTCCTTATCTCTACGGAAGCGCAAACCTAGAATAAAGGCCATTAGTGCATTGCGGTATGATATTATGTGATCGCTTCGTTGGTCAAGAGAGTGTTTGAAAATATTTAACCAAATTTCGGTAATAGTATAAGCATAAGTGGATCATTCTCTCTAAGTATACAAATTCCGGGTCTCGGTCGGGTATCTTAGTCTGGGTTTCGTGACGTCAGAGCTTGTATAGAGAGCAAACTCCAGAGATAAAAATTTTGAAAATATTTTGGCGGAGGCGCCACCGAGTGGTCAAGACGGCAACTAAAGGGGCGTTTATTGAACAAAACTCTACCGTTGGATCTGAAACTGACCTTGAACAAATATGGTATAGGTTTTTGGGGGGGGAATTCGAAGATCCAACCCCCAAAATTTATCTCTATCGGGCCCTCGAGACACGTTTCAGACGTGAAACGTACCATAAGAGATGTAAGAAACGTTAGATCCGGCAGTATAAATTCAGAGTGAAGTTGATGTGATACACAGTATAGGACGGTTGTAAAGGGCTGCCAGATCGACGCCGACAAAGACTTATGGTATAAGCAATATAATCACGTTAAGTATTTTTCTTACCGAAACTGACACTCTAATCTGCGTCAAGGCTTTATAGTGAACGAACTAATTTGCCGCTAGAGGACGCAGCGCTCAAAAGTGAGCATGCTAGATAACTTTTCGGGGCACGGCCTGAGCTGGCTCAGTTTTGCTCTCACTCTGAACAAGATCAGCCGACTTCACTGCGAAAGAATTTTCAAATATTAGCGCTCGCAATTTTTGCCCATCTCTGCCCTCTTGCCCAGATCCGACTTAGACTGGCAACCTAACTGAATAATATATTATCGTCCTGAGTAGTAGTAAATTTTACGTTTGCTATATTTAGACACTAGGGGCTCTGCTCTGAACAAAACCTTGATTGCGCCACTCTGAAAATAAGTTTGCTGATAATTGTTGGTAATAATTATTTTGATATTACGTTACTTATGGTAATAGTGATTCTGTGCACCCAAAACCCTACATTGGATTGCTAGATTATGGAATCTAGGAGCAACAAACACAAGGAGAACGCAGCTAGCCTTTAAACACGCTAACGCAGTGTTGTGTACACATTTCATTGGACGAACCTTTACGCTGAACGTTTTACGGAAAGGGGGAAGACAATTTTAATATTTTGCCCTTCCGACGGCAGCAGGCGCTAAAGCGTCTATAACCAATGAAAACTGTACGCAAGAAAATGCACGACTTTTGACGGGTTGCGTTCTCCTTGTGTGGGCTGCTGTGTTTGTTGCTCCTATAGATGGAATCATTTTTATAATTCCCTTCCAATTTTCAAAAATTAAAGAAATAGCCGGTCATCACAAAAATATATTAAAAAGAGCCATTAATGGGCTGAGTCTATCCGCAAGAAGGCGCTACCGTCGCGTTTCCAAAATGCCCAATTTCATACCTTAACATAATCACTCATGGGGGCGTCAAATTTCTAAGAAATAATTCTTCTCTTGAGAAGAGTTCTTCGTTAGAATTTTGCTCCCCGTGAAAACTCGCTAAAAAGAGTCAAAAAAGATTCTTCTAAATATGGCGGCTTACGAGAATGCCGTTGCCAATAAATATTATTTTTACACGATTTCACGACAATATATGAAGGGATAAAACATTTTATTTATAATTAACTTAACATTCGGTTTTCTCGGAAATTCATTTTCGTCCACAAAAATATCATACTATTTATTTTCCTCAGCATCAAGTAAACTGATTAGAATATTAGCTGCCATTTTTATTTATAATATCCCCCATTTTGGACCAAGTGAGAATGCTCGGAGGCATTATCACTCTTCTCAAGAGAACTCGTGAATTTTTTTCTATGAAAATGTTATACTTACGATTAAACTGAAGTTGCTTTTTATTTTAAATATAAGTTTAAATTTATTATGTAAATTTTCATTATTATGTCTAGTTGATGAATATGGAATAAGGTAAAAAAATTAAAGCGTCAACACTAACATTAGCTACATAGGAGGCCGAAATTAACTATACTGTTACCATAAGTGTATAATATTGTTACCATAAGTGTATAATATTGTTACATAAGTGTGACACTTCCTATTCTACACATGCAAAAGTTTTACTGAGAGCTATTCACAAGACACACTGCATTACGGGCTTCGTCACCATTTCCGGCCCGTTTGCTACCGCTTCACACGTAGCCTTTGACAGCGCCTCGCTAGGGGGATATTTTTCCCGGTGATGACGTCACTCCATGACTAGCTCTCAGTAAAATAAACCCCAAAGTGACAAACTTATGGAAAAATATTCTAGACTTATGCTGTTACGTATGCTCAAAGGAAGTGTTGGCTTTCCTTATCTTTCTTTTTGTATAAACTTCGTGCGTTGTTTCAATTTTGGTCACAAGTACCGCCGTCTACCGACCGAGTTTTAAATAAATTTGATCATTTTCGAAACTTTCTTTGACATTTATTAATTAATTAATTGATGGCCTTAACGTTGGTAAAATAGGGTCTCGTTTGTTTGTTCTAAGTAAAAATGCGCCAAGGGATTAAATGTCCCGCCGGTTGTTCGTAATTAAGTCATCCCGTTTTTCCGAAACCTCTCTCTAACGCGTGTAAAAATTTAATTTATAAAGTTTGTTTTATTTTTGGGATGCTTACCTTATAGGCCACGCTGTGTTGTTTAACTTGTATTGTTTGCCCTTGGAACTTTTAATTCCTTTTAATTGGCTTGGACGCGGCGAGTCAACAGATGACGTTATACTCTAATCCTCGAAATAAAGACTCTATTACCCAAAAATCGTGAAAGCTTGGACGCTATTTCGCAACTTTAATTACACTAGAAAATATACCCATGTAGTGCGAAGTAGACGCCCACCGCGTCAATTTTGATAAGAGACTTTTGACGCTTCTGCAAATCTCCTTACCCGTAGAGGGACTTGAAACGCGTGGGTCGTTTGCCATTCCTCAGAAGTCCTTTCAACGGGTAACCAAAGGAAATACATGTATATTGATACTCCGTCTATTATTAAGTTCCCGAAAGCTTAATTCTGTCTGTCTGTCTGTCTGTCCGTCTCGCTATAGGCGTCCACACGCTTCGTCTCAGATTTAAGCCACGGTCCCACTAGAGCTTAAAAGCCAGTGTAGGTTGGTTGAATGCCAGTTTTGACCGCCGATGATAATTCTTTTTTCACACGTGCGAAATGGCTTCACCCCGGTTCGCTTATACCCAAAGCTTAACGTCATTTCAAATAATGAACAGAATTTTTAAAATGCTAAAATTTATCCCAAAACAATTTGTTAATCATGTTTACTGTACATACAGTAATATTATTTGACATAATTTAGAATTTTATTCCCATTATTTTTGAAAATCCGAGCAATTTTACTTCCCCGCCTTGTCGTTTTGAAAGCGATTCTAAGCGAACCGACTTGGACGAGTTGCTTCCCGAACCAACACCAAGCGATTTCTCACGCTGGTTTTGAAAACTAGTTATCTAAAACGTAGCGATTTTAGGCGTAAGTGTGAACCTGGCTTTAGAGCTCTTAAACTTTGCACGTTTGTTCTCAATGTACAAAGTAACTTAAGCGAATACAATTATTTACTTGTCCGCGCTCCGAGGTTCTAGAGATCCTTAAAGATTTCATTTATTTCACGTTATTCGTGAATAGTGAATGTAAATTAAAGTGAACACGTTAAATTGATAACCATGTTGGGAGGCGTCAGAAGGGAACACGACGTTATTATTAGTGTTTTGTAGATCGATTGTTAGTGTTTTGTAGATCGTTTATCAGCGTCGATCTCCGCAAAAAAATGCTACAAATGTATTTCAAAGCGAATCATAATTTCATTTTCCATTTTATGAAATGGTTCATTAAATTTAACATAATAAAATGTAAATCTGTGATGGTGGTTTAAAATATAACTGAAAAAATTAATAACCAAAAATACAAGAGTTCATCAAGATTGGAAATAGTACACGAGCGAGGGAGGCGAATCAAAAGCGAGTCAGACTTTCGGTTTTTGGGTTATGGGTCAAATTGAAACGTCACTGATAAAATGTTTATTGCGTAATAGTCACTCTGATAGGCTTATTTTTATATTCATCTTAATTATCCTTACCTGACAAACGAAATGTCCGCTTCTGGACTAGGCTTTGTTTCGCTCCAAAAGGTGGACGGCGTCATTTTAAACCAAACACGACCGGCAATATTGTAAAATGGTAGTTTTCAATATTGGCCAGTATATTTAATTAGTACCTACAATTACGACTAAAAATACCATCTCGTATCATCTCGATAATCATAATAAACTGCAATTTTTCATTTTGAATTTATTTATTGATATTTAACAACCAATATTGTCTTAAAATACCGCTTTATCAAATTTATCAACCGATGATAAGTTAAAAATTTTACCAAAACGTAAAATTATATGAAAATTACGGTTGATGTTGTTGACGTTAAAATGTAACCCAAATTGGCGTTGGTAATCAGTCGGTAAATACAATATATTCGAAAAGGGACTGAATTTCATTTTTTATTTAAAGACCAAAAAGTCAATAGAGGAATTGACTCGTTGATTTATCTCAGAGTACACAACAGATTATCGTTCAATTCGGACAAACTTGGCTCTTTCGTTGCTTTTTATTTTAAATAAGTTTAAATTTACATTTATAGGACGTCTAGAAATTTTCCTTAACATGTCTACTTGATGAATTTGGAATAAGGTAAATAAAATGAAAGCGTCAACACTAACATAAGCTAGATAGGAAGCCAAAATTGATTACCGTTACATTTATAAATTTGGTAGAAAATAGTCCCGAACCGGTAGCTCGCCGTATATAAAGAAACGTCTTTATTTCTACGAGTGTTACGCGAAATTTTAATATCTGTCTTAGATTTCAGGTGAGTCGTTGAAAATCTCTTCCTGCAATCGAACCGTCATTTTTGTATCAAACCAATTAATTTACTGACACACCTTTATTCGCTTAGATCTAGTTAGACGTCACGCCTAAACTACTTTAACGATTTTGTTTGGGAAATATAATTGATATAAGAATAGCAAAGTCCCCCTGAAACGTGTTTTACAGTTTTAGAGATTGCGGCTGTCACGCGCTAGTCTCCGTGACTAAGTGGCATCTAGGAGCAACAAACACAACACCCCACACAAGGAGAACGCAACCCGTCAAAAGTCGTGGATTTTCTTGTGTACATTTTTCATTCGCTAGACGCTTTAGCGCCTGCTGCCTTCGGAAGGGGAAAATTTTGAAATTGTCTTCCCCCCGCCCGTAAAACGTTCAGCGTAAAGGCTAGTGACGCTCGTCCAATGAAATTCGTACACAACCCTTCGTTAGCGTGTTTAAAGGCTTACTGCGTTCTCCTTGTGTCTGTTGCTCCTAGGTGGGATCAGCTAATTATTGGATATCTATTAAATTTACGAGTTATTATTTCACTTAAAATCAGGCTAAAAAGAAAGTTATATATTCTTCCCCCATTTCCGTTCCCCAAATGGCTTTACTGTAATGGACAGATGACGTCAAAATAATTAACTCCATTTGTAACCTTTGATTTGTTAATTAAATCGAACGTTTGAAATATCAAGAATTGAGTGGTGGTTACAGCTTAATGGCTTAAATCGCGGGATGACTTAGCCTAAGGTGGTGCCTTGGGTATTAGCTTAGCTGATAATTATTATTGATTATTATAATAAACAGTAAATCCATCAGAGTAATACTAAGTTAGTGAGTCCTTCTAACGATGTCATGGCCATGCTTTTTTAAAGTAGAAAATACTATATTATTTATAATCGTTAGTGAATAAATAAAATTAGATTCAAATGATGTTGGTTTTAAATATTTAAAGCTATATTCTATAATTTGAATATATTTATATTTTTCGACTAACTTGTAAGTCTAAAAGCAAGAGATTATCCCAAACACAAGGGGGGAGGAAAAGCGTCACCGGCGTGTGCTTCAATCGCCTCAGCAGACGTCAGTTCCAGGGAACCAATGAGATGCCGGGCTGATTTGATGTTCTTAGGAGTAAGGAGTTTTCCCTTCGAGCGTGAGGGGGCTTTCCCATCAACGCTAAAAATCGTCCCAAGTAGAAATAAAAAAATTCAAGCTAAAACTTAAATTTCGAAACAGAGGAAAACTTAATATCAGGAGTAAATAGGGGTAGTGGATATCATTGTCATATTTGAGAGACGGCATTTTTCAAGAATTTTCCCGCCTTCTCTCTCTCTCCTTTCTGGAGTATTTACGCGGAATCGCGGATGAATACCACCAGAGAGGGAACTACAATGTACAACGCTCCGAGCAAGTAATACGCGTCTTAACGCCGTAAATTGTCCCTAGCTCTAGCTGGCGTTTCAGTAGACTGTTATGGCTTATTCTCCGTAATATTTTCACGTTTTGTAACGCAAAAACGTTTAATTTGGAATGCTGGGAGGAAATATGAAGTATGTAAATGTTTCATTATCACCATGTTTTCTACAAGGCCTAGGAAACTGATAACCAGCCGTCAAATAAATTTCAGAAATACTAAAGCTGTTCGGGAATGAAAAAATGGTCTTTACAAAAATTAAAGTTTTTTTTAAATTAACTAAAAAGAGCAAGTTCGGTACGCTGAGTACTTATCGAATCCGACGCAGATTTCCCATCAAGATCGTTCAAGCTAGGAGCAATAATTACAAGGAGAACGCATCTAACCTTTAAACACGCTAACGGAGTGTTGCGTACAAATTTCATTGGACGAACCTTTACGCTGAACGTTTTACGGGAAGGGAGGAAGAAATTTTCCGAATTTTCCCCTTCCGACGGCAGCAGGCGCTAAAGCGTCTAACTAAGGAAAAATATACACAAGAAAATGCACGACGTTTGACGGGTTGCGTTCTCCTTGTGTGGGGTGCTATGTTTGTTGCTAGTAGAGGGAAAGTAAGGTCGACCCGTCAGTCCCGGGTTCGGGTTTGGGTTCGGGATCGGGATGCGGGATTTAAGGGGTGAAATGGGGGTAAAATCGTTGAAAAGTCAATGTATTTATGATATTTATCGCGACGATTCGTTTTTTCGTATATCAACATATTGTGTTCAGGCCAACTTGTTTATTTATCTCCGCTTATCTCGAGTGACACTTGAACGTATATCTTATCGCGTTTTATCGTACGGAATAAGTTGAAATGATGTAAAAAGTCATAACCTGGGCGGCGCGCGTGCGTGGATTACCCGGGAGGCGCGGTTTTCGCGGCGCGGTTAATTTAAATGAAAACATGAATTTGAGTGTTTTGACGTCATGGAATATTTGTTGTTAAAGTAACGTAGAATGGAAATATTTTTAAACTCCATTTTAATATCATTGTAGTACGCTTGGCACTTGAACCTATCTCACGAGTATTTCAAACGAATATTTCAAGTTTAAGTATGAGAAACGTATCGTTCTCAAATGATACTTGAATATACTATAAAAGGGGTTGTATAGGGTTGTGGGAGGTCATTCCACGGTTATAGGTATAAAAATACGATAAAAAGATACTATGATATATTTCAGATATGCAAATACATAGAAAAATTTTACAAAACATCTAAACTCTACTTTTAATGCAACAAAATACAATTCCGATATTCAAATATTTAAAAATACTTAATTAATGTACTAAGTTACGTTTAAAAAACCTTTTGTAAACACGCTTTCTAGTTTTCTGCTCTCTTCCAAATATCTTGCAATATTTTCAATACAATTATATCTGTTTTTATATCTTTAACTTTATTTCTCAGTACAATTTCTCTTTGACTAGCTTCATCAAGCTTAAATTTACACTCTTCAATATGCTTTTCCATTTCTTCCAAATGCTTTCTTAGGTCTTGCACATCTAACCACGTTTCATTATACTCTTCCACTATTTTACTCGCTTCTTCAAATGTATTGAAATCCATATGGTTATAAGTAATAAAACATAATTAATATAAAACGTTCAGAAATGCTAAAATTTAGGTCGTCTGAAAGACCCTTCTCTCTACTAAGTTACGTTTAAAAGAACCTTTTGTATCAATTCCAATATGTAAATATAGGTGTAAGGATTGAAAAAATACTTAAAGTAAGTGGTTTTACTGATAAACTCTAAAGAAATTTAACTTTAAAGGGTATCTTAGATTATGGTTTTTAATTTTATTCAAGTTCAAAACCTATTAAGAGTCCTTCAAAGTACTATAAAAGGATTTTATTTACGAACTAAATTCATATTTTCTTCAAACTTTCAATTCGTTATAATTTGAATTTAAATGAAAACATCATGGATTATATGTGCGTAATCTACTATTTGACCGAATGGATTAAAAAATACTTAAAGTAAGTGGTTTTACTGATAAACTAAAGGAATTTAACTTTAAAGTACTATAAAAGGATTTTATTTACACACTAAATTCATATTTTCTTCAAACTTAGAAGTTAGTTTGTATGAAATACTTACTAATACCTGAAAAATGGACTTTATCCCTTTTTAAAATTGATAAAATACATTTCCGATATGTTAATAAGTAGAATAATAATATAAAAATTCCTTTTCCCACAACTCCGATACGCAAATATAGACAGAAAATACTAAAAAAACTCTTTACTCTACGTTCGATTCGTTAAAATACGTTTCCGATACATATATATAGATAAAGAAATACTACAAAATTTAAAAAGGTAGAAAAATACTTCACATTAACCATTATGAATTTAATCTTACAACATCCTTCCCGTAGAGTAAGACATATTTGTTCAGAGTCTACTTGTTTCCTCGTTATCTTTATCTCATGTGTTTTAAATAGCGTATGTAATAAGTTAATAATGTATTGAAATGGTGTATGTAAAAATGTTGTAGAACAAAGTGTAAAACATATGTTCAGAAAATTAAAAATACTTAATTAATGTACTAAGTTACCTATTAACATATCGGAAATTTATTTTATCAAATTTAAAAAGGGATTTTAGTAGTATTTTTCTATCTATATTTTCATATTTGAAATGTATACGTAATGAACGTAGAGTATTTTCCGACCTTTATTTACACATTGGAGACTTAATTTATCCTATTAAAGTTGAATAAAGAGTTTTTATAGTATTTTTCTGACTATATTTGTGTATAATAATTGTATTTTACCGTATTTATAATATAGATAAGTGGTTTTTGTCGTATTTTTATACCTATATTTACATATTAATTTTTTTTAATTTTAATTTTCTTATTTACAACACTATCTTTAAAGGGAATATAACCTGCAAAGCAATCTTTATGGAAGACCCCTTCAATTTTTCCAATTACCCGGTACAGTGGCGCCAAACATTTCTAAAACCAAAGGCAAGAGCGGTCAGAGCTGCAAACGTTGGTGTTCCACACTAAATACCTAAGGTTATATTCCCTTTAATATATAAGTTTATTCCTAAATTTATAAGCTTATTACAATTGACATATCATTTTCGACTAATCTTACAAAAATTCTTCAAGAAATAATATTTGTAATAGGAAAATCGTGGATGTTAAATTACTTGAAATCTGGTAAGCCTATGTAGTATTTTTCTACCTATATTGGCATTTCGGAAATATATTTTAACGTATTGAATGTAGAGTATAGAGATTGTTGTAGTATTTTTCTTCCTACGTGACTGCACCGGAAACGTCAATGTTATTCTCTTTATTAATCTAGCCGACTCTGAACATATGTTCTACACTTTATTCTACGACGTTTTAACATACATCATTTCAATACATTATTAACTTATTCCATACGCTATTTAAAACACATGAGCTAAAGATAACGAGGAAATAAGTTCACTCTGAACAAATATGTTTTACTCTACGGGAAGGATGTTGTAAGACTAAATTCTTAATGGTTAATGTGAAGTATTTTTCTACCTTTTTAAATTTTGTAGTATTTCTTTATCTATATATATGTATCGGAAACGTATTTTAACGAATCGAACGTAGAGTAAAGAGTTTTTTTTAGTATTTTCTGTCTATATTTGCGTATCGGAGTTGTGTTATGCCGTATTAAAAGTGGAAAAAGGAATTTTTATATTATTATTCTACTTATTAACATATCGGAAATGTATTTTATCAAATTTAAAAAGGGATAAAGTCCTTTTTCAGGTATTAGTAAGTATTTCATACAAACTAACTTCTAAGTTTGAAGAAAATATGAATTTAGTTTGTAAATAAAATCCTTTTATAGTACTTTGAAGAACTCTTTATACGTTTTCAACTTGAATAAAATTAAAAACAATAATCTAAGATACCTTTAAAGTTAAATTCCTTTAGAGTTTATCAGTAAAACCACTTACTTTAAGTATTTTTTTAATCCATTCGGTCTAATAGTAGATTACGCTCCTATAATCCATGATGTTTTCATTTAAATTCAAATTATAACGAATTGAAAGTTTGAAGAAAATATGAATTTAGTTCGTAAATAAAATCCTTTTATAGTACTTTGAAGGACTCTTAATAGGTATTGAACTTGAATAAAATTTAAAACCATAATCTAAGATACCCTTTAAAGTTAAATTTCTTTAGAGTTTATCAGTAAAACCACTTACTTTAAGTATTTTTTCAATCCTTACACCTATATTTACATATTGGAATTGTTACAAAAGGTTCTTTTAAACGTAACTTAGTAGAGAGAAGGGTCTTTCAGACGACCTAAATTTTAGCATTTCTGAACTTTTTATATTAATTATGTTTTATTACTTATAACAATATGGATTTCAATACATTTGAAGAAGCGAGTAAAATAGTGGAAGAGTATAATGAGACGTGGTTAGATGTGCAAGACATAAGAAACCATTTGGAAGAAATGGAAAAGCATATTGAAGAGTGGAAATTTAAGCTTGATGAAGTTAGAGAAATTGTACTGAGAAATTAAGTTAAAGATATAAAAACAGATATAATTGTATTGAAAATATTGCAAGATATTTGGAAGAGAGCAGAAAACTAGAAAGCGTGTTTACAAAAGGTTTTTTAAACGTAACTTAGTACATTAATTAAGTATTTTTAAATATTTGAATATCGGAATTGTATTTTGTTGCATTAAAAGTAGAGTTTAGATGTTTTGTAGAATTTTTCTATGTATTTGCATATCTGAAATATATCATAGTATCTTTCCAAGTATATTTGTGTATAAGAATTGTATTTTACCGTATTTAAAATATAGGAAAGTTGTTTTTATCATATTTTTATACCTATATTTACATATTGAAATTGTTACAAAAGGTTCTTTTAAACGTAACTTATTACATTAATTAAGTATTTTTAATTTACCGTATTTAAAATATAGGTAAGTTGTTTTTATCGTATTTTTATACCTATAACCGTGGAATGACCTCCCACAACCCTATACAACCCCTTTTATAGTATATTCAAGTATCATTTGAGAACGATACGTTTCTCATACTTAAACTTGAAATATTCGTTTGAAATACTCGTGAGATAGGTTCAAGTGCCAAGCGTACTACAATGATATTAAAATGGAGTTTAAAAATATTTCCATTCTACGTTACTTTAACAACAAATATTCCATGACGTCAAAACACTCAAATTCATGTTTTCATTTAAATTAACCGCGCCGCGAAAACCGCGCCTCCCGGGTAATCCGCGCACGCGCGCCGCCCAGGTTATGACTTTTTACATCATTTCAACTTATTCCGTACGATAAAACGCGATAAGATATACGTTCAAGTGTCACTCGAGATAAGCGGAGATAAATAAACAAGTTGGCCTGAACACAATATGTTGATATACAAAAAAAAACAAATCGTCGCGATAAATATCATAAATACATTGACTTTTCGACGATTTTACCCCCATTTCACCCCTTAAATCCCGGATCCCGATCCCGAACCCAAACTTGAACCCGGGACTGACGGGTCGACCTTACTTTTCCTCTACTGTTGCTCCTAGGCTCGAGTCTTCGCACTGTCCGCAGACGCGTTATTTAGTTACCTCAGTGACCGACTGGTGGCGTTGCTCCTTCAGCCAAGCGCTCGCAACAGGCGGCCTGCCCAAGAGGTCAAAAATAGTCAAATGCCACCGCTGAGGGGCCAGTGAAAATCAAGTAGATAAACTGATATTTTAAGTGATGCAACTAAAATGTTAGTGTAACGAACATAAAAAATACTTTTGATATCTTTAAGAAATAATTTGTTTGACGTTAAAGTTATTAATTAAATTTTTTCATTCAATTAGTGCCATATAGTTGGAAAAATAGTGATAATGGACGAAAAGATGAATTAACATTGGGAAATAAGTATGAGCACTGGTAGAAATGAACGGTAGATATAAATGAACACTGGTAAATATAAATGAACACTGGTAAATATGAACGGTAGATATAAATGAACACTGGTAAATATGAACGGTAGATATAAATGAACACTGGTAAATATGAACGGTAGATATAAATGAACACTGGTAAATATGAACGGTAGATATGAAAGAATCCTGGAAAACTTTAGGAAAACATATCAATGGTGTATGGACCTTGGTGATAGCATCTCTGTCCCTTACTGAATCGAAATATGAACATCAATAATGAAAATGAAAGCCCTTCACATTTTCAGAAGCTTTCTCGATTGAAACTAGTTCCTTTACTTTCTCAAATCGCGCTGAAATTGTCCTAGTAATGTTATGAACTACGGGTGGTATTAATTTCGCAGATGTTGAGTCATGAGTTACATCATAAGTGTATAATATTTTTACATAAGTGTGACCCTTACTATTCTCCACATGCAAAGGTTTTACTGAGAGCTATTCACAAGGCAGACTGCATAACGGGCTTCGTCGCCGTAGACTTATGGTTACATTGAGATTGCACTGCAAAATTGGACACCTAGAAATTTTCGGCAACACGTGAGCTTCGATATTTTTGCTAATTCTTGGTGATTCTTGTAAATAAGGAATAATAATAATTAGCTAGGCTAATACCCAAGGCACCACCTTAGGTCCAAGTCATCTAGCGACTTTTAAAGAAGGTCCACAGTACAGAAATAACCATTACCAAATCCTTATTTTGGAAACTAGACCTCCTCTATCGGATGTTTTAATTAAGTCCAAAAGTGGTGAATTTGAGCAGGGTCCGGAAATGCACTCGAAACACAAGCTACAAAATTCAGGTTGCTACATTACCTTTACGGTAATCCGTTTCACAAAAGTTAAACTGCGTACAACGCTCGATTCTAATCTGTCATTTATTTGAATATTATCCTGAGAGATATTTTCCAGTAACATGCCTCATGTGTTTTGCCTTTTACAGAAAGACGATAGGAAACACAAACTTTTTGGGTAATTTCTACAAAGATCATTGTATGTAAGTGCTTAAAATTAGAATCGCATCTATAAATAATAATTAAAAAATGAAATAAATATCTTTTTACTTTAATCAAATACCATTCAGCGTTAAGTAATCATCAAGTGTTCGAAAATGGTTTTAAAAGACAACAAATCTAAAATCCGGCCAGGCTTAACTATTCAGATAAACTATTTTAAAATTACCTATGTACTGAAGTATTTGATGGATTATATATGGAAATTGAACTTTAAATTATTACCGAAGCATAAAATAACAAAAATTTGGCGATTTTTAAATAACTTTCAGTACTATCATAAGCCTATCATAAGGTCCCCATAAGCAAAGGTCTAAGCCAAAATTTGACGATCACATACCCGTTATTAAGAGGTAGGTATTCAAAATGTGCACCTCCTAGTGGCCACATCCTCAACTAGGCATTTACCCAAATGGATTTCGCGCGTTGCATGATGAATGCGCAGAAGGCGTGCGCGAACGTTTTTAAACATAGAACCACGCGGGAGAAATCTCCGACGCGAGCCCTTAGCACCGTAGCCAAGGCTTAATCGCAATTTAATCACTTTCAAACTTAAATGATTCATCGGAACCTAACACTGGCTTTTAGAAATAAGAGAACTTGTTTCTGAAGGTATTTATTTTTCAAATTTGAGATTTAGACGCGTTTTGTGTGGCATTTATCAACCCGAGCGTGGCTGCTCGACCAAGTAAGAGAATATTTTAGATGTAGAAATTTAAAAAAAAACAAGATGTCGCTACTGCCCTATCGTCGTACGTTAATTTTCTCTCCAGGACAACGCCGTTAACATGGGCCCCTATGATAGACCTTTGCTTATGGGGACCTTATGATAGGCTTATGGTACTATGTACGTTTGAGTACTTATAGGAACCTTGGTACTCTTTATGGTCAGGCTTCGCACCATAGAAAACCATGTTTTTTAAGGTCCGGATGTGGCGCTCCCCAACGGCCGACGAAGACAATAAGAACCAAACTTTTGATTCGCGCCAATACATGGATTTGAAATTCTTAGGGCAGGCAGGCTGCCTGGTGCCAAGGGTACTCAAACGTACTATATGGCCTGGTGTGAGCCCTGACCAAGCGTACCCGTTGATCTTTTCCAAACTGTTCTATGATTGGCTAAATTAAAATATTATCGTTTTTTGAAAAGCGCATCACGTGCCGACTTGCACTGGCCAAAGCTACAAATGCCCACTCTCCCCATTTACGCCAGTTAATATTTCATATTTTCTTTAAATATGAAAGGTTACATTTCCTTAGATTAATGGCGTATTTATGTAAGTGGATTATATGAAAATAAAGCCACTTAATGCGATAGATAGAAAAGGAAACTGAAATTCTGTAAATGTACGAATGTTTTCATTCTCGAACGTATCGGCCAATCGGGTCGCTATCGAAAAACCCTTTGAACCCAAAGTGAGGTATATATGTAAGAAAGGGCCCGACGACCACATTAATTTCATCCGTAGCCGAAATAGGTCAAAGCCGGCATAGCATTGCCCTTAATATCCTCGTAAATGAGCGAGAGCACCTTTATAGGTCAGGCCAAATCGAATCTCGCTTTAATAAGCCTATTAACGCGGATTTCGGCTTAAGATTCCCGGTGGCAAAGAGGCTTATTAGTTTCCGTTAAACACAACGCTTTAAGAATCTTCCAAACGACCCTCATTATATTCTCTTTTTTGGGAACACTCCGTTTAATTTTTCCACGCGACGGTATTTTCAGATATTGCCGGTCGTTAAAAATTGAAGGGTTAGCCGCGAAGAGCCCTCGACGTATCGCGTACCTACTATTAATCCTAATACCTTACTGTCAGGTAGGACTTAAGATAAAAGGTTTATCACGCGATTTTTAAATATTTTAAGCGTCGGCCATCGCGAAACGACGCTATACTTAATTTATTTATTTTTCTTGAGAAATTTATCCCTCTCTTCTTATCTAAATTTTTTATGAGTCATTGTAAAATTATTAGCGAAACATTTATATGTATACAAAGACACGATTGTTCGTGACTAAGATTTATTAAAATATTTTAATAACATTTTACAAACGACGAGCTTGTTTACATACAACTGAAAAAGTTTTGCAATAGTTTTAATATATTTTAATAACTATCTTATCATTATCTCCATCGAGCGTCTCGAGATTAAAACTAAGCGTTTTTTTAAATTATCGTAGACGGTTAATTTTGACGTCGTAGATTCGAAAGAGTTTTAATTTTATCGTCCGCATTGGGGGACCCGTATCAGCCGGATATGTTTAGAAGTGCAGAGAATGTGTCAGAATTCAAATAGAAAGTGACTGTCTCTATTTCTCTAAGCGTGTCTTTTTCCAGCAAATTCGAAAACGTCTTCGCGTAATTTATTGGATGAGAAAAGATAAAGGAACTGTTTCTTCCAAAATGTCGCGGCCATTCGCCGCTATAAGATGAAAATTATCCTCAAAAGAATTGGCGCGTCTAAGAATCGTTCCTTTATTTCCCTTAATCCACTTTAACTGAATATTTTATCCGTTTAATACAATTTCCGCGGAAGAAGCTTGTCGTTTAATATATAGGGCTATTCTACTTTCTTTTATAATCTGATGGTGGCCGTCGTATTTAATCTAATTACGGTTCTTATTCGAACAATATTCAGTTTTTTGGGAGTGACTTCGAAATACTTAAAATAAAAGATCGTCACGACTTATTTAACTCTATTACAGTTAGCCGTCTTTTTCTAAAACCTTTTCACGGATTTTTAGATCCTAATGAGGAAATTAGAAAGCTTTCTGCTAAGTTAAGTTGTCGGCCATTTCGTTAGGTTTTTGTTTCTCGGGTGAATGCGAGGGTGAAGTGCGTAAGTAGGCCGTGGTTCTCGGAGGTCCATTCGGTTAGGCTTAATTTGTCTTTTAGTTAATGGGGCTTTGCGTAAAAGTAAAAATATAGCCCACACTTCTCCATCTGGTGATTTCCGCCTGAGAAATGTAGGTCGTGTAGTACCGACAAAAAAACCCTTTCTGTCCGTTGTCAGTCATGCAAGATTTTCGCGTCTCATAGTTCGGGGACGCTATTTGGCCGGACACTAATTAAACACGCTTATTCGTTGAATAACGCGACAATGCCATCTATCTTTACACAACGTTAGCTCGAGGAGGCTGACTAACGTACAAACGTACTCCTCTGTCGCGTTAAGAATAGATTTAACGACCGGATGTCCGCAACTCTTCGGCAGTGGCGTCTGCTTTCATCAGCCCGTTAGAGGGCGGTGTCCCGTCCATAAAGTCTTTTACATTCTTTGGAGGCCCGAGGATCGTAAAATTGCGGCGAGATTCCTAAACATTTTATCGCGATGCTATGTAACAAGAGTAAAATAAAAAAAAATGTTTACTCCGTTGGAGGTTTCCGTTGATGTCTTCCAAGACCGCGGCTTTATGTCCTTCTGCCTGGCGCTTCTTCCATATTACTCGGATTTAATTGCGGGAGTTAAAATCGCGTACGGGTACTTTAGCAAGCAAATTTGGTTAAACTGTCGGGTAGATTCCTCCGTTGATGTCCTTCGCCGTATTCTTGAACTAACAAAATTTAAAGTTTAACCGTTTAATTGTAGTCTAGCTTTCTTAAACTTTGGTTCGTTAGTGTGGAAAATACAGGGTGTTTCAAAAGGTTATGCAAAAAATTTAAGGAGTTGTAGGGGGTGAGTTGAGAAGTATGCCTGTTTTTCCCCATTTTCCTACGATGAGTGAAAAGAGCGCCAGAGAGCTTCAAAGTGTGGCCTACTAGCTCCAGGAAGTAGGCTGCAACAAGCGCAAAACCAAGCAGCAGGGAAATGGGAACATTAAGGTTTGGGTTCCTGTGATAGGTAAAAAAGGACTTTGTAAACAAAACGAGGTAACCAATGAAAAAAAGTAAACTTAGACAGTATTAACAAGAAGGTATTGAAGTTCCCATCCTTTATAGCTTAAATTCGTCTGCTTTCCCATTCAAGTTTGCTATATGGTATGACTTTGAATGCCCTTTAAATGCAGACGAACTTTCTCCACAAAAACTGTGAGGATGGTACCTGGGGTTAGTTCTATGCTGAAATATTCTTATACTTCAATACATTCTTGGTATTAAAAGTCCCTGTTGCTTGGTTTTGCGCTTGTTGCAGCCTACTTCCAGGGGCTAGTAGGCCACACTTTGAAGCTCTCTGGCGCTTTTTAAACTCATCGTAGGAAAATGGGAAAAAACAGGCATACTTCTTAACTCACCCCCTACAACTCCTTAACTTTTTGGCATAACCTTTTGAAACACCCTGTATAACAATATTAAGTTCCAGGTTGAAGAGCTACGTTCCTCAGGGTAGTTTTATAGTGAAAGGATCCAGTTCCTTGGGGGATGAAAGCGTGAGGCGGTATCGCCTTCCTAAATTAGGCTCGGTGTCTCGCTGGAATTGGCGCGATATTTCCCGCTGATACGGCTTTAAAAAGAGCTCCCTTTCCGGTTAAAAGCGCCAGCTGTATGTTTATACTTGTCCTCCGCGAGATGGCGTCATTAAGCGCCATTCTTTCGTCGTCTAACCTTATCGGCATCCAACGCGGGAGTCGGCTATTTAACGCGCGCTGAACTGTCCCATTCTATACGGGATATCCTGCAGGTATTCCGAACGTCCTTCGCTATTAACGTTATCGGATTGTATTCGGGGAGACGCTAGAAGGGGTTAAGTCTGTTCGTTTCGTATCTAGTCTACTCAATACGGTATATTAGTCCGATAAATCCATCGGCAGTGTATAGTTTCCAGTAGATAAGGTTATACCGTACCGTAACTTCGGATAACATTCCGTTATCCTCGCCGCACCGATCAGTTGTCCGTGGGTATTGCGTTCCCTTTTCCTTGCGAAGACGCCATTGCGTAAATGCTTGATGAACCCGCGGTATTGATACGGAATGGCGAAGCCCTGGCCAATTGCCACGTCATAATATAACTAACTCGTGATCATGTTGGAATTCGGCAGGGGTGTTATTTCGTTCTTGGGCTTGTTTAAGACGTCGAAGTCTTTTGTTTGTTGACCTATTTTTGGGATGATGTTTGTTTCGTAGATACGTTTTTTTGTTTTTCGTCAATTCGCCGCTGGTACGTCGATAAGATACCCTAACAAGTTGGCAAGACAATATATACCTCTCCTCGTAAGAATTTTCCTGTGATATTTTTTATTTTTAACATAGCGTCATGAAAGTCAGTGGCTCAGCGGTAAACAATCAGTCTGTTAAAAATTTGACCAGGGTTTCGATTCGTGACCACGACCGTATTTTATATTAAAATAATTAATTAATTAATTTTAAATTTAATTTAGAGCGTTCTTTAAAATCGGTCCATAACCGGTCAAACTTTTCATACAGACTATAGAGCTAGTTCAGCAGGACTAACAAATTTTGTTATTCTTTGGTTTAATAGAATTCGGCTTATGTCCTGTCTTTATACGAATATTTTAGAGACGTACCTTTTAGGAGTTGTAGGAGGCACCCTAGGTGTTGAAGTATGTTTGGGGTTAAGGATATTTTCATGATCCAAGTTTCTTTTTAAACCCGTGGGTTTGGGTCTAGTATTTCTAGTTCAAATCCCGGTCACCAGATTTTTTTATTCAAAAGACAAGCAGCAACATTTGAATTAACAATTTAAATGGAACACGAAATCTCCTTTATTTGAAATAAAAACCAAAATTTAAAACTCTATTAACTATTAATATACGCTTCCGCTTAAGCTGAATTTCTAATTTTCAGTGGCGGTGGTTCTATGGTAGAACACTTGCCTATTAAGCAGGGGGGCCCGGGATCAAATCCCATCCAACGCTTTCGCAAATTGATAATAAGTCGTATACCTTGAACATTTGGTGGAAACCCTGCCATTTGGATTCTAAGACGTTTAACATAACCCTTAGAGCTCTGTCCGTCCCAAAAGTCAATAACTAGTAGCAGACGGAGAGTAAAAATACAAAATTCCCAACATACGCCATAATATACACAAACAACACGTACAAACCACACTTACAAACACTCCAACATACGTCACCACACAGTGCGAACTCGCCCAATGGAAGAAAGAATGGTTTTTGGAAAACACTACAATTTCGAAAACTGCGAACGCGGTTTTTACACTTCGCCCCGATACTGCGAACGCGATTCCACAGCCACACACAGACGCGGTGATTGTAACACCTCTCCTAGGGAACATAAGTTCCTCGGATAGGTAAAAATAGATCAAGATATATTGATACACGTAGCTAAAAAAGGGCTTCTTTCTGCCACAGATGTTCTGTAGGGTGCTTTCTTTGTCACCTATTTACTTTTTGCCGTCTCGAGAGCGAGTTCGGCTCCTCACGAAAAAGATTTTAATTTTAGGTTTCGTAACAGGATTTGACAAAAACAAGGCTAGGTTCTTCGCGTTCTTCCAGCTAAAAATACGTTTATATTACATTTTGTTTGGTCGTAATCTCCACAGAAGGGCTAACGAGGGTTTTGAATGAAATTTAAAAATTAAGTTTAGCGTGTCAAAATTATTTACGCCTTTTAGACAAAAAAGGTTTTTTTTTTTATAAATCATAGCACTAGTAACATAATAAGAAATAAGTGTGACACTTCCTAGTTGTTCTTTTAATGCTAATGTTTTTACAGAAACCATTTTTTCGACACTGATACTCAGAACGACTTGAACTCGCAACTGACTTACGTTATATATTATCTTCCGTGGCCTATTTCACCTGGGACCAGTAGCGGCGCCAGAAATAGGCCGGGGTGGGCCTGGGCCTACTTGAAATTTTGGTAGGGGCCTCCAAAATTTAATATATGGGCCTCCAAATTATTTAACATAAAAAAATTCTGTAATTCGTTTGCGAAATAATTTATTTATTTTTTGATAATCCTATATTTAATGCGAGTGATTCGCTTAACGACACTGCTGTTTTTATTTCTTTTAAAGGACGAGTAACTTTTCTTTGACAATAGTTTATTTTTTAGTTTTAATTTTTCGTGAGCGCTACTATATCGAAATTGTATCTTTAATTTAATATTTACAAATTAATGGTTCTTAAACTTACTTTACTTAGTGTACCTATGTACATACATTTCCATAAAGTTGGAAATTCTGATGTAAGGGATGTACATATGAAGTACCGAAGAAATGAATGTAAATTGATAGACTAGAATTCAGTGGTAGAAATAAGTAAATAACCACTCATTTGTTAAGTGTTATCGGTACACAAAAAAGGATCAACACATTCAGTTTTTAGTAATGTTTAAATTCATAATTAACCCATTTTACCCAAAAATGTCACCACTTGCATCAAAAAAATTAAATAATCCACGTGGATGGATTTGAAAAAATTGTGGTGGGGGGGGGCTCCATAATTTTGGTGGGCCTCCAAATGGTTGGCCTACCTCCCCAAAAATAATGGCGCCGCTACTGCCTGGGACATATTTATAACTGAACCTTGTTCGCGCAATAACTCTGAAAATCTGTTCGGTACTAATTTTAGCTAATTTTAATAATTATTGTTATTATCTTACTTATGATAAATAGCGATATTAATTACTAAGCGGATGATGAGTCAAAGGTTTCAAAGTTCCTGCGTCAGGGACTGCACGGTATAACGTAATTTCCTTGGTTGAATTTCAAAGAGTTGGATATTTCAAATATTTGTGTTAGTTCCACGAAAACGTTCCAGCTTTGGTTATTCACTCTTCTTATTTAATTTCCAATTAGTTGGACAAATTACCTAATAAACGCGAAGATCCCGTAAGATGTAGTGTTAGAAAGTGAAAGTACTACTTAAATTGGGTGGAAAGTCGTATCAAGCTTAGATAGTTAAAGAAAGATATGCAAATTAATATGCAAATCAAATTCGATGCCTCAATCATTTCCAAAATTAACTTACAACTTCTTCGGTACTACCCTGGGAGGTGGAATTCATTGTTCACTCGATGCGTTTTCCGCATTTGAAGTATATAGTGCTATCCGTTATATTAATTGATAACACCTAGGTTTTTTCAATTATTTCAAAATCAAATTAACCGATATTTTTAACCATCTGCATATAAAGTCTGGTTCACACGATAACATTTTGTCGCGCACGACTCGTAGCCCGGTCGCGTATAAATTTCATTAACCCCATGCGTTTGTTAAAGCCAATAACAAAGAGATGCCCACATTCTTTAAAGAAAAAAGAAGTAGCATTAAAATTCCTTATCGAAAGAAAATTTTTCGTTTATTTTTGTTAAAATAATCCATATGGTGGTCTGTCCATAGAAATTCGTTTTCCGCGTAAAAATCAATTAATTGTTAATCTTTTTCAATGCTGAAATCTTGCTTCGAGTTTCGGACGAATTTTGCTTGCGTCTCAACCACGGTGCTATTTAAAAGGGCCCAGAGTCGTTTTTCGCGGGGGACCCCGGAGTTCCGAGTTACGCCACTACTTTAGCCTGACAAAATTATTTATGTCTAGTTGAAACCCTTTGATACGTCGTCTGTTGACTATCTAATATTGCAATTATCGAAATAGCAGACATAAATAATTTTAAGAGGATAAACCTAATTTAAAAATTTATACAGGAAACAATATAGCAGACGATAATAAAAAAACTCGAGTAATTTAATTGAAGGACCACAAACCGTTAGCCCTCGTGTGGACAGTTGTTGTACTATTGCGACGCACCAAAATTGAATACAATTATTGGCACCAATAAAATTGCGCAGTCTGACTATACTTAAAGGGAATATAACCTCCAAGCAATCTTTACGGAAGACCCCTTCAATTTTTCAAATGTCCCTGCACAGTGGCGCCAAACATTTTTAAAGCCAAAGGCAAGAGCGGCCATAGCTGCAAAAGTTGGTGTTCCAAACCAAATACCTGAGGTTATATTCCCTTTAAGTGGGGTGAATGTGTTTATTGCGCACCTGATATTAGTTAACAGTTATAAATGGGAACCACAAGTTCGAACCCTTCAGATGGCTATCGTGTTCCGTTACTTGGACTGCAAAGGCCTTATTCTAGAAAATATCTTTCTAATGAACCTTTTATAAGCCCGAAATTTGATGAGAGTGACATTAACAGACGGTATTTAGACTCGTCCATTTCTTATATTTGATGCGACTTTTAGTTATTAGATTTTCTCTACTTTGATGATATCCAATTTTGAAGACTTTAAATTGGACTATTTTTAAGCGAACCTTTGAAGTTAGTCTGACCCTGTTGGTAAGTGTATTTTTACAAACGGGGAATATAAAACCGGTGGTTCAAAGCAGGAATGAAGCCAATTTTTTCCCACAAATCTAAATTGCTGATAACAAGAACGTATTTATGTTACTGAAAACGTACGCGTTCTAGACCTACTTTCGTAATCTACTAGCGGTAGAGGTGTGCCAATACCATTTTTTGGCGATCGAATCGAATATCAAATATTTTTTTTCGAGGCCAGTCAAATACCAAATCGAATATTTAAAACGTCAAATAATTTGGTCGAATATTTTAAGGTCAAAAATCCAAGCCAGTTAACGGATCAAATACCAAATAGTATTTCGAATATCAAATAATTCGTCGTATTTGGTTTTCAAATACCCAAATAGTTTGCATATTTCTCAAAATAAAATAAAAAAGTTATTGAAATAACAGGACGTTTTACTAGCAAATAGCAAAATACTAAACCAAAAGTATAATTTTTATTTTATTTATTAATTGCTCAGTAGCGTAACTATATTAATTGAGAACCAGGGTGGAATTTGATAAAGGGGCCTCATCCAAACATTTTTAAACCTCAAATCCGAGGGCTGATTATTCTCCGTAATACATGTAAGTGTACAAGTAGAGCTTCTTCTGTACTAAATTGATTATGTATACTAGGTGTACTAAAATGATTATGTAACTGGTCCCAATTTTATACGTAATCCAATGTATTTAGTTTTATCCACACAGGTAGATAGAAAATATGTATCTATCGTTACTTCAATTGGTGAGAAACGAGTAAATATCAAGGTTGTTGACGCCCCCAAATTTGTAGAATTATGTTACTTTTATTTAGATGAAATTGATATAGTAGATTTATTATCGTTCATAGATTTTCGGGGTCTTTACCTTGTTTATTAATTGCTCGGACCGGATTTTTTATTCAAAAACTAGAGGTTCACTGGTCCTTATGAAAAGTTTATTTATTCCATCGAATTATGAACCAATTTAAAAATTCGAGTTTCCTACTAATTTCGATTCCTTCAAAGTTTCCCAAATTGCCCAACTCAACTCTCTTTCTCTCTTTCTCTCTCTCTTTCTTGTTATTGTACATACATTCACTAGAGGGAACTAGAAAGATTTCTACCATCCATGGTAGTAGTGTTAGTTGGAACCTCTCAGGCTCTCAAGATCAAGATGCCTAAAGAGGGTGAGCATCATTTTATGATAGAAAGATGGAACCAGTATGGATGGAAGTAGAAGAGTTTGTTGGCTATTTTCTACTTATGGATCCGTTTGGACCAACCTTAGAAACCGTTTAAGTTACGAAAAAACTGAGAAATTAGTTAAGATAAATAGGTATCTTAATAAATAAAAATACTAAGAAGACGTTAAAGAACTTAGAAGTTCCTATCAACTTAAATATATTATAGATATTTTAATGAAAAGTCTAACGATTTAAAGTTTATGTAAAGCAAATGTTTTGCTGATTTAAGAAAAGTTTCCTGTTTATTTTCTTTTTTTTATAGTTTGAAAAACTCCGAATTTTAGGGGTATTTTTCCAACGTGGATTAAATTGGATTAATCCAAGTGGTTAAAACAGAACAGGGGAATTTTTCAAGATAAAAAAATAAGTTCAAATGTTGAGGATTTGGAATTGGACGAATACAATTCCGAATTTCATCAAACTGAATTTAGCATTTCACTAGTCTCGGGACTCTCAGAACAGCTTGTAATGTATTAAGTACCTGATATTTTTGTGATGTCAATATAAAGTTAACTGTGGGGCGCCTAACCGGAAAAAACTAAATAACATTTCTAGAAATATTTTAACATTTCTAGAATTATTTAAATATTTCTAGAATTATTTAAACATTTCTAGAAATATTTAAACATTTCTAGAATTATTTGAACATTTCTAGAATTATTTTAATATTTCTAGAATTATTTAACATTTCTAGAAATAATTTAACATTTTAACAAATATTCCTCGAGTTTAAAAAAATTTCTAGAGTTTAAAAATATTTCTATAGTTTAAAAATATTTCTAGAGTTTAAAAATATTTCTAGAGTTTAAAAATATTCCTAGAGTTTAAAAATATTCCTGAAGTTTAAAAATATTCCTAGAAATGTCTGAATATAATGTCAAAATATTCCTAGAAATGTCAAAATATTCCTAGAAATATTAAAATATTCCTAGAAATATTAAAATATTCCCAGAAATGTTAAAATATTCTCAGAAAATTTAAAATATTCCCAGAAAATTTAAAATATTCCCAGAAATGTTAAAAATATTCCCTGAAATATTAAAATGTTCCTAGAAATGTTATTTAGTTTTTTCAGGTTTGGCGTCCCGTAGTTAAATATTTTTAACAATTAAGAAAAATTATTTTACCAATACTTACGACGTTAGATTAAGGCTGGGAGGGCCTTGCGTTACTGTGTAAACAAATGTTTCAAATATTGGAACAAAAATGGACCATTTATATAATTGTAAATGTAGGGGTCCTAATGTTACAAGGACCAGTTTTAAAAAAACCTTATTTCGAGGCCTGCTAGGTACTCGTGTAAACGGCTGGATTTGTAAATTCTCCCTGATACTCGAAGCTATCACGTTCCGTACAAAACACGTGTGAGTTGATCACATTTTAGTCTTGTAATACCGACGAGATATCAATTTTCAAAGTTCTAAATCTTTAATAAATAAAGTCTCGAGATTCGCGTGGGACGGGGGGGAGTGGAATTAATCCGGCTTCTCCCCCCGAACTAAAATTTCCTCTCGGAGTCGTCTTAGAAGCACTATCGAATAACTAATAGATTATTCCTTCCCAAACCCCCCCCCCCCCCCCGAAACTTAATCTTCTCTTCGGGCTGCGAAAGTTGGTTCACTGCAGCCTTATTATTCAAGAAGTACGGAAATTGAGCGCTAGATGTCGTCGTAAAGCGAAGGTGAGCCGGTACGCGCGCCTCGTAGGTTGACCTTTTTTGAGGGATGAGTTTGGCTATTTTAAGGTTGCCTAAACGCGGGGAGCAGCTGATTAAAATTCAATCGATCTTCCTGAAGCTTCCGCTGTAGAATTCCGCTGATATCTTGGAGTTTGCTCCGTTATGTTGTATATATATATATATATATATATATATATATATATATATATATATATATATATATATATATATATATATATATATATATATCGCGACAAACTATCAGTTATTGATTTCTCCGAGGATGACAAGTTTCGGGTATCCGTTCCTTGGAGTCGACTCGAATATCTAAACGGTTTTGCTCCGTTCGCGGTATCTCGGATTAATTCGCGTCTACATTGTTACCGATGTACACTCCCGGGAGGGAAACATCCGCGTGCAGAGCCGGATCCAGGTGTCAGAGCGCCCGGAGCGAAGGGAGAATTATGGAATTTGCATAATATACATCTTAAGCCTGGTTCACACGATACCGTTTTTTCGCGGGCGACCAAAATTCGAAAATCGCATCGTATTAAGGGGTTTTTTTAATTCGCATATAGTCAGCTATTCAGGACAAGATTAAATGAAATTATAAAGCTACCTTCTTAGAAATATGAGCCTAACTTTCTAAATATAGCTCTACCTTTTTAAAGCTACCATCCCAAATATAGGTCTACCTTTTTCGAAATATCAGGCTACCTTTCAAAATATAGGCCTATCTATTTCAAAAAATGTACTATATTTTGAGAGGTAGCCCTACATTTCGAAAAAGGTACGTCTATATTTTCAAACGTAGGTGTATATTTTAAAAGCTAGGCTTATACAGGGTGTTTCAAAAGGTTATGCAAAAAATTTAAGGAGCTGTAGGGGGTGAGTTGAGAAGTATGCCTGTTTTTTCCCCATTTTCCTTCGATGAGTTAAAAGAGCGCCAGATAGCTTCAAAGTGTGGCCTACTAGACCCTGGAAGTAGGCTGCAACAAGCGCAAAACCAATATAATTATAATTTTTAATTATAAAAATAATAACAATAAATAATAATTATAAATTATTATTTATAGACTTCATTTTCCACGACGATATGAAAATGTAGACACAAGAGGGCGCCAGTCTATTCCCCGAGTTTGAGAAGGGCCAGCATTTCATATTTTCATAGTTCTTAGTTACGTCTATGGGTTCTAGATGTTGTATACCGTTGAAATATTGACATATAGATGTCAGCATCATCCTCATTATTTATGTTTATCGTTCCGAACCTTCCACCTAGGAGCAACAAACACAAGGAGAATGCAGCTAGCCTTTAAACACGCTAACGCAATGTTATGTACAAATTTCATTGGATGAACCTTTACGCTGAACGTTATGCGAAAATGGGGAAGACAATTTCCGAATTTTCCCCTTCCGACGGCAGCAGGTGCTATAGCTTCTAACCAATGAAAAATGTTCCCAAGAAAATGAACGACTTTTGACGGGTTGCGTTCTCCTTGTGTGGGGTGCTGTGTTTGTTGCTCCTAGATAATAATAATAATAATAATACATTTTGAAACGTTTTCTGATGTGTACCACGGTCTAGGATGCTTTCCAGATGAATGCCAGTTTTCTATCTCCCGATTCTCGAATAGCGAAATATCAAAAATGAAGCTGTACAATCCTGTTGTTTGAAAAAAAAAAACATTTTATTTTATTCGAAAATCCAGGCCAACTTAGGTGAAAATTGCAATGGAAATTGTACAGAGACACATTAACATTTTTGTTGTTGTTCGTCATCTTAAATTGAATTAGGCTGTCATTTCACTAAAAAAACTAATTTTGGTTTATTTTTTCTCAAGGTATCTAATCAAATAATGACATACTTCCTACCATTACAGAAATAACTGGTCCCAATGTCTAAATTTGGATCTCACTGGAATGAAGACACGCAGAGGCGTAGCCCTGTATCGCAGCATCATTATCCTTTGTACCCGAGCGGTTGGACATTCATAGAAATCCCGTACACTTTTCAAGAAATGCAACAAGAAATCCGAAATCAACCCTAGGTTTCTTCAAAATCCCGAAATCCGGCAAGAAATCGAAAAATACCTCATTTCTAACCATCCTGCCGTCGAATATGTCCAGTATAAAAACCCCATGAACTGATCCACAGCTAATGTAACAGATGCAATGTTTCTCCCGTTGTAACGGTGTTATGGTATAGAAGCCCAATATTTCGTCTCCAATCCACTTAATTTTAGATTAAATTAAAAATGACTAAACATTAATATTAATTTAAACTGGTAACTACAATGAAATTATGACCTAGCGTTCTAATAAAGAAATATAACTGATTAAAGTTAAAATTAATAAACATTTAATTAAACACTTAAGAAATGGCAATTGCTTAAACACTATAAAACAGTAATAAAATAAAACTATGTACTGGCTCTCGAGATAATTAATTCCACGCGAGTGATTCGAATCAAATGAAGAACGCTCTATCAGCTCTGTAGTTTTATTCTTAGCGTCGGTTCCGGGAATCATGATCATAAGATCGGCCTCTTCGGTAAACTGGGGCTCCTAAGGTCCTGGCTGATCCGGATTTGCGACTGACGAATACGGCAACGTCCGACTGGTCCCAAAATAATGCTTCTTTCAACGTGTTCGCAGTTTCATATTTTTTTTAGTTAGGGATGCACTTACATATCGGCCTATTTTTCTAATATCGGCTTAAGCGAAGCCAATATTGGCCGATACCGATATTAAAAAAAAAAATATTTTCAGAAAAACATTTAAAAATAAGAATATGATAATATTTTATTTGATTGACCGCGCCACGTACGCCAGACTTCAGAAGCTAGATCATACTTTTTTAGACAGGGGGTTACGAGTGTTAACAAAAAAAAACAACCATATTCGATTGGTGATAGAAAATATGTATCAAGTAAAATGAAAAGAAACATATTCGGATATGCTTTTGCATACTGTTTTCATGAAAAATGAGAATAAAATGGTATGACAGTGTACTGAACCGTCTTTCACAATGATTTATCATATACACCACTGTTATGATAGATAACTTTGTTAATATCGGCTGATATACTATAGATAGCCAGACGGTTATAGTGACGTTTCTAAATTCCAAGGTGTTGAAAAAAAACCTGGAATAGTACAGTTACAATAGCAGCCTCTCCGTTGTCTTTAGCGGTTGGTAGATGACAACTGTTGGACCTTGGAGGAGAGAAGGGGTTCCTGGAGGGGAAAATATAATACCAAGAGCATAGGCGATAGGTACCCGAGCGCGGGACAGGGGGAAGGCAGGGGACGGTAATTTTTGGTCGGACCTAGGACTTTAGTAGCATCTAGCGGTGGATAAATTTATTAAAAAATTCGAATTAGTCGTCTGCACATTTGGTAGACGTTTTTAGATCACACAAGGCTTAGGAATGCCCAACGGTCTTTTACGCGTTAGTTTAAATATTCATTATTATGGGAAAGTACTGTTGTTATATAGATTGTAGAAGTGCTAAGTTAGAACTCATCCAAAAATGTATTTCTAGTATTAACCGAAACTCCATTACTGCATCAAATTAAAAAAAAAAACATCATTATGCAAAAAAAAAAATAATATAGTTCCAAATTCCCCTCAATGGTGGCAGCATTTAACGAGAGTCCGACCAAAAAAAAAGTGCCGAGCTATGGTTTTCATATTTTCCCCTCCAGGAACGAACCCCTTCTCTCCTCCAAGGTTGGACGCTCTTCAAAATAGCGGACCGCTTGGCATAATCACTTCAAATGATCTTCAATATCAATAGTAAATATCCAATCTAAAACTTAAGCACCCTTCTTGAAAGTTTCATTTTGCAATAATATATATACGACTCTGGAGATGTCGCGTTAAACTTAACGAAGTACTTCTTTTGGAATCTTATAAATCAAGTTTTAACTAAATCAAGCTTCTACCCGTTCCTTCTTCTGACAGAAGAATAATTCTGGCAGAAAAGATAATTAAATTTTCGTTTGTTCTCCGCAAAGCTCCTTTAAATTTATATATATTAGGCCAAAGGCGTATTTAAGAGGGTTGTTTGGGGGTGCAACAACCTCGAAATCGATCTAGGGGTTCAAAACGTCCACATTTCTTTTTAGAGCTGCAAAACGTAAGTTACTTTTAGGTCAAAAAGTGTGACGAAATTAAATGCAGTACCCTTGTATCAGGCAGGATAGGCCCACCCTTAAAAACGAGTATGTATAACGTGTGTATGGAAATAAACGTTTTCTAGTGCGAACTTAAACTGTCTACTAGCTTTGATTTTGGTAATCAATCAAGTAACGGCGTTATTACGTTTGAATTTGTATTTCCTATTGACCACTTACGTGTATTGACATACCCAATAAAATACATGTAAGAGAATCTAAAATTCTCGAAGCTTTCAATTTGAAAATTGATAGGAGTATATAAAATTAAAATTATAATTTGGGTCGAGACACCGGCTCTGTTTGCAGTGTAATCAACGAATATTATAATATATTTGTCAAATTGATTTTGTTTGGGCTCAATAGATTTACGTAAGGCGTAGTGGGTATTCAACCGGGACTACACGATTGAAGTATATTGGAATTAAGGGTATAGAACATCGGGTGATAATCAATGTAGACGCTGTTAATCCTGAAAGATCTTTTCGGGTATACCTATTATCCAAATTGCGGAGGCTACTCGGGTCTTTCTTGGTCAGCTGCTAATTTATTCCCGCCACTTATACTGAGCTTCACGTTTCTGGCATCGCCTCAAGGGCATCGCCTTCTCTTCGGCTTTCCCTCTCCGCGCGATAACTCGCCATCTCAACTCGCTTAGCCCTCCCGACAAATTTCCTAGCCTCCGAAATATAATTTTAAAGCGCTAATAAATTGGCTTTAAAATCGGGTCGGCTCTTCGGCAAAATCGGCCGGCGACCGTTCGCAACCTCGCCTTAATTATCGACGACTTTATACGTAGTTTCTCTTTTGCTACAACCCATTCTCATTTTACACCCGTCATTTCGTATCCGCTGATTTTAGGGTACGAGATAATTTACGGTAAAACTTGAAAAGAGCGTAAGGGTTAAGAGTAAAATATAACCAACGCGTCTCGTTAAGAAGAGCCACGTTGGTCGCGCTTATTTTGATTTATTCGTTAGCTTTACACTTTAAAGTTTCGCTAAAGTGTAAAATAGCTTTAAACTTGATTCGTATACAGGAGCTTAAACACCGCTTCCGACAACAGCGAATGGTTTCTGTCATTGTTTGGCAGAAATGAAGGAATTTTATTATAGCCCGGAGAGCGGATCTTAAGATAGACCCGTCTCGTAGAGTGCTCTGAGGATATCCTGTACTCTGCGAAACATTTCCCTCGCTTAATGATCATCTTTCTCATTGAAATTAACGCGAATAAATATATTTTCTCCAATTGCGAACCGAACAACGGTGAAATGGGGTTTGGCTGACAATACCAGCTGGGAATAATTAGAAATTTATCTTCCAAATTGATAGAGGTAATCTTCAGAATTAAAGGAATAGCGGTTCCCTAACGAGATCTTTTTATTAGGAAAATACACATTTGTTTCAAGATACTCCGTTTTCCTTTGTCGTTGTCGAGACATTCGGAATTAATTTTGGTTTCGGAGAATTTAATTAGAAAAGTTTTACTTGTTATTTTAGAAGACTCGTTGATTGGGGCCCTTCGATCGTTTTATGCAATTTAAATCTCGCGGATTTAGACTGAAATGGTATCAACGAGATACCATTTTCTCAATACCGCCCAACTAACGTCAACAAAGTCGACTCTTGTTTCAAATTATCTTTTGTTACATTTCTGGATCGAGTCCCAAGTGGAATGTTGTGATCTGTACCATACGTTTAGCCGCGATATACCTTTGTCTTTTGGTTAGTGAGTTCGTTAATTAGTAATCTAAATGATCTTGTCAGAATTGTTGGCAGATGATACCAAAGATAATATAACTACGTACCCTAGATTCGAAATCACGGCGTTTCTCGATAGCGCGTTTTCTCGTGAGGCTTTTACTGGGTTCGCACCGGAAGTCGAAAAAATCGGGCTCCATAGCAGGGTGAGAAATAAGGAATTTCAATAGATAACCCAAGATTATATTACTCACCTTTAGTTTTCTTTCGTTTAGAAACATTTTTAGAGCTACAGGCATGATCCATTATTGTTTTAAAACAATATAACGCAAAAATATCTGGTATCTTGAAAACCGCGAGTCAAAAACCACGGCGCAATTTTCACTAAAACTTTACGTTTTAACTAGATGTCGGTAGCCCTGTCAGCTCCATAGAGGCAGTTTTTCCCGACTTCCGCCGGGACCTCAGTAAGCGCCTGCGTTTACGTGCAAGGAACTTGATTTCGAATCTAGGGTACGTAGTTATATTATCTTTGGTCTGGTGTGTTTATTGTGATTTTTAGCCTGGCAGTTTGGAGAAGGAAACGGTGTGTCGTTGTGAATGGTGTGTTTTTTGTGCTTTTTAGTCAAGGCCGTGTAGCACCAAAAGTCCCAAATACACCGAAACTCTACCAATATTTTACGGTGTAGTGTATTTTGAGTAAAATTGGGACGCGAATAATTTGCAAAAGCGTAAAAAGTATACACTTTTCGTCCCGGTGTAAGCGAAATATTTGCTAATATGCTAATTATATTACCAAAAAACTGCATTTTAAAAGAAGTGTTTTTCTCTTGTTTTTTTAAAGGGGCTCCAAAGTTCGGTGGCAAAATGTGTGTAAAGTCAGTAAAGTGCGAAATCTACGGTTGACTCTGCCCGCCTCTGAGGGGCGGGGGGAATGAAAAGTATGCTCAATTTTCTTTTTTTTTTTGCCACCGAACATTGGAGCCCCTGTAATGCTACGTTTTCTCATTAAAATATCCGTTGAATGATAATGTTTATTCGACATACAAATGAACTAAAAAACATAAAAATTTGTAAACGATATCTAATTAGAAAAAAATATTACATCCCTATAGCCACAACTGCCGTAGTTTTTAGTCCCTTTTTTCCTGACATTTCCTGTATTGGTTGCTTACACTCGGCATATATGAAAGATTAAAGTTAATAAAAACCAAATAAGGACTATAATGCAGTTAAATTACGCGAAGTAGTAGTAAAGTCCATAATAAAAAGGGCGCAAAAAAAGCTAAACCCTAACAAATTTAAAGTAATGATAAAACTTACGAAATACTTGGGGTCTTCGAGGATAAAATTAAAACGCGAAACTCGGACCGAATAGATCTTCGAGTCAAAAACAAATTGAAATGAAATTAAAATAGCCAGAATTTCCAAGCGGTAGACCGGTTTCGCCCTATTTCGAGCTCTTCAGTATCGCGTAGGGAATGTGGCTTGCGACTATCTAAACCGAAAAGATTATATATGACAGATAAGTATTATGGTTTTCAGTTGAAATGCAACGCCATCTTTTAATGCCTTTAAACAGGTGTCCGGGCCACAATGCGTATAGGACGGTGGTGGCAAGCCCTTCATGCCACGCGAGCAACAGCTCTCTACACTCACTATTACCGTTAAGCTCTACAAGTTTTTATCGAGGGGTCGGACATTTACCAAAATCCCGTACACTTTGTCTAAAATCGCAAAATCTTTTAACTCTCTCAAAAAATCACTTCAAAAAGTAATGATAAAATTGCCAAAATCTCTACGAAATCCCGAAATCCCGTACAAAATAATGGCAAGTGTCCGACCCCTCGTTTTTTATGGTAAGGGGAAACCGAAGATCTCGAGGGCAAAACCCTTAAGCCAGTGGGGAGAGAACTTGCAAACTCAACGCGGAAAGAGTGGTTCCGAGTTTTCACCCTAAAATGGTAGATTTCGCAAAACAAATGATTTTTTACCGATTTAAGGCTGGTTTTCATTAGGGCAAAAACGCCACGACGGTGAACGTCGACGCGAAAAAGTCCCGTTAGGCCCAATGCAATATTTTGCGTCGACCGTTGTGGCGTTTTCGCCCTAGTGAAAACCAGCCTTAAGTTTACATTTGGCATTGGGAAAAATACTAAAAATGTTAATACATTCAACAACCTATTCTCATTAACCTTGATAGAAAATTTAGAGCTACATTAAACAAAACCCGTAGACGTTTGACAGGCCTGCCAACCGACTTCACGGTGGAGAAACGTTGTTTGCGAAACCACAAATATCCGTTTGTGACTGCGGAGGGTATTTTGGTAATGACTTGTTTTGGACTTTCGCGTGTTGTCAAAAATAATTGATTATTCAAGTTAGCCTGTTTTCGTAATTATTTATCGGAAACAATTTGAATACGATAGCTGTTTGCAAATTATTGCGGTAATGGTTGAGTAGGTAGCGTTAAATGCGTTTCACTTTTGGTCGCCATCTGAATTAATGGGGTAGGGTACCACTTCGTAGAGCAAATATTGGATATGACGCCATTCTCAAAGCAGGATTTTCAATGAGGCAAAAGCAATGAAAGTACTATATTTCGTTATTGTGTCCGATAGTACTAGTAGTACAATACTAGATGGCGATATAGTCAGCCAGTTTCTTTCAATTACGTATTTAATTTCAATCCGTGGTAACCCTTCTATTTTAAAATAAAATTAACTACTTAAATCGTGGACATTATTAAAGAGATAGTGACAGAATTTTTTGCCCATATTTAATTTTTACATAAAATATATGAATATGCGTTAATAATAATTGTGGAAATAATGATTTTAATTAAATATTACGCGTTCACTATTATATTTCAGTTCTTAAATGCTTGGGTAGGCTTTCTCTGACGTCACAAATGGGTTTTGAAATCTTTTTTCTCAGCTCGCGCGCGAGTAGGACGTCTCGTGAAAGAATGACATGGAGACTGGGTAAAGACCGTAAAGTTTCAAGGAAGCCAACATAACCCAAAATTTTAAATCGAATTTTCATACTTAAATACATTTTTAAAGTACTATAACATATATATTTTCGGAATCAGGACCTAAAACGCTATCTTATGAAGAACACTAAATTAAAAAATTAAATTGTTTCCCTAGCTGACACTATCTCTTTAACTTTTATATTCTATAATATACTCATAAGTAACATAATAACCATAAGTATGACACTACCTATTGTTTCAATGCTAATTTTAAAAGTGAACCTATATTCAACACCCACCATCCCGCCCAGATCCAACTTGGGCTCGCGACTAAACTAACAAGTAAGTATAAGTATCAGGAGACTTGGAATGTCTAAGGAAGATTTTTCCGGCCGTGATGAAGCTCGTAGAAACGGGCGTGTCTTAAAGCGGGAAAACTCACGAGAAAAACTCTGGCGCCTCGCTACCCTCATTCGACGAAAACTCGTCATTAAGCCTAGTCATGGTTATTATATTATTAGCTTACCTGATTATCTCTTTTATAACCATACAAATACCTGAAATTAGGTATCACTACACTTCTTTGACGAAGAACATTATAATTACTTCAAAATATTAAGTACGATAACAAATTGAGGTTTTTAAATCCATTGTTTTATAAGCCTTTTGTGCGCGGGAAGATCGCCTATTTGTTACCATGACGACGCATTCTCTTCGCGTCAAACCTCGAGCCAATTAATTTGGAATGTTGTGTTACGTCTTAAGGCGGATGCACACATACGGTTCGTAAGCGATTTCGCCTGCGAATTTTCGCCCACGCGCCCATGCGCCATGACTTCCATTCTATTTAAGTCACGCGACGTGATGCGATTTGCTAGCGAAATTTCGCGCGCGAAGGCTATGTGTGCATCCGCCTTTACACTTGACGTATAGTTAAGCCCCGCCTTTTTCTCGACGCGCTTTCGTATCACCGTCGCCATTGGAACCTTAAATATTCCAAGTGTATCCCTCTATAGTTTCCTGGTAGTATATTATCGTCCGTGGCTTTACTATATTTCTATTTGGCATATTTTAGACGCTAGGGGGCTCTGTGCTGAACGAAACCTGGATTGTACAATAATGGTGAAAATTAGTTTGGTGATAATCTACGCTATGTTTCATACTTATATTTTGTAGCGCGTGAGTATGGGACTTAATATATCACGTCGTAAGCTATAAGTTAGATGAAGTTTGTCTAATCTTGAATATCCGACTCCACGCTACAACTACAATAAACTCCGGGTTTCGCCAGGCTTTCACTATTGGGGCCCAAGATAATATCATTATTAAAGGAAATATAAAATGGTGTCTAGGGGTATAAAATAGAGGTTTAGAGGTTTATTTAAGGTGTACCAGAGTATACCCCTTAGAATCAGGGCGGCTCTAAATGGAGCACAGCAAGTAATTACAAAGCAACGATTAAACACTGAACAAAAAATAAACTATATATATATATATATATATATATATATATATATATATAGTTTATTTTTTGTTCAGTGTTTATATATACATAAGAAACGTATAGACGAGCGAGAAGCAAGTCAAAGTTCATAGTAATCATCGGACCAAACTCAAGTAAGATAAAGCACTGGTAGAATCGATAACTTCTGTGACCTCCAACAGGACAGGATAGATTGTACAGCTCTGGGACACCAGTTCTCTGCTTCCAGCCCCAACACTACCCCCAGGAGTATGAAGGCTGCCATGAAATATTTAATTCTAAAGATAACTGTTAATTATTTAAACGAACTATAATGAAATAAAATCCTACTCTATGGTGCACCAATTTCCCTCTCATCTAATAGTGATACGTTTATAAACTTCGAGGATCTAGCGTCTTTCGTTGCCTGGAGTACGATGTCTCTCAATTTAAGCGTTTGACCGGATTCAACGCGATCGATGCGAGCACTTATTTCGAAGGTATAACGTCCGGCGGATATTTTGCCGCAGAGTTGACGATGGTGGTTTATCACTGGGATTGTTGGTAAAAGGTCCTCAACAGTCAATGTCGTCGTCAGCAACTTTTAATAATTTGTTGTACGGATGAAAAGAGATGAGTCCTCGGTTGCGAATTGGATCTCTTCGACAATTCGCGACTGTTCTTGGTTTTTTAACTAGCAATTCTAGAGCTTCAGATAGATTCGATATGTTCAGTTGGATGATCTTTTAATACATAATTAATTAAAACGATTAAAACTGGTCCTTTTCTTCTTTTACAAAAGATAAAAACGTTCTACTCTTTTTAAATTTCACGAGTCACGAGTTTCATTTCAAACGCGGACACCTTTTTTTAAAAGCAAACACAAAAATGCTTGGCAACCTCCAGTTGAGGATTTAAAGTCAAAATGGGGAAAATGAAGAAATGAAAGAAATCGCGGCAAATGACCGAAGGTACCATAGTCGAACGGGAATCGACGCATCTGGACAGATATACGTCAACACCCGATTAAGTTAAAACCCAAGCTACTGCCTCCAAGCGACCCGCACTTGGAGACGACTAAATTAGACTTAACCCAGATGACCACCGAATCTTCGGAAATTATAATTAGTTAATTGAAATGAAATTAATAAATTTTGAAAATGTCCCAAAATTTCACGTTACAAGTTATTATGTTAAGTTAGAAGAAACCACCTATGGACTGTGAGAAGGATGATAAAATACACCACACTCCCCCCTTTTCGGCTTTCCGTTGCTATATGCAACGCGTTTTGAAATTTTTAATGTTTAGGCTTAGTTTCTCTTTTTGATTTGATAGTCGCCAGCTAGATTTCCCGCACGGTACTGATGAGTTCCAAATAGAACGAAACCGGTCTACCGTTGGAATTTCTGGCTATTTTATTTATTTTTAATTTAGTTTATTACTCGACGATCTATTTGATCCGAGTTTCGCGTTGCTCGAAGACCTATCGGTACGAGTTATTAGTAAGTTTTTAAATTTCTTCAAATTTGTTTAGGATTCTACTTTTTCGCGTATTTTATCAAGTTATTATGTTACTTATTAAATAATATACAGGCATTTTTCTCTAAAACTATACTTTCTAGAAATGTGAAAATTTCAGTATGTACTCTCTCGGGGGAGATCGTTGTTATTTGTAAATTTCAGAAAAACCGTGAAATGTTTCACGGTTTTAGAAGTGATAGTTTTGTAACGCTACGTGACGAAAAGTTTCAATTTTGTTTGTTTTTAATGACCAATTATTTCAGTGACGAAATGTCTGATATCCTCCATACCAATTCCATTAAAGGTTTTCGAATATGCTCTACAACTTGCTCATTGAAACTTTGAAATTTTGCATAACCTTTTCAAACACCCTGTATACATGTATAGAATTATCTTTTGTTTAATACCATCAAGTGTTTTATATACACAAAGAATGGTACTCCTTGGTTCGTAGCTTTAGCTGCCAACAACGGAATCCCATATTACTTTTGTTTCCCGGGCGGTCAGGAATAATGCATTTGGTTTGACCAAGTACACCGGGCAAACTAGGCCTGACTTATTAATGGGAAGGGGTGAATTCCATATGGCCACGATAACGAAAAGCGAAACCAAAAGAAAAAAGCGTAATTGGTATAGCATTAAGCGGTATATCGTTTTAATTTGATTGTGTCGGTAGAGTGCGCTGCGTGTAAAAAACCTCACGAGAGGAATGCGATAGGATGGAATACGCGAACCTTTATTATCTTCGTATCGCGTTCCCTTACTCGTGATCTGCTATTCCCATTTATCCAATCTCGTTCTTGGTAACCTCACCCTTCAGTAATGGCGCTAAGAAGGGGTACAAACTATTTACGCAAACCTGCTTAGCGCGATCAACTCGGGTAGCTAATACGATATTCACGTTATTACTTCCACAAGCCTTCGCGAAATTAAAATGTAAATTAATTTTGAAATAACTTAAACTTTCAAATTATGGTATTTTTTGATGGGTAATATGGAAACCCTGAAAGGGGAACGGCCAAGCTTTTCCAAATATGGCCTTATTTCCGTGTCAAAAGATTAACAAGACGTTCAATATACTAACACGTACCTTTTTTTGTCTTGAAAAAATAGCTTTTGGCCCAAAAAGTTGAAACGAAAAATAACGCCAGGTGTTTGGGTTTGAATTTTCGCCGCCATCTTAGGGGCTGCCGCCAGCGCCCCTAACCCCGTATGAGAGTTTTGCGA
Source organism: Leiobunum rupestre (assembly GCF_980474605.1). Taxonomy (NCBI): domain Eukaryota; kingdom Metazoa; phylum Arthropoda; class Arachnida; order Opiliones; family Sclerosomatidae; genus Leiobunum; species Leiobunum rupestre. The sequence goes on from NC_143389.1 coordinate 41,534,366, forward strand.
ACTATCCTAACTTTTAAAATCTCGCAATTTAGGCTTAGGTCTCTTATAACTGGAACGCGCCGCGCGTGCAAAACATATTTTTCACGTCTTCAGCAGCGCGCGCTTTTACGTTGTTTTTCTGTCTGACCAACTTCTCACCAGGTGTCGCGGCGGACGCGCGCTTATCGATTTCCCGAAATTTCTTTATTTTATTAAAAATTAACCACTCAATATTTTTTATGCGGTTTTCGCCATAAATTTTAGTTTTTAACGGGCTATATGGCTATCTAACTGGTTAAAGCTTGACCGTTCCCCTTTAATTTAATTTGAATTTAATATCTGAGTTTTGCAGCTTCTTTCGTGAATAGATCTTTTTATAAAATAACCTTGGCCATCTTGTTGAAATGTTGCCTCCCCGCTTCAGCTGTGGATCCGTTTTCTCTCCCACTAAAGAGCTTATGAACTCATTCTTAGGCATTGGCTGAACTACTCCAGGGCAACATTTCAACAAGTTGGGCGAGCGTAAAGACATTTTATAAAATCAACTATTGAAATGAAGTCTCTTCTTTTATTATTATGTTGAACTTTGTTCGACTCCCTCTCGTTTGTGAAAATGTCTGGAAAATGTAATCAACCGTTTCGTACAGATGTTATTGATCGCGTACTGAGTGCCAAATTATTTATTTTTCGCGAGGTCTATTCAATAATTTTAAATTTATTTTGCTATATGTTAGCAGGGAAATAGATTTAGCTGTCCCACTTTCTATTGAAATTTCCATTCGCCAAACGACTATGCAAATAAAACTGTCACAACCTGATATTTATTATTAGATTTTTAATATAATACGCATAATATTCGTCGAGATGAAAGTGGTGTGAATTGGAGAGCCGCAACGGAGCGGATTAATTCCGTTTCCGTGGAGCTGCAATGGAATCGGGAGGTGGAAGAACGGGACAAAAACGGCGCTGATTTTCCAAAAGTAGGAAAAACGGAACGGGATCGGAAGCAAACTTCTGGAAATTAAAGCAACGGAACAGAATCAGAACAAAAATCCAGAAAAATCGTAGAAACGGAACGGGTTTGATGTTGTCGGAAATAATAACTCATTCATAAAACTAAACACGAAAAAAAAACTTAGCGGAAACAGAGTAACGGACGGGAAAAGTTGGGGTTAATTAATCGGAACGGAAATGGACGGAACTAATAGACGAAAAATAAAAGGAGCGAAAACGGACGGAATTAAAAGTCGAAAAATGAAACGGAACGGAAACGGACGGAATTAAAAGTCGAAAAATAAAACGGAACGGAAACGGACGGAAATCTTACATGCGATAACGAAATGGAACAGATTCGTACAAAAAGGTTTAAAACGAAATGAAACGGAACGGAACGGAAACGGATATGAATACTACATCGGGATACATAACGGAGCGGAAACTGAATGCAATTTTGACTACCTCTAGTTAGAATTACAAATTATATTCGTTCTCAGCCTAGTTGTTCGACATCTCCTAGAGCACGAATGCGTTGCTAGTGGAACACGTTTACAGGCGCTATTAGGTCAAAAATAGACTTCGATTGTAATTGCTTCGTGGAAACGGAATAATTAACTCCCTTCTCTATCTAGGCTTTTAAATATTTGATCGTCATTGGAAGAAAGGTCATTAAAGATGATTACGAAAAACGAGACTGCAATCTAAGTATACATTTAGAGTGATTAAATCTAACTTAGCTCCGACTGTTCCGCTAACTTATTTAGTCATTATCTCGTTGTCGTGATGTAATCGGAACGACATTATTTCGTTCGCCTATTTAAGTCGGTCCTCAAAGGGGAAATTCGCCGATATTACCCAATCGCTGCTAAATTACACCCGTCAATCATTTAAAACATTCATAAGAGGGCTTAAAACTTGCCGCTTTTAAATCCGGCTGCAATAAAAAGGCCATAATGGGAATTTTCCGTCTCGACCGCTTTCGAGGCAGCCTTCGCTTCCCGAAACAAATTACCCTTTTGGCGTTACTTTTTTGGACATTCCGTTCAGGGGTGGTAAGCCTCGAGTATCCTTTCGCTCGGATATTCGAGGGGGAACTCGGCTTCGGAATAAGTGAGGAAGTTGTAGTCCCGCGCGCTGGATTCCAGAGTCTGGAATCTCTTATCTAGATCAATGTTATTTTTTGTTGGTCCTTCCCGCTGGTCGGCTTGTTCTATGGGAGCTACGGCGTATATTTATTTCTTTTCCCCTCGTTGTTTAATGCAATCGGAATTATGGCGGAGGCAAACCTCCATCAATCTAAGTCCCCCGAAAACCCTATTCCGGGTTCTATGCCCCTTTGACCGAAACCCCAAAATATATACCCTCTTTTACTATAATGGGAATTTCGCCTCTTCGATATTTATAAATCCCAAGGACGGAAAAAATCTTCCAGATTAGTGTTGCTCCGTTCTTAACCCCCCCCCCCTTAATCCGGCGCATACTAGATGGAGCCAGAATTATATTTCTGATAAAGGGACAAATTGTATAAATTACGATTTGGTTCACAGCATAGCCAAAGGTTCCAGGCATCTAGCTGCCCTTGGTTAGCAGCAAAATAGCTGGGTTTATATAAATACAGCATTAAGTTAATATTAATATGAAATGAAAAATGAGGTTAGTATTAAATTAAAATGAATTTAATATTTAAGTAAATCAAAATTAAAAATGAAGTTAATATTAAATTAAAAATTAAATTAATATTAAATTAATATTAAATTAAAAATTAAATTAATATTAAATTAATATTAAATTAAAAATTAAATTAATATTAAATTAATATTAAAAATTAAATTAATATTAAATTAATATTAAAAATTAAATTAATATTAAATTAATATTAAAAATTAAATTAATATTAAATTAATATTAAAAATTAAATTAATATTAAATTAATATTAAAAATTAAATTAATATTAAATTAATATTAAAAATTAAATTAATATTAAATTAATATTAAAAATTAAATTAATATTAAATTAATATTAAAATTAATATTAAATTAATATTAAAATTAATATTAAAAATTAAATTAACATTAAATTAAAATTAAAATTAATTAAATATGTAATTAACATTAAATTAAAATTAAAATTAATTTCATATTTAATTAAAATGAAATTTATTTAATATTTAATTAAATTGAAATTTATTTCATATTTAATTGAAATGAAATTTATTTAATATTTAATTAAATTTAAATTTATTTAATATTTAATTAAATCAATTTAAAATTAATTAAATCAATTTAAAATTTATTTAATATTTAATTAAATCAATTTAAAATTAATTAAATCAATTTAAAATTTATTTAATATTTAATTAAATCAATTTAAAATTAATTAAATCAATTTAAAATTTATTTAATATTTAATTAAATCAATTTAAAATTAATTTAATGTTTAATTAAATTAAATTAATCTTAAATGAAATGAAAATGAAAATAATATTACAGTGCTTTTCTTGCCAAATATTTGGTTTGAGGATTGCCGATAGCGACTTTAGCGCCGGACTATTTTTTGCCTTGTGTCATTTTGTTTTTTTCGGTATAGTTGTGCCCTTCCTATAAAGCCTAGTCCTTTTTGTTTTTGACGTTCGTCGGTTACCCCCCTCATTGTTTTGGAGTCGTCACTGAAGTAACATATCCGGTCACTTGCGGAGTCCCGCGGGGGTCTTCGCTGGGCCCGCTTCTATTCAATATGTACATCTATGACCTTAAATTTAGTTTAAATCATTCGGAACTTTATCAGTTTGCTGATGATAATAAAGTTTGTCGAGTTATAAAGGATGTAAGTGACTGTGACTCTCTGCAAAGTGACTTAAATATAATTAATTCCTAGTGTAAGCAAAATAATTTACCAATTAATCCCGAAAAATCTGTAGTCGTTTCATTTTCGAGAAAAACCAATGTAATTCGGTATAATTATAAAATTAATAATGATGAAATCGCTCGAAAAAGTAGCACTAAAGATTTAGGGGTTATTTTTGACAAAAACCTAGATTTCCGAGAACAAATACAGAACATTATTAGCTCCTGTAAACGGTTATTAGGAGTAATTCTGAAACTAAGCAAAAACATAAAATCTAGCAAACATTTTATTTTGTTATATGTAAGCTTAATTCGTTCCAAAGCTATGTACGGGTCATTAACTTGGGGGGGTTGCAGTAATTATCTGTTACTAAACATCGAAAAAATTCAACGTAAATTTGTAGATCAACTATATTATTTATTTTTTCGAAAACACTGCAGATATAATTACATAAATATACTTAAAGACATTGGATTAAATACACTTTTCATCATTCGTGAGCAAACCGAGCTAATATTTATGCATAAATTAATAAATAACATTACACTATGCTCGAATCTTTTACCCCATATCAATCTATGCGTGCCTAATTATAAAACAAGAAATTTTAATTTGTATAAAACCGAAAAAAGCCCATTAAATCCAATTAACAGAGCACTAAACACTGTAAATAAATTTAGTAAATAAATAGATATTTATGATTGCAAAATTTCTCATTTAAAACAAATCGTATCTTAAACCTTTCATTTATATAATCATAATATCCTCAAATTTTTTAAATTGTTTTGAAATTTTTCATTGTTAATGTGTTTAATCTGCCACAAGCAATATGTACAATTTTTAAAACTACATGTTTTTCGAAAATTGTTCAAAATTTTTAATATCATGTACTGTGTATAAACTGTGTGTTAACTTGCTGATACAACCCTGTATTGTTTTAATGCACATTAAACCACTTTTTCATTTCATTTCATTTCATTGCCAAATATTTGGTTTGAGGATTGCCGATAGCGACTTTAGCGCCGGACTATTTTTTGCCTTGTGTCATTTTGTTTTTTTTTCGGTATAGTTGTGCCCTTCCTATAAAGCCTAGTCCTTTTTGTTTTTGACGTTCGTCGGTTACCCCCACTCATTGCTTTCGCTTGGTTTCATAAAATGTTGCGTTGTTTGTGTTTTGGGTCACTGTATATATATATATATATATATATATATATATATATATATAGGTCTATATTCCGTGGCTCTTTCCGAAATTCGAAACGACAATATTTGGTATCCTCCCTAATAGGCTGTGATACATTTCGACAATAAACTCTTAATTCCGCTGTTTGAATGGCCGGTATATCTTGGAAATCCATGGACACAAATTTTGTTTTCCTTGATTGTGTAGCGTCATGTTTAAAAGCCATCAATGTAGACATTGGAATAGATTTACTTTTAGATTTGACATCTTGCGGAGGCTCCTCAAGTTTATTTTTGGAAAAAGTAAGGTAACGAATCAACATTATTTATTTTCACAATTAGATCCTTTTAAATCGATTTCATGTAAAGCTTTTTAACTAAATGAATATTAATACCATAGTTAGCTCTTTACAGTGCTAGCGAAAATGTTCGAGTACAGTTTAAATGGTGGTTTCTTAATGACGTTAGTGAAGTTAGTCTACTTCAACACTGAATGATATTTCTATAAGTGCAACCAAGAACGTATTTAGCATACTGAGATAGTACGTGTCTTGCTAGAAAGTGTGTATCATCATAAGTAACATAATTATTCATAAGTTTGCCTCTGTGTAAATTTTCCATAGACAAAATTTCAATGAGACCTACGGAACATATAATAAGTGGATCCAAAAGTTGATAATTCATATACACTTTGATATGTTGCGCAAACCATTTTATTCCCACAAATTGTCACAGTGGCGTAGTTAAGGTCCCCACCGAACAGAAATCCCGGATACACCATGGCATTGCCATAGACGTAATCAACATCTCTGTACCAATTTTTTATCAAATATTTGATAGCTTTTTACACACAATCCGAAGGGATTTGTGTGTAGTTAGATAACGTACCGTGTCGCCGATGCCGCCGCCGAATCTGACATAACGCTTCAACCATAAGGTTTAGAAGGGTCATTGATATGTCAATCGATATAAAAACTCAAATCCTCAATAGCCCGATATTCATTTTGCCACTAGGGGGCCCCAAGTTGGTAATTTGCCCATTTTATAATTTTTGTGGATTTTCGACTTAAAATGTACATAACTTTTTAAATTAAGATCGAAAAAAAATTATATTTATAGTTAGTATAAATCATTTATGAACTACTTATTCGGTTGCATTACGACATTTTTAATGAAATTTCTGGCGAACTCGAGGGACCCAACATTCAACTTACGCACTATTGTGATATTTGAACTTCTTACCAATTGATACAGCCAACTAACTCCAAAAACCGTTCGTGTTTCGCTAACTTTTTTTCAAAACCATTTAACTAGAATAATTCGTTTTGTCTAAAAATTGATTTAAATTAACGCGTTCGGGTTTCGCTACCTTATTTTCAAAACCAGGTAACTCGAAAAATTCGTTTTGTCTAAAAATTGATTTAAATTAACGCGTTCGTATTGCGCTACTTTATTTCAAAGTAAAAATTCCACTTCAACAAAAATATTCTTAAGTAGAAAATTTAAAATTTAAATCTAATATTAAAAATATATTGTGTGTATTTAAATGTCCGTGACATCTTGTTATGAGAGTTTGCTACCTAGACGCTGACTACTTGGGTCGGTAATACTCCGGAGACCAGTAGACTGGCGCTGCTCTTCGTGACAAAGTTCTGCCAGTTAAGCGTTGCGAAGTCGCTTTAGACGTATACGCGGGATGCGTAGGCGTATTTGGGCAACATCTGTTGAGTGAGGAAGAGAAAGTAGTTTCCGTCGTGCGAGCAACAAGCTAAAAGCGAACGTTCGGACAATTTCCCCACTTATACGCCTCGACCAGGCAGAAATGTATCCCGGGGCGGTTCTGGATAATTCGCTTCCTTTCCAACTGCCTCCGTAATCGTATTAAGTCTCCTCCTACGTCTTAGTACTATTCAAAATAACTGCCAATTCTGATCCATTGTAGACGTATATACCATCTTTAATATCTTTTCTTTTTCGCCTCCGTATTCTCCATTGCAGGCTTTTCGCGCCATCTGTTTCCGCCGAGTTGTTTAAGGGAGGGGCGGTTTTGGGGGTTTCACACTTTTCCAATCAAGTTCGTTTTTAGGGTCTCGCACTCCACGAACAGTTAGCGACTTTTCGCGCTTTAAACGGCGAAATAATTGCTCGTAATGCTTAAAAAAACACATCTCTTACCCCAAAATAAGTAAATGTACATTGATAAAGATGGACAAGATTCATAATTTAACTTACAAGGAGACGACCCGAAGTGTAACCCACCGATTTTGTTCAAACCCGGGGGATTGGTAGACCTTCATGTAACTTGAAAAATGCTTAAGGGAAATTATTCAATGGGCAACCATTTTGCCATGGCAACGAATAAATTTTTTGACAACAAAAATGGAAATTTTCCTATTGAATATAACATGGGAATCTGAACAATTTCGAGGGTACCCCTAATAAAAATTTTAATCCATTTCGAACTTTTCGTTCGTGACTTTAAAATTTTTATCCAAAATTTTCGTAGTTAGGACCCTGTGAAACCGAGAAAATCCCATGTTTTTTATTTCGTGACCCCCTATATGGGGGGGGGGGGCAAGAAATTTTGCATTTACTAAATAGTGGTACAAGTAGATGGTTAGCTAGTAGTGCCCGTAAAGGCGGGAGAGAACCGTTCGACATTGTTGAGAGGTCTACGGGTAACCTCTCTGAAAGAGCAGTGGCGGAGAAAACTGCAAATCAGTCACCTCGTAGTGGCCACAAAGGCGCGCTTACTACTCCGAATCCCGAAGAGCAGTATCGGTTAACCTATAAAAAAGTTCTGCGCCACCGTATTCCACAAAACTCTCCAAGAATTAGGCTTAGAAGGGCCAGGGATATCTCAATCTAAAGAAACATCATGCGCTCGGTATCCCGTTATGAATTTTAAGGATCTGTGACCCACAAGTTGTTCATTTTCCCATTTTTGTGATCTTTGTTGTTTTTCGAGTTTAACTTTGGCGATTTAAATTAAGAACGACTTGGTTGAAAATTTTATTTTTAGTTAGTGCTGTATCATTTCCGAACTACGTTTAAGAACTTTTAATTTTAAGTACCAATTCAAGATTCAGAATACAAGCGCCATCATATTTGGAAGTCTCTACGAGCTGTATCCATTGTCTTCTACAAACCGTTGGATACTTTTAGCCTCCCTTTTAGGGCACCTCACGTTTGTTATACAGGGTGCTGGCAATGCTATGTTATTATATCTTGGGTATTTCTATACAGGGGTGATTGATAATGCACTATTTTGTTGAGAAAGTGCTGCTTTTGGTAAAAATTCCTTAAATTAGATTGTTATAGTGTGCTTATCAAGTTAATATAAAGGGTGATTTAAATATTGTTCCCAATGATTAATAAAGCATTGCAGTGAATTTTTGTGAGGTAAAGGAACTGTTTGGTTGTTAAGAATTAGTGCCTGGATTTTGATAAAGCACAGGGTTATTGAAATATTGGATAGAATGCTTAATAAACCGTGGTCATGGGTTTTTATTTGAGTTAAAATTACTCTTTTCTTAGTGGGTTAGTTATGTTTTAATATACTGGGTGGTTGTGAAAAACGCCCATTTTCGACAAAATTCATCTTGGGATATTATGTTACGTTTATTAAGTTAATGTACAAGATGATTGAAAATTGGTTCAAATTTAAATTAAATATTCAAAATGTATTTAATACATCGGGGGATTGTGTTTACTCAAATGTCCGTGACATCTTGTTGTATTCTTTCTTCCGAATTGCACCCATGACATCTATCAAATTGTGTCTTTCCAATTGTTGAAATCCTAAGGTAATGAAGTGAATAATAAATATTTACATTTAGTAATTGAGAACAATAACTTATTCATTTTATTATCTAGGAAACTGCGTTAATAACTTAAACGTTAGTAGTATTACTTTATCCATTTTGAAAAGCATTAAAAACCTAGTATTTAACAATTATTTCTTATCCAAACAGAGATAATTGGTAAAAATAGAACTGCAAAGAAATGATTTTTATCGAACGCCATAGCTGAAACGAATGGTATTATAATATGAATTTATGATTCTATAAAAATGTTGCGATTTTTAGAGCTATTACCCAATCTATGTTAAGGTTAGTTCAGAGCCCGCTAGTGTCCAAATATGCCCAAGGTGAAATATTCCACTACCAAGGACTACAGTATACAACTAACAATAGGTGTATCTATAAAACCATGTATCTGCTTTACGGGCACCCGTTATTTAAGCTCTTTTAGTGAGAGCGCATGGTGATAAATTGTTCGAAATTGGTATACAGCTCTGAAAATTGATATACACGTGCCTTGAACTATACTCTCGACTACCTAAATTTTATTTTTCAAAAAAACCGACTGGAAAAACTTTTATAAGCAAAAAACGCCATTGTTGCCGAGGACGCGCGCATCTTAGTTTATTCAGGGCTGTATTTCCGCCTAGGCCCACCTAGGCCTAGGCCTAGGGGCCCATCCTTGGAAGGGGCCCTCTAGTGACCGTAACTATCGTAAACGGAAGCATGCATCTATAATAGCAATCGTAATTTAAATTAACCAATTTTCTACCTGGCAGTTAACGGTCGTAGCCTTAAATCGCGATATTGCAAAACTATCGCATGTTTAGTCCGCGTTTGTTATGAGCTTTTATTTAGTAATATAACCGCAGAGCTCCGACTTCTATGCTGAATTAGGGAAATTCAGGCACAGCCTAGTTCCAGGGATCAGAGTAACTGCAGCTCGTGAAAGAAAGGTAGCCCGGTATTCGTCGCTAATATAAACGGAAGCAAATAAGAATAAAAAGTTTTTTGCAAAGTCAATTTGGGTACGCGAAGGGTAAAATAAGAGCAATTTTAGGGTTAAACTCTACTAAAATACGTAGGTTAAATCACGGCCAACTTTGATCACGCGCTGTTTGCGCTACTACGGCCAACACATTCGTCGAAATTCCGCGAGCAAGGATTTTCCCCCTATAAACTGTACTATAATGTGTAAGAGGTCAGCGCCACGCTCGGTGGTTATATTGTCTTCAATGTAAAAACTATACTAAAAATAATAATCCGCTAGGGGCGCTGACGTCATACACATCTTTTTCTCCTAGGTTAACACAGAAACGTCAACGAATGAGATGGCCGCTGTAGCGCGAGAGATGCGCGAGAAATCAAAGTTGGCCGTGGTTAAATGTAACATCAAGAATTTTCACTCAACCCGTTTCGATTTGTTTCTAAACGGTTCGAAACGTTTTCTATCTTGTAGTGTAACAGTAGCTATGAGAGTTGTGTAGGTGTGTGTCACCTACTAGGTTAATTTTAAAGGCTTGGGCTAGTGAGCTCCTATAAAGGATTACGTCGGTTGGGTTTGTACGCTATTTCAATGAACATAATTTATATAAATAATATTTTTACATCAGGAAATTTACTATTTCAGTTTATCTAATAATATAGAGCCACGTAGCGGCAAACGTGAGAAGCTCATAAACTGCTGGACGCTTTGTATTTTTATTATGGCAAATCGTCCGCTTAGCAGACAAAATCCAGCAGTCTATGAACTACACGCGTTTGCCACTACGTGACTCTATAAAAACTATATATACTATACTATATTTCTAAGGGGGGGGGGCGGACTTCTTATAGGCCTAGGGGCCCAGCATCTCTAAGTCCGGCCCTGAGTTAATTTGTGTATTTAAAATACCTTATTCTAAGTTGCACCGCATCTCCGCAACTTTAGGAATAAAAAATGGTAAATCGCGTGTAGCTCGCGTGGTAAAGGTGGTAAAGTTATGAATTTTTTTATGGTAATACGTGTCACAGTGCTACTTAAAACCTGATATGGAACCACATTGAGGTATTTTTTTACTTGACGTTTTTTACCATTTTTCATTTTTGTCCATAGGGAAAAATGGTAAATCGCGTGTATCTCGGGTGTTAAAGGTGAAAAAGTTATGAATTTTTTATGATGATACGTGTCATAGTACTACTTAAAACCTGATATGCCATTTTTCCCTATGGAGAAAAACGAAAAATCGTTAAAAACGTCAAGTAAAAAAAATATCTCGATGTGGTTCCATATCAGGTTTTAAGAAGTACTGTGACACGTATCACCATAAAAAAATTTCATATATTTTTCCACCTTTACCACCCGAGATACACGCGATTTACCATTTTTCCCTATGGAGAAAAATGAAAAATGGTAAAAAACGTCAAGTAAAAATAATACCTCGATGTGGTTCCATATCAGGTTTTAAGTAGTACTGTGACACGTATTATCATAAAAAAATTCATAACTTTACCACCTTTGCCACGCGAGCTACACGCGATTTACCATTTTTTATTCCTAAAGTTCAACTTAGAACAGTTATTTTAAAAACACAAATAAACTAAGATGCGCGCGTCCTCGGCAACAAGGGCGTTTTTTCCAGTCGGGTTTTTTGAAAAATAAAATTTAGGTAGTCGAGAGTATAGTTCAAGGCACGTGTATATCAATTTTCAGAGCTGTATACCAATTTAGAACAATTCGGGTATAACCCTGCGCTCTCACTATTTACTTCAGATTCCGAAGGGTCTCGCGACTGCAGCGCGTGCTCTCTACCTTCAAGAGCTACAGCTATAGTGACGTAGACAAAACATTGTCACACGACCTCCCGTATTTTATAGAAGCACCTATTATAAACGGTATACTTACGGTTATTAAGTTACTTATGATATAAATGAAATAATAATTTTTATTTTGTTAGCTTAACGCTGATTAGTTTCTAAAAAGCTTTTGGTGGAATAAAAACGTCGAAATCATTAAGGGAGCCGCATTGATAAAGTTCTATCTTCACTTGTTGCTGTATATAAAATAAGATTGGATTGGGAGCTTTACGGGTCGAACGGCATTCCGTATCCCATCCGATCCCGGCTTCGTTAGAGTTGGCGGTAAACGAATCGAGTAGCGACAAACCCTCAAACTCGGGGTGAAAACGGTTTCGTTTCCGCCCTTACCTTGTTCGATTCGGTTTATTTTCTCTTCGAATCCGTCGCTGATCATCAGTGCAGAGTCGGTGATCGAAGAACAAGCCGTGTACCAATCAAAGGAATTGAGTTCCCGACGGACTACGACTACCGCGATTTATTTTTTGTTAATAGCCGGAGCTTATTGCACTCCGGCTTATTTAGGGATACGGCCCTTTTGATCCAGTTCGTTCGAAGGAACTACGAAGTGCGCGGATCCTTCGGGGTTTCTACCGATATTTATCCGATATTGGTAAGCGCCCATGTTTTTGTTCTTTTCCAAGAGGTTTATTTGGCTTTGTTAGAAAGAAGATTGAGAACTTTGGCGCGTCTTGGCTTTCGGCCCTTTCACGGAAAGGCTATTTTTATCCGTTCTCAGAGTGGTCAAGATCAAAGTCGTTGGCTATATGGACTCCACGCTCCGTTCGTTGATTGTACATTCCGAGAATTCGCTGTTCGATCAGTAAATATGTAACGTAAAGAGCCGCGTTTGAAGCGGAAAGATTACCATTCCCGCAGATTTCGTTGTCAAAATTGCCATTCCCATCTCATTCCCGTTCAAATTACCTTCCATTTTATATCTTTTTCTCATTCCCACCCATTCCCGAAATGTTTAGACCGGACTAAAAGTATCGCAACCAGAGTTAAATTCTATTCCCGAAATGCCTAGTCCAGATTGAAAGTATCGCAACCGGAGTTAAATTCCATTCCCAAAATGCCTAGTCCCGATTGAAAGTATGGCAACCAGAGTTAAATTCCATTCCCGAAATGCCTAATTCCGATTGAAAGTATCGCAACCAGAGTTAAATTCCATTCCAGAAATGCCTATTCCCGATTGAAAGTATCGCAACCAGAGTTAAATTCCATTCCCAAAATGCCTAGTCCCGATTTTAAGTATACGCAACCAGAGTTAAATTCCATTCCCAAAATGCCTAGTCCCGATTGAAAGTATGGCAACCAGAGTTAAATTCCATTCCCGAAATGCCTAGTCCAGATTGAAAGTATCGCAACCGGAGTTAAATTCCATTCCCGAAATGCCTAGTTCCGATTGAAAGTATCGCAATCAGATTTAAATTCAATTCCCGAAATGCCTAGTCCAGATTGAAAGTATCGCAACCGGAGTTAAATTCCATTCCCAAAATGCCTAGTCCCGATTGAAAGTATGGCAACCAGAGTTAAATTCTATTCCAGAAATGCCTATTCCCGATTGAAAGTATCGCAACCAGAGTTAAATTCTATTCCAGAAATGCCTATTCCCGATTGAAAGTATCGCAACCAGAGTTAAATTCCATTCCAGAAATGCCTATTCCCGATTGAAAGTATCGCAACCAGAGTTAAATTCCATTCCAGAAATGCCTATTCCCGATTGAAAGTAACGCAACCAGAGTTAAATTCTATTCCAGAAATGCCTATTCCCGATTGAAAGTATCGCAACCAGAGTTAAATTCCATTCCAGAAATGCCTATTCCCGATTGAAAGTATCGCATCCAGAGTTAAATTCCATTCCCAAAATGCCTAGTTCCGATTGAAAGTATCGCAACCAGAGTTAAATTCCATTCCCGAAATGCCTAATTCCGATTGAAAGTATCGCAACCAGAGTTAAATTCCATTCCCGAAATGCCTATTCCCGATTGAAAGTATCGCAACCACAGTTAAATTCCATTCCAGAAATGCCTATTCCCGATTGAAAGTATCGCAACCAGAGTTAAATTCTATTCCAGAAATGCCTATTCCCGATTGAAAGTATCGCAACCAGAGTTAAATTCCATTCCAGAAATGCCTATTCCCGATTGAAAGTATCGCAACCAGAGTTAAATTCCATTCCAGAAATGCCTATTCCCGATTGAAAGTATCGCAACCAGAGTTAAAGTCCATTCCAGAAATGCCTATTCCCGATTGAAAGTATCGCAACCAGAGTTAAATTCCATTCCAGAAATGCCTAGTCCAGATTGGGGTGACGGAGTGGTTAGCACTTTCACCTCGCAGCAAGAGGAGCCGGGTTCGATCCCATCTTGTGGTGAAAACTCCGAGCAACTCCTTCCGCGTTGAGTTTGCAAGTTCTCTCCCCACTGATTTAAGGGGTTTTGCCTCGAGATCTTCGGTTTCCCCTTCCAAAGAAAACTATGGTTAACGGTAATAGTGAGTGTAGGGAGCTGTTGGCTCGCGTGGCTTGCAGGGGTTGTCACCACCCTCCTACGCATTGTAACACGAATAACTGAATTAAGGCTTTAAAAGTCGCTCGATGACTTAGGCCTAAGGTGGTGCCAAGGGTATTAGCCTAGCTGATTATTAAATTGACAGTATCGCAACCACATTTAAATTCCATTTCCGAAATGCCTAGTCCCGAACTATTCCCAAACTCGTAAAAAATTATCCTTTCCATCCATTACCTAACCGAAAACCAAATATCAATCTGCAGCTACAGTGGTAAATGGTAAAAATAAATTCAAATTTTAAAACGAACAAGTATATAGGTGAAAAATGAGAAATCTTCAAAGCACTCGAGGTACTTGACGTACCAACACCGAAAGAACAGCCCCCGCATTTTGAAATATAAATCAAATGGAAATCCTTCGCCAAAAAGGAAAGCGACCATCTCCGGATTCAGTTACTCGTTACGCGTAGCTGTAAACGGCATTACGGACGGAAATTTACGCGGGCCCGCAGCCAATTGAATGGCTTGTCTCTCTTTTTTTACGATCCCCAACGATTCCGGGTTTGTGTTTAGAAAAGCCGCTTCGGTACTGTTCTATTATCGACATAGTGGATCCCCCTTTGAATAAACTGGCCTTTCCAGGCGGGCCCCGTCCCTGGCCCGAAAGGGGATTCCAAGATCCTCCCCGCGTTGAAGCCTTTTGTCTTCGATCAGTGACCCGTCCGCTTCGTTTATTCCTATTTATACCAAAACACGGTCTCCGGGAGAAAGAAGGGCCCATTACTGGCTTTAGCCGCCAACGCGTCTCCTATAAAAGCGAGCTCTAACAAACCCTCTTCTCTAGCTTGGCAAACAATTCGCTCCAACAAAGTGATAACTCGGAACTAAGTTCCCTCGTTTTAACTACACTCCGTATCGCGAAAAGAAAACCGCGCTTTCTTTTAGTTTCGGGGTTTCGCGGTTTAAGTAAAAGAGGGATGGTTCGAACCTTTCTAATAGTTTTATCGAATAAGACAACGTAGCTATATGGGCGAGGCGGACATGGTACACGGTACTTTTATCTTTTTGCTTGTTCTTCTTTGATCCGGTTCGTTTTTGCGAGTTCTTTTTTTATCGCGGTGGTCCTCGTTATTTTTTTCAGTTCATTAGAAATTGGAAGCGGCCAACCGGTCCTTTGGGCTCGGTTCCTGTTCCATCCCGCTGGGTATTTGGTCTACGAGACTACGAGACGGGATTGGACATTTTTGAAGGGTTTATTTTTAGACTTTCGTAGTTTTGGCGCGCGTAGGATATATCTCGGCCATCCTGTATTTCCGTCTTTTCTCAAGTTATAATGATATTTGACATCGGACTTGTTCGGCTTTTAATGGGGTTTTTAGCTTTTGGGCGTACGCTGCTTCCAGCTTTTATATGTACTTAAGATGTTGTTCTTATTTTTCATTTTGATCGTTTTTTACGTTAGCTTTACGGCACTTGTCGAAAACGTTCTAGTGAGCGTTCTGTTTTGTTTCGACCCTAAGAACGGAGTAGCCAATTACTGGTAACCCGATTAGCTTTTAAAGTATTAGATTTGGATTGTTATAAATAACAACTAAAATAACAACTCAGTTTTAGCCTTTGAAAATTCCGTTTATATATCCTCGAATCTTAATCACTAACAAGGAGAGTACCCGAGGTGTTTATGGCCAATTTTGTTCAAAGTCAGGCGTAATGTATATGAGATATGGAATTTACCAAAAGGAGACGTTGCACTACCCATTTGATTTGCCATGGCAACCGAAAAGGGTTTTGACCACTTAAAACAAAAATAAGATTGTTTCCTTAATTTACCCAAAAATTGTTACAATTTTACCCCAAAAATGTTCCAATTTACTCAAACTTGATCAAATTTACCTCAATGTGGTCCAAATTACCCATTTCGTGATTTTCAAATTTTTTCAAAAATTTTCGTAGTTAGGACCCTGTGAAACCGAGAAAATCCCATGCTTTTTATTTCGTGACCCCCTATATGGGGGGGGAGGCAAGAAATTTTGCGTTTACTCAATAGTGGTACAAGTAGATGGTTAGCTAGTAGTGCCCGTAAAGGCGGGAGAGAACCGTTCGACATTGTTGAGAGGTCTACGGGTAACCTCTCTGAAAGAGCAGTGGCAGAGAAAACTGTAAATCAGTCACCTCGTAGTGGTCGCGCTTACTGCTCCTAATCCCGAAGAGCAGTATCGGTCAACCTATAAAGAAGTTCTGCGGAGAAAACGGAGAAAGATAAAATGCTAATAATAAAGTTAGCTGGTAGTGCTCGTAAAGGCTCGAGGAAGGTTAATTTTCTGTTTGAAATTGAAGATATTCCGACAAAGTAACCTCTCTAAATGAAAAGGTGCGGAGAAAAAGAAAAATGGAAACAGTTACCTAGTAGTGGTGACAAAGTCCCACTTACAGGTTCAAATCACGCAGAGCAGTATCGGTAACTTGAATTTGACGGCACGGAACGAGAGAGAAGAGAGTGCGTTAGCGCCTGCTGCCGTCGGAAGGGGAAAATTCGAAAATTGTCTTCCCCCTTTTCGTAATATGAAATGTGTACACAACACTGCGATAGCGTGTTTAAAGGCCTGGTGTGGCACTTACTTATCGAAGCCGTGTATGTCCAGAAGTAATAAATAATTGTGGCACTTACTTATAGAAGCCGTGTATGTCCAGAAGTAATAAATAATTGTGGCACTTACTTATCGAAGCCGTGTATGTCCAGAAGTAATAAATAAGTGTGGCACTTACTTATCGAAGCCGCGTATGGCCAGAAGTAATATTTCACTCAAAATTAAGGTTTATTACCAATTCATGATTTTATGCTACCTTCTTAAATGCAATACGGGCACGAAATAATATTATCGCCTTCTTGGTGAACTTGTTTAAATGGAGATTTGGTATATTTTAAGTGGTCCAAACAATTTTCGGTTGCCATGACAAATCGAAAGGGTAGTGCAACGTCTCCTTTTGGGAAATTTCATATCTCATGTAGGTCTACATTACGCCCCGACTTGGAACAAAATCGGCAATAAACACCTCGGGTACTCTCCTTGTAAATATGAAATGGAGAAACTCTATGAATGTAATTTGTTTATCAGTTTTACGACGGTTTGGTTTCTCGTAGAATAGTTCTTTTTGCGTTCTTGTTATTGTTTTCATAAATCTTAAATTTGACAAACCAATTAAAAACCATAAATTTGGAATTTTTAAAATCCATTTGTTATGAGTTTGACGTAGGAAAAAGGAATGGAGTTTGTTTTATGTTGTTAAACTATAATAATTTAAAATCTGTTCAAAGCAAGTAATTTAGAGGCTTAATTATTTTACAAATATTATTTAAAATTAGCGTTTTAAATCACACGTTAGCCATCGTTTATTTATACTTATAGTGCCTAATAGATTCTGTTTTTTAGTTAATTATTACAGTTTCATAACTTCCGAACACTTAACAACTGTTATTTATTAATTGGTTAATTTGCGGCTGAGATATTAATTAATTAAAAGACAACGTTTAGAAGCGCGTGGGTTCTTAGATCTGATTAAAGAATTTTTATTTGAACTAGTGTTGTTAATTTTCCGGAAAAATAAAATGCGGAAAAATTTCCAGAAAATTTTCCGCAAATCGGAAAAATAAAAAATTGTAACATAAAATAATTTTTAAGGGTTTTTAATTTTTTTAACTTTATATCGATATAAAATGTCTAATAACAGTAAACATACTACAAAACATTAAAAGTGTTACATTGTTAATCAGTTTAAAGCTCGTCTAGAGGTTTAGTTTTACTTTTAGATTCGAAAAAATGATACGAAAATTATTTAAATTTGCAAACAATATTAGACTAATCATGGAATGAAAACTTTTTTTTATTTTTTTTCGAAAAAATACGGAAAATTTTCCGACTTATAACACTAATTATTTTGAACCTTACTCAGACTATTCAATGATGGTAAGGGAATACTAACCACTTCTGGTGGGATAAAGACGATAGAAGATTTTTCCCAATCGAGCTTATTTCGTCGCGTTCACTAACAAGGAGAGTACCCGAGGTGTTTATTTTTATTTGTTCAAAGTCGGGCGTAATGTAGACCTATATGAGATATGAAATTTCCCAAAAGGAGACGTTGCACTACCCATTCGATTTGCCATGGCAACCGAAAAGGTTTTTGATCACTTTAAACAACAAAATCTCCATTTAAAAAAGCATGGGATTTTCTTGGTTTCACAGGGTCCTGAAATTGAAAATCACCAAATGGGTAATTTGGACCACATTTAGGTAAACTTCATCAAGTTTGGGTAAATTGGAACATTTTTGGGGTAAAATAAGGAAAAACTCTTATTTTTGTTTCAAGTGATCAAAAACATATTCGGTTGCCATGGCAAATCGAATGGGTAGTGCAACGTCTCCTTTTGGGAAATTTCATAAATCATATAGTCTACATTACGGTCGACTTTGAACAAAATCGGCAATAAACACCTCGGGTACTCTCCTTGTAAGTTAGCAAACATTATCTACTTCCGACCAACCGATTTTCAGACGCGTTTGAATAGGCTAAGTAGGTATCGCCGCGAAATCTGTCGTGGTTCGTTGGTTTCGAGAAAGGGATGGCTGTACAAATTGACCATCATTTATTGGCGAAATGATTCTAATCAGACGTAATTGGATACACTTCAGCGAAGATGTCAAAGAGGTAGGCATCTCTACCATTAGTAGACTAATAACGTGCAAAATCGATCACTCTTGCTCTAAATAGAATGGACGTTTATAAATTGATTTGAGGAAATATGCTCCTCATTCAATTCTAACATTTCTGTAAAACTTTTTTTAAATCAATCTAGACTTCATTTTAAAAGCCACATCAGCGTTTGAAAAATCATCCTCATTAGTGCTCGGCATTCGACTAATTTTTATCCATGAATAAAATAAGCTCGGCGGTATTTAAATAAGTTAAGTTAGAAGAAACCACCTATGGACTGTGAGAAGGATGATAAAATACGCGAAAAAGTAGATTAGTCCATAATTAAAAGGGATAATATAGCTAAATCCTAAACAAATTTGAAGAAATTAAAAAACTTACTACTAACTCGTACCCAATAGGTCTTCGAGCAAAAAACGCGAAACTTTTATTTTATCATCGGTATTTAAATAATATTTATTTAAATAACCAATAGTTGAATAAAAATTGTAAAATGTTTAAATAATCGAAAGTGAATAAGCCTATTATTTAAATGAAACAAACAATTATTTAAATAAATACCACTTTTATTCAAATAAATGCTTGGTTGCGTAAAAACATAATTAAATAAGTTAAAATGATATTCTTTTTACCAACGTTTTTTAAATAAATCGGAAAATTTTGTGGATAATGAATAAACAATTCCGAGCACTAATCCTCATCGCGATAGCTGATACCGCCAATCATATTGTGCAGATTTATCCAGCACTATTGCCGGAGGTGGCTTGGAAAACCAAGGAAATTCAAACGCCAGTGTGTTCCTTTAATTTCAACCTTTATGTCGGTATTAATATTATATATTTAAATATTATATCCCCGTCCATTATTTCTACTTTTAATCCGTCTGGCGTCCAATCCGCGACTTAGAGACTAAACCTTTTCCTACGGTATGGAGCTACCGTGAGGTTTTGAGGTAACGTTAGGTACATTTCATAGATAAAATAACTTCGTATATAGATAGGAAACTTCATGTTGTAGAAGTGACGCCAGAGTTTTGGCCGACATCTGGTGGCGGCACCCGAATAATATTATTTGGTGAAGTTCGCACTACTCGAAGTCCGTACTAGAACCTTGGTGTAACGCAATCCCAATTGCAAAGGCTTAAGCGAGCTATATGTATTAAAAGTACTTTTTCTTGAACTGAGAGCAAAAAAATAGCACTAAAGAAATAGCATTCAGTAAAGATTTCAAGTTTGTTTGAAACGCTATTTCTGGTATATTTGAAGACATTTACCTTGAAAAATACGTTTATTCCCAAAACTCCGACCTCAAATTTCTCAATACGTTCTACGCTCTTGAGAACACAGCCAACTGGCGCAGTCCCTAGATGTCAGGGCAATCTCGTGAGAGTCAGTTTGCCCCATTGAAGTTTCCTATCTATATACGAAGTTATTTTATCTATGGTACATTTCGTAGTTCGTCTCTCTTCAATGAGAGTGAGTTTGCGCGCCGAAAGCCTTTTATACTACACGGGTTTAATTTTATTTTCTATTGAGGAAGAATTAAGAATCAATGTTCCTCATATCGACTTTATACACATTTTTTTCAATGTTGTTACGTTGTTTAATCGCAATTTTAATCCATACTTACTTGATAGAAAATAAAATAATTTTGTGTACGTTGTAATAAAAACTTAACCATAATTAGGTTGATAAAATTAGCGAATAAGTAGATTTGTCCATTATGAAAAGGGATAATAAAGCTAAACCCTAAACAAATTTGAAGAAGTTAAGAAACTTACAAATAGCTCATCCTTTGCATTGCAGTCCATAGGTGGGTTCCTTTAACTTAACCATAATTAACCTAATAAATATAAGTATGACTTATCCTATAATCTCAATGCTAATTTTTTAATGATAGTATGTTTCGCCAATGACAACATTATTCTTACGTGGCTAAGGACTAAGAACTCTCCACTAGTCGTTACTAGTCTTTGAAACTACCTTTTTATCCATGGCTTACTGAAAATTGAAACGCTTTTAAAAGAAAAAATAATAATTACTATGGCAAAATTATAACTGTGTTAAAAATCTATATAAATTTCCGAAACTTCCGATATCGCAATCGCGTTGAGACAGACTATCATTGAAGGAAACCTTTCAGTGTCATACTTATGCGTATTAGGTTACTTATGATATTATTTAATTTAAAAAATAATAGTTACAACGTTTTATTGTACACCGTAAAAACGCGTAATTAAAAATTGCGTTTTTTAAATGTTTTAATTAAACGTTTTTATGGTGAATGAAATGTAACTCTTTTATTTTAATTAAGTAACTTGATTTTAGTTTTAAAGGTTATTTTTATAGTTTTGACGACATTAACAGTAATGTGAGGTCGTAATTTCATTAATAGTTTATTTTATTTAGGTTGAGAACATTATTAAAAAACCAAAATGCTGGTTTTCAAAAACCGCATAAAAAATGAAGACCGAAATTAGTCAAATTATGAAAAATGTTACGAAAATATCCACATTTTTCTCAAATAAAATTTAATAGATGTCTATTTTTAAAGAGACGTTTACGTCGAATTAACCGCGAAATATCGGCCAATAAAAGATCGTAGCCAGCAGATAGTAAGCGGTTAATAGGCAATCAATCGGGAGAGAGGACCACTCGAGAGACCGTTTGCGCGAGGATAGTAGAGGTGTCCTAATGGAAAAGCTCAACCAAGCGCTTTCGCTTCCGAATGGACACGAGGGCGGACGAAACTGCTCGGGAGTCTTCGGGGATGCCATTCTTTCTCTTTCCTATCCCTAATCCCCGATAATGACCCTTGGTTCCCCTTCAGGGCCACCAAAGCCATCTGCCAAAATAGCAGGCGTCTCTTCTTAGGATTGATATCCGATGGATGACCCGTTTCTCTTCTTATTTATTTACGCAGTTCGTGTCCCCCCTCCCGTCACTATCCCCCCTGGCGGCACGTGACAAACCTGTTGATGACGTCGTCGGGAGCGTTTCTTTCAATCAAAGTAGAAAAATAAGTGGAGCCCTTTATAACTCGCACGAAGCTGTGGCGTTCCCCCTTCGGCCACCAACGCTCGAGTTTCTAGCGGATCCTTATTCTCCGGTTAGATCGTTTCGCGAATATTGCTGGGTTGTGGGCGGAATTCCGCGACTCGCTTGACTGTTCGGACTCGAGTACGAGAAAAGGGTAAAGTTTGAACCGTATCGATTGAGCTTACAGCCACTGAGCCACGAGTGTCCGGATATGATAATAGTAGCGGAATCAAGCCGAAACGCGTCCCGGAAATGGAGAAGCTCTCGATATGACGTGTTTCCGGTATCCATACGAGACGTTGTTTCTTTCATCCGCTGTTTGAAAGTTAATACCGCGTTTGGTCGAATTGGATCGTCGTGGACTATGATTCTTGAACCTTTATTACCTAAAGTGCCCTTACAAAGAACGTGTCCGCTAAGGACACGATCCCTTTATTATAGGTATACCCAAAGTACCATCTCTGATAAATGTACCGGTACTCTACGTGTTGCTCCATTTTAATAACTTTCGGGGTTGCCAAGCGCTTTCAAAAACCGACCAATTGCGCGGTTTTGGAATGACTAAAACATAAACTCAGAGTTTAATTATTGTCTTAAAATAAAACTTGAATAGTCGCCATTGAAAAGACATAAAACTATTCGGAAAGCTTGAAATTTGGAAGTAAAGTAAAAATTAACAGTGCGATAGAACATCGACATTTTCCGTTGCTCAGGCTTTTCAAAATTTATTATTCAATTAAAATATTAAAAGCAAATTCCGTTGTCTTATACCAATTTCAATTTTTAAATAATTATTTTGCGCAAGATAAACGCTTAATTTTAACTAATCAACTTATTTGATTCATGTTTTAAAATAAAACTTGAACAGTTTCCACTAAAGGGGCACATAATCACGTAAAGTAGCTCCTAATTGAGTATCTAACCAGTCAAATGGTAGACTTTATACAGCTTGTCTCAGAGCGATCCACCAGGGCATTTTTCTCAAAAACCATTTAATATAGAGTTTTATTTTGGGAAAGGTAACTATTTAATTTGTAAATTTCAGAAAAATCAGAAAAGATTTTAGTTTTCTGAAAATTATTTTTTCACCGATAGGCGTCAGAGAAAGTTGTAGAGCGTACTCTCGAACCTACAAATAAAATTTGTTCTATCTGAAAAGGTATATTTTCGCTTAGATATTTCGTCATGAAGAAAAACAAGTTGGTACTACCTAAATTAGCTTTTGCTATCTCTGAATCATATCAGGAGTCGGGAGGCGGCGAGCGTCGACGATTCTCTGGTGCAAGTCGTTAACAGTGGTGACAGGCGTCCAATATACGTAGATCCTAGATCAAACCTCACAGGAAAAAGTCGAGTGGGCTTAAGTATCTTGCAGGCCAAGAAACGGGACCGTTTCGACCAGTAGCGGCGCTAAGGTTTTTTCACAGGTGGGCTAATTATTTTGTGGCCCCTAAGAATTTTGTGGCCCTTAGCGGGAACCTTGGATGGACCATTTTTCGCAAAAGTGGTGAAATCGAATAAACCCAAAATTTTAAAGGAAGCGAGAAGAGCAAGGTCGTTTTATTGTTGCGGCTCTCGTCGCGTTTTCTGGACACCCTACTGACCTTGTATCTGACCTGGAGGGGACACGTGCATGCCTGGGATATTTCCCTAAATTCCCATAAGCCCCTTTCTTTTCAACTTTTTCTCAATTTCCGCTACCTTCCTCCCGAATCTATATGTTTATGGTCTACTACCTTTTTGAGTAAACAAATTGATTTTGAAAGATTTTTTCCAGAAAAACGTTTCTTGGCAATAAAACAAATTTCTAGAGATAATGAAAATTCATAAATTAAAATATGTGGCCTCTTAATTAAGAATATGTGGCCCCTCTCAGAAATGCAGGGGGGCTAAAGCCCACTTCAGCCCACCCTTAGCGCCGCTACTGGTTTCGACCAAACCATCGCTGGGAAAACTCCCCGTGGAGATATTCCACAACATCATGTTGTCGGTGGGCTGGAGCGCCGTCATGCTGAAATCAAAGCCGTCGAACATCGGCCAGTGGAATGTCTTTCAATTCTTTCGCAAGTTTGTTTGTAAGAAGGCCAAGTAGTTCTGTCCAATAAGAGAAAGTGAAAGAAAAAACCATCCAATAAGACGATTTCCTACCAGACCTGCCCAGAAACTTAGAGTAAATTGCTCTTGATGCTGATGAGGAAATCCCCAGTGAGTATTGACTTCACTCCGCATGCGTTGGCTCCCTTGGTTGAAAAGGCCATCTCTTAAGAAAATATCATTCCTCAGATACTACTAGTAGAGGTAGAAAATTCGGATATTCGTGGGCCATAAGCAGGAACTCGTTGCAAAAGTCAACTTCGTGCCATATCCTCATCGTACAACGCTGATGAGGGCTGCCCGGAAAGAATTAAAGTCGTGGTAGTCAAGAAATCTCCAGTCGTGACGCTTGCTCGAGGGTAAGCAGTCAGAACGATATCTTCATTGTTGATGGGATAATAACCCGGTCCTCGAAACCTCGGATTGACCTTACCATTAATTTCAAGGTCATGAACAACTCGGAGGACTGTGTAGTGATTAGGATAGCGTTTCTGAAGAATTGGCTACCTCTAGTAGCATTACGATTGCCTTCACCAAGAAATAACTCAAGCATAAACGCGTGCTGTTCCAAAGCAAAACGAGGCATACTTAACTTAAATGAACAACTTGTCAGAATGATTTTAATTACAGAAAACGTAACTTTAAGTACTAATTAAAAATAATTCATATTTTGACAAAGCATTAAAATTTGTCAAAAAACATGTGTGATGTATCTAGTAGGTTTTCGATGTCTAATTGTTCGATTGAATAAAAAACAATTTCCGAAAGTGTTACAAAATTTAAAAAAAGGAGGTTGAAAGAAGTCTACAAAAATGTCTAATTTATGCCAACTGAATTTCCCAAAGCTTTTTTTTTTGCATTTGAACTTCGTTTAAATTTAGGTTTCCTTTTAAGTATTTTAAGTGCGGAGTAAGGAGGAACCGATATTAAAATCATTATATCAACTCACTTCAGTAATTAAGAATGCCTCGTTATAGCCACGAACAGCGGTCCAAGATACGGGGATGGTCATCAAAACGCACGTCTAGTAAGTCAGTTATTTCAAATGCTCTATCCTGACTATTCTCCGCGCTGTTCGTGACTTGGAAGATGATGGCAACGTAAATCCCAGATTCCGTGGACGGGGACATCATAACATTAATATGGAATACACAGTTATTACCAACTTTGTCACCTACCCTCGAGCAAGTATAAGAATGGCATGCTCCGATTTGGAGTGTCCCTGACCACCATAACTTTCATTCATACCGTGCGCGCTCCAACAAGCACTTCTCGATGGTGATAAGCGACTTAGATTGAAATTTTGCACCTGGTTCAGAACCTTGGTCGATTCAAATGAAAATTTCCTCCGTTTGCTCCTCGTGTCCGATGAGTGCTCATTCTCGAGATACGGCCTGTTTAACAGACAGAACAACCACAAGTGGAGCGATGAAAATTCACATTGGCACAATCAGGTCCAATTTCTCTTCAACGTCTGGGTTGGTCTACTAGGAGATCGCGTTATTGGACCAAATCGGCTTAATGGGGAGAACTACTTGGCCTTCCTACAAAATGAATTTGCAGAAGCGTTGGAACATGTACCTTTGATCGACATCCCACACTTTTGGTTCCAGCATGGCGTTGCGCCTCCTCACCAGCAAAGAGGTGTGGTACAATTTTTTAACTGCGAGTTACCTGGGCGTTGGATTGGAAGGAACAGCCCAGTGCGATGGCGTCCTAGGTCCCCAGACCGCCGGACTCTTGCTGTGGGGATTCGTGGAGGAGGAAGTTTTATAAGACGCCAGTCACTAGCGAAGAATACTTGCGCTAGATAATTATTGCAACGTTTCGATTCGTAACTCCAACTATGGTCCGTAGTTCGTTTCGAAATATGCTGTATCGCGCGCGAACGTGTATAGCAGTGGATGGTGGAATTATTGAACCTCATTTAGTATAAGACTGGTACATTTGTAAAGTTTGTAACACTTTCGGAAATTTTTTTCTCAAAATTAATTACCAAAAAAGAAATTAGTTTAAAAAACGTTCCTTTTTAGCAGTCATACACACATTACAATTTAGAAAGGTTTCTTTTTAAAAATTAGTTGTCAAAAGGCTTTGGCCACCTACTATTACCAACTTGTTATTTTTCATGAATTAATATCTCAGTGACAAATTGACCTATTCCGACCAATCCTGAAAATTTCACATTTCTAGGTAATATAGTTTTTGAGAAAAATGCTTGGGGCCATCAAAATAAAACACCCTGAATACCCCAAAAATTCAGATCTCTAGATTAAATGGTTTTTAAGAATAAATACCCCGGCTGAGACACCCTAGTGATATTCCAAAAATCACGTGTCTCTTTAAAGGGAGAAGGCGCAATTCTTTGACTTCCCGTCCTGAATTTACTATTTTCTTCGCATAGTTTCGTTGTCTAGTTTGGACGCGTCTTTATTTTTGTCCATCCTATTTCCGAAAGAGCGCCGGAAACAAACTTCTGGCCAAATGTGTCCGCGTAGAGTCATTTTTGGGAGCGGATATTCCGTTGGCGCGTTCTTCTGTTTGCTGGGCGAAAGGTCTGGAACGGCGTTGCTGTGAGAAATGAGGTCTCCTCTGTTTGCTCCGCTTCCCTTCTCCTTCCAATCTGCTCTTGGAATAAAATCTGGGGGCTTAGCAACAGCTTTCAAACGCTCGGATCGACGAAAAAAGAATTTATCTTTCATTTGAATTTGATTTCAGACGAAGAAAGGTATTCATCTGGCTCTTGTGTATCAAATCGGGAAGAATCGAGATAAAAGTATTCCAACAGCGAATCATGATCGACGGATAAAATTGGAAATAGATTATTAGCTTAAACTGAATATCGTATCAAATAGGAATTTGTGCTAAGTCAGATTAGTTTAGCGATAGTATTGAGACATTGTGAACTACATTGTACCTGTTTCGAATTAAGACATCTAATTTTAAATACGATAGTTAATTTAATCTTCAGTCAGTCGTGATTAAATAAAAGCACTTTTAGTACCATTATAAATACGTTAGCTCAGAGGTTTCTAATGTATATCTTACGTGAGAAGTCCCAACTAGGCCATAGACGCGGGTTAGACGTAGATTCCATTGGGTGCCTCATGGTTCAAAATGTACCACGCTAATTTCTTTTTCTAACCATGTAAAATGTTAAAATTTCACAGCATAGTAAAACCTATAAATTAAGAAATCATATTTAATAGTATTAGAAACACACTGTATGACGTATTTAGTCTGAGAATGTATATGTTTCATTAGCAGGATATGATGTATACTTTCCATAAGAGATATATTTTACAATTCTGGTTCTCACTAGAGTGCGGTGCGACTAATTAAAATAGCTTATTAAAAAAAACTAAGGTTGGTAAATTTCTTTGGCTGTATTTTTGCTGAAATTTCGTACATAATATTTGATTATATTTTTTAAAACTTTTCTTCCAGCGAACTCGGCTTTAGAGAATAATGATAATCAGATATCCAAGAACTTTCTCTATTATTTGCCGCAATTAATAATTTAAATATGAATAAAGTTGTTGCTTTTAATTTAAAAAAATGTAATTAATAAGAATTTTTTGTTAAAAATTCGATTCATATCATTTTTGATTCCGGCTGTTTCTGGGATCTCGTGGAAAATTTGGCTGGCGCGTTTTTAACACTTCTAAATATGTAACAACTCTTATTTTCTGAATTCATATCTCGACCACAAAGCAAATTGCTTTGTGGTCGAGATATGAATTAAAAAAAGTCTATGTTTTTCTAATTCACCAAGGGTTGAAGAATATTTAGTTCATGCTAATTAGTCAATATAGCGTACAGCTGAGAGAGTTCTTACCCCATCTGGTAGCAGAAACCGTTACTAAACATTAGTAGAGTCAAGAATGTATTTATTTATACCTAGGGAGAATGTCTATATCGAGACGGTTTTTAGCCTTTCTCTCAATCCACCCGTTGGTCCCCCCAGTACGCTCCTCCGCTTAAAATAAAACGAATAGTCCGGGTATTTCATTGGCGGCTTAAAATTTACGTCACCCAACGCGATGGAAATCAAACGCCGGTGACGTGTTGTCTTTCCCCCCGCGCGAGACGGGGGAAAGGCGTTCAACGTGCCCGGCGATTGTCGCAACATAATCATTCTTCCTAAATATAAATAAATACATTCTTGGTAGAGTATATCCTTAAGGAAGCCATTTCTCGGAAATTCTATTGAATTTCGAAAGTTCTAGCCTATCAGATATAACCGGCCAATTTACATGTTTCAGACGAATAACATTGAATTGAATATTTATCTCTAAGAGGGAAATTATATACTTTTCCAAGAAATTCGGTTTAACCCACTAAGCAGTAGCAACCAAAGATTGTCCTGACAATCGAAAATGAAATAAAGTTATAGAATCGTTAATTCTTTATAGAATCGTTAATTCTTTATAGAATCGCTAATTCTGTATAGAATCGCTAATTCTTTAAAGAGTCGTTAATTCTTTAAAGAGTCGTTAATTCTTTATAGAATCGTTAATTCTTTATATAATCGTTAATTCTTTATAGAATCGTTAATTCTTTATAGAATCGTTAATTCTTTATAGAATCGTTAATTCTTTATAGAATCGTTAATTCTGTATAGAATCGCTAATTCTGTATAGAATCTCTAATTCTTTAAAGAGTCGTTAATTCTTTATAGAATCGTTAATTCTTTATAGAATCGTTAATTATTTATAGAATCGTTAATTCTTTATAGAATCGTTAATTCTTTATAGAATCGTTAATTCTTTATAGAATCGTTAATTCTTTATAGAATCGTTAAATCTTTATAGAATCGTTAATTCTTTATAGAATCGTTAATTCTTTATAGAATCGTTAAATCTTTATAGAATCGTTAATTCTTTATAGAATCGTTAATTCTTTATAGAATCGTTAATTCTTTATAGAATCGTTAAATCTTTATAGAATCGTTAAATCTTTATAGAATCGTTAATTCTTTATAGAATCGTTAATTCTTTATAGAATTGCTAATTCTGTATAAAATCGTTAATTCTTTATAGAATCGCTAATTCTGTATAGAATCGCTAATTCTGTACAGAATCGCTAATTATGTATAGAATCGATAATTCTGTATAGAATTTCTAATTCTGTATAGAATTGCTAATTCTGTATAGAATCGCTAATTCTTTGTAGAATCGCTAATTCTTTGTAGAATCGCTAATTCTGTATAGATTCCCTTATTCTCTATAGAATTGCTAATTTTTATAGAATTGCTAATTCTTTGTAGAATTGCTAATTTTTATAGAATTGCTAATTCTTTGTAGAATTGCTAATTTTTATAGAATTGCTAATTATTTGTAGAATTGCTAATTCTTTGTAGAAACGCAAATTCATATTATAATGCCATTCGTTTCAGCTATGGCGTTCGATAAAAATCGTTTCTTTGCAGTTCTATTTTTACCAATAATCTCTGTTTGGATAAGAAATAATTGTTAAATACTAGGTTTTAATGCCTTTTAAAATCGATAAAGTAATGCTGCTAACGTTTAAGTTATTAACGCAGTTTCCTACATAATAAAATGAATAAGTTATAATTAATAATAAATAATGTTGTTCAAATTACTAAATTAAATATTAATTATTCACTTCATTACCTTAGGATTTCAACAATTGGAAAGATACAATTCGATAGATATTAAGGATGAAACTTGGAAGAAAGAATACAACAAGATGTCACGGACATTTAAGTATACACAATCTCTCAATGTATTAAATATATTTTGAATATTTAATTTAAATTTGAACCAATTTTCAATCACCTTGTACATTAACTTAATAAACGTATTATAATAACCCAAAAATAATTTTGACAAAAATTAGAGTTTTCTCAACCACCCTGTATATTAAAAACACAATCTCAATCACCCTATCGTTTCACATAACTAACCCACTAAGCATTAATAACTAAATAGTAATTTTAACTCAAATAAAAACCCATGACCACGTTTGATTAATCACCCTGTACATTAATTTAATAAACGCAATATCCCAACCTAAGTGTAAATTTCACAAAAATATCAACCACCTTGTACAATAACTCAATCACCCTGTCCTTTATCATAATCAGGACAATCGAAGAGTAACTTTACCACCAACAAATTCATTACGACGCTATATCAATCACCCTTTTCATTAAGAACAATATTTCAATCACCCTGTATATTAACTTGATAACCGCACTATAACAACCTAAAGGGAATTTTTACCAAAAGCAGCACTTTCTCAACAAACTAGTGCATTAACAATCTTTATAATCCCGTGATTTGAAAATTGCCAAATTGTTTACTTATCTGTCCTGTTTACGATTTTTGTTTAAAAATATCACGATGCTTGTAAAAGCCAGCGGTTAAATGGTTAGGTGTGAAGGTGGTGAGAATCCCACGGGACTACGACTTAATTTTGCTTTTGAGGATTAGTCAGTCTACTAAGGGGGCTTGCGCTAGGGTACCTGACTAAATCCTCACCAGTAGACCAATGCATAAAGCGAAATTTCTTCAGCAGTTGAAGATTAACATTTCGAATGCCGTTAAAAAGTGGGCGTATCTGGCCAATCAGAGAATCGACCGAATTCTTGATGGACACTCGTGTTTTCGGGGAACTTCAGTGTTAAGCCACTTTAAATTTCCGGTTCAGTATTTTTCTCCGAAGAAATTTTAAATATTTTATCTTTTTAATCCATCCGAATTAGTCAAAAATGACCTGGCAGCCCAGTCAAAGGCTCCGACAAAGTATCCCGCCTTTATTGCAAGTGCCAGCTAATAATCTAATCTCAAAAAGGGATATACGCGTAGCCCCTTCACTTTGGCGTGAGTGAAACGCCTTCTCCGGCACGTAGATTCGCTAGTCTCGAAAAGTAGTTCCATCACGTTTCCAGCGCCCCCTCAGTCAACATAAGTTACTACGTGATCGTTCCATCAACGACCTTTTAATAGCCCGAAATTGATCCTCGGGCCAACCCGCCAAAAGCTAGCGCAGACTCGACTCCACCCCCGCCTTTGACTTCGTAATCAATTGACTACGACCACGATTGTACAAACGCCGACACTTCCCGCTGCGTTAGTGTATTCGTAGTCGCCAATGTCAAACAGAATTAAGAATTTACGCGTATTTAATTAAAGGTCCCCTGTTTTATCTCTCACCCTTAACAACGTAAGACAAATACGTCGAGAGTGTTGAGGCCAGTCCAGCGTGGCTGTAAAAACAATATCTACGACCCCTAAATTAACGTAGAGGAAATTTACAGACGTCATTTTTAAAAATCACCGGGCAACTTTCTTCTGGGAATGCGCCGATCTCACCCTATTTTCCGTCCCGAAAGATGGCTCTGCTAAATTATTTTTTAAATGGTCTCGCTTCTCCGTAAAATTCCATCAGCGATATATTAGTTTAGCTAAGTTGAGAGAGATGGCGCTAGTGACGTTACAAAAATGTCGTCCGCTGTGCTCTTTGCTGTAGGGATCGGCTGATGTTCCGAATATGAATGGTTAGTTTTATTACGGTTCAATTTCCCGTAGAAGATTTTGAAGGGCAATTGAGTGTTGGAAAAATATTTCAAGTGTTTACCTAATCTTCCTCCGCGATTTAACTTTACCCTTTTGATATTTCCCTGAATACGAAGAGTTCGGGTAAACATGGAGTTTGTTTCTTAAGCTTGATTTCCAGCGGCGGACCAAACGGAGCGTATCTCAACTTTGGCACGTACAAAAATGTTAAGTGGGTAAAGAAAAATATATTATTAACGCTTTAGTGCAAGTTAAACCTTATTCCGTCTTGGTACGTACATTGTATCTCATTCTTCCCTATAATTTTAGTTGAGCGGACGTTATTGCGCGAGTAGGCTTTTACTCCGTTTTAATTTATTATTAATGATCTTTCGCTTCTATCTGGCGACTCGATGGATAATAACTCTAATGGATAGTTTCTGCTTAATTGCTCCTCTCCCAAATTAGTATCTTTTATTTTATTGCGCGGAAAGTTTTTTATAATTTTTGGCCGTGTCAAGTACGTCAGTACCTGTTTTATTTTTAAAACAACGTTTTATAAGTTTAATGCTTTTATTAAACTAATAAAGTATTGATATGAAAATAAAGCAATCTAAATTTGTGGATTCGTAAAAGCACGGTGCAAACGAAAAGTCAAGATACTATCGGTTTTAACAAAAACATCAAAGTGTACGTTTTGTAAAATAAACCGCGCCATATGGTAACGGAAGAATTTTAAGCTAACGCTGAACCCTAATTTTATTCTTTGATAAATATTTTTTATCTTCCTTTAGCTCTTATCCCGGTTCCGACTCTCGAAGTAAACACTTTCTGCCCGAAACCATTCCCGCATCTTTAACCATCAGTTATAAGAAAACAAGGAAATCTCTTTCAACTCCTATTTTATTTATTATTTCGTTTCCTTCCATTGATATCGTGTATATCGTGGCACGTACCCTTTTTTGGACGATAAAATATCTTTGATTTGCCGAGAGACGGCTGCCTTATTCCGAAAAGTTCTTCTCCGATAAAATACCACAGCGCATGTCGCCATTCGAAAAGCTAGAAATTGATGCTTTACTGTACTAGCTAAGGGTTTGGTTTTTTTATTTGTTAAAACGCCATTGACTAGTTTTTTTACAAATAACTAAAGATAATAATAAGGCATGCATTTAATCAGCCCCTTAATAATTTAATTTTTATACCCTTTTTATTTTTAAGGGGCCTAATAAAATAAATGTCTAATAATAATAATAATAATAATAATAATAATAATCAGCTAGGTTAACACCCAAAGCACCACCTAAGTCATCGAGCGGCTTTTAATACCATTACTTCGGGTCGCCGGGTTACAATGCGTAGGAGGGTGGTGGCCAGCCCTTCACGCCACGCGAGCCCACAGCTCCCTACACTAACTATTTCCGTTAACTTCAACAAATGTTTATGGAAAGAGGAAATCGAATAACTTCGAGCCAAAGAACCCTTTAAACCCGTGCGAAGAGAACTTTCAAACACATCGTGGTTCCGAGTTTTCACCCAGTGCCACAAGCTGGGATCGAACCCGGCTGCTCTTGCTGCGAGGCGAAAGTGCTAGCCACTCCACCTTACAGATAAAGCTATATTATATTTTCAACATTATTTATAAGCCTAATTATAACAAGATGACTAAAATTATATAAAAGATTCATTCGAGTATATAAACTCATGTACAAAAACGTTCTTATTAATATTTAATTTTATTTATATCTTTCAGAAGAAATCTGTAATACAAATAGAAAACGTTTTTGACATGGTAAACTTGATTGAAACTAATATTCCACTTTTGTAAAACATATTAGTGTGACCAAAAGTGACATAATTACCATAAGTGTGACAATCCCCGTACTTTCGTATGCTAAAGGTTTAATGAATGCTCGCCTCGAGATCGACCACATAAAAGACTATTTATTGTCGCCTTCCTGGATCTTTTTTAGTCTATGGTATTATATCGTAGGTAGATGGCGATAGCATTTTCAACAGAACGACGAAAAAAAAAAATACACTAACTTTGACCAGTGCTACTTAGTTCCTCCGTTCCTCACTACGAGGCGTTATTTGTTGGTTTTAACTTCCTTCCCTCCCCAAAGCATACTTTCTATTCTCCCCTCCCAACTTGTATTTCGCTCGTAACATTCATTCAGAAATAGGTCCGATTGACACACTTTTGGTAATTATGTCACTTTTGGTGTGACTAAGAAAAAACGCTCTTACGAATCCTGGATTATTTCTCTTAGAATTCCACAAACCAACCTCTCAAATTCCTTTTCCTTTTTGGCCGCAGTGAGTGACACCATATTTTATTTCCTTTCTAGATATAATTTTTTTCCTCGTCGAAGCTTAAATTTTCCCACAATTCAATTTTATCGCGAATTTGAAAAAAACAAGCCTTCAGCGTTACAAACAATCCAATTTAATAACAGCTGACAACGAACCGAAATACAAGGGGGGGGAACAGCCAAATTTGCATATTTTTAATTCAACCTCGGAAAATTTCATTGATTTCAAAACATCCGGCGAAACAAATCTGAGATTAAATATTCCAGTTATACACATGTATCGTAACGCTCTAGTCGACTTAAGCCTCTCTTTTTTGTTTTGGTTCTCAATCGATTAGGAAATGGAATGGTTAAAAAAACGAGAAAAGCGTGATTTTCTCGTTGTTAAGGAATAAGTGATGGGCATTTTTTTAATATTCATTCTCAGCTCAAAAACCGCTCATGCTACCGTGATGTATTTGTATCTCACGCTCTTCTCAAGAGCGGTTTAGAAAATGTGTCTCTCTCTCATAACCGCTCATATGAAACTCGTTTACTGATAGCTCATCTCTTTCTTCATTTCGATTTTGTAATGAAAGCGACTGCTCTATCATTCGCTAATTTACGAATTGAATACTGCTAAAGCTCTCCCTCGATCAGCTCAAAGAAAACATAATACATTTCGCTCGTCTCATCAAACAGGTCAACGAACGTAGAAAACTGAATCAGTTCTTTAAAAACCACTAAAAACCTAAACTTATTCCCACATATAACCTATATAATCAACAAAATAAATACTAGAGCTACCAAAATAATATAACAGTCTGAAAAATCATCGTAAAAGCGTAAATTTATAAGCCCAGAATACACGCTTTTTACACTAATTCCCATTCGCTCGTCTCAGTTTGACGAGATTTCAAGATTGAAAATGACAGCTCTGCTCTCTTCTCGCCCAATATATGACTAAAGCCCCATTTTCATGCTCGCTGGTAGCGGATAAAAATCGTCAAAATTCGCTTCCGCCACTCGCAAGCGTGAAAATAAAGCTAAAATATCTGTTTGAAACAGATCGACGTGGAAATTGAAAAAGTGTATAGCTGAAGCGGATTTTGACGATTTTTACCCGCTACCAGCGAGCATGAAAATGGGGCTTAAGGGCAGCGCTCATCTCTAAGTTCCGCTCAGCTTCCGGTCGCAATAGGCACTCCTCTCTTCCGCTCATTTAATCCAGCTCAAATTTAGGTTCTCGATCGCTCTCGCTCATTAGTAACCAAATATAGAGGCAGCTCCGTTCTTCTGCTCTCAATTATTGGAAAATTACCGCTCATTCTGACTCCAAAACCTCTCTAAAATGAGCGGAGCACGCCCATCACTGTAAAGAATAGAGAGGGCTCTGATAAGAGCGAAGTAAGGGTACGGTACGCGCGTCAACCTTAATCCAGCTTAAACGGAAGAATCAGCGGTTGGCGTCGATTGTAGAAATCGCAGTTCAGAAATGATCGTCCCAGTAAACGGAGAGCATTGATCCGAGCTGCCCTGTACACCAACTGTATACGATTTTCCCTTCCTGTTGTTCACCATTTTTTTTTTTGTTTTAGCACTTTGTTGCTAAGCAATAAGCATATAGATTACTCTATTGAGTCGGGTTCTAGACCCCGAGGGCGATATAGGCCAGGTTCTTTTTTTTTGGCAATTAATAGTTTTAGCCTCCTTCTCCCGAGAATTCTTTCTGATTCTTCTTCCGAGCTTTCGATCGCCAGAAACTCCAAGAATGTCAAGTAGAAGGCCTTCTATTTGGCCGGGTGTGAATCTAATCTATGTCGACAATACGACTGTAGGATGGCTCACGGAACCAGAGTAATATTATACGCGAATAAGTAGAATAGTCCATCATGAAAAAGGATAAGAAAGCTAAACAAATTTGAAGAAATTTTAAACCTTACAAATAACTCGTACCAATAGATCTTCGAGCAAACAAAAAGACGCGAATCTTTGATCAAATAGATCTTCGATGGAAAAACTAAATTAAATAAAATGAAATAGCCAGAAATTCCAACGGTTGACCGGTTTCCTTCTATTTGGAACTATTCTACTTATTTACCTTTATTATTACTCATAACTTAACATATAGTTCATATTATTATCCACCACTCTCCCCCATTTCGGATTTCCGTTACTAAGCAACGCGTTTTGAAATTTTTAATGTTTAGGCTTGTTTCTCTTTTCGGTGTTACAGAGTACGAGCGATTGACGCGCAGCGCCTCTAGGGGCAAGCTCGCGCGTAACTTGGTTAAAAATAAATTACAATTCCCGTTGACGCTAATGTAAACGTATCGATGATTTAAAGTAAATTAACAAATCGTTTTTAGAAAAATATTTGATTAACATTTTTCCATAATAAATTAATTTAAAATAAACCCAAAAAAAGATTTTAAGATATATTTTATCGTTTTATTTTCGAAATAGGCGGGTTCAAAGTTCACGCGTATGCCTAGATATACACCTAGGGAGAGAGCGGTGATTCCCGGTGAATTTTAAATACTTCTATCTTGTACAACCTAGAGTAATATTTTATAGAAATTATATGACAATTAAAATTAAATTACTTACATTAATTGTTATATCGTAGACTTTTCAGTCACCGACGTCTTTCGTATGCATTGCCCTTGAACTACTGAGCTGTCTTCGTTCACTGTTAAATATACGATTGCCTACCAAAAGAGCTAGACCTTTCTATACGTAGATTCTCTAAAATATTTTAACGCCAAAAATCCCTCGTATATCGTTATTTGTTTCGTATTACAATTAGCGTTCGCCAACATTTAAAGATAGTAATCGGGTTTTTCCGTTTAAAAATACGCAATAGATTAAACCGAGGTTTAAGACTGGGCTAGATTCCCACCTTAAAATTTTCGTCTACTTTAAAGAATAATTCTGAACGAACCAATGGATGAAAAGTTATGAAACTAGCTTTTAAATAAACCTTGAAACTTATTTCAAGTCATATTTATAATTCACTGATGATAAAACTCGTGAAAAGTATTAATATCGTTCCGAATTATAACCTACTTTCTAAAATCTCATTTTGCTTTCTAATCCTTTTTCATTATTATCACTCTTTGCAATGCAGTCCATAGGTGGTTCTTATTAAATAAACATCACGGAAACAGAGTTGGCCATCCTTCGCTCATTTTATCACAGCATGGAGCCTTTGGAGTATAAATGAACGCTACGTAGAAGAGCCACGTCTTTTATTTAGCTAATAAATTAGCGATTTGTTCGTAAATATTAAAATTTAACACGGTTAAATAACCGTATGAGAGAGGAGTACAGCTAAGCATTATCCCGAGGTAAAATATTTAGCGGAAGAGATTTAATATTTATTTAGCAAAACAAACTTTGCAAGCAACCAATTAGACATAGTCTGTTTAGTTTAGTTGCCAGGACAATAAGCCTATATTAAAAGGTGGGTAAAAATGCCGACCCACCCAGCAAAATTTGAAACGCGGACGATTTTAAACCGAAAACACGAAACTACACAAAACAGGAAATTGGTCTCCATAAAAATTCAAAATTCGTAGGATGGATCGACATTTTTACCCACCTTTTAATATAGGCGTATACCTGGAAATAATTATAAAAATAACTAAGTTATTAAAATTAATTTTTAAACAATATGGAATCCAAAAAAGTAAAATGTTATCTAATTTATAAGTTTTGAGGAAGCCAATTACTGGGGTGGTGGATTGTTTAGCGGTTTCACCTCGCAGCCAGAGGAGCTGGATTCGATCCCAACTTGTGGCACTGGGTGAAAACTCGGAACAACTCCTCCTGCGTTGAGTTTGCAAATTCTTCCACCACTAATTAAAGGGGTTTTCCTCCGAGTTCCTCGATTTCCCCTTTCCATAAAAGCTTGTAGAGGTTAACGGTAATAGTGAGTGTAGGGAGCTGTTGGCTCGCGTGGCAAGAAGGGCTTGCCACCACACTCCTACGCTTTATAACCCGGCCACCTGTTTAATGGCATTATAAGTCGCTCGATGACTTAGGCCTAAGGTGGTGCCTTAATTAGTAATCTTCGGTGGGCTACAAAACTATTTCAACAACTTTAAGTTAATTTTTTGTTAGTTTTTAGTTCGAACTTTTCAATTAAAGACTTTGGTAAAATGATAAAAAATTTATTCAATTAAAATTTGAATTTAAAAATAAATGACAGGAATAAAAATTTATCCTTGAACATTTTGCCAAAAATTTTGACGTAGAAAATTCCATCAAAGCTATGTTTGGCTATTTAGAGATAAAGTGTCGTCTTTTAGAAAAGGCTGCTGTAGTCCGCTGAAAGAAATTGTAACGCGAACTCACGACGCAACAAAACCACAAGCTAAAAAATAAAAACTATGTTGTAGGAGCTTATCTGATTAACCGAAGTTTGTCAGTTTTCTTAATAGACGATTTTCTACGGCTTCTAACAAATCGACCTTCCAGATTATTGCGTTTTTCTTCGGAGAGCCAGTTGTTCATTCTTTTTATTACTTTATACTTCATCGTCGAAAATCGCCGAGTAGCCAATGCGTGTCGAAAAGGGGCGCTACCTGTTTCTCTTCGACGCCCGACGCGAGAGATAAAATGTTCTACTTTCCTTTAATGACCCCTGCTACAATCGACGCTAGCTTCCCCGCGTAGACCTACTCCGCCCCCCCCCCCTCCCCCACTCTCGCGCTAACGTCTTAAGGCTATGAATCAAAGTAAGAACGTTAACGGGGGAAGGCCAACTAAATATAAACGAACTACCCGTTTTCTTTCGTGGATAACTTACTCGACTATAATGGAAACTCCCGGTGTCACCTGATAGCTTAATCAAAGGTATCGTAATGGTAGACTTGTCCTTGTTTTCATCGCGCGCTGAAGTCTATATACTTTGATAACGATCTTGAGTGAACGCGAAGTTTTCCTTTTTAGGGCTACCCTCCTCGCGTTTTTAACCGCTTTTCCTTCATACTACGGTCGCTGTGATGTATGAGGCCAAGTCTTTTTAAATTCGCTATAACCTTTTATCAAGGCTATTATTTGGGAAGCTATTAAATAGCGTATATTTCGTACGTAGTCGGCTATTGGAAATGACGCTATAGGAATATGATCTTTTTAAGATGAGGTTCTGATTTAATTTCGTAGATAACTTTAAAAAGAAAATTGACAAGTATAAAAAGAGTAGGATAAAAGGTTAAAGAAAAAATCTAGTAATGCTAGGAAACTTTACCAAACCTTCTAAAATACTTGAAATAGCGAAATTCGACCAATACCAGAGCCATTGTAGTGTTTTTAGGAGAATCGATAAAAGACTTTTGTAGGCTCTTCATCTCGTTTTACAAGTCACATCCGCGACGAACAAGGTAAAAGAGAAAGTGTAGTTTTCGTCGAAACAAAAGAGGAGTCTTGTTCTTCAGCGGTAGATGACTTGTATCTCTCCTTTTTTTGAGAAAAACATTAACAAGAGGATTTCGCGAACGGAGCCACGAGGCCTCCCAAACCTCTCCCGCGCTTCAAGAGGAATTTTAGCCCTCTCGGCGATAGGGGGGAAACGAAATGAACTTTAACTCGAAACGAATGAAATTAAATACCCCGAGAGTTTTAGCTTCCCTCCCTCCCGCGAGGCTTTGGAAAACGAAAGGATGCGACTGCGGAAACAGGACTCTTTTGTTCTTATTGGTAAAAAGGGATTGCGAGAGGCTGCGGGGATTGCGTCGTCACTTTTCAAAGGGAAAGATAAGGAGAAAGATAATGCGCCTTAGACCTATTAATCAAAGGTAGAAAAGTTGGTCGGCATCGTTTCTAGGCTCAATTTTCTCTTCTTTTACTCATCAAAAGCGTTTTGTATTTTTTTCTTCGCAGATTCAGTTCTTTTCTACTCTGTTTTTCATCTTTACCACCTGCTGGGCCGAGACAATTTATCGCCCATCTTTCGCTACTTATTTATAAATATATTTTAGTGAGCGAAAGTTGGCCTTTATATAGCGAAATAAAATAGTTCCCTACTTCCCTTCTACGAAATTATTATTCGCTATATCATATTAACGTTTCGGGCTTCGTCGAAACGTCGTAGACAAAGGGCAAACTTGAAAAGGGGAAATAGAATCGAATGACATTGACGGTGGCGGTTTCAGAAACTTTAAAAAAATAATCTCAAACATTACTTTTCGAAGCCATTTAAAGTTTTTCGACTCTTTGTGAAGATGATGTTTGCTTTCTGAAAGCTAGCGAGTTTCATTTTCAAGACGTCTTCTTTCAAAGTCTTCGCCTCGAGGGGAAAGCATTCGCTAATATTTCGTCTTACAAATAGGAATGTCTCGCGAAATGGTGTTGAGACTCTTTAACGGGTTACTTTTATTCAGTTATCCTTAGCCCTTTTTTCTTAATATTTTGCAAATTATAAGGCTCTTAAAATTTTAATTTATGTAAATTAAAAAATTGTTTGAAACTGAAATACATGCGCTGTAGCGACTAGATCAATTTGGGAAACATTAAGCTGAAGCCTATCAAACAAATACTTCCCAAAATTGTAATATTTTTTCCTCCGTATTCAAATTTTAAATTGAAATGATTCGCTTAGTT
This sequence comes from Leiobunum rupestre, assembly GCF_980474605.1. Classification (NCBI taxonomy): domain Eukaryota; kingdom Metazoa; phylum Arthropoda; class Arachnida; order Opiliones; family Sclerosomatidae; genus Leiobunum; species Leiobunum rupestre. The sequence continues at coordinate 41,574,790 of NC_143389.1, forward strand.
TTTATCTAAATTTAGCCAACTGTAACAAAGTTAGAGTCGAATTAAACGAGAGTTGATAACGGGAAAAAACACGGCACTTCATTTAGGGTGCCTTTGTTCGAAGGCGAAAATTGGAATTGATTCGTTTATAGTTCTTCGAGATGATCCGAGGCCTGTACAGGCCCGATGCCCCGGGGGAGCGCCCTTCAAACGTTGTTTTCCCGCTTCATCACCCTCGTTCCAAGCTTCCATATTTGCTCGGATGGAGTTGTCGGTCGCGACTTCTTAACGTACCATTTTGTTTAGCTCGTGGAAAGAGCAATTGATGCGTTACGGCATTGCGGTTTACGACGGTGTTTCGTTAGGATTTTTTGAGACAACTTTGACCTGTCCAAATGGATTCCAATCTATTTTATTTTGTTTCCAAATCCAAAGTCACTTTACATTCTTTAGAAGTCTATCGTGTCTTCTTAACGTGACCGGTTAGTAACGCTAGGCTTTCTTCGAGCTCCTGTTACCGTTATGGACATAAAGTTGGAGTCTAGCGGAACAATAGACAAAGCACAAAGGAGATTTAAAATTAGTCGACGTCTGCGAAAATTTTAATTCAAAAATAAATTGCTCTCTTTGTTCGTTTCTTCGGTTCTTTTAGACGCGCTTAAATGATAAAGAATGGTAATAAAAATCCGTACTGAATGGATTTTCAATTTAACCTTTCTTATATCGAAACAATATATTATATTTGTTCTTCGGATCAAAATTCTAGACTATCTAGAATTTCGAGTAAGAGGAGCCTGTAGCCGCGACAAAGGAAACGCTCAATTCTCGAAACTATTCTTGAAATACCAAAGTTCAAATAAAATCCTCACTCTTTCGCTTTACTTTTAATGGGTAGCGTTCAAAATTTAAGTTAAGTTTAAAAGCGTTAGTGAGTGGTGGCGTGGAAATATTCTTAAAATAAGATATCAAGTCCAATCGCGGAGAAAGAATATCGCGTCGAAATCCCCGGGGTCTCCCTCCATTTCAAATATTAGCCGAGAAGTGGTAGCACGAGAGGAACTTTGAAGTGGAATTTCAAGTGTACCTATAAATCATTTCGAAAATGGTAACGTATTCATTTTAATACCTTATTTCGCCCTTAATTGGAAGCTACTCTGTATCTTTGATGTACGAGTTATTGAGCGGATATCTTGTAGAGATAAGGTGAAAATGTGATTTTAGAATATTTTGTAATAAAATTTGTAGGCGTTTTAATCGTTTTGTTTGTTAGAAATATGAACTCAAGAATTCCGAATTGTTTTTAAAAATCTCAAACATGGGCGAAATACTCTATAGCTAAACATTTTTTTCATATTACAGACATCTTTCTGGGAGACTTGTCTCAGATAGAAGGCTTGGGTTTCGATTATTTTCCTAAATAGATATTAGACTAGGATCAAAAGGGAATACATTTTCAATTTAGTCTCTAATTTTGCTTTTTAAATATTTTATATATGCACGTAAATACCCTTTAGCCATCTCGTTGTTCGCGTATATGGCCTGATTATAGAGGTCGGCGTTTGAATAAGAAATTATACGATTGTTTATATTTATCCTTAACCGAGAATTATTCAGAAATATTCGAAAAAAATTATTAATTTTGCATGTTAAATCGTTGTTTAATCGTATAATTTATTCGTATAAAACAAATAATACTAATTTTAATGATTAATTTAAATTTTTGCGGTTAATTTATTTGTTCCGCTGACCTCTAGGCCTGAATTCTTTTTATTTTGCACATAAAACATGCACGTGGCATTCATGTTATTGAATTTTAATTTACTTTCTTTATCACATCGATTTAGGTTGTAATATTTAAATTGAAACTAATTCAACAATTTAGTTTTAATTTCAAACTTTTTACTACATTAGAAAATTAGACCCGTTTACAAAGTACGTCGCTTATTTATAAGCTCGGTTACCATTTTTTATCAATATAATAAATTTACATTTTTAAAATAATAGGTTTTCCCAATTTTTAATATACTCTGCTCCAGGTCCTAAATCGCGATTTAAACATTTATTTTTATCTATTATATTTTTAATATAGTAATATTAAAAAATATTTAGTTATAATCGGTTTTTACAAGGTTTTACAAGATTACCAGATAATCTTATGGTTAGATTCAGAAATATGTGCCGCCAGGGCTGAAGCCTCGAACTTTTTTAGTCAACGGAATGTTCTTTTGAACTTTTTTTAAACCTATTTCAGTTAGTCCAATGTATTCCCTTCACACTGTATAAAATAAATTCCCGTATTATCGTCGGATTTTACAGGGTCTTTTAAAGATTTCAGATGGTTAGATTAACGGGTTTGAATGCGCTAAAAGAGTCTAAGGTGCTTGTAAAATTATTAGCAATTTTTTATGACAGTGTGGGGTTAAAAAGAAATACCAACAATCGTGTGGGTTTTTGTCATCAAAAGGCTTAGTTTAGCGCGTTTGGCCACGTGATTAGAACTGTGAAACGTCTTACACGCTTTTTATACAACTAGAGGGGAATAACCTCTGTCTATGGCTACTAATTAAAAAAATTCTAGTTACAATTTTAAATAAGTATGATTTTCCGAAATCTAATGAATCCAACTCAAATGAAGAGCCGGGAGTAGTGGCTCACCCCTGTAATCCCAGGCGTCTGGGAGGCAGAGTTTGTGGAAGGCCGTGTGAGGACGACCACCAATCCCCCAACGGGTGGTCGGGATACTTCCGGCACGGGTGTCCCCACCCATGTCCCCACGTATTCCCCCGTTGGCGTGGCCGTTACACATATCTCACCCTGATTAATCAGTTATTGTGTGCTGGTGTCTAAGGCGTGGGGTCGACACCGATGTGTGGATGTCAAAAAAAAACTCAAATGAAGACAGACAAGACGCCATAGAAAGTCGCTACCAAAGAAACTGTATAAGTGGAAGCTCAACAACAAGGAAATTATCAACCTTGCATCAATAGATTTAGTTACCCAATGCTTTGGTTTCAAGGTTGTTTAGGAAAATATCGGCTTAACGGAGACCCCATGGCGAGTCCTTCATATTATTGGTGGTTAAATACAAAAAAGGGTGGTTAAACACACGTCGAGTTAAAGTTGAAATGTCCATTTTTTCTATAGGGAAAAGATTAGCTTTAGCCAATCTCCTTTCAAAACAGTCTAAAGCTTCGTTCACGGGCACTTTGGAAAATAGCGACACAACATCATAGAAGCCAGTCTGTCCTGGTCATCTAGGTCCAAGTTTTGTCGATGAATTCCTTAGAATTTGATAAAGTGTATGTACTGGTTTTCATAAAGTGAAATAATTTTCGGCAATAAGTTGTGCTTTTTGGCAGCGTGTACAGCTTTAGCGTTTGGTAGTTTTTTGGAATAATATTTTTAATAGTGGTAGGCCATAGTAAAATACGCGATTTTACAACACTTTTAACTTTAGTGTGTTATAGATCTACAGTGTTTTTGTTAAGCTTCTTATAACAATTGTCATTTAATATAGGTTCAGAACTTCTTCATGATATTGGTATAACTACTTTTCTACCTTAATCTGATTTTTAACTAGAATTTTGTTGAAGATTGTTCTTCAAAGCTAACATTTCGGTTTAAATTTGAGTTTTTTTGCTATTTTATTTGTAGAATATCTGTAGGTTTTATACACTGTGAAAGGAATACATTGGACAAACTGAAATAAGTTTTAAAAAAAAATTAAAATAGCATTCCACTGACGTACGACAATCTAACCATAAGATTAACTGCCAATCTGATAAACTTGTAAAACCTTGTAAAAACCAATTTTAACTAAATATTTTTGAATATTACTATATTAAAAAATCCAAAGATAAAATAATAAAAAAATAATAAATAAAAATAATAAAAATAAAAGATAAATAAATGAATGGGGCATATTATATTAAAAATTGGAAAAAACTATTAGTTTAAAAATGTTAATTTATTATATTGATAAAAAAAATGGTAACCGACATTATAAATAAGCGACGTACTTTGTAAACGGGTCCTATCCCTGATGACGTAGCGATGATGTGTTTGAAACTAGTCGGGTTCTAATATTTTAAATAAAAGTACTTTTAAGCATCGTTGTTTTTTCTAATTTAGAAAATTTATGGAAGTTGATAACTTACGATCTAAAAAGATTTTTAACGTTTCGAAGAATTAATCGTATCAAATCCCCATTTTTGTCGTCTGTATACTTTCGGATTTTCCCCATCATCCGGTTAACGATCCATTCAAAGTAAATAACGTTATAATAAGTTTTATACACTCTAAAAAAAGGTTCGGTCAAAGGATACCCAAAATGAGTAAAATTTTACCCAAAACTATGGTTACTATTGCACTTATCCAAGACGTTGGGCAAACTTTAAAATACCCAAATTGGGAAAAAAGTATAACCCAAATGTGGGTCTATCTAAAATTACCAACAATTTTGGATAATAAAATATTAACCCAAAAATGGGGTTATATTCAAAATGGCCCAAATTTTAAGGTTAAAATGTTAATTTAACCCAAATATCTTGGTAGTTTAAAAATAACCAATTATATGGGTCGATTGAAAAAGTGGCCAAATAAAAGAGCCAAATCTAAGGCTTATTACAACAGTCTGGAAAGCTGCTGGTGGAGAGGTGGAAACTTGCAAATTAAATCTAATAATAATTAATTTATAAGTCGGATCCAACTCTAAAAGCAATCTTAAGTAGGATAAATTAATTTACCCATAAACAAAATCCTTGCAACGTCTGTCGCTAGTTTGTGAGGCGGGAAACGAATATTCGAAAAAGTGGGAAATCACATTTATCTTATGAACCAGAAAGTTGAGAAGATTACAAAATTTATTTTACTACTTTGTGGCAGGACCATCTTTACTTAATTGGAGGCCCCTGGGAAAAGCTATGGGCGATCCCCTGTAACAGTGTAACTCCAACCAAGTTTCTAACCTCCAGTGCGAAGTCCATTGTCACTCTAATCTACAACTATCGGTTCAAATAGTTTCACTTGTCCTACTAAAGGTTACTGAAGAAGAAGCTTATTCTGAATTTAAAAATACCAACAACCAAAAGTCTTTATTCGTTTTAGATTTACCCTGTCTATAGACGCGACTAAATACGAAGTTTACGACTTTCGAGCAATGTTAAAAACATTTTATTTATTAAAATTTATTTTGCATGTCCCATATTTGAAAAATGGGGCCCTCCAGAATCTTGGGGCCTAGGGTAGTGAGGTTTTCGCCCAATGGGAAAGACGGCACTGCTTTGTGGGCATAAAATAACCCAAGTTGGGCTGGTGCTGTAATCCATAAATAACCCAAAAGCATTGGTGAAACCAAGCTACGCAAAAAAAAGTTGTAATAACTCGAATTGGGTCAAAAGTGACTCAAAATGGATAAAAAAATATTACTCAATATTTTTAACCCAACATTTTTAGAGTGTAGAAATGTAAAAATACATCAACCGCGGAAGCTGTTCCGTCTATTTTCGAGTACCATCTCAACGTCAATGATTGTTCCGTTATCGAGTGCCTAACTCAAGTGGGATTATAGAAAGAGATTTTTTTATCTTGAGATTTAAATACATTTTGCGAATTTCGTCTTCCTAATGCAAACATAAGCGAGTATGCATCTTTGTCTTTCAGTCATTGTATATCCGAGAACGGAAGTTGGCGCGTAATCTCATTAAAAAGCGTATGATTTAATTTTACCCCTTAAAACTTGCTTCCAGAGAATCTCTAAATGCGAGAGACGCCAGCCAAGAGTTGACTCCGTCATCGACCATATACTATTTTATCAGCAACGACTGTCACCCTCGCCTCCGAAAGGCGAATAATCCCGAGACACTCTCCGAGTCGGAAGAAAGTATTGATTAATTGGAGTCCATCCTCTCCGATACGGACATGGATCGGAATAAATGAAGGCATTGGTCCTTTTATCTACGACGCCAAGTCCATTCATTCGAGTAGTCGGTAAAAGTGCCGCGAAAGGAGTCTCTTCGGGATGTTGTTGACGCAGCCTATTTTGTCGAGTTTTAATCAGGACCCGAGATTCCGTGAATTTTTTTCAGCGTTCTCATTTTTGCAACTCACCAGAGCGAAGACCTTAGTCCGGTTTAAGATCTCCATCGTTTTCTTTTCCCAGGGGAGGCCGAGTTCGGACCTTCTCCGTTAAGCATAGTTCCCACTTGGCGGAAAAAAGCAGTTTTCGCGCTGTAAATTTACGCGCGCGAATAAATTTTGCGAAAATTTTAAAATTCGCCACAAAAATCGCGCCTGTTCTATTTTATTTTGTTTTTTGCTGGCGTCTCAGCGAAAAAACATTTCAGTCAATCAGAGAAGGTCTCTGACGACACATCCCGAAACGGAAGAGCAGCAATAGCTTTTTGAAATCTGGAATTTTTCTTCTCAATCCTATTTCTCACTAGATTAAGTAATACATCGTATCGTTCTGGACTCATTCGAAAGAACCTACAAAGCAATTTCTTAATCTGTCGAACATTGTTTATTTCAAATTACTCACTTGAAAAACCTTTCTCGGTCACAATTTCTCATTTCTTGAATAAGGTTATTGAAATAACCCTGTTCCAAAAACGTCTTTAATTTTTGGGGAAAAATTTATCATATATTGTATAAACCAATAAGATATTAAGTAAAATTAAATTTATTTTATTGAAATTCTCAACATTACTCTACATTTGGTTCATTTTGAAGCGATATTAGGCTGAGCGTTTTTAAATATTCGCGCTAAATGAGAACCTACCCCCGAACGATTAGAAAATCGCGCATTTTTCCGCTACGCGAAAAATCAATTCGTCGACATATTTCTTTAAGTGGGAACTAGACTTAAGTCTTTCTTTTTCCTTTTTTTTAATCTGGAGGGGGGGGGTAAAGAAGGATAGTCCCCACCCCTCCCTGCGAGCGATCAAAATGCTGAAAGAGGGGAGTCTTAGCGTCATTATTGACTTCTCGATAGCGACTCGGATTAAGTAGGTATATCCCCCTTTAAGAAAGGAACTAAGGTGTTATATTGCCTCCTTCGCCTTAATCTCTACCGGATTTCAAACCTCTCGTAGACTTATCTCTTCTTTATTGATACTTTCTGGGAAGTAGCTTGGGTTGTTGAATGTAACGGAAATATATAAATTGTACTTTCGCGAGAGTCACCGGTTTAATTATCAGTTAACCCTGGTAGTACACTTTTTGTCGCACACCAGAATGCTGCGGCTGGAACACTTCTACAGGCGTTAATAGGTCAAATTAGACCTCGTTCCGTAATGTTATTTTGTAAGACCAGATTTTTATTTAATATTAATAATTAAATAGCATAGGCCTTTCAAATAAAAAACAACGATATTTTTGTAATAAAAATTATCTTCATTATATATTTTGACTGCACAACGTGTACGATAGAATACAAAAAATACAATAAAAACAACGAATAAATATTTAATAGTTTTTTGATTTTCTTTAAAAACGAATTGTATTTATCGAAATGATTTTGATAATAAATAATGATAAGATATATGAGGAACATTCCCACACGAACTTAATGAACGAGTTTATTACCATGAAAATGATATTTTGTTTTATGAATGAAATTGATTAATGATAAAATAACCCTGAGATTTTAAGTACCATTAAATAACAATTTAATGAAAAATCGTTAGGAATTTTTACCTATCTGCCAAGCATTGGAAAATGTAGAGGATATGTTTCCGTAGAAATAGCAACCACGGTACCTTGTCAACGAGTCAAATAGACTGATGGAAATTTTAATTTAAACCACAACACATATAAGTTTTATAATTAATATTGTTTCGCGGTTAAGCCGTAAGGAAGTTTCGTGTAAATGAACTTAACCTTGTGTGAGTGGTAAATTTTCAGAGGCCAGAATGATATTTTGGACCTCTAAGCCTCGGTCTAGGAAAATAATCTATCCTGATCTGTTTAGTCCTTTTAAGGGTTTCGAGATTTTGGTAGTAAAAAATTAATGATTAATATTTTTTATTGACGTAAACTCATTTTGCTAAAAAACCCATTAGGCAAAGTTGACCCTAACCTTGTTTCATATCGTTCAAATTTATGATTAAAAAGATTACGTGTTTTTTTAACACGTATGTTTTTTTGTTCGGTATATTAATTACTTGGTTACGTAAACTTTGGAAGGCGTTTCGAAGCAAATTTGTCTCAGGGAACGCCAGCGATGACTGAGATGTTCCGGGCCAACTCGCGACCAGAACCTCGGCTTCGCGGCTTGGGAGGCAAAGTAATGTCAGGGAGGGGGCCAAGGATAAATAAATATCACGGTAATTAATGGAACTCCATGTCGCTGGAATTATAACTACCATAAATTTTACGAGCGGGATCAAGCGCTGGAATTTATTTAATATTATTTTTATATTCTAGATAAAGTAATTTTGTATATTTGTTTCTGTTACGTAAAACCCGATTTTTTTTAAACACTAATATCTTTTGAAAATCACATACCCCAGACGTATCCGGTTTTTAACTATACAAACCAGAATAGTTTGTGAAATGCTCGTTTCATAAATATCTTATGTTTTTTTTTTTGGTTTTTGGCATTTTACGAACTAATTAACTTTACACATTTCTTTGGTTTTACCAATTTTCGCTCCTTAATTTTACAAATAAGAAAATATTTGATAAATCCTTAAATTTTCATTAAATATATTATATTATTATTTTGTAGTAATATTATATACGAACGTATATATAGTTAATTTGGAGTCTTTGTTTCCGCGCTAAGCGAATAGTTGCTCGGTGCGCGCGGCGTTGTTGCAGGCGGGTAAGAAGAGCCTGGATTTGGAGCCCCTGCGGAACATTTTTTTGAAAGCCCTCTTGAAGTTTCGGTTGCAGAGGGCGTAGAGGAAAGGGTTCATGGCGGAGTTGAGGTACCCCAGCCAAATGGAAGCCGTGTGCACGGGCGAGCTGACGCACTTCTCGCAGCAGGCCGTCACGATGAAGATTATGATGTACGGCAGCCAGCAGAGGATGAAGGCCCCCATGATGACCCCCAACTGTCTGGCCGCTTTCTTCTCCTGCCTCAGGTTGCAGGTGAAGTTTTTACGGGTCACGCGCATGCGCAGCGCGTTCAAGTTATTATTAAGTCGCCTGGAGGTGGCGCTCCCGGTTCGCCGACACTGGTTTCCGCCGTTATCGTAATCCGCCATTCTGACGGCGCTTTTGGCCTTAGACGACCTTCCGGAACCGCGCTCGGAAGGAGAATCGCCCGGACTACTTTGCCCCGCTCCATTACCGCCGGTAACGCAAGGACACAACCACGAGAGTAGCGATTTGGATTTGGCTACGGCTGACGATCGTCTTCTGGTAGGCGCGCACTTGGTCCGTTGGTAGCTTTTGGTCATGGTCATCGAGTTGCTGGGTCCTGGCGCCGCCAACTCGTCCGAATTGGGTTCGCTGCCTTCTTCCTCGACGTACTCGATGTTCACCGTAATCCCCGGAAAGTATTGACTGTCCGAGCCACTTCCGTCTGGCTCCGATTCGGGGTTGCTCTTCGACGGGGACGGGTTGGCTCCTGGTTTCACGGTCAAGAGGGTTAAACGATTGTAGCGACGTTCGGCGGGCTGTTCCATCTGACTGTGATGGTGAACGTGATTGTGAGATCGGTAGTCGGCGTAGATGTACTGACGAGGGGCTCCGCCTGCGCGACGTTAGACGCGATTAACAACGCCTTCAACTGGAATATGGCCAAGTACTTACCGGATTTGATGGGGTTTTCGTCGACTCTATTGCTGGCGAGGGAGCTTTTGGAAGAGTTTCTGGACAAACCGATAGTTTTTCCATCTCCACGAACGGACACGTCGTAGGTGGAACCGGCGCCGCTGCCTCCGAGCACGTTGCACTGTCCAATCTCCATCTTGCTCCTCTTTTTAATCTCGTAGAAGATCTTGGCGTACAGCCCCATCATCAGGAACATTGGCGCGTAAAAATTGATGATGGATACGGTCAATTTAAACAAGACGTTGTCCGCGAACTCCGTTTCGCACACGTTGCTCGGTTGCTTTCGAACGCCGTCGCTGAACCTAAGTGAAGAGACATTTTCAGTTATTAATTCCTGGGACTAACCTACTCTTTCTAGCTCCTCTTTCATTTAAATATTTAAGTAGCGAAGTTTCGGAAGAGTTGAAAGTTCTAAGTTTCTGCGCGGAAAATTCAACCAACTTTATAACGACCTTCAAATTCCCTCTTTTGTTTTAAATAACATTTTTCTCTCTTTCCGCGCCAAAATTGAACACGAGCTCCGAGATGAAAAAGTTTTTCGTTATCCGCCTTTTTACGGTGCTCTATTAAAGAGTAGTTTAGTCGGGGCTTTTGTTTAACGAGTTTTTAACTACCTATTCCTCCGTGCCTCGCTCGCGCCGCTACCGTTTCTAGCCCGAGCCTGTTTTCCCTGGATTTCCCTATTTTCTTTGGGATAGGAAAAATCTATTTTTATACCTCGGGGCGCCGATTCGTTGATGGAGTGCGAAGATCGAGAATGAAGGATACGTCTGAGAAAAGGAACCAAAAAGAGGAAACGCCAGGGATAAAATTACGCGTTCGTCGCAACCGCGTAATTTATCCGTTCGACGTTGCGTAAAGACGGGGCTTCTACAAGTTAAGGAAACGTTACGAACGCGTAGCCACGTGTCCAGCGAAAGTTAGTCCCGTTGAATTAAAACTTAGAGCTTCGCGTGGAGCGAGTCGATAAACCGAAATGGAACTTGTCGCGGTGACGGGGGTCGAGGGCGCTAAATTCGTTGTTGACATCGCCGGGAATTGACGGTACACTCCCCTACCGTCTCGACCTTCTTAGTCCGTCTCTGTCCTCCTCGTGGGCTGATCCCTGAGGGGCCAATTTGGTTGGGTCCGAAATTGGAAGCCTGGATTCGCGAGTTCCATCATGGTGGCGTCCCGCGTTTCTCCCGTACCTCCTTCATCGGCTCCCTGGCCGCCGCCACGCGTACAAGCCCCGTGTCTATTTTATTCCCGACTTTTTCTTTTTCACTGTCCGAATTTGGGCTTCTCTTCCTCTTAGTTCCGCTCTGGCTATTTTCGATTCCTTTTACGTCCACAAACGGTGGGGAGGGGCGAGGAATTTGAAAGTCGCCAGCTGATTTCGGTGTTTTTCTGGAGTTTTATTCCGCGTCCCGTTTCAAATTTCAAAGTTAAAAGTAATTGCAAAGTTAAAAGTAATTGCAAAGTTAATAGTAATTGCAAAGGAAAATTTTATCGTTTACGGCCCCGCTCGATTGGCCTTGTTTCGTAACTTCCACTCAATTTATAGTGAAATGAAGTTTGTTTCGGGATTTCGTTTTACTAAACTAGTCTTCTAGCGCTATTTTCGTAATTTACGCCTCACGGCCGTAAACCTAACAGGAAGGCGCTTTTATTTTACAAACGCTAATTAAATTCTAGCGAAAATCTCGAGATCCTTGAAAGTTCGTTAAGTTAAGGGTTATACTCGAGTTCTTAGGATTTGCCTTTAGGCGTCTCGAAAAATAACGGAGAGATTGCAGCTATGACTCTCTCAGGCAGAGTGTGATAGAGGAAAGAGTGATGGTTCTAGTCTTAAATTGATTGAATTATGTCGCGAAGTTCCAATTCGTATGAAATAGATGTATGTTAGCCCTCAATCAAACGAATCTAAATTTCCAGGAATATCATTTATATATTAATGAGTTTTGATCAAGCTGTGATATTGACAAATACGCGACAATTGGTAGAAGCGATTGGATAGACCTATATTACACTCGAGGAATTCAGTACAGTGGGGTTGAAACTTTCTTTTCAGGGTAGAGTTGTAAGTCGGAAAATTAAAGGAAAAGTCCAGGTTGGGTAAAACGTGGATCTAATTGAAAAATCATGTTTAAATATACTCAAAAATATCAGTCGTAAAATTGTATCTTTTTTTAATGACGAGAAATTAATTTTTAAACGACCGAAATTTACCCTGCCATTTTCTTTCGCGGTGACGTTTTAGGACTTTAATCACGCGCTGTTCGCGCTATAACAGTGCTCTGTTCCCTGCGCGCGCTTGCTCCGCGTGCGGTCTGTCTGAGGGAAGACGAAAGAAAATGGCAGCTTGCTTGGCGGGTAGATTTCAATCGTTTAAAAATTAATTTCTCGTCATTAAAAAAAGATACAATTTTACGACTGATATTTTTAAGTATATTTAAACATGATCTTTCAAATAGACCCAGGTTTTACGGAACCTTGACTTTTCCTTTAACTAGGCTTTTTATCCAGAAAAGTTTCCGTATTTTTCCGGGAAGAAAAAGGTTTTTATTTCACGAAATATTGTTCGCAAATTTAATTTTCGCCTCTTTTTTTAAATCCAAAAGTAAAACGAAACCTCTAGACTAGTCTAGAATAAAAACCCTTAAAAAATAATATATGTTTAATTTTTTATTTTTCTGATTTGCGAAAACATTTCTGGAAAATTTTCCAGAAATTTTTCCGAATTTCATTTTTCCAGAAAATCAACAACTCTAATTCAGGGCAATAGTTTTTGTTGTACATATGTCACTCAATCGTGTCTGGCGATGCGAAAATTAAAATTGTTTACTATTTCAACTGAATCATCACCATTTTGTTAAGTGGAGGATTTTCACCTTTCTCAAGGAGTAGAAAGTGAACCGCTTGCGTTACTCTTCGTTTGGTATCATTTCTAGTGCAGAATGTTTAGTGCAAAACTAACAAACCAACTGGCTGACAGTGTAAAACTAGAGTGATTGATATCATTACTCCGCAGAAGACAATGTTTTTGCCGAGGGGCAGGTCACTTCCATTTTGTGTGCGTCTTAATCATAGTAAAATGATTAAATCAGGGTAATCGTGATTAAATCAGGGTAATAAAGATTAAAAAATCTAATCAAGATTAAAAAATCTAATCACGATTTAAACGAGATTTAATAATTCTAATCATGATCTAATCTTTTTAATCAGGATTTAATCATTTAAACGAGATTTAATCATTTTAATCACGATTTAATCAATATAATCGGTCGAATCGAGAATTTATCATTAAAATCAAAACTAAAGTACGATTTAATCATACTAATCACGATATAATTTTTTTAATCAGGACTTAATCATTTTAAACAGATTTAATCATTTTAATCAGATTTAATCATTTAATCATGATTTAATCATTTAATCATTTAATCATGATTTAATCATTTAATCATTATTTAATCAGATTTAATCAATTAATCATGATTAAATCAGATTTAAACATTCTAATCATGATTAAACGTTATTTAATCAACTTAATCGTGATTAAATTGAATTTAATCAAAATAATCACGATTAAATCGGATTTAATCTTTTTAAACAGATTTAATCATTTTAATCAGATTTAATCATTTAATCATGGTTAAATCAGATTTAAACATTCTAATCATGATTAAACGTGATTTAATCAAATTAATCGTGATTAAATTGAATTTAATCAAAATAATCACGATTAAATCGGATTTAATCTTTTGAGGGGTGCGTCGTTAATCAAGGAAGGGACCTGCCCCTCGGTTTTTGCAAAACGTAAGACGTATTACCAGAAGTAAATGAACCCAAGTTATCGGAGTGTGCCAATATTTTAAAAGGCATTTTCCTTAACGTGGGGAGATGAAAAACCATCGGAATCCCTCCCCCCTTCTCAGTTCCCTACTAAAATTTCACTAGGGAATTGTGGGTATCCACATTCGATATACACGTCATCACCTACTAGTCGCTAGATGTCGATAAAGGCGTGAAACTTGAAAACGTTGATTAAAGGAGATCCCACCCTTATAAAAAATATTTTTCAGAATGGTTAATAAAAAGTAATGGAAATCTTAAAGGTTTTTCTTGATAATCTTTGGGAAATTTTGAACCATTTTCCCAAAACGATTCTTAAGGTTTCCTTAAGAAATGCTCCTTAAGAGTTTCCCTAACGCATTCTTTTAACTATCCTTAAGGGTTTCCTTTACGTATTCCATTATTATTATTCGCAAATATGAATTATTGCTAATTAAAACTTCACCAGTAGTTACATGATTTGGTCTAATCTTAATAAACAAAGAATTCAATATTCAAATTTGTATTATTGAAAAGTTAATAATATTTAAAACAAAAGTTACTAAAGATTTTGTTATATATAGGGATAAGATTTTGTAAGCAAACCCAAAAATATTGTAGATAAATATACAATTGAGCTTTCTTAAGAAAACTACGGAGAACTTCCTTAAGGATATATTCAATTGGAATTTCTTATGAAAAATATTGGGGAAAAATCTTAAGAACGTTAGTGAATTTCTTAAGACATCTAAGGGAAAAGTTTCGTTTGAACCCATTCCCTAAGGCGCCTTCAAACTCCCAAGAGGTTTCTTAAGAATGTCTAATTCTGGCCTTACCAATAATGCCATCCGATGATGGGTACGATCCAGAGAGAGGAGATGAGCCACACGATGGCGATCATCACGATGGCTCTTTTCTTGGTCCTCTTGCGAAGGTACTTGAGCGGGTGCCGGATGGACCAATAGCGATCGAGACTGAGAATGAGCAGGTTCAAGATGGAAGCCGTGCTGGCGGTGTAGTCGGCCGCCAACCAGAATTGGCATAAGACCAGTCCAAGCCTCCAGTCGCCGGTGATGGCGTACGCCGAACTGACTGGCATCACGATCATTCCTACCGTCAAATCGGCCACAGCCAGGCTCATGATGAACATGTTGCTTACCTGCGCGGACAACAGAAAAAAAGAATATTAATCCCAGGGGTCGTGTACTTAGCCTTTAAGACTAGAAAACCACCGTTAGTAAACTCGTAAAGAAGTAAGGCTTGTAGCGAAAAACTTATAAAGTTTCTTTTTTGGGCACCCTTCGATGGGAATAAAGAAGATTTAGCCGTTTCGAGGGACTGTGTTTTTTGTAAAACACGTACGCGACTACATCTATCTGCACCTACGGGGAAAATAGCGGCACCTTACGCCGTAATGAGTACCTAGAGGCTGAATCTTTATTAGTTTCTAGAGACGTCTATTAACTGACACTGATAACGGCGTAGACTTAACAATACCCAGCGTCGAATTGAGCTTTCAGCTAAGGTATCTCGTCAAGCTACGTATAAGGTGAGATCGAGAACTTGAAATCGATTCGAACGAGCTCTGTTGATGAAGAAGTTGTCAGGGAAGTGATAAAATCGCGATTTACGAGCGGACACACTTTTTATTTCGCTCGCCGTCCACGCCACGTGCGGCTGCTTTCCTTTGTTCGTGATTACCGGCTACTCTGACGACCCCTTAACTATTGTTTACGAGTATTTAATGGACGAGTACCAGCGTGAGCCGATAAATACACTCTCCAATTACGCGTCTAAAAAGTAAAACAATGTCGGAAACTCGCGACTGAAAGGCGGTTGAAAATTTATTCTTCAAAGTCGTTGACCGGTGCTGGATCTCGAGAACGTTTTTCGGGACATTCTTTATACCAAGTAATTGGCTTAAAATAATTAATTTGGGATTAAAATGTTTTGATTTCTTGATAATTATAAAGAAGAACTCTAAAAAGATTCGAAATTTTTCAATTGAGACGGACGTAGTTTTAATTTAACGCTTCGCTTAATATGATAATTATATTAAATAACGCTCGGCTGAAGCGAACATTTTTATCTTTTTAAGGAGAAGAAATTTGCGAATTAGTTTGGCGAACTTTACGCGTGGCTCTTTTCCGCATCGACCACTTTCTCTAGCCTGCTACGGCGGCTGCCATTACTAACTAAATACCGTAAGCGACACTCTCCGATGGTACGTAATGGCGATGCTAGAAATTTTATATTTAATAAAACGGCCTATCAAAGTGAACGTCGTAGAGTTTCCCATTAGTAGCCATTAAAATCTTGAGTAATTAACTCGGTATTTTTTGCACTTCCTCCATTTTCTTTTCCACTTTAATTTCTTTTGTCCACTGCAGCCTCAATTCCTTTGTTTCGTTTTCCTTTTCTTCCAATTAGTTGTGCGTGGCTTTTTTGCCCGACAGATTTTTCGCCCGTAATTACATTTTCTCGCTTTTGCACTTTTATATTTTTTCTCTAAAGATTCTTACGAAAGAAAGCTCAGCTAGAACAAAAAGGGTGAGTTCTTGATGTTCTCATCTCCGGGTCCGCACTGATTAAGAGTCCCCTCGCGGGACCATTTCCAACCTCTTGGGCCGCTGCTGTAAGGACATTTTCCTGAAATGAAGGACACCTCTTATACTTATACTGGTAAGGGTCGTTTGAGAGCACTCTGAACCGCGACTTCCACTCAGGCGTGGACTGGTGACGTTTCATTCGGCTGGTTATAGCTGCTTCGAAACTACAAACCACTATTCAAAGCCAGGGCCGATGAGAGCGGGCCCGAGCCCTGGTACAACGATACTTCGGGGCACCTAAAGAATCGTTACTACCGGAAATAGCGATACGTTTTCAGGGAGCAGCCTGGGACAAGGGACCCCGGGCTTCCAAGGCTTCAATGGTCCGGGTAATTTGGGTTCTCGTTGGATTATATCAAGCGACCGATTTCCGAATCAAACATTTGTGGCGTCCACGTCAGATTTTAATAACATATTTCATCCAAATTGTCCGCGTATGGCTTACTAGAAAACGGAAAATTTTGCGATAATATAAATAAAATATTAATATTGTTCGGTGAAGATCCGATTAACTTAATATTTTTTTCCAGTAAATATAAATAATTTATTGATGTTTTTACGTCTTCTACTAAATTACATTCCAAGATTTTGAATAAAATATGAAACAGTTTTTAATCTGGATGTTAAAGGTCAAAAGCGAAATATTTAAAATCGAATCGGTTTGGTTTGAAAATTTTAAACTTTAAAAACCTTTTTTTATGACATCGTTGAAAAAGACACAACTAAATGGTTAAGACTACTTTTAAACATTTTTCAATGTCTATACTACAAGCCAGGAATCCATACCGCTACTTGGAATGCTTATCGCGACAGATTTTCGTCTGACTGTAGCTGACGGTTTTTTTTGGCGTCACTATGTTAACTTAAACGCACTCTCGCCAGCTGAATTTTCTCACATAGGTAGCTTTTAGTTCATTGATTAAAAAGAGATGGCGATGGAGTCTATCGCGAAGCGTGCTACGAGCTATTCCAATCTCACTTCAATCTTTATTGCGAAAGTCGAACCTTAGAGTAAAGGTATATGTGGGAAGGAATGAACTATATGCCCCAAAGAGTTAGAAATCAGTCACTCCAGGGGGCTGAAAATCCTCTCTCCGCTACCTTTGGCTGTACAGCGTAGTTAGAGAAACCTCCGCTACTCTCATTGTCGCTACTATCTAATGGAAAAAATTGAAAGAAAATAAGTAGTCCCGAACTCGACGCTAACACAAATTTTGAGCTTGCGAGAGTGCGTTTAACGAACAACAACGTGAGAGGGGAGCGCGCGCAAAGGGGATTTTTTATCTCGTAGGCGGGGCTAAAGCCGTCAGAGTGATCTTACCATACGAGATACGCCGTGATAATCATTCCAAGTAGAGGTATGGATTCCTGTACAAGCTTTTACTATCGCCCAAAAAACAAATCCCTCCCCTTCTCAATAAAAATTAAAAAAGTTAAAATTAATCGAATTTCATTAGTTGTGCGCACAGTCGAATTCGTAAGCTGATTTTTTTATTTTTTATAAGGTATATCATAAGCCTATCATAAGTAAAGGTGTAGCATAGAGCCCCATGTTTACGGCATTGTCCATTGAATTGGGAATAATACTGCTAGAATTACAATTACGATTTCGGTTACCATGGTTACGCGGGACCTGTTCTGGTAAGACTGTACGAAATTCATCTTTATAATTAGGCGGTAGCGCCATCTATACTTTGTAAAGTTATATGGCTAAAAATAAATAAATATTAGCTAACTCACCGTAACTTGAGTTAAAAAGGATCGTGTTGACAGAATAAAATTATTTTTAAACAACTTCAAAGGTTTGTTTGTTACGAGTAATCATACATTTCAATTTCGCATCAGATTCGCGAAAAAATTCGATAGGGCCGTAGCGACATCTTCTTTTGCAAAATTTCTACATCTAAAATATTATCTTACTTGGTAGAGCAGCCACGCTCGGGTTGATAAATGCCACAAAAAAAACGCGTCTAAATCTCAAATTTGAAAAATAAATACCTTCAGAAACACAACTCTTATTTCTAATAGCCAGTTTTAGGCTCTGATGAATCATTTTGCAAAGACAAGTGTTAATATTAAGTTTACAAGCGATAAAATTGTGAATTAGCCTTGGCTATGGTGCTAAGCAGACTTGTAAATAGCGGCAGTCCACGAGTCAAAAATCCCTGAAAAAAATCATGGGACTCCTAAAAAAATGTCTTTAGAAGGGGGTAAAGAGTCCACGGGACTCCCTCAAATTATATCGTTAGCTGTGTAAAAAGAGGGAAAATTTCGATAATTAAATAAAAAGTAGAATTATTTTTCTCTTTGAGGCATCTGTATAGTGTATACTGACCAGGCTTGGAAATAAGGTTTATTTCTAAACTGGTCTATTTGGCCAGTGACTCCCAATTCTTGAATTATTTAAGTGGTCACGTAGACCAGTTGGTTAATAATACGGCAGATAATTTTGAATTAATAAACTGGACACTGGACCAGTGAACCCCTAGCTTTTGAATAAAAAACTGGTCCGAGCAATTAATAAACTGGTCTTTGACCCAGTGACCACCGCTTATTTCCAAGCCTGATACTGACCGCCACTATTTCAGCTCTCCGAATATTAGTCGGACTCCCCATGGAGCTAGAGCTCCGCTTCAGAAGCTTTGGTGGACCGTCCGCGGTGAAAAACGAAAGGCTACGCCATAGTGTTGCCCCCTCTGACCGTGTTATACGTCACATTTTACCATTTTGTATATATTTGTATATAGCACTTGTTCATTTAACTTAAGTTTTTTTGTTTTTTTTATTTCTTTTTTTATATTAACTCGAAACTAATTATATCAACGTTTCTTAATGTTGTTTCTGTGTTATCATTATGTACCTGCGAGCCTTTGCTCCTCCCTGATTTAAAAGGGTAAATAAAATTCATTCATCATTCATTCATCATTCCCTATCTACTTATCTGTGAGGCCTATAGAAATTTACAATGACCAATGAAAAATTTGGAAAACGTGGGCCTACTAGGGAAAAACCCCAGGTGTGGCCCATTTGGGGAAAAATTTCCATACTTCGTTAGTCTTAGTATGGAAATTATTAGTCCATAATTAATAGTCTTGCTCTGTATTCCATTAGGCACAGTAATTGTAACAGTGCCATTGAAGACCAAAATTTTGCTTTATTAAAATGAATAAAGGTAGAAAAAAATAAGCTCTATGGGTTTGGAATGAAGATTTTAATGGTTAAATTAATTGTGATAATATTTACGAGCATTTTAATTTACCCGATCACGATTATATATGAAAATATGTAAACTTTGATGTTGGGAATATATAATGAAATAATGCTGTAGTTCGATTACTGACTGTCTCTTTTATAATTACAATAAAAAATTTATAGGCTCAGCCTGGTTAGGTGACATTTATTTTCGAATATAATATGGAGGAATAAAGAGAGATTAAAGAACATATAAATTTAAACGAGGGGGGGCGAATAAAGAGGGAAGAGTCCTGGACTCGTCAAAAAAATAGATCGGCGGAGGGGTCCGGGTCCAGTGGACTCTCTTAAAAATATACACTATTTACAAGTCTGGTGCTAAGGGCTCGCGGCGGAGATTTATCCCGCGTGGTTCTAAGTTTATAAACGTTCGCATCATGCATTTCGCGAAATTTATTTCAGAAATGCATAGTTGAGGACGTAGCCACTAGGAGGTGCAGATTTTGAATACCTACCTCTTAATAACGGGTATGGGACCTTTGCTTATGGGGACCTTATGATAGGCTTATGGGTGAATAGATAACGAATTTTCATTTCTGCAAATACCAAAACGAAGAAGGCTATTCGGTAAAAATTAAAGACAAAAATCTCGATCCATCAAAAATGGCAATGCGCAGGAGGTGGAGAAGGGGCGGATATTGAAATATCAAACTATCGATTGTGTAAGTTCAATTTTAAGTAGTGGCAGTATGTTACGCTATATCCTGTATTTGAGTCAAATCATAAACTAAATGCGGACGTAAAATACGTGTTAATTTTTGGTGCCCAAGGCTTAAATTGGTACCATCGACCGTATGTCGAAGCATTTCATTAAAATCACTTACGTCGTCATTACAGACCGCCACGATTTTGAATTTGACCAATACCATCGATAGTTTGACATACCCGTCTCTTCCGCACACGCGCATTGTCATTTTTAACGGATCATGATTTATTTGTCATTTCTTATTTTTTTACAGAATAGCCTCCCAGGAGTTGAGTCTAAAATGGAATAACTCGATAAATATTATATCTTTACTATGAAATAGATCCACAATTCTACGAGGGACTGATACGGAACGGACAGCTAGCAGACAACGCGTTTTTTTCTGGATGCGTTAAGTTATAGCGCCATCTTTCCACCAAAAGCAAAAAAAAATACACGTGACTTAAACTCCACGTTACTCTAGGGCAGCGGTTCCCAAAAGGTGTTCCGCGGAACCCTGGGGTTCAGTAAAAGGGTCGCAGGGGTTCCGAGAATTCGCAGCGCGGCCATCTTTGATTGTGTCAAGAGTTTAAGATGAGTAAAAAAATGAGTTGGGGTTCCGCCAGAATTTGGTGGATAATTTTGGGTTCCATAGCAAAATAAAATTGGGAACCGCTGCTCTAGGGATATCAACATTATTAGGCCTAATCTCCCGCCTTCTTTTTTCCAAATACTAATTTTGAACACCGATAGATGGCACTATTACGTAGCGCATCCAGAAAATATTTTCTAAATACTAGATTTTGTCGCCGATAGATGGCACTATTACATAGCGCATCCAGAAAATATGGGTCTTCTGCTAGCTGTCTCTTCCGTGTTCTTCCTACGGGCCCGTATGCTATTTCATATATCTATGGTCAACCAAAAACATAGAAATTCAAAAGTCGTCTGCTATTTTTTCACATATTTAGTTGACGGATATTAAGGCAGATGGCGCTATATTTCCTTAGGCGGGTTAAAATTACGTCGTATTTTCCCTTGACTGCGAAGTCAACTTACTATTAAACGCCAGTGTCAAAAGCGAACCTTAAACACGCAACTGTTGTTTTTCGAAATCTTTTGCCGGAGCGTGACGCTGTTATATTTAATCGTGTTCTATCCGGTGTCGAGCGAAACTTGTTTCTATATCTTTATTATTTTTTCGCTACGTGACATTTAAACTAGCCAATATTCCTCGACGGTCAAGTTGGTCAATAGTGGATTGCGAGTAAACAGTATATTAACGAAACGCGATAGGGTCTTGATCACGATCTCTTCGTTGAATGCGCAAACTTTACCGTCGTTACCGCATACTCTTCCACGTTTTAAATTAAGCCTTGTCCAAAATACACGAGTATCGGTACCGAACTAATAGCGTTCATTAAGAAAGTAAGCCTAATTGGAACCGCGTACAAACAAGGAATATCCATGACGACGAAAATGGGGGATCAGACGAGGACTAGAGGGGGCCCGAATGAAAGGAATTCAATGACTCCACTCTCGAAATATGGAGCCCAATATGGGCGAAATAAAGCGCGGGTCAGATGGGGAGGGGTACGTTCATTATCTTGTCGTCTGGGTAATCGAGAGGCCTTTATTTTAAGGAAAGTGACTTTGACAAATGATGGATTGGCGCTCGTAAAGGGCCAAACGGAAGAACACACCACCACCCTTTCTTATATGCTTTTTCTTAGAACCCTTTTTTCCCTTTAAGTCGGTTTATATTATCCGTTAAGGTTGTCAAGACGCGTAAAGTAATCGAGAATACACTTCGTAACGCGTTGGGTAAAAAATGTCATCCTTGGCGCTTTTTATATATACCTGGAAGATTAAAGGAAAACGGTGTAAGCGCCTCTACGTCATTTGAGATACCTTGAAGAGTACGCGCCGCGTTGGGCTTCGGGGAATTGCGCGTAATTATCCACTCTAATTACCGTTATTGGATCCGTGGGGAAATTTCAAGCTTACTTCCGTCACCTTTTTTAAATTGAGTGAAGCTGCTTCTTTGATATTAACATTGGCGCGATAATTTAGGAGTAGCACTCTTCCCGTCTACCCCTTCAATAAAAACCATTCTAAAGACTCTAAAGACTCGCTACTTGAAAAGGTTCGCCTGAAAAATTCAAACTCGAGCTGACTTCTTCTAATTATCTGTATTTTTAAAAACCCTCGTAAATATTTTACTTTTCATTATAATAAAAATCAATTCCAATTTAATTATTTGTTAAAACCAAGAATGTATTTTTTTATACCTAGGGAGAATGAATATCTCGAGACATTTTTTGACGTTTCTCTCAATACACCCGTTGGTCCCCCCCAGTACGCTCCTCCGCTTAAAATACATAAAATAGTCATTGGCTCCGTAAAATTGACGTCACTCAACACGATGGAATCCTCGCCGGGACGTTTTGTCTTTCCCCCCGCGCAAGGCGGGAGAAAAGGGGCTCAACGTGCCCGCCAATTGTCGCGACATAATCATTCTTCCTAAATATAAATAAATACATTCTTGTTAAAACTAATAATATAAATTAAAATTAATAATTAATTCTGATGTTGGTTGCGCCGCGGTGTGAACATTTCTCAGGCGCTAGTAGATCAAAATTAGACAAACCACTTTTGATTTATTCTGATAATTACTATTTCATTTACTGAAAATCAACGGTCGATAAAAACATAAATTCAGCTATTTAGATTTTGGCGTAAATTTGCGGAATTAATTGCAGATCCCGAAATAGATCCAAATTAAAAATAAAATTTTATGTGGGAACTGGAAAAGTTCGCGTTTGATATTAAGTTTAAAGAACTTAAATAAAATTATTTCTATGAAATGCGTGTCGGGACTTTTGATCAAAAATCATCAAGGATTTATTCACGTATTAAAAAATATATATTTCTGTCGTTTTGGCGACTTTTCCGCCGAGCTTTTCAATTCGAAATGCGACATTCGCTTGGCGCGAAATATCTAACTCACCTTCTTCCGTATTAAGTCAAATTTATCCATCAACTGTACCCTCGTCCCTCCTTATATTTAACTATCGGGTAGCGGGCATTTTGAGCGTAACGCGATAGAATCCGCGTGAAAGGTACGCTCGGGAAGAAGCGACAGCGGCGGGTTATTTTCCGCTCTCTAAAGACCGATTTCAAACGTGCTCGGCCTACGGTGAAAAGCAATAGTACTCGAAAAATATACATATAATATCGTACTAAATGTTTAAAAAAAAAGAATTGTTTGCTCGGAAATAGTAGTGCATCTGGAGTGATTCGTTTTCCAGCGTGCACTTTTATGGTCGTTTTTTTTTATTCTTTAAAGTTTTCACTTTTTTTTAAAGTCGAGTCTTTTGACGTTTTCTTATATTCATCTTTCTTCTTTTCCGCGAAACGCTGAGATTCAATATAGATTGGTTATTGTTGATATTATTGTCCTATGCAAATAATACATTTTATTATTCCCTATGCCATAGTAGAGCAATTTTAAATTTGAGATTTACGCGTCGAACCAAAGTTTTTCAATGGGGCTCCGGGGTAAATGTATTGCATATATTATTGTATATCTATCCGAATTTAAATTTATAGTTTGAAATTCGTGGTAGGTTTGGTAGCATAAGTGATAGTAGAAAGCTATACAAAAGTCGGCTGAAATTTTTGAGGCTCCTATGAAAGTTTTATTTTATCTGAAAAACAAATTAATTTCCCCCAAAAGTACAAAGTTTGTCGGGTTATGGAAAAAGTCATTGAAACGAATTTTTGAAAGATTTCATATTCCATAGCTAGCTTCTAAAACGTAAAGTATTAGCGCTGTGCGAGTATTGGTTTTACGCAATCGAGTCGGGTTTCGAGTATTAATAAATTTTTCATCGGGTAGTCGAGTCGGGTAATATTTTGATCGAGTCGGGTTGTCAAGTATTCGATTATTTCCAAATTTTCCTTGTTCGAGTAGTCATGAAAACCCGTTCGGGTACTCGAGTACTAGAGTAGTTAGAAAAATCGTTCGTGTACTTGATAAATTGACGAGTTCCATTCGGGTAGTCGAGTAATTAAGAAGAATTTATAATAGCCCACTAGTTACTACTTAAATTTAGAGGTCGGCGGAACAAATAAATTAACCGTAAAAATTAAAATTAATCATTAAAATTAGTATTATTTGTTTTATACGAATAAATTATACGAATAAACAACGATTTAACATGCAAAATTAATCATTTTTTCGAATATTTCTGAATAATTCTCGGTTATGGATAAATATAATCAATCGTATAATTTCTTATTCAAACGCCGACCTCTACTTAAATGGATGTTAGGTAACAACTAACAAGTTAAAAAAGATAAAAATTATTAACAAAACGCTAATCTAAAGAACATTACTCGGGTACTCACGGCTGAGACAATTTGGGCTCTCCAAAAAGCCAAAACTAAAAAACCAGCCAGCCAATCACTCAAGGTCATTGAAAAGGATGTTCGTTTGGACAAAGAGATAATAATAATCAGCTAGACTAATACCCCAGGCACCACCTTAGCCCCAAGTCATACTCATCTAGCGACTTATAATGCAGATTATTGTCGAGTACCCGAATATTGTCAGCGGGAAAAACAATTCGGCGAGTTTTACAGGTGGCTTATACGAGTATTAGAGTATCCGATTGAGGTAAATTTTCTTATTTGAGTTCGAGTTCGAGTATCTGACCTCAAAAATCGCCGGTTACTCTTTGCTGCCTAAAAAGCATGTACATCCACTCCAAAATCTCACGATAAACAAAGCGAAATCTTTAAATATGAAATACGAAAACAGTCTGATACATTAAGTAGCTAAATATGAAAAAAGGGAAAGTTTTCCAACAATTTCGAGATTAAAAATGAAGGAAGAAAATGAAGCTAAAACGAAAAAAAAACTTAAGTTATCACCTTATTTTCTACGCGGAATAGAGCGTGGATTTAACCCATAGTCTGGTCAAAGTCTTAGATAACACGCGTACCCGACGTCGGAGAATCCCCCGCCCTTGAACGAACAATCTCGCGGTTCCCAAAGCCTAACCTACAGAATGCGGGGAGAAACTATTTTTCGGAAAGACAAATGATTTTCGGTTCCGCCGCTCTCCGGCGCTGCGAGCGGGAGTGATGATATTTCCCGGATGGAGAAAATGTTGAGAAAATATCGTAAACCGCCAATGTTAGCCCTCTTCCTCTTCCGTAATGGAAAGGAATAATAATAAAAAAAGTAACCACTCCGGAAGTAAATGGTCTGGGTGCAGCCGCGGAGAGAGAGAGAGAGAGAGTAGAAAGTTGGGCCAACAGAATTCATACGTCTTTCCCCGGCCAATGTTTCTCTTTAAGCAGCGTTCAGACTAGGTGAAAATATTACGTTTGCGTCGATCGTGTCGGTTCTTTCGATTTCTTACACCGTTCAGACTTCTCAACAGAGACTTTAAATTTTCGCGCGTGTCGTTTACATTTTTGCATTTTGTTGCGCTCAAAAGGTTCATAGCAGACAATTAGCCTTGTGCCTCATCAGCGCTGACTCTAGGTAGTGGTGACCTTTAGAACCATCGAAATACTATAACCAATCAGAGGTGGATAAAAAATTATTTCAATTTTTCCGCCGTTATTACTGAGCTCTGATTGGATGAACAATCACTTTTTATGTTAATCTCCGTGCAAGGTTGGTTCCTTTCTGAACAGTGAAATGAACGAACCGACGCGACCAACATAACCGAAACGACACGACCGATGCTAACGTAATATTTTCACATAGTCTGAACGCTGCTTAACGCCACAATTTCTTTCGATACTATTTTTGTGGCGGTATCAGGCGAGAAACTATAAATTTCCGATAGAGCATTCTTTCAGCGGGGGACCTCGGGCGCCGCCATTCGGAACCGCAATATTACCTCGGTGCCCCTTTTTTCCATTAAAGATGGCGGCTCGCGGAAGGAGATAAAATGGCCGGGTGAGAATGGCCTATAAAAAAGGCGTCTATGCGGAACTCTCGTCCGTCTGGTCGATGGAATATTAGAAAGAGTCGATTGCCGATTCGCCGAACATCGCGAATTTTCCGTCTGGCGTCACTCGCGAACGTTTTTAATGCATAAACTTTGCTTTTTCAATAATGACGCTCCCCGCTCCGAATGAGATTCTGGTTCCGCTGGCCGATCCTTCTTGTTTGTAGAGTGGAAAACCTGACCTTTGTAAGGCTCTCTTGGGACTATTTATTTCGACAGGAATCCATACCTCTACTTGGAATGCTTATCCTGCCGTATCGCGTATGGTAAGACCACTCTGACGGCTTTGACCCCACCTACGAGATAAAAAATCCCCTCTGCGCGCGCTCCCCTCTCACGTTGTTGTTTGTTAAGTTAACATAGTGACGTCAAAAAAACCGTCAGCCTTATCGAAACGAAAGTCTGCCGCGATAAGCATTCCAAGTAGATGTATGGATTCCTTATTTCGATGAATTCCCGGTAAACGAAATTGTCGCTTATTTTTGTTCTGAAATAAGTTTAGCTCCGAATAATAAAATTGCGAGTACCCAGAGTCTTCAATATCATATAATGTAGAAAAAACCTTAAAATACACGTAGTTATTGCGTAAGTAAAAGTTTTATTTATTTTGTAAACTAATTTTTATTTTATTTATTAATAAATAAAAACATTTACGTGTATTATATTGATTTTTTTCTACATTATATGAGCGTAAGGCATTTCGATTACTTTTAATTGTCATATAATGTGATATCAATGCGAGCGTAAGTAACATAGCAAAAATAAGTATGACACTTAATTTTATTTTAATACTACTAGTGGTTCCAACGGCTAACGATTCAAGTTATTTGGGTCGTAATATATAGATATATTCTGATAGATAGAAATCTGATCTCAAATAGTATCCGTTTCATTATCCCGAGTAGGGGTGTGTGAGTACTCGATAATAATCAAGAACTCGGTCTTTTTTGAGGTCGAGTAATCGAACTAGACCTACTAGAATACTTGTTGATTACCGAGTACCAAAAAATTGCATATTCGAGTACCCGACTACTCGAATAAGCTGCTCTCTAAACTCGTCGAGTATTTGTTTTTTTTTTCTATCCTCGTTGCTTCAAAGTTCAAAGAGGGGTTTTTACAACTTTTTGTGGGCCAATAAACGGTACCTATACAAAGTTATGGAAACTGTGGTTCATGTAAATTAAAGGAATATTTTTCCGCATTGAAAGTTTCTTTATACTCCTTTTAAATTTAATTACATAATTTCTGAAATAAATCCAGCTCCTAATCAAGTACTCGATAACCCGACTCATTAAAAATATTACTCGTGGTTTTTTTAGTTACTCGACTCGAATAAGAGAAAGTTTCCCCTTAATCAAGTACTCAATTACTCGACTCAAATACTCGATGAAATACTGTGAAATCGATATCTTCTGTCGGTTTACAATTAATTCAGTTTAGTTTAGGGTTTAGCCTATCTGGTTTCCATTTGAAACAAATCAACTGATCTGATAATATCTGAACTTAATTACGGATAATCCGATTGATCTTTTATATTTTATCGGTTCAGATAACACAACTGTTATCTGAGAAGCATTACTCTCTCCCAGATCTGACTTGAACTTGCAACCGAACTGAGATGTACAGTAGGTGCAGAGTGACCAGGGAAAGGCTTGGAAAATGTTATAGGAAAAATATGAATTTTAGAGGCGAATTATAGGAAAATATAGGTATAGAAATAAGCGAATTATAGAAAAATATAGGAAACTAAATAGGAAAATAATATCGGTATACTTTGACTCGAATCACCTAGAATATTGATATTTTTTTGTACACTGCTTTCTTGCATTATTGGATCACTGAGCGGATTTCAAGATTTCGTTCGAAAGTGGCAGTTTTTTCACTACATGTTCTAGGAAACGTACTTGAAAAGTTATCTCAATTTCAAAAGATCGTGGAGGAAAATAGTTGAAAATAAAGGAATTTATAGGAAGGCATTAAAAATATAGGAAAATATAGGAAATATATGAAGTCTGGTCACCCTGTAGGTGGTTTCTTTTCACTTGTTCCGGGATTTCGGAGTAGGGTTCAGACCTTTTCACGCGAGCCAACTTTTCAAATCCAAATGTTGAGTCAGCAAAAATGGATCATTGATCCATTTTGTTCTCGCGTACTTTTTTTGGTGGATCAACTCATCGAACTTTTATTCACACGAACAAACTATATAGTTAACTCATCTAGCTGGGTCAAAAAGTTGGCTCGTGTGAAAAGGCCTTAAGAAGAGTAACGATATGACGTCATTTTACTCCGATTCTGTGGTGGAGAATAGTTTGAGTCGGACTAAAACGTTATTCCAAAATGGCTGCCTGTGACCTTTTTTCAGAAGTAGTAAAAAGAGTAGCCCTAATACTCCGGAACAAGCGAATAGTTTATGGGCCTGAAGAGTACACTTTATGGGCCTGAAGAGTACACTTTATGGGCCTGAAGAGTACACTTTATGGGCCTGAAGAGTACACTTTATGGGCCTGAAGAGTACACTTTATGGGCCTGAAGAGTACACTTTTAGTCCGAGAACCACCTATAATCGGCCTTGGCAGTACTTAGTATATTTTGAATTGGATATATTTCGATACTAAAGGCTTCTGCGCTGATCTATACTCGAGAGGTAGTTCACTCCGTTGAGTATTAAAACACCCTCTGAATAAATCACGATTAAATCGGATTAAAATCAAATCTGTAGTTTTGGCTGTAAATAGATTAAAAATTATCAAATAATTATTACATTTTTAATCTTGATTATTAGGACACCATGTAATGCCCTTCGACTATAAGTGCATAATATTGTTACGTAAGTGTGACACTTCCTATTTTTCACTTGCAAAGTTTTACTGACAGCTATTCACAAGACAGACTGCAATACGGGCTTCGTCGCCGTTTTGGGTCCGCTCGCTAACGCGCCTTTGACAGCGCCTCGCTAGGGGGAGATTTTCTTCATGTGATGACGTCACTCCGTTACTAGCTCTCACTAAAATATTCCCCAAAGTGATAAACTTAAGGAACGATATTATAGACTTATGGTCATACTTATTGAAATTATGTTACTTATGATGCGAGTAACACGTCAAGACAGACATCGCTTTATTTTTATGTCAAGCAATTCATTTTATTTATTATTTTAGCAGGAACAAAATTACAATTATATCGCAAAAAAAGTAGGATAGAAAGAAAAAAATATTTAGTATGTACGTAAACTGTGTGAATAATTGGACTAATTTCAATAAATCATCCTTTATTATCTTTCTCTTAACTGTGTTTTATTTTAGCATAAAATATCCCGCGTCCAATTCTCAAGCAGCAGCACCGGCAAATGAAACATGGAAAAGCTCATCGACGTCACTAGAAATAGATTTCGAGCGCGCTTCAACAAATTTTCCACTCTGACGACCTCCGTAAAGGACAATTCTCAATACGGGACGTCTTACACCGTTCTCTAGCTATGTCCGTCGGATTCCACATTTATTCGCTTTCCAAAACGGAAACCACGCCATTTTTAACATAACACGACGGGTAATTTGTTTCTTAATGATTTTAAACTTAGGTGAAATCGTAATTAAAGGGGAACGGCCAAGCTTTTCCAAATATGGCCTTATTTCCGAATCAAAAGATTAACAAGACGTTGAATATACTAACACGTACCTTTTTTTGTCTTGAAAAAATATCTTTTTGCCCAAAAAGTTGAAACGAAAAAAAAAACACCAGGCGTGTTTGGGTTTGAATTTTCGCCGCCATCTTAGGGGCTGCCGCCAGCGCCCCTAACCCCGTATGAGCGATTTACGAACTATCCTAACTTTTAAAATCGCGCGATTTAGGCTTAGGTCTCTTATAACTGGAACGCGCCGCGCGTGCGAAACAAATCTTTTGCGTCTTCAGCAGCGCGCGCTTTTACGTTGTTTTTCTGTCTCACTGACTTCTCACCAGGTGTCGCGGCGGACGCGCACTTTTCGATTTCCCGAAATTTCTTTATTTTATTAAAAATTAACCACTCAATATTGTTTGATGCAGTTTTCACCATAAATTTTAGTTTTTAATGGGCTATAAGGCTATCTAACTGGTTAAAGCTTAACCATTCCCCTTTAACTGTAAATGTTAATTTTGCAATTATCTAATTATATAAGTATAATAATTAAATTGGAAGAATCAAGCTTCAACTAGTAGCTTGAGCGTGTAAACGATGAAAATAATAATTTTATGGTGAATATCGCATTAAAACAAATTAAGCGGTTGATTGTAATTATTTTTTTAAGTTGTATTATCTTCACGTCAGCGCTTTCTTCTGAAACTTTGACGATCATTAAATAGCGTTCTCCGAGTCCCGTTGGTAACCATGACGACCCGGCCACCACGTGATATAGATCGTGCTTACAGCGCATGCGCGTCAGTATTAACTCATGCCAGTTTGTTTTTGCGTCTTCCACCACGGCCAACTTTGATTTCTCGCGCATCTCTCGCGCTACAGCGGCCATCTCATTCGTTGACGTTCCTGTGTTAACCTATGAGCAAAAGATGTGTATGACGTCAGCGCCCCTAGCGGATTATTATTTTTAGTATAGTTTTTACATTGGGGACAATATAACCACCGAGCGTGGCGCTGAACTCCTACACATTATAGTACAGTTTATATGGGGAAAATCCTTGCTCGCGGAATTTCGACGAATGTGTTGGCCGTAGTAGCGCGAAAAGCGCGTGATCAAAGTTGGCCGTGCTTCCGCCGAGTGACTCTGCCGGTAGGGTTCCGAGGATATTCCTATTAAAACAAAAGGGCCTTATAGCGATTCAGATTGACACCGAAACGGAGATTACTATTTTGGAACAATTAACGCACTTTATAGTTTAATGTAGGTGTTTTTCATCTTAATTAGGGCCTCGGTCAACTTAAATAAGTCGGTATTTAAGATAATAAAAATCAACTTATTCGCCTAAAAACTGGATGGTACCAAAGAAATGTAGGATTGCGTAATACAATTTCCAAAATCACAACCTTTAATCATTACTAAAGCCAAGATGATAAAAAACCTCGAACCCTAGATTTGAATTCTGAGAGCTTTCCGATTGTAGTTTTGTAACGAAGCGTTTAACCAACAAACACAAGGAGAACGCAGCTAGCCTTTAAACACGCTAACGAAGGGTTGTGTACGAATTTCATTGGACGAGCGTCACGAGCCTTTACGCTGAACGTTTTACGGGCGGGGGGGAAGACAATTTCCGAATTTTCCCCTTCCGACGGCAGCAGGCGCTAATTAAGCGTCTAGCCAATGAAAAATGTACGCAAGAAAATCCACGACTTTTGACGGGTTGCGTTCTCCTTGTGTGGGGTGCTGTGTTTGTTGCTCCTAGCTGCCATAGTCTTATCATGGCCAGCTCTGATGACTCGCTGTTGCGCGAACAGCGCGTCATCAAAGTTGACCGTAGCCTTATCTATAGTTGGTTGCCATATTGGAACTCGGCAGCATGACGTATATAATACGTAACCCATGCTTTTTCCAATTGGAAAAAACGATTACCATCATGGCGTCCATAGCCAAAGACACGGCGTGACGCCAGGCTGCCAAGTCCCTATTATCTTTGACCACGTCTCTAACCGCGAATCAAGTAGCGACGACTTGTTTTACCGAGTTAAGCACCTTAGTCTTGTTTGGATCTTATGTCCTAAGTCGGGTTTTGAAATTCGAGTCTCGTCGCGTGGAGCCCGCTAGATCGAAGTAAAAGAGTACCTATAATCATCGTACAATAAAACAAGATGTTCCGGACATTTCAGTACACACATTCCTCCCGATGTATTAAATATATTTTAAATATTTAATTTAAATTTGAAGAAATTTCCAATCATCTTGTACGTTAACTTAACAAACCCAAAAGGAATTTTATCGAAAAAGAATTTTTTGAGTTACCTGGTTTTGGAAATAAGGTAGCGCATACGCGTTAATTTCAAATGGTTACCAAACAAACCGAATTTTTCGAGTTACCTGGTTTAGGAAATATAGTAGCGAAACGAGTTAATTTAAATTGATTTCAAAAAAAACTAATTTTTCGAGTGACCTGGTTTTGGAAATAAGGTAGCGAAACGAGTTAATTAATCGATTTCCAAACAAACCGAATTTTTCGAGTTACCTGGTTTTGGAAATAAGGTAGCGCAAACGCGTTAATTTCAAATGGTTTCCAAATAAACCGAATTTTTCGAGTTACCTGGTTTTGGAAATAAGGTAGCGCAAACGCGTTAATTTCAAATGGTTTCCAAATAAACCGAATTTTTCGAGTTACCTTGTTTTGGAAATAAGGTAGCGCAAACGCGTTAATTTCAAATGGTTTCCAAATAAACCGAATTTTTTGAGTTACCGGGTTTTGGAAATGAGGTAGCGACACGCGAATGACTTTTTTCGGAGTTAGATGGCGCCTGTATCAAATGGCAAGAAATTCAAATATCACAATAGCGCGTATGCGGGTCGGTTGGGTCCCGCGAATTGGCCAGAAATCTCACTTAAAATTAAAATTTGTTAATGCAACCGAAAACGTAGTTCGCAATTAATCAGTACTAACTAAAAATATAATTTACAACAAAGTCAGTCTTACAAGGAGACTACCCGAGGTGGTTATCGCCGATTTTGTTGAAACTCGGGGGTTAGGTAGACCTTATGGTAGTATGAAAATTCGCAAAGGGAAAAGTTGCAATGGGATTTTATAGGTTACCCAAATTTTGTTAAAATTTAACTAAAATTGATCAATTTTAGCCAAAATCATTGATCAATTTTACCCAAAATAGGTCAAATTAATCTTTTTGGGTACGTTTTGAAAATAAAATTTTTTCAAATTTTTTAAGTAAGTATAAGTACCCTGTGAAACCGACAAAATCCCATGCTTTTTTAAATGGAGATTTTTTGTTTTGAGAGATCAAAAACATTTTCGGTTGCCATGGGAAAACTAAAGCCCATTGCAACTTTTCCCTTTGGCAATTTTCATACTACCATAAGGTCTACCTAACCCCCGAGTTTCAACAAAATCGGTGATAACCACCTCGGGTAGTCTCCTTTGTTAGTTCAAAAAAGATATGTATATTTTAGGTTGAAAATCGCTAGAAATTAAATCGCCAACAATTACTAAAATGGGCAAATGCCCCCACTTCCAGGGCCCCGATCTCACAAATGATAACAATGCCGGCGTGGACATGATATTTTCAATTGATTAACGTATCATGTGTTGTTTTGAAAATTTTTAAAACGGTTTACACGGCGCGCGATATTTTTCATGCAGATCGCGTTTTATATATTATTCACGTACAATCGCGCTTAAATTCTAATATTTTATACACATAATACTTCATAATTTTAAAGGGTTAATACATTCCAATATAAGTTCCAACATGTGTCTTTGTAAGAGAAATCGTGTGAACACTGGCTGCGGCGGCGGCGGCGGTGGTGGCGCGGCGGACACCATACGTGAAACTAATACACACAAATCCTTTAGGATTGCGTGTAAAAAAAAAAACAGAAATAAAAGATGAAAATCCAATAAAAATTGTAAGACACTGTGAGTTACAAAGTCACCGCGGACACAATTGAAACTACGTGCAGCGACTAAGCATCGCTTTTGCAACGAACAGTATGACCGTTGAGCCTTCAGAAAGTTACGAAAGTTCTCCCAAAATTAGCTTTTTATTTTCAATTCTTTCATTGGCATTCCAACAAGTCGCGTATCCTTTAAAATTAATTAATTTTAATTTAATA
Source organism: Leiobunum rupestre (assembly GCF_980474605.1). Classification (NCBI taxonomy): domain Eukaryota; kingdom Metazoa; phylum Arthropoda; class Arachnida; order Opiliones; family Sclerosomatidae; genus Leiobunum; species Leiobunum rupestre. The sequence continues at coordinate 41,608,700 of NC_143389.1, forward strand.
TGTAGATTTTTCGGGAGGAAATGAGATTGGAAAACTATTCTTCATTCCGTTTATTTTATAAAATAATTAACTAATGAGTTAATAATGTTTTTTTTTTAGAGAAAACTCGAATTTAATTGGAGCTGAATTGTATTTTTGCTTTCTTCAAGGAAAGGTGGTGTTTCTCCATCCATCTTAGGCTGAGGATGGAGAGGAATTCTCGTCATTAATAAAACGAAACTATTTTAATATCCTCCTTGAATCCTTCTCGTTTTTTGGCCTTTCTATAATCTCTCATATTAATGATAGCCTTCACGATCGAATGATGCGATGGAGCTATAAATCATAAATCACGGTGCCAGGGGCCCAGCGCTTACGTACACGCCAGATTCATCCTATAAGGGTACAGGGAAAGGGTACAGTTTACTCTCTACGTATCTGCCTTTAAATAACGTTGCTATAGGTTTCGTGCGTAGTTTAAATTTTGGTCATAAGTATCGCCGCCTACCGACTGAGTATTAAATTAAATATATGAAAGCTGTCTGCTACTCTGCTCGTTCAAAATTCTCTCCGCGCAACAGCTGGAAGTTCAACCGAAAATCATAGAAATTCAAAAGTCGTCTGCAATTTCTTCACATATTTAGTTGACGGGTATTAAGGCAGATGGCGCTATATTTCCTAAGTTCGAAGCCTATATTACGAGTTATTTTAAATTTAAATTTATGGCGTATTTTCTAATATGAGGCAGGTCTCTTATTAAACTAAATATAATTTTAAATGATTAAATTTTAGCTCAAATTATTGGTTGAAAAAAATATTTTTTTATCCGGAAAATTACCGGGGCCTTTTTTCCGGAAAATATTCCGTATTTTTACAGGGGCCTTTTTTCCGGAAAATATTCCGTATTTTTACAGGGGCCTTTTTTCCGGAAAATATTCCGTATTTTTACAGGGGCCTTTTTTCCGGAAAATATTCCGTATTTTTACAGGGGCCTTTTTTCCGGAAAATATTCCGTATTTTTACAGGGGCCTTTTTTCCGGAAAATATTCCGTATTTTTACAGGGGCCTTTTTTCCGGAAAATATTCCGTATTTTTACAGGGGCCTTTTTTCCGGAAAATATTCCGTATTTTTACAGGGGCCTTTTTTCCGGAAAATATTCCGTATTTTTACAGGGGCCTTTTTTCCGGAAAATATTCCGTATTTTTACAGGGGCCTTTTTTCCGGAAAATATTCCGTATTTTTACAGGGGCCTTTTTTCCGGAAAATATTCCGTATTTTTCAGAAAAAAAAGAAAAAAGAGGTTTTCATTCCATGATTAGCCTAATAGTTTTCGAAAATTTAAATTTCGCGGCATTTTCACCTCATTTTGTCGAATCTAAAAGTAAAACTAAACCTCTAGACTATAAGTATAAATAAATAAATTCTTGTTCCTTCCTAGGGACCTAATTCACTTAATAATTTGTCCATACAAATGTAGTTTGCTAACAGCTTAGCTCATTCTTCCGTAGAACCCTTCCCAAAGACAAAATAATAATAAAAATTAATATACATTAAAACAAAAAGATGAAACGCAACTTTTGCGCTTTTAATATTAAGAAGTAAGCACCTTAAATCTGGCCATGATAAAGAGCCGCTTCTTCATTCTCAAGAAAGAAATCTGGCCACTCTTCCCGAGACATCGTTAAGCCTTTTCTTTCCCTAAAAAATATATGATAAATAATAAAGGTTTTGGAAACAAAATTCCATAGCTGATATAAGACTTTCGGCTATAAAGTTGAAAATATTCTGGGGTTTCGAGTGGGTCTATAATATATATAGGCCTTGGTAGGGAAATAAAATATTAGTTTTAGGGGTGGAGGACTGAGCCTATGTGTTTGGACCGCGTCACATTTATCGCTTACGCGCGCTATTGAGCATTATTCTTAGCGGCGACTTTAAGCGGGGCCAGGGCCAGCTGGGCCTTTCCTATCTAAGACCCTATATAGAATTAATATCTTTCGGACAGAGAGGAAAGGGAATATTATTTAAGATATAGTTTAAGAAAATGGCTTATCCGTGAGCCTTTATTCCTTGGGGTGCCTATTTTATTGACTACTCTTTCCCCTCTGGCCGAATTTAAATGCTTAAGGGACCCAGTATTAGGAGGAACTGCTACGAGAACGTCAGAAAATGATAAGAGTATTTGATATTCTCGTTTTCTTTTTCAGGGAATTCCAAACTGAAAGGATTTAACACTAAAAAATGAGATGACAAAATTCTCTGACCAGACCCTTTTACATCAACAAACATTTCGGACTTAAAAGACCCCATTTGGGTAAATACATTAGAATATGTAAATAATATTCACTTTAAATTTTGTTACGCCGTTGCCGAAAAGTTTTAAAAACGGGCTTATATAGTTTTTTATAAAATATTATTTGGTCGTCTGGGAACACCGTTCTCCTAACCTTTGACAGACACGATGTATTTTCCAGTGTTTTTATAAAATATTATTTGGTCGTCTGGGAACACCGTTCTCCTAGCCTTTGACAGACACGATGTATTTTCCAGTGATGGGCACTTTTATTTATAAAAAACCCGCTCAACTCGTTTGTTTGATATCCACTTAAACTCGAGAAATTAAAATTGACGATCATCTCTTTTCGCTCGTTTTTGAGAGAAGAAAATGGCACTCCTCTCTTTTCGCTCGGTTATGAGAGGAGAAAATGGCACTCTTCTCTTTTCACTCATTTTTGAGAGGAGAAAATGGCACTACTCTCTCTTCACTCATTTCTGAGAAGAGAAAATGGCACTCCTCTCTTTTCGCTCGGTTATGAGAGGAGAAAATGGCACTCTTCTCTTTTCACTCATTTTTGAGAGGAGAAAATGGCACTACTCTCTCTTCACTCATTTCTGAGAAGAGAAAATGGCACTCCTCTCTTTTCGCTCGGTTATGAGAGGAGAAAATGGCACTCTTCTCTTTTCACTCATTTTTGAGAGGAGAAAATGGCACTACTCTCTCTTCACTCATTTCTGAGAAGAGAAAATGGCACTCCTCTCTTTTCGCTCGGTTATGAGAGGAGAAAATGGCACTCTTCTCTTTTCACTCATTTTTGAGAGGAGAAAATGGCACTACTCTCTCTTCACTCATTTCTGAGAAGAGAAAATGGCACTCCTCTCTTTTCGCTCGGTTATGAGAGGAGAAAATGGCACTCTTCTCTTTTCACTCATTTTTGAGAGGAGAAAATGGCACTACTCTCTCTTCACTCATTTCTGAGAAGAGAAAATGGCACTCCTCTCTTTTCGCTCGGTTATGAGAGGAGAAAATGGCACTCTTCTCTTTTCACTCATTTTTGAGAGGAGAAAATGGCACTACTCTCTCTTCACTCATTTCTGAGAAGAGAAAATGGCACTCCTCTCTTTTCGCTCGGTTATGAGAGGAGAAAATGGCACTCTTCTCTTTTCACTCATTTTTGAGAGGAGAAAATGGCACTACTCTCTCTTCACTCATTTCTGAGAAGAGAAAATGGCACTCCTCTCTTTTCGCTCGGTTATGAGAGGAGAAAATGGCACTCTTCTCTTTTCACTCATTTTTGAGAGGAGAAAATGGCACTACTCTCTCTTCACTCATTTCTGAGAAGAGAAAATGGCACTCCTCTCTTTTCGCTCGGTTATGAGAGGAGAAAATGGCACTCTTCTCTTTTCACTCATTTTTGAGAGGAGAAAATGGCACTACTCTCTCTTCACTCATTTCTGAGAAGAGAAAATGGCACTCCTCTCTTTTCGCTCGGTTATGAGAGGAGAAAATGGCACTCTTCTCTTTTCACTCATTTTTGAGAGGAGAAAATGGCACTACTCTCTCTTCACTCATTTCTGAGAAGAGAAAATGGCACTCCTCTCTTTTCGCTCGGTTATGAGAGGAGAAAATGGCACTCTTCTCTTTTCACTCATTTTTGAGAGGAGAAAATGGCACTACTCTCTCTTCACTCATTTCTGAGAAGAGAAAATGGCACTCCTCTCTTTTCGCTCGGTTATGAGAGGAGAAAATGGCACTCTTCTCTTTTCACTCATTTTTGAGAGGAGAAAATGGCACTACTCTCTCTTCACTCATTTCTGAGAAGAGAAAATGGCACTCCTCTCTTTTCGCTCGGTTATGAGAGGAGAAAATGGCACTCTTCTCTTTTCACTCATTTTTGAGAGGAGAAAATGGCACTACTCTCTCTTCACTCATTTCTGAGAAGAGAAAATGGCACTCCTCTCTTTTCGCTCGGTTATGAGAGGAGAAAATGGCACTCTTCTCTTTTCACTCATTTTTGAGAGGAGAAAATGGCACTACTCTCTCTTCACTCATTTCTGAGAAGAGAAAATGGCACTCCTCTCTTTTCGCTCGGTTATGAGAGGAGAAAATGGCACTCTTCTCTTTTCACTCATTTTTGAGAGGAGAAAATGGCACTACTCTCTCTTCACTCATTTCTGAGAAGAGAAAATGGCACTCCTCTCTTTTCGCTCGGTTATGAGAGGAGAAAATGGCACTCTTCTCTTTTCACTCATTTTTGAGAGGAGAAAATGGCACTACTCTCTCTTCACTCATTTCTGAGAAGAGAAAATGGCACTCCTCTCTTTTCGCTCGGTTATGAGAGGAGAAAATGGCACTCTTCTCTTTTCACTCATTTTTGAGAGGAGAAAATGGCACTACTCTCTCTTCACTCATTTCTGAGAAGAGAAAATGGCACTCCTCTCTTTTCGCTCGGTTATGAGAGGAGAAAATGGCACTCTTCTCTTTTCACTCATTTTTGAGAGGAGAAAATGGCACTACTCTCTCTTCACTCATTTCTGAGAAGAGAAAATGGCACTCCTCTCTTTTCGCTCGGTTATGAGAGGAGAAAATGGCACTCTTCTCTTTTCACTCATTTTTGAGAGGAGAAAATGGCACTACTCTCTCTTCACTCATTTCTGAGAAGAGAAAATGGCACTCCTCTCTTTTCGCTCGGTTATGAGAGGAGAAAATGGCACTCTTCTCTTTTCACTCATTTTTGAGAGGAGAAAATGGCACTACTCTCTCTTCACTCATTTCTGAGAAGAGAAAATGGCACTCCTCTCTTTTCGCTCGGTTATGAGAGGAGAAAATGGCACTCTTCTCTTTTCACTCATTTTTGAGAGGAGAAAATGGCACTACTCTCTCTTCACTCATTTCTGAGAAGAGAAAATGGCACTCCTCTCTTTTCGCTCGGTTATGAGAGGAGAAAATGGCACTCTTCTCTTTTCACTCATTTTTGAGAGGAGAAAATGGCACTACTCTCTCTTCACTCATTTCTGAGAAGAGAAAATGGCACTCCTCTCTTTTCGCTCGGTTATGAGAGGAGAAAATGGCACTCTTCTCTTTTCACTCATTTTTGAGAGGAGAAAATGGCACTACTCTCTCTTCACTCATTTCTGAGAAGAGAAAATGGCACTCCTCTCTTTTCGCTCGGTTATGAGAGGAGAAAATGGCACTCTTCTCTTTTCACTCATTTTTGAGAGGAGAAAATGGCACTACTCTCTCTTCACTCATTTCTGAGAAGAGAAAATGGCACTCCTCTCTTTTCGCTCGGTTATGAGAGGAGAAAATGGCACTCTTCTCTTTTCACTCATTTTTGAGAGGAGAAAATGGCACTACTCTCTCTTCACTCATTTCTGAGAAGAGAAAATGGCACTCCTCTCTTTTCGCTCGGTTATGAGAGGAGAAAATGGCACTCTTCTCTTTTCACTCATTTTTGAGAGGAGAAAATGGCACTACTCTCTCTTCACTCATTTCTGAGAAGAGAAAATGGCACTCCTCTCTTTTCGCTCGGTTATGAGAGGAGAAAATGGCACTCTTCTCTTTTCACTCATTTTTGAGAGGAGAAAATGGCACTACTCTCTCTTCACTCATTTCTGAGAAGAGAAAATGGCACTCCTCTCTTTTCGCTCGGTTATGAGAGGAGAAAATGGCACTCTTCTCTTTTCACTCATTTTTGAGAGGAGAAAATGGCACTACTCTCTCTTCACTCATTTCTGAGAAGAGAAAATGGCACTCCTCTCTTTTCGCTCGGTTATGAGAGGAGAAAATGGCACTCTTCTCTTTTCACTCATTTTTGAGAGGAGAAAATGGCACTACTCTCTCTTCACTCATTTCTGAGAAGAGAAAATGGCACTCCTCTCTTTTCGCTCGGTTATGAGAGGAGAAAATGGCACTCTTCTCTTTTCACTCATTTTTGAGAGGAGAAAATGGCACTACTCTCTCTTCACTCATTTCTGAGAAGAGAAAATGGCACTCCTCTCTTTTCGCTCGGTTATGAGAGGAGAAAATGGCACTCTTCTCTTTTCACTCATTTTTGAGAGGAGAAAATGGCACTACTCTCTCTTCACTCATTTCTGAGAAGAGAAAATGGCACTCCTCTCTTTTCGCTCGGTTATGAGAGGAGAAAATGGCACTCTTCTCTTTTCACTCATTTTTGAGAGGAGAAAATGGCACTACTCTCTCTTCACTCATTTCTGAGAAGAGAAAATGGCACTCCTCTCTTTTCGCTCGGTTATGAGAGGAGAAAATGGCACTCTTCTCTTTTCACTCATTTTTGAGAGGAGAAAATGGCACTACTCTCTCTTCACTCATTTCTGAGAAGAGAAAATGGCACTCCTCTCTTTTCGCTCGGTTATGAGAGGAGAAAATGGCACTCTTCTCTTTTCACTCATTTTTGAGAGGAGAAAATGGCACTACTCTCTCTTCACTCATTTCTGAGAAGAGAAAATGGCACTCCTCTCTTTTCGCTCGGTTATGAGAGGAGAAAATGGCACTCTTCTCTTTTCACTCATTTTTGAGAGGAGAAAATGGCACTACTCTCTCTTCACTCATTTCTGAGAAGAGAAAATGGCACTCCTCTCTTTTCGCTCGGTTATGAGAGGAGAAAATGGCACTCTTCTCTTTTCACTCATTTTTGAGAGGAGAAAATGGCACTACTCTCTCTTCACTCATTTCTGAGAAGAGAAAATGGCACTCCTCTCTTTTCGCTCGGTTATGAGAGGAGAAAATGGCACTCTTCTCTTTTCACTCATTTTTGAGAGGAGAAAATGGCACTACTCTCTCTTCACTCATTTCTGAGAAGAGAAAATGGCACTCCTCTCTTTTCGCTCGGTTATGAGAGGAGAAAATGGCACTCTTCTCTTTTCACTCATTTTTGAGAGGAGAAAATGGCACTACTCTCTCTTCACTCATTTCTGAGAAGAGAAAATGGCACTCCTCTCTTTTCGCTCGGTTATGAGAGGAGAAAATGGCACTCTTCTCTTTTCACTCATTTTTGAGAGGAGAAAATGGCACTACTCTCTCTTCACTCATTTCTGAGAAGAGAAAATGGCACTCCTCTCTTTTCGCTCGGTTATGAGAGGAGAAAATGGCACTCTTCTCTTTTCACTCATTTTTGAGAGGAGAAAATGGCACTACTCTCTCTTCACTCATTTCTGAGAAGAGAAAATGGCACTCCTCTCTTTTCGCTCGGTTATGAGAGGAGAAAATGGCACTCTTCTCTTTTCACTCATTTTTGAGAGGAGAAAATGGCACTACTCTCTCTTCACTCATTTCTGAGAAGAGAAAATGGCACTCCTCTCTTTTCGCTCGGTTATGAGAGGAGAAAATGGCACTCTTCTCTTTTCACTCATTTTTGAGAGGAGAAAATGGCACTACTCTCTCTTCACTCATTTCTGAGAAGAGAAAATGGCACTCCTCTCTTTTCGCTCGGTTATGAGAGGAGAAAATGGCACTCTTCTCTTTTCACTCATTTTTGAGAGGAGAAAATGGCACTACTCTCTCTTCACTCATTTCTGAGAAGAGAAAATGGCACTCCTCTCTTTTCGCTCGGTTATGAGAGGAGAAAATGGCACTCTTCTCTTTTCACTCATTTTTGAGAGGAGAAAATGGCACTACTCTCTCTTCACTCATTTCTGAGAAGAGAAAATGGCACTCCTCTCATTTCGCTCTTCTCTTGTCATTCTTTTTTGAGAGGGGAAAATGTTTGCTCCTCTCTTTTCGCTCATTTTTGAGAGGAAGTATTGGCGCTCTTCTGTTTTCGTTCTTTTTTGATATTTCAAAATTGTGCTCTTCTCTTTACATTATTTTTTGAGAGCAGAGAACGGTACTCCTCTCTTTTCACTCATTTTTGAGAGTCGATATTGGCGTTCTTCTCTTTCCGCTTGTTTTTGAGCGGTGAAAATTGTAGCTCCTCTCTTTTCGCCCATTTTTGAGAGGAGAAAATGGCACTCCTCTCTTTTCGCTCATTTTTGAGAGGCTAAATTGGCAATATATCTAATAAATAAAATGTACTCGCTTACGAAATTCGTCGACCAATGGAATTTGCACTTGAATTCTTCTTTTGAACGGAGCTATGAATGACTACACTGTACCGTAAAGCGCAACAACAGAAGGTTTATCTACATAGCTATTTCGACCAAATACGCCAGACTTTGAAATCGTATTGCCTGTTTCATTGAAAGAACGTACGGCGGAGTACGGGCTACGAATAGAACCGGCGGAGTTGTATACGTATAGAACGCCGTAATGGCCACCGACTTTACCCCGTTAGCGTCCCTTCGCGCTCGTATTTCCGAGTTAAGCCTTGACTGAAAAACTTCTAAAAACAAACTAAAGGTGTCAGAAGATACGTTTTTTGGTTGTTATCCTGGCAAAGTAAGGTTCGCGAAGGCTCATTCTCCGACGGAATAAACTTCCGTTGACAGCGGCTCGCCTTAAGATATGGAACGGGGGGAAACCCATAACTTAACATTTATTTTTATACCGCCATCTCTCGGAGATTTGGGTGTTGAAGCGTGTCTTCGGAAATATATTTTTCCTTTTTTTTTTGACCGAGTCGAATCCGAGTACGAGTACGGTGGTACCGGTTGCGAGGCTCTTCGACTCCGGAAAAAAAAACGGAGTCGTCTTGTATATAGATTTCAGACTACTCGGAAACGGTTTTAATATCAACTTTGATTTTAGCGCCAAAATTTCGAATTTGAAAGTTTTTTCCCGGGTGCTAGATAATTGAAGTTTAGTATTTTCTTTTGAGGAAATACTTATAAATATTTGAATCAAGGAAAAAGATATATAACCTAACGTCCCCTCCCCCCTACAACGTCGAGGAAGTCGGTGTAGAAATAAAGAAAAAAAAACATCTAAGCTAGGTACATTTTAGATTGGTTCGAAAAACCAATCATGGAACTTTTGCTTTTCAATCGATATATTCGTATATGAATTCGGAGTTTATTCAAAGGCGAGGGAAAGGGTAAAGTTCTTATCACTCGCCTTTTGCCCAAACACTTCCTTTGTTCTCTATTTCGAGCGTGAAGGTGGTAAAGGCAGCGCAGACTGAATTTAAAGCGTGTGAGAGGTCCGTTACGAAGAGTCGCGTTTGCGTCGGCTAGTTTTATTTTTGTACGGAAGGGGGCGTTGAAGTCGCCGCCTTTAATCTTGGGACTGCAGCTTATGCGTAATTAGTTTATCGGAGCGGAGACATCTTCAAAGTAATAACAGGTAGTGGAGCGGGTAATTGTTATAGCCCGCCTCGCTCCGTTCCGCTCCCACCATGGCTCGCTCCGATCTCCACATTAGACCGCTTAAGCTCGCCCTAGAAAACGCCTGGCTACAACGTGTAGCAATGAAGCCGTAGCTTCATCGCGCGCAAACGGTTTACCTTACACGTTTTCTAGCCCGGTCTATTAATTAAGGCTGGCGTCTTTTAAATTGCCTCTTAACAGCGCTGACCATCGCAGCGTGCCAATGTCAAGCAAGTCGAGATACGTTCAATTATATTAGAAATAAGAAGCCACCTGTTTAAAGGCATTAAAAGTCGCTTGATAGCTTGGGTGGTGCCAAGGGTATTAGCCTAGCTGATTATTATTAGAATAATCAGCTAGGCTAATAGCCAAAGCACCACCTTAGACCTCAGTCATCTAGCGACTTTTAAAGCCATTAACTCAGGTGGCCGGGTTCTACCGCGTAGGAGGGTGGTGGAAAGCCACGCGAGCCAACAGCTCCCTACACTCACTATTACCGTTAACCTCTAAAAAAATTTATGGGAAGGTGAAACAAAAGAACTCAGGGGAAAACCCCTTTAACCAGTGCGGAGGGAACTTTCAAAACTCAACGTGGTTCCGAGTTTTCAGCCAGTGCCACATGCTCGGATCGAACCTGGCTCCTTTTACTGCCAGGCGAAAGTGCTAACCTCTATTATTATATTATTATTTATTATTATTATTATTAAGCCTTGAATGTTTTCAGGTAAGGCTGACTTATTACTCAATTTTTTTTAAGAATCCTTTTAGAATATTTCCATCATATAATTATAATTATCGTCATTATTCTAGATATAATACCAAAATCTCTTTTTTTTTTCTCAAAAAGGCTGTTTTCGACTTGCTTGACTTTTTCTCTAATCCAGCTTGGGAAATAACCGAAAAAACTACGGCTACTGTCTTGTATCTCTTATTTCGCTGCCGGATGCAGTATAATCAGCGTCGAAAGGTTAAATGAGTAAGGCGTATGTTTGGAGTTAGTACTCTATGAGATATCACAATAGTGACATTTTATCGCTTATTACTTCAATATGGCTGTCCAGGGAATCATAAATATCGCCTTTTAATTTATTCTTATCTCCGCCCCAAAGTAAGTAAATTATAAACTAAGAGTTTTTTCATGTTTAGAAGTGTTGAAAGGGTAATACATTATATAGAAACTAAATTTATTCGGCAAAAATTATGTTTAAAGTGTGACTTACAACGTCTATTTTAAATAGTTTTTAAAAATATTTAGGAATAAAAATTTGGGAACGTATTCTAACAAAACCTATTAATTTATGTTATACCATTCTCATAAGAAAAGATACAAAATGAATAGTTTTGAGTTGTTCGTTAAATTTAAGATTTATTAAAACAATAACTAAAAATAAAATAATAAAAATTTGTTCTGAACAAATTCAAGAATGCTTAGTTTTATCTCCACAAGAAAAGGGATCCGAGACGGCATACATCATCAGATTCGCGGGGTTTTCCCCGAAGAATATATCTCTCAGAAATATAAAGCTAAACTTAATTGCTTGAAAGGGAAACTCGGATTCGGAATAATCACAAAACGCGAATCGATAGACCTCGGCGTTTTTCGTTTATCGTCGATTTAGCAATTCTAAAACTATGAAACCAGCGGCTGAGAACAAACGGGCCGGTCAGATTGTAGTGATTAGATAGCGTAGCGGTAGCTTCGAACAGAACTCCCAGGACATTCGCGATTATTACTTCGGCTGCTTAGCCTCTCAATTACTCCAGTCGCCGAAAGTTTCCTTCATCAGCGATATTGAGAAGTGAGACGATTAATAAGCGCGCGTTGGCCTCGCTCTAAATGTACGCTCATCGCGCCACCTATCGTGAAATAGAAAGCTGGCCTCTCCTAATTAAAATCACCCGCCAGAAGGTGAAAAAGAGTAATAAAACTTTTCGCCTTTGGGGCTGGCTGATTTAATTATCCTCCGGATGTATAGCCAGAGCCACCGTTGAGATTCATATTTCTTAATGAGCGAAAAGTAATTATTACTCTTGCTACCCGAAATTCTAGATGCTCTGGGATTTTCGACTATCCATTCTTCCTCCTACGTCTATTGTATTGTTTTAGGAGGAATAAAATCTAAAGCCTTGTCGTCAACTATTCCCTGGGCACCGATGTTCAGCGTGTGGAACACTTCTACAGGGGCTAGGTGATCAAAAATAGACAAAATATTTTCTTGTATATATATAAACGCGTTTTTATTGGTAATGAGACAAACTCCCCTTACAAAATCCCCCCAAAAAATCCCCCCGGACAAAATCCCCCCGTTGCCGGACAAAATACTCGAATTCTCATAGGGAAAACGATTTTATATAGAGGTAGTTATATCAAGGCTAGCGCACGGGGCGCGCAACGGTTAGGTTAGCCAGGCGCGTAGGCACCGGTTTCATGGGTTATCCGAAGAAAATGGTAATGAGACAAAATCCCCCTTGACAAAATCCCCCATCAAGATCAAAGTGTAGTATCTGTTTTCAGCTTAAAAGCTTATGTAGTATTACAGAGACTGAGATCTGCGTTTATGTAGTATTATTCGGAGACTGAGATCTGCGTTTTTTTTCAGTATATTCTTTTTTGAAGTCTTCGGATTTAATTTTTGATTTTAGCCAAAATGCCGAGAGCAGATACTACACTTTCGTGTTTTCTTAGTTTTGGGGGGATTTTGTCCGGCAACGGGGGGATTTTGTCCGGGGGGGATTTTGACAGGGGGATTTTGTCCGGGGGGATTTTGTTCCATAATCGTTTTTATTACAGACAAAAATATTAACCGTAAAATTAACGCAGATGACCTAGATAGTCATCCAAGAAAGCCTCTGGAAGGAAGGTGTTCAGTATAGACGCGGCATTAAAGCGACCGCGATACGCTGTATTAGCATGAATTTATTCATATTCAACCATGAATATAGAACAATAGGTTATCTACCTGTTACCATAATTATTAAAAAAGGCTGGACTTTCTGCCGATTTACGTCACGACTATTTGAACGAGCCAATCGGAGGTGAAACGAAATGACGCGAAAAATCCCGCGCGCGCTCTGGAGTTACAGTGAGTCAATTTTGCGTCCATTTTCGTTTTTAGACTCCCTAAGTTTTACATTAATTATAGTTTAAAAGGTGCTTTTAAAATGTCCGTTTCTACCAATACGACTAGTTCAAAAGTGAATCTTTTAAAGCCATTCTTTCCACTTCTTGGGATAATTTTAAGAATCTATCATTAGTTCATTTACGTAACTTATCGGACCTAGGCTTAGCATCATTTGAAGTCAAGCTGACTCAAAATATTTATGAACGCAAAATTTTAGGCAGACGACTGTTTCTGATGACGCCACTATGGGCGGGGTTTAAAAGCTCAGCCTTTTAGTTCCACATGATATATATATATATATATATATATATCGAGTGGAACTATTGTTTTCGATGGAAAGTTGTGTGAGGCTGTTGTTGTAGGGGCCCAGGATCTCTAAGTCCGGCACTGGGCGCAACAGCCCCCCATTTACGATTGTGGACGTTTTACGCACTCTAATTATTACCCAACTGACATGAGTGACTTAAAATTTTAATTTCTTATTTAAAATACCTATTTACGTTATCTCTAATGGTGTGCCAGATTACGGTGCCCTAGAAAAATTAGGGTCCCTTGGGCTCTGCATAAACCACATTACCGCTGACGTTCGTTTTTGCCTTACGCAGAGTACGAAAGTTCACAAAAAAATCTAACGGAGAATGGATTATTAATAAATTAGTTTCTATTGGATTTGAGATACGGGACGCAAGTTCACAAAAAATCTCCCGGAGAATGGGTTATTAATAGATTAGTTTCTATTGTATTTGAGTTACGGGACCAAACTTAGAATACAGATAAAGTCTGACGCTATGCTTAACCCTTTTAACACGCTCCGACTCCGAGGATTATTGAGCGTACGCGAATTTTCTTCGTAGTTCCTATTGGATTTGAGATACGGGGCTTAAACTTTGAATATAGGTAAAGAAGCTTACGTTTGACACTATGTTTAACCATATTAACATGTACCAAGGCTTATAACTTATAGAGCCTACATGAATTTTCTTCGTAGTTTGGATTAGATTTGAGATACGGGGCTCAAACTTTGAATGTAGGTAAAGAAGCTTACGTTTGGCACTTTGAGATACGGGGCTCAAACTTTGAATGTAGGTAAAGAAGCTTACGTTTGGCACTTTGAGATACGGGGCTCAAACTTTGAATGTAGGTAAAGAAGCTTACGTTTGGCACTTTGAGACACGGGGCTCAAACTTTGAATGTAGGTAAAGAAGCTTACGTTTGGCACTTTGAGATACGGGGCTCAAACTTTGAATGTAGGTAAAGAAGCTTACGTTTGGCACTTTGAGATACGGGGCTCATACTTTGAATATTGGTAAAGAAGCTTACGTTTGGCACTTTGAGATACGGGGCTCAAACTTTGAATGTAGGTAAAGAAGCTTACGTCTGGCACTTTGAGATACGGGGCTCAAACTTTGAATGTAGGTAAAGAAGATTACGTTTGGCACTTTGAGATACGGGGCTCAAACTTTGAATGTAGGTAAAGAAGATTACGTTTGGCACTTTGAGATACGGGGCTCAAACTTTGAATGTAGGTAAAGAAGATTACGTTTGACACTATTTTTAACCATATTAATATGTGCCAAGGCTTATAAAGAATACATGAAATTTCTTTGTAGTTTGGATATGATTTGAGATACGGGGCTCAAACTTTTAATACAGTTAATAAGCTGAAGCCTGACCCTATGCTTAACTCTTTTAACCCCCGCCAAGGGTTAGTGAGCGGATGCGAATTTTATTCGTAGTTCCTATTAGATTTGAGATACGGAGCTCAAACTTAGAATACAGATACAGAAGCTTACGTCTGACGCTATGCTTAACCCCAACACGCGCCAAGGCTTACGGAAAATTAATTTCACCTCATCGATGTGGAACTAATATTACGGCCTTGGCCAACTTGTTTTGAGTGTGATGGCGCCAGTATCACAGGAGATCTATATTCATGGTACTAGGTATATAAATATATTGTAAGGCAACATTTGAGTTTCATTTCATAATTTTCGCCGTTGAAAAATGCCTTAATAATATTGGTTTACGGAAAGGGGATCGTTCAAATCCAAATTAGAAATTTTCAATTCGTTCGTTTTGAACTATGTCAGTGGCGTACGCAATCTATAGTGTATCGCGGTGTCGTCGTAAAATGTTTACGATCGCTCCGGGAGATTTCGTCGCGTTAAACCGCGTGTTTTGAGGACAAAACAAACGACAAAGGCTTAGCTGACGTCTACGAAGAGTGTATTATCCGGCGGAATAATCTAGAGCAGCGACAGCCTGAGGCGTAAATGTATACGTTGCAGAAATTACGATTATATTCAACTACACGCTCAAAACCAGCCAGTAATCGAAGCCAACGACGAACCTATTATTATATTATTGTCGACTTTGTAGACTAGACTAATCTCGCTCGAAATGGCGTTGGAGAATGACCAAGTTCGGGACTTTATTTATTTTTCGAGACAACTTCCGAAAGTTGGCCTTAACTTTCAGGGTGAATGTAATTAGGGTTTCGAAACTGGGTTATTCCTAATACTTTAGTCTGAAAGTTTGCTTTTATCGTTGTTGTATCCAAGGTTAATCGAATTTCCTGATTATTATAACGCTCTATAACCTAGTTTGGCTTACAATTTGACTACTAGTCTGTAAGGCTGCTATGATAGGGTGTAGACTTAACACCTTTACTTTACGATACGTGTTTTTTTAATTTTGACTCGTCTAGAAATTGTTTTTCGTCTAGTATAATGTTGTGTTTTAGCTGTCGGGTCAGGGTTACAGTACTCGTGAGCACTTTTATGTATATTTGCACTAACAAGGAGACGAACCGACGTGATTTTCACCATTTTTTTTAAATTCGGTGGATAAGCAGACCTTTATGTTATTTGAAATTTCCCAAAAGGAAAAGATTCGACGGGGTTTAGTTTTGCCATGGCAACCAAAAATGTTTTTGATAACTTAAAACCTACTTTCCCCTATGGAAATTAACATGGAGAAATCTCAGATTTTAGTAGTACCCCCTTTGAAAAATTTTAAAATATTAAAAAAAATTATTAAAAAAAAATTGTACATTGGGTAATTTCAGATTAATTTGGGTAAATGCGTGTACATTGGGGTAAATAAGCAATAAGCAATAAGCAAATTGGGTATATACAAATACATTTGGATTATATTATTTAAAATTTCACATTTACCTAAATTTAACCACTTTACTTGAGTTTACCCAAATTTATCCAATTAAATGGCATTTACCAATTTTTACTTCCATAACAAAAATTTAGTAAATTTTACTTGCATTTACCTAATTTACACATTTTACTAATATTTACCAAAATGTACATGCGATTTATCCATAGGGTAAAGAAGATTTTAAGTAATCAGAAACATTTTGGTTTTCCATGGCAAAACTAAACCCGTCGAGACCTTTCCTTTTGGGAAATTTCAAGTTACATGAAGGTCTACTTATCCCCCGAATTTAAACAAAATCGGTGAAAATCACCTCGGGTCGTCTCCTTGTAAGTTTATTAAAATTGTTTTTGCACTAAGTCTCGTTTATTTAATTAGTTATAGTATAAGGTTAAGATCCTGATTGTAGGAGGATGGTCTATCGATTTGGCAAGCCTCACGTGTTTGCGGAGAGACACCGATCTGTTGCCTCGCGGTCAATATCAATATAGTAAGCCAGCATGTTCCGATATACCTTATATAATTTAGCTCTTAACTAATATTCGGACTGAATACGTAGAGACAGAGAGACTATATACGGGAATAGATGATAATTCGATACTTATTCACGGATAATACTAGGCTGTCAAACAGTGGTCAATAAACGGGCGTTCTCTCTCGACATCCATCCTCTTTAGGACTGGCAAGCCTTCCTCCCAATGGCTTCGATGTATTGTTGGAACTCTCTACATCGGGATATAACCCGATATTCGCTAGGAGGAGTTACGATTCTTTCGCCTCTTAGTGTCAGATAGGCCTCGCGTTGAAGTCGAGGCGACGCTAGGCGGCCTCCGTTCTAACCAGACTAAATCGAAAATGGATAGCCCCGCTAATGGCGATTCGCGGGCTGAACCAGTCGTGTCTATCTCGTTCGCTCTCTCTAGTTTTATTAAATTAAGCGTCAACTGAAAATAAACTGAGTTGGTTTTCCAGCTACGGTCTGACACTCTCAATACGGGTATATACCCTAATACGAGCTCAAATGCAATTAAATCTACGTGTCTATTGGAGTTTAATCACGAAGGGCTGTCTTCCATCCGTGGCGCTGATGGACTACATATTTCTATTGGATAAAAGATGTTCTCACGGTCTGTTAGAAGTTTCCCGGGGCTTGTTAGCTACTCATAATCCTCGAACGGTTCCCTCGTTTCATTTATTTGGCTCGTCAATTTAATTATAAACTTATATTTCTTCATTTTGACCGTATTATAAATTCATTAAAATTTGAAATGCAATCCACTCGCAATTTGTAAAGCTGCTGTTTTCCTTATTCCAATATGACTTCCATATTCCAGCATGTCTTCCTTATTCCAACGTGTCTTCCTTATTCCAACGTGACTTCCTTATTCCAACATGCCTTCCTTATTCCAACATTCCTTCCTTATTCCAACATGCCTTCCTTAATCCAAAATGTCTTCCTTATTCCAATATGACTTCCTTAATCCAAAATGTCTTCCTTATTCCAATATGACTTCCTTATTCCAACATGTCTTCCTTAATCCAATATGACTTCCTTAATCCAATATGACTTCCTTAATCCAACACGCCTTCCTTATTCCAACATGTCTTCCATATTCCAACATGTCTTCCTTATTCCAACATGCCTTCCTTATTCCAACATGCCTTCCTTATTCCAAAAGGTATTCCTTATACCAACAGGTCCTCATTATTCACACAGTTCTTCCTTTATTATTCCAACAGGTGTTCCTTATTCCAACCGGTGTTCCTTATTCCAACAAATCTTCCTTATTCTAACAGGTCTTCCTTATTCCAACAAGTTTTACTTATTCCAACATGCCTTCCTTATACCAACAGGTCCTCATTATTCACACAGGTCTTCCTTTATCATTCCACCATGTCTTCCTTATTCCAGAATATCTTACTTAATCCAACATGTTTTCCTTATTCCCACATGGATTCCATTATTATTCCAACAGGTATCCCTTATTACAACCTGTCTTCCTTATTCCAACCGGTCTTACTTATTCCAACAAATCTTCCTTACTCTAACAGGTCTTCCTTGTTCCAACAGGTCTTCCTCTCGTTACAATCGGTCTTCCTCATTCCAACAGGTCTTCTTTATTCCAACATGTGCAGTCTTCCTTATTAATAATAAAAATAATAATAATAATAATAATAATAATAATAATAATCAGCTAGGCTAATACCCAAGGCACCAAGTCATCTAGCGATTTATTATGCCTTTAAACAGGTGGCCGGGTTACAATGCGTAGGAGGGCAAGCCCTTCATGCCACGCGAGCTAACAGCTCCCTACACTAACTATTACCGTTAACCTCTTTAAGTTTTTATGGAAGGGGAAACCGAAGAACTCGGGGGAAACCCCTTGAACCAGTGGGGAGAGAACTTGCAAACTCAACGCAGAAGGAGCAGTTCCAATGTGTATTCCTTCTTTATTCCAACAGGTCTTCCTTATTCCAACAGGTCTTCCTTATTCCAATATGTAGTCCTTTATTATTCCAACATGTGCAGTCTTCCTTATTCCAACAGGTCTTCATTAATCCAACATGGATTCCATTATTATTCCAACAGGTCTTTCTTATTCCAATCGATCTTCCTTATTCCTACAGATCTTCCTTATTCCAACAGGTTTTCCTTATTTCAACATTTCTCCCTTATTCCAACATGTCTTCCTTCATTATTCCAACATGTCTTCCTTCATTATTCCAACATGTCTTCTTTATTCCAACATTTCTTCCTCATTCCAACGGGTCTTCCTTATTCCAACAGGTCCACACTATTCCAACAGGTCTTCCTTATTCATACACGTCTTCCTTATTCCTACACGTCTTATTTATTCCAACTCATGTTTCTTATTCCAACGCCTCTTCCTTATTCCAACATCTTCATTATTCCAACCAGGGACGTAGCCAGGGGGCAACTATGTCGCCCAACACTCTTGTCCCATCAACTAACTGACCTATTTCCTAACTACAAAATGTTGTTAAGGGGGCGTAACGAAGAGGGGTGGAGTCAGACAGTGTTTAGTTTCAGAGGGGGTCGAGTAGCTGTAGTACACCCAAAACTAGACAAGGAACTTCCTCCGCCCCTTCATCCCTCAGGGTTCGAAACAAACCGGTATGCTTTGGATTGTTAACGCAATCCGCGTGATCCTGAACATATGGTTATATCTCAATAAATGAGCCGAGAGTGAAACCACCGCTGGAAGGCAACGAAGACGTTTCACCAGAGAATAATATCAACTTTTCAAAGTAACTGTATATAGGTATAGCGCAGACGGCGGTCTTAATCGAATAGACAGCCAACAGCGCTGAAATTACATTATCACCCGATAATTGCTATATATTTTGGAGCTTAATGCGGTTGTAGCATCGAGGGCTACGTTTCCCATTACCAGAGAGCTAAATCCTCCACCAGCGTTGAACCATTACTTCTCTCTCTATCTCTCTCATCCGGAAAACGCGCCAATCTCGATTTCTGAGAAAGAAAATAACATCTGCAGGCTGCGAACAAATCCTTTTAAATGCGGTCTGAAATCCCTTTGCCATTGGCCTTTCCCGCTAAATTAGCTCGAGTTATTAAGCCCCCTTTCATCCCAGTCGGTCAGGCAAAGGGCGCAAATGGAACTCCTACTTTTGCTTAATCCACCCTGATTATGTTTTGAATGGATCTCTGCCGCCTTTTAACTTCGCCCGGAATCAAAAACTTTGTTTTCCGTTATCCGCCCGTCTGCTAATATTTTTCGAGCAATCAAAGGTAGATCTTTTCGTTGGTGTCTAAGGCTCTAGCCGACACCATACCGTGTGACTCTCAAAAAAAAGGTAGATCTTTTCGTTGGTGTCTAAGGCTCTAGCCGACACCATACCGTGTGACTCTCAAAAAAAGGTAGATCTTTTCGTTGGTGTCTAAGGCTCTAGCCGACACCATACCGTGTGACTCTCAAAAAAAAGGTAGATCTTTTCGTGCTTAACCTTTAAGAGAGATTGTTTTTATCGTCCGAATTTACTGATTAAAAGTACTATAGAACTACTCCCCGAGATTAGTTGGTAGCTTGGCTTTACATTTATTTCACCAGTAATTGCTCAAAAAGTGTGCGAATTTGCGAAACTCGC
Organism: Leiobunum rupestre; assembly: GCF_980474605.1. NCBI lineage: Eukaryota > Metazoa > Arthropoda > Arachnida > Opiliones > Sclerosomatidae > Leiobunum > Leiobunum rupestre. The sequence goes on from NC_143389.1 coordinate 41,628,641, forward strand.
TCGCGTTTTTGCACTCTCGCGTTACTCATCTGTCAGATTTAACCCCCAGGTACAACGTACAAAAAAAATGTTTTCTAGGTAAATTGTTGAAACGAGCGCTACTCGAGTTTATATCGCGACAAGCCACGAAAGATATGAAAGAAAAAGAAACGTGGTGAAATTCCGACAAATACTTTCTTGTTAAGATTTACCGCGGACAAAGTAAGAGAAACGTATAATAAGATTCAATTTTTGATATCATCAAGATTTTGAAATCAGGAAGTAAGATAACTTAACTGAAATGGGTACAAGGTTTTTATTACTTCATTAAAAAGAAATCAGTGTCTTCAGAACAGAGGTGTGGCGTACCACTTGACGCATCAAGGTACGATTTGCACCCCTTAATTGACACCTAACACAAAATAATGTTATGATTGTCACCTACCACTTGAATTACAAAAATGGGCTTTCTAAAAATTGGGCCCTATCTCTTGAACTAGCAACCCACCTCCTCCGTAATCAAGTGGGGTTAACTAAAAAAAATCAACTACGATTCAATCCAAATCAAATCAAGTTCAAAGTTCACTTTCTGAACGTAATTTGTTCTTTGAGGCTGTAGTTTTAATTTTTCAAAAAGACGAAAAACACACAACCGCGAACGTCGACGTCAAACATTTTCGTTATAGACTTAATCCATATGTAACATAATTATTCATAAGTATGCCACTAGCTATATTTCTTCACTAACGGTTTGTTTCACAGATATTGCATAGTCAAATAAAAGAAGCAGGTTTATTGGAAAAAATAGTTGAAATTCAGGTTGAACTTTTCCGGGGCATCTACAAGGTTGGAGTCTTTGCAGATTCTTTTGAGCCTAGGCCTAACTCTTCTAGGCTTGATATGGGTTTTAATAACGCTGGTGGAATATCCCACTTCGACGACTTGTTCCATTTTCGGAAAGCGATCACTGAACCGTATTGGTCATTTCCCCCAACCTTTAATTTTTCTAAACTACTCATTATTTAACTTGATCCGCACAAACCGAGCGAGTTTATGAATTTTAATAAAGCTACATTGGGCTGACTAAAATTCCGACACCAAAAATTCCTTCTCAATTTAGAGGTTTTCCATTGGCTTAAATACATATGTTAGTAGCCAATAGTGTGACTCCCAAAATTACTAGGATGAATAAAAAGGTTAAAATCTTTTTACTGGTTCGTGGTGAAACAAACCGTTAGTGAAGATTATTGAATGGAATAAAGATACAGTGGCATACTTATGAGTAATAATGTTACATATGCTTAATCGTTTTTGCCCTTTTGATAACCAGCCCTTATTTCGGGCACCGCTTTAAGCCGCAACGGCAAGCACCACACTAACAAGGAGACTACCCGAAGTGTTACCAACCGATTTTGTTCAAACTCGGGGCATTGGTAGACCTTCATGTAACTTTCCCATTGAAAATAACATGGGATTTTGACCGATTCCAAGGGTCCCTCCCCCTGTGAAACATTTTACAAAATTGAAAAAAAAATAAAATACCAAAATTATACAAAAAAAATTATAAAAATTGTCGAAAAAAATCAAAATTTGTCACATTTTTATCAATTTTTTAAATTTTTTTCACAGGGAAATCGGTCAAAATCCCATGTTATTTTATGTTGTCAAAAACATTTTTCGTGCCATGGCAAAACCGTTGCCCATTGAATAAAATCCCTTTAGGATTTTTCAAGTTACATGAAGGTCTACAAATCCCCCGAGTTTGAACAAAATCGGTGTGTAACACCTCGGGTAGTCTCCTTTTAAGAGTAGCTTGCCCTATGTATTAATACTTAGCGAATTCCTGAATTGATTTTACTGAAGCGCCTACATTACGAAATCAAGTATTTTGAAAACTTTACTTAAGCGCGAATTGTCAGTGAATGATTTCGATTCGAAACAGAAACGGAAATTCAACATTATAAGGTAAAGTTCGTTAATGTTGAACTGGACAGCTCACAATCGGATAAGTGAAAGTAGACTGACCAGCTGGAAAAGGTGGGCCAAATCTCACGGGGCAGCGACCATTTCATAACGACTCCAGTTTCGACTACGGTCGTTTTCGTTTTAGGTACGGCCGACTTGTAAATACAGGGTGGAAGCCTCAGCTTTGGTCCAGCCGTACTTCTCCTAGTACGCCGGAGTGCTGCGGGTCGAACACTTCTACAGGCGCTGGTTTTCCAATAATAGACCAACGGGATAACTAGAAGCGCATCTTTAGCCAATCGCCCGAAAAAGCACTTGGAAGATGCGCTTCTAATTCTCCCATTGGTCTATTTTTAGACTAGGAAAAGTACCGAGGCTGGACCAAAGCTGAGGCTTCCAATTCTCCCATTGGTCTATTTTTGGCCTACCAGCGCCTGTGGAAGTGTTCCACCCGCAGCACTCTGGTGTACTAGGAGAAGTACCGAGGCTGGACCACGGCTGAGGCTTCCACCTTGTGCTTGCTGAAAGGGCTGAAGCGAATGGAAACCGTCGAAATTTTCCGCCCACTTTGCAAAGTCCCATTGAAGCAGTTAATGAGTATTAAGAATTGTTCACACTCGGGTAAATATTCCTATCAATTGGTCTGTCTGGAAACTCTCCCCAATCGCCCAAAGGAAGCCTTTATTCGCGTCAAAGCGAAAAGTTTAAATTTATCGCGTCCCTTTTAATATACCAACTAAACTGGGAATCGCCTTCGTAATCTAAGAGCACCGAGCCATAGCGCGTCTTCGCTATTGAACATGATACAATCCATTATATAAATAGAGTGTGTCCATTCTTCATAATAGCCGACTGGAGGTATGGAGGGGCTTTAAAAGATTTAAATAGCGACAACTGTTTCCGATATCTGGAATGTAGAGCCATTGTAATCCAATGGCCGATAGGCGAATAGGCTGTAGGATAAATGGAGCCCCTCATCAACAATCCGCTGACAAAGTTTCCAGAACTTTGTCCACTAGCATAGAGGTCGGGGACGGTTAATCATTATCCATGTTTAAATTGATTTTATTCGGGGAAAAATAGTAAACATAGAAATTTACCGGTTAATATTTCGGAATATGATTAAATAACATGTATTATTCGTAAAATTTTAGCTTTTTATCGATTAATTTATCAAAAAATTAATCGGATAATACAGAAATATAAATTACTTGATCAAAACGTTTGACGAAAAATGTTGAATAAAAGTTAACCTTCCCCGACTTCTACACTTGCATATTCGATAAGTCGGCACCCTGAGCTTTCGGCTTTCTATCAAATGCATTAAGTGAGTATTGTATTAAAAATGTAAGACGTTCGCTTACACCGATCGGAACGCGTTTAAATATTTGAATTACTAAAACGCTATTGCCATTTCTAGGGCTTTTAAATTTCTGTTCAGTGAAGAGGCCAGACAAATTTGGGCCCTTTTTTCCTCAAAATCTGGACTTTTATGGAAGTATAGAAAGTTTAAAAATTAAATTTATTTTCTTAACAGAAAATAAAGTTGAAAAGCCAAAGCTAAACTTACAATGTTAGTTCCCGTATTTACGGTAATGGATTCTTGGTATTGGTTGATTTTAACTGTGGTTTTTGCAACACACGGAGTTGTTTAAATTCAATAAAGTGGCTTTTAAAGCAATTTTGAAATCCTAAGAAAAAGGAATGCGTTTCTTATTGCTGATCTTAAAAATACGTTTACGGGTGAGCCTTTACTTCTACCACGGCCAACTTTGATCTCTCGCGGTACAGCGGCCATCTCATTCGTTGACGTTTCTGCGTTAACCTATGAGCAAAAGATGTGTATGACGTGAGCGCCCCTAGCGGATTATTATTTTTAGAATAGTTTTTACATTGAAGCCAATATAAAAACCGAGCGTGGCGCTGAACTCCTACACGTTATAGTACAGTTTATAGGGGGAAAATCCTTGCTCGCGGAATTTCGACGAATGTGTTGGCCGCTGTAGCGCGAACAGCGCGTGATCAAAGTTGGCCCTGCTTCTACGTGTTTGGTTCTAGCAGGCTTTTTTTTTTGTTCGAGGAATGCCAACTATTTGTTTCCATTGAAAAATTTAATTATTTAATATCAAATGGCGAAATTAGACGTTTATAAAAATATGAAAACAAAGATTAAATAGAATAGAAATTAGATGCACATCTGTTATTCATTTGAATAGATTACTGAAATCACCAGATTTAAAACTTCGAAGTCTTCAAATATTTAAATAATTTAATAAAATTATTATTAAAACGGCTTAAAATTTTATACAATACTAATAATGCGGGAGTATAAATAAATGCATTAATGAATAAACCAAAGTTTTTATTTATTTATTTTTTAGTGTGAATTAATTGTGGCTTACTAATTCTAGTCTAAACGCGGTTTTATAAGCGTCGTCTGAAAAGCTTATAAAATATTTTGGTATTTTGCGGCGCAAAATGGTTTTCGAAATGGATCGATTTGGTTTTGCGAGATCACTTACAAAAATTTCATGGCTGTAAATGGGCTATCGCGCAGATATATTCCAGCAGATTTGGAAAACTGTAATATGGATGTATTTGGTCTAAAGATTCAGCTTGCTAAATTACAGCCAAAATGCAGTCATACCAAATTTCTGTTTTGTGATGTTTTTACAGCTATATAACAGCAATCAGTCGCGTAGGCTACAATTGTAGTCAAAATACATTAAAATTACAGCAATTATGTCACGGTTGCTTTATAGCAACTTTTACAGCTTCCTTTCAGATATAAACAAATTCCCTACAGACAGTTGGCTGCTTTTACAATCAAAGTCCAGCCTATAAACAGAAATTGAAGCCACTGCAGCCAAATTACAGTAACGGCTTTTTAAATAAAATTTCGTTGAATTGTCCTGCAGGCCAGTTCAGCCTTATTATAGCCCATTTCCTGCCATCCATCCAAGATACAGCATATATTCAGATAATTTACAGTCATATATTTTTGTAAGGGGACCACCAACAGAGCGTGGTTGTGTGGTATAACTGATAACGTACGCTTTTAAATACCACAATTTCCATACAGCATAAACGATAGATGTACGGGGACTTCTCAATTATCCAAAGAATATAAATTGGAACCGAACGCGTGTGGTGTAAGGTCACCATCCCCTTATTTGTAGATTTTTATCGCGTAATTTGTACGATAACATCACGGGCCCTTCGCGAATCGATGAAATCAGGAAGGATTGCAGGCTGAGATTAGCGTCGAGTGGCCGGATCCGTGGCAGACTTATTTGCACGACATTCCCTTTATATCGGAGATAAAAAAAACAGTACCAGAACGTCCTGTCGACTTCTAATCCTGGCACTCAACTGGTTCTTATCGGAATAATCGTAATTGTAATTGATGTGCCAATACGGCTGAATCAAGCTACTTTTAAGAAATGGCGAAACGTTATAGCCAAAGAATAAATATTATTTCTTACAAAGTGTGGTACGAATGGTTGACGTAATGTTTTTCTCGTAAAATAATTATGAATAAACCAGTATGCCGGGCGAGGTTAGTTTAGATGATAAACTACGGGAGTTATTGCTTTAACCATTACTTAGAATTTACACGATATCACCGGAAATGCACAGATTGAAACCAAATTGTTGTCTACATCTCGTTAAAAAATATTTTGAAACTTTCAAAACCTTCCGAGTAAAACTACAACAGTTATTATTTATTGCCAAAATAGTTCTATTTGGTCGAGACGAACTTTATTGACTCTAATAATTTTACCTATTTAAATTACTTTAAATTATAAAATTATTACAAATCTTTTAGATGGAATGAATTCTTTATAATTTGAATAGTATTTTTAGAAATTAATCGATTGTAGATTTTATTTTTAGCGTATGTCGCTTGACGGAAAAAAATCCGATAGAGGTTCGTAACAACTTAAGAAAAATCTTGTTAGACCATATTTATGGTCTAATTACATAAGGTATCTGATTAACCCAAAATAATAATGAAAACGCGACATCTCCGAAACATTTCGAAACTCTAAACATACGCTTGCAATTTACGGGAATTCCAGGAATTTCCAGGAACTATTTCTCCGCGTAAAGTGAATAATTTGTATTTCCGCTCGCCTCAACTGGTCAAATCTCTCTGCAATTCCCTTAGTACTTCCCATTTTTGACTATTGTTCTCCAGTTTGGTCTCCTTACTTGGAGACTGACCAAAAATCGCTCCAAAAAGCCCAGAACCAAATTACTAAATTGGCCAACAAAGTCTCGCGCACAGGCTCTTAAAATCCAACCTGTTATGACTCGTCACAAACTCAACAACCTATGCCTTCTACACAAATTTATCCACAATAACTTGGCTCTGGGCTTTTCTGGCTACTTTTCCCTCGACACAGGTTATCGAACCAGGGGTCATTCCCTCAAGCTAGTCAAACCCCGTGCGAGAACCACTCGACGGCTAAATGTTTTACCCCACTCCGTTATTAGGGACTGGAATCTAGAAGCAACAAACACAAGGAGAACGTAGCTAGCCTTTAAACGCAGTGTTGTGTACAAATTTCATTGGACGAGCCTTTACGCTGAACGTTTAACGGGCGGGGGGACGACAATTTTAGTAATTTCCCCTTCCGACGGCAGCAGGCGCTTAAGCATTTAACCAATGAAAACTGTACACAAGAAAATGCACGACTTTTGACGGGTTGCGTTCTCCTTGTGTGGGGTGCTGTCCCAATTACTAACTACGCTAAATTTCGTTCCGCCTTAAGTGTCCACCCGCAAACCACTTTGTAATTTCTTATTTTATGTATTTTTACCATCTTCTCTGTATTATATTCTGAATTTTGTCTTTATTTTATTATTATTTTGTACTGTAACTGCCTAATATGTACCCGTGAGTTTGCGCATAAGTCGGCTTATCGGCTTGGCAGGCCTTCATTGATTAATAAATAAATACATTCTTTATTTGGAATTTGGACTCTATCATTTTACCTAGATATTTGCCTACACCAGAAGTAAATGAACCAAAGTTATTTAAATAGCGCTCAGAATCGGAGGGCGTTTTCCTTATGAAAATGATGAGAAAATCGAGTCAAATAAAAGCTAATTTCCAACCCCGTCTTTTGTCGCGATAAATTTCACTTGGAAATTGTGGGTATAGCTATTTCTATGTATAAAAAATGGTTTCGTGAAAACAAAAACTTTTTCGAGGTCAAAATGTAACTTCATAAGGAAAACGCCTCCAACATGGTGAGTATAGCAGTCTGATAACTTCATTTCCTTTTGCCTACACCAAATAGATTTCTAGATATATTTTGTACTTATTATTATTATTGGCTCAAAATCTATTTTTACTGGTTTGGTTTTGACGCGACAACTAACGCTAGATTTCTACAAAATGGAAGCAATTTTAGACGTCTAATTTACCGTTGGTACGAGAGGGGAGAGGAAAAATGTCACCGTCGGAAGACAAGTCAGTTTCAGGGAAACCCACCTGATTTAATTTATTTAAAGGGAAGGATCTCATTCTTTAAGCGTGAGAGGGATAGGAATCAACGTCAAAATTCATCTTCACGAAGTCATTCTCCCTAAGTAGAAATAAATATACATGTATAAACAAAATAGATTTGTCTTTTATGAAATTTAGCAATAAGCTTCTTTATCAAACTGCTAAGATCGAAATGAAGTATTTTTTATCATAAGCTGTTTAACATTCAGCATTAAAATTGGGTCGATTTATACGAAATCTATGCACGCAATATTTTCGTCGTAGATTCAACTATATTCTACTTAATTTTGGTCCTTGGTCCGAGTTGGACTGAGAAATTATTATTATCAGTTATACCACACAACCACACTCTGTTGGTGGTCTCGCAAAACCAAATCGATCCATTTCGAAAACCATTTTGCGCGACAAAATACCAAAATATTTTATAAGCTTTTCGCAGACGACGCTTATAAACCGCGTTTAAACTAGAATTAGTAAGCCACAATTAATTCACACTAAAAAAATAAATAAAAACTATGTGGTTATTTCATTAATGCATTTATTTATACTCCCGCATTATTAGTATTGTATAAAATTTTAAGCCATTTTAATAATATTTTTATTAAATTATTTAAATATTTGAAGACTTCGAAGTTTTAAATCTGGTGATTTCAGTAACTTATTCAAATGAATATCAGTTGTGCATCTAATTTCTATTCTATTTAATCTTTGTTTTCATATTCTACTTAATTTCGGTCCTTGGTCCGAGTTGGACTGAGAAATGCGCTTCTTATTTGAAAGATATCTTCTAGGAAGAAGGGATTGTAGAAAGCGTGTGTATTTCAGTGGCGGAAAACGTTTTATTCTTATTAGCGATGTGAAACTCGCTATTTTCTAGTGCCAAGAAACAACGACTTCGCTCTGGCTCTCTTTATTTTCAAATAATTTATCCGATGATACATTTTACGCGGGGGAATCTTCTCCCTCGAGAATTTGAGTTCCCGGGAGGAGATAGCTCGACGAGTGACTGTTTCTTATTAAGAAAACTCGGCCCTTTCAAAAGAAAGTTAAAAAAATACCGTGTTGAAGAAAACCGCGGATGATATGACGAGGGTTAAGCGAAGAGCTTACACTTTTTAAAGGCAACTTCAACGTGCTAATGACCACATTGCCAAATTAGCTTGACGTCACGGAAGCGTTAACTTTTTAAGCAATCGACCTTCGGTTATTTTAGAGCGTAGATAAAAAAAAATATAATTTATTGTTTTTAAACTATCGTACGACAGCTAGCTAGGTTTCAAACTAAAATTGCTTCGTTAATTTATAGTTTTACTAGACGTAGTGTTAAACGAGTCGCCGTCATAGAGGTCGGAGGTGGAAGTGCGGTGGCGGAGTGGTTAGCACTTTCGCCTCGCAGCGAGAGGAGCCGGGTTCGATCGCAGCTTGTGGCACTGGGTGAAAACTCGGAACAACTCCTTCCGCGTTGAGTTTGCAAGTTCTCTCCCCACTGGTTTAAGGGGTTTCCCTTTCCATAAAAACTTGTTGAGGTTAACGGTAATAGTTAGTGTAGGGAGCTGTTGGCTTGATCGCGTGGCATGTGGGGCTTGCCACCACCCTCCTACGCAGTGTAACCCGGCCACCTGAATTAAAGGCTTCAAAAGTCCCCTAGCTGATTATTATTTATTATTTAACTTTTATTCAATATGTAAAGCTCTCAAAATTATTCGTAAAACGTTTTGATCAAGTAATTTATATTTCTGTATTACCCGATTAATTGTTTTGATAAATTTGTAAAATTAATCGGAAAAACGACGTTTTTTTCGATAAAAAGCTCAAATTTTACGAATAATACATGTTTTTTAATCATTTTCCGAAATATTAACCGGTAAGTTTCTATGTTTAAATTTTTTCCCGAAAAAAATCAATTTAAACATGGATAATGATTAACGGTCCCCGACCTCTACGCCGTCGATACATTTTCCGACTGCTTTGCTTTTCAAACAATAAATAAATTACGGATTACGTGTAGAAATGTAACTAAATTTGAGCTATTTTTGTACAATCAATATTCGTTTCCAGTATAATCCATAATCGATTAAAGCGATAAAAATCATTAATTAAACCAGCTAAACCTTTTTGTTGTTTACACTGCAATTATCGGGCACACTTTTCACGACGTCTCTGATTATCCCCGTATAGGCGCAACTCAACCCTCGCGATAAAACAGTGATCTGGCGGAACAACGAAATGAGAAGCTGGTATAAAATTTCCCTTTCGATAGATCAGCGACGTCCGGCGAGACGCAAGCCGCGTCTCCTCTCCGATATCTGAACCGGAAACCCTCCCAGGAGAGAGAAGGGTACCCGAGGAAACCCTTCGTCATAAATCAGCGTTGCCAGATCGTAAATCTTAAATTATCGTATCTAGGCCAAAAAATTATCGATTTTCCTGGAAAATTATCGTACATTTCTTTTTGGCGATAAATTTTAATTCATACATAAATGCGTTGAATTTAGATGATTTTTTAAAACACTACGGGAGTTTTATTTCAGGGAAATAAACAAAATGTCTATTATTATTATTAACTGAACTTAATATGTTTAAAAATGTTTAAAAAAATTCGGTAATAGCTAGGAGTAATAAACTCACACTCTGGACTACGCGTACAGAAAATGTATATCATTCGTTTTAAGTAGAAAAGTCATATAAATTAATAATAAAATATAAATCGTTCGTAGGTTTTTAAAAAAATCTAAAGATTATCGTACATTATAGATACGTTGAGGCAGAATTATCGAAATAATGGTACGATATCGTACGCCATGAAAATTATAGTGCGCTCTAAAAATTTTGATTAAATTATCGCACTGTGCGATAATTATCGTACGTCTGGCAACGCTGTCATAAATCAACAGAAGCGAGGAAAAGAATAGTGAGAAAAGGCACTGGTACCGTTTGGAGTCTTCGCTCGGTCCTAATCGCGTGGAGCACCATGGCGTTTCCCACGAAAGTCAAGAGGCTGAGCGTGTACAGGCTGATCCCCATGGGCGCGGCCACTCCGGGATTGTTCAAGTAGCCGCCGCTGTTGAACCGAACTCCCGGCGGAGCCAACCTAGCGTCAACTGGGTTGGCTAGCGTGGCGTCGCCCTCGAGTCCGAGGAAGGCCGTGGTGGACGCGGCCGGCACCGTGGTCATCCATAACGCGCTGAGGGAAGCGTTGCCCGTCGTCAAGTTGGAGAAGAGCGTACCCGTCGTCGAGAGAATATCCGTTTGAATGGACTCCTCGTAATCGGGGGACGTGACGTTCCCACCGACACCGGAGGAGACGGAGACCGTAAAGCCGCCGAACATGGTCCGGTTGAGCAGGGACAGAGCCGGCCCGTAGACGCTCATCTCGCGTCTCGATGATTCCGTCCGTTCTCTTCTCGATCTCCTCTTCTTTCGATTACTCTTCTCTTCCTTCTTGCCCGTCTGCAAAATTGACAAAAGTTACAAACAATTGATCAATATCGCGCGAGGGAGCTTGATTATATTTCGGGTAGGCTCGCGGCCCCGGCTTTCTCCGCTTCAGCAACGCGACTGTTTAAATCGAACCCGCGATTTACTTTTAGTCGTTTGCTATAAATATAGATTGAGAAACGGCGTGGTTTTTAAAAGGCGCGAACGCTCGCGATGTGGCGTGCGTGCTCTAACGGAAAGCTGCGCCTCGTTACTTTATTATTTAGTTCTATAAGTTTAAGTTCAAGTTATCTCTCGTTCCCTTCGTAATTAGGTTCTGGACATGAAATACAGAGCCCCCTAACGCTGTTCCCCTCTTCCATCATGAATCGTGGCTATTTAAGCTAACTAAAATTTGCAAATTTTGTTGTTTATCATTTTTGAGATGAAAATAGGATTGAAAGCGCCAAAATTGTGATTTTTTTCACTTTTCTCGAAAACTTTCCTAGTTTTTAAAACTCGAACGAATAAAATGTATTTTATTATTTGTTCATATTCAAAGTTAAATCTATCAGTGGTTGCGGAAGAAAAATATTTGGTGGGAAATTATGTATTATTATGACATATTTGCTAGTGATTTTCACGACAATAGAGCGGTGTTTAGAAATATTTAGCAAGTCTAATTCAGTATTTAATTAAATCACTTTCTTAATTTATATAATTATATGAATATATTATCTTATGTATTAATGTAATTATTATTTCTGAGGGTTTTTTAAATTATAGACCAAAATGTGATAATATTTATGAAATGTTTGTACGGCGAATTTGGGTGGTTACAAATACACTGATTGTGCCCACGCCAGCAATCTAGAAGGGTACAATGTACCCCTGTACCCCCTATTCCGCCACCCCTGAAATCTAAATCAGAATAAATGATTCATCACGCCATTGATGTTGTTGAGCTTCCACAAAAGTGAATTATAACAACAGTAATTTTTAATTTTTAACGACATAGTTCTTAATCTAGGATTTTAAATTCAGAACTTTCGAGTGAAGAAATGTTTAAATCAAAACGGTTATAAAGTTGTTCACCTAAATCTGTTCAATCAGCTTCTAAGGTCCTTACTCTAAGTTACGCGTCATTTATAGTTTCTGTCTATTTAAGCAATTCGCGTTATCTTGTCCAAAGGTACCATACGTTTTCTGATAATTGTTATCTCAATCTTCTTAAAAACGTACAAAGAATAAGCCTAGAACTTTGAAATATCAAAGTCACGTTTCTTTTAAGAATAAAACAAAGGTGATTTACCTGTGGCGACAAAGAAGAAACGATTTTAATAACTAAATCCTCCTCGAAATCGCGGCGATGTTGTTAGAAGGAATGACATATTTTTCTCCGTTTTGCGAACACTTTTAGGTAGCGTATACGTTGGAAATTACCGCGATAAAAGTTTGAAAAGTTGTTGGAAGTTGAGTAGACACTTTATCCTTCGAAAGTCAGAAAGCGAGTCGACTCGTTGAAACCTTTTCTCGGTCGATAATAACTTCGCCTTTTGATATTTATCCATTCTCGAAATCGTACGATTGCCCGAATGAAAATAAATCCGTTCTGTTTTTCGCGTCTTTTCGCCTTCTCCGAAACTCGCTGATTATTTTCTAGAAAACCAGGACGCCGTCGCGTTTTGTTTATAAAATTAATCCCCCTGTTTACGCGAACGGAAGATAAAAACAAAGTTTGCTAGGCCCTCCTGGAAGGCCGAACTGTTTCTGTTCCCCAAATGTTCCCGACGCCGAGCGGGATTGCCTCTTGAATGAAAGTGTCCCGGCTAAAGCCCCGTCGCGTACCACCCTCTCGAGCCGAGTTCGTCCCCCAGCACCTGACATCCTCCCCTTCCCCTACTAGGCTTTCGATAAGCTTCGGGACTTTGAAAGGGATTGAAGCGAGCGAGCGAGCTCTGCCTTTTGGAATTTTGCGGTATTATTCTTACCGTGGAACTGGTGCCGCCATCTAGAAGGGAAATCCTTTAATGGAAACGGATTTTATTTTCGTTCTCTTGGAAGTGGGAACTAAAGGAAAGTCTTCCGGTAATGGGGTGGTCGAGAAGTTATGATATTTTTAAGGTCAAAAATGAAAAATTGAGGATATAGTAGCACTCCGTAAATTTGGCCATGCCCGCCATTATGGGCGCGAATTTTTTTTTTAATAGGAAAAAACATGGGTGACGTCGTGTGAAGTAACACTGCCATTACTCTATTCGTCACTCTATAAAATGATATGTACAATAATTTTGAAGGGGTAGTCGAGAAGTCACGTGTGATATTTTGAGGCGAAAGATGAAAAATTGGATATACATTTATTAAATTATAATATTTACATACATAAATAACATTAACACTCGTCTATCTAAAATATCTAGACTTTCGTATATTCAATGGCTTTTTACAGATAATGGTTAGAAGTTTTGGCTTACTTGTTTCACCATAAGTATATAAGATCTCTGCGGAATAAGTATGACACTTTTTTGTGACACATCCTCCATAGTGGGCTCCGTTGCCGTTTTGTGTCCACTCGCTAGTTGTCGATTTAAGTCACATGGATGTCGTCATTAAAATATATCCCAAAACAAATGAGGCGCGTCAAAATTCTGGGAATTCTTCCCTTGATGGTGAGAATTCTCACTTCTCAAATTTTGACGGTCCTTCTCTCACGAAGTTACGTAATCTCTTCTCACGGGGTTCTCTTGAGAAGAGTGAGAGTGAGAAGAGTGAGAAAACTGAGAATGCCTCCGAGAATTCTCACTTGGTTAAAAAGGGGGGGATTTTATAAATAAAAATGACAGCTAATATTCTAATTAGTTTGCTTTATGCTGAAAAATTCAGAATTCTAACTCAGAAGATGATAAATTTTTCATTCTGAGAAACTAGACACTTCTCGCGAGCGTAATTAGAATCATTGGATTTTGACCATTCTGAGCCAAATAGTCAAAATAGTTTCTGGGTACCTCGCCGACAGAAATCAAAATGGCGGGGTGTTATGCTGCTGATATTGATGTGACCATTGACTTACTAAACTACTATTTAGTTAGTCAATGATGTGACACTATACGATCCCGAAACCGATATAAATTATATTTAACGTATAAAACAGTGGGAATACGAAAGAATGGTGAACAATTTGGTAAGTAATATTTCGTCATTATTGGTCATTGATTTTTATTGTTTAAACAGTTATTTTAGTACCTACTCATTTAAATTTGTGCTCTAGAGCCAAGGCCTAACAGAAACACGTGCTATTTGGTTTTGATTTTTTATAGATGAATTTTATGCGGCAAAGAATTCTTAGTCAAAGAAACGCGCCTGTTTAGAATCTTGCGCTAAGATTTTTGCTGACTAATAAAAAATCTTTTTGTCAGAACACAGTATGACAGACTAGACGCACTCATGACAAAAAAATTATAAACTGCCATCTGTGTTGGAATGAAGCAACTATACAAGATTTTGACATATTTATTAAAAAAAAATAGACACAGATGGCGCGAGGTGTAAGTAACTCCGATTCCGACGGCGGAGCTTCGGTGGCTCTTTAACAGTGATTGGCCATGGATTAAAAAAACTAAGGATGTTCCGCAGAGCTAGATATCTCTACTAAATGAAGTGTAGCTAGGTGTCCCAAAATTGTGGATGTCATCCCCTTCCCACCCCCTCTTTTACTGCGGCAAACGGAAAAAGAATTCTTATTACGGCGCCACCTTTCGTTTATTCACAGCACCACATCATGGATCCATGACCACATATACCTAGTCACGTCATGGATTAAAAAAACTTTTAATCCATGGATTGGCGCTCTCTGCTCTTTTTAGAGTGGTTTGGAGTCAGAATGAGCGGGAACTTTCAAATAATTGAGAGGAGAAGAACGGAGCTGCTTCTATATTTGGTTATTAATGAGCGAGAGCGATCGAGACCCTAAATTTGATCGTGTTTAAATGAGTGGAAGAGAGGAGTGCCTATGGCGGCCGGAAGTTGAGTGCTGCCCTCAAGTAGTCATAGATTTGGCGAGAGAAGAACCGAGCTGTCTTTTTCAATATTAAAATCAGGACAAAAACTCGTTGACCTGTTTGATGAAACGAACGAAATTTATTATAGTTTCTTTGAGCTTAGCGGGAGAGAGCTTTAGCAGTATTCAATTCGAAAATGAGCGCCAAACCGAAATAAGCTGTTATGAGAGAGAGACATTTTCAAAAAAGCTCTTGAGAAGTGGGTGATATACAAATATGTCACGGTAGCATGAGCGGCTTTTGTGCTGAGAATGAGCATTCGAAAAATGCCCATCACTGATCTTAACCCACTGGTGAAACCAAAATCACCTCCCAATCGCTGTTAATCCAGTTTATTCCTCTTCCAGATTGGAAAAGCCCTAACAAATCTGTCTGTAGCGCCATCTGGAAAATGCAAAATTTTGTGTGATATTTTTTCCACGATCGGATCGAAGAGTCAAAAATATTAAGATTTTTTTAATTTGCATTCGCTGACTGAATAGGTGTTTCTATAAAATACGGGAGGTCATGTGACAATGTTTTGTTCACGTCACTTAGCTGTAACTCTTGAAGGTAGAGACCTTTGGGAATTTGAAATTTTATACTTCTATTGCTTATGGTTTTATTTTATAGAAACACCTAATTATAAAAATAATAATAATAACAATAAATAATAATAAATTATAAACTCCACTTTCCATGGCTATTTGAAAACTAGGGCCCAGAGGGCGCCAGTCAATTAAATTTCATTTATTATTTCTATAGTTCTTTGATACTTCCATGGCTACTATAAGTGTATAATATTGTAACATAAGTGTGACACTTCCTATACTTCACATGCAAAAATTTTACTGAGAGCTATTCTTCACAAGACTAACTGCATAATCTGCATTACAGGCTTCGTCGCCGTTTTGCGTCCGCTTGCTCCAGCGTTACCCGTAGCCTTTGACAGCGCCTCACTAGGGGGAGATTTTCTTGTGGTGATGACGTCACTTCGTTAATAGCCCTCAGTAAAATATTCCCCAAAGTGACAAACTTATAGAACAATATTATAGACTTATGGGGCTACTTATTGCTTTTCGAATAAATGGGATTCTGTAGATTTTGATTGATTCAGTCAACTGGGACGTATTTATTTTTTACTCGATCCAATGCGAATTGAATACAACGGTAATATACCTTAAAATTCGTTACCATAGTGATTTTCAAACATTATTTTAAATACGTTTTTGGTTGCACATGGCTAGTTGGTCAATTGTTAGCTGTTTACCTGCAAATGCGATGGTATACGCGTATCTACCTTTTGGAAATTTTAGAAACTAATCTCTTCATTTCGGAGGGCAAATGTCTCCGCGTCTACATAGAAAATATAGTCGAGGAATAGAAACTGTATCTTCCACAACGTGTTAGAACCAGGGTTGGACATAAGGATATTTTTTTAGTAGTCAGCCTGACTAGTGAGCCTCCTATCTTAATTTATTTTAGTAGTCACTGATTAGTGGGGGTAAAAATGGGGGTATATAAACTAGAAGGATAGCCAGCAGTTTGATTTATCCTACAGAATTAGAATAGGAGATAATGGAGAATATTATCACTTGAGTTACATGTAGTGATTTTGTTTAATGGGATATTGGGATTGATGAATTATGAATTTATGATACACCATATTCGCCATTACTTATGAATATTTAGGTAAATTTTTCACTAGGCAAATTGACTAGTGAGCCCCCAGATTTCGATTAATTTTAGTAGTCAGAGCATTTATTTTAGAAGTCAAATGCCGTGACTAGTGCCTTTAACTGCCTTATGTCCAACCTTGGTTAGAACTATCTCAACATTTGAAACTATTGCTTTTATATTATAAAATTACCGGAAGTGAGTACGTTCCAGAACCGTCCCTTGAGTAGGGCGAGCGGGGCAGTGGCCCAGGGCGCCAAAGTTTAAGGGGCGCAAAATCAAAGATTTTCATTTAAATTGGATATTGAAAAATTAAAAATTTCTACCTAAGGTTCTGGGGGCGCCATTTTTTTTTTTTTTTTGCCCAGGGCGCCATTTGGGCTAGGTACGGCTCTGGTACGTTCTAGCACCTAGATATCCCGATACGAAATTTCTATTCCTCTTTCATAAGCTCATAATTACGACCGAGCTACAGAGAACCGTTTTAGACCAGAATAAAAAAAAACGTTTTCGGGGAGTAATTCGAGTGAAAAGTATCTCTCTTTTCCAAAAACGGGCCCAAGTAATTACTAATTTGTAATTTCTCAACTCAGAGGCGCCACCTGGATTTCCATATTAGGCTAATGTTTTTGCTCAAAAGTGGGCCCTGTTTTGAAATTTTACAGAAGGACCTTAGTTGGGGCTCACAAATTAACCCTCGGTGGCTTTTCGGAGTGCCCTTAAAATCGATTTGTAGGTTCCACCCTTAAAAAATGAGTTGATCATATGTCCTTAAATTTGGATTCAACTGGAATCGAAACATATCTAGTTTGGATACAATTCGGTTTCGAACAAATGTTTTTGAACCAATCGGAGTGAAGTTAAAATGCATACATTATAGTTGAATCATAAGTAACATAATTGTTAAGTATGACAATTAGAAAAAATTATCACCGAACTGATTTTCATAGTTATTGCACAATCTTGGTTTAGTTCTCAGCACAGATCCCCCAGTGTCGAAATATGCCCAAGGCGAAATATACTACTATCTAGGTTGATAACGTAATACCATAAGTTTATAATAATGTCCCTCTAAGTCAGAATCAAACGCAATTTTGTTGGACATCAAACGCCCTATATGAAGGGAAACGTAAGGAATATCATACGCCACTTGGTGACCTCCATTGCTACTATGATTTAGAATATATTTTCCCGCAAAGACTGCGCGGAAACAAAATAATCGAAAATATTTATACGCATGCCTTAGAAGCGTTTGATGAAATGGCAGCCGAATTTAGATGTGGAAGGTATTTAATTAAATTAAAGTTATATTTAATAGAAAAGTTAGTTAAAGAAATTCACATAAAAGAGGTGCATATTTTCCAAGTAAGTGGCCAAAGAATTACATGTAAAATATTTAAGTTTACTAAAAATCACTGAATCTTCTAACGTCAAAAATTTATTTTTCTAGCTGTACACTTTTAACTAAAGATGACACTCGCATCGTAACCGCGAAATTTTTTAAATGCAGTCTACATGGGAGCTTATTAGGGATTCTGCCTTAGAGGAACCTTATTAATACTTATGATACTACTCTGTTCAGTTGCGAGTCCAAGTCGGAGCTGGCAAAGAATGTCGTTGTCGAAAAAAGGTTCGGTGAGATAATTATCGATAAAACAGTAGGAACTTATTTTTATTGTGTTACTTACAATATGTCTTTCTATAAATTAACGTGGTCTTATTGTTTACCGTTTTTTTCTCACTTCTACAATGCTTTCCAATCTCTCCCACTAAAGATAGCTAATGAGTTCGTCCATAGGTTTGACTGCACAATTTCAAGAACAAGCTGGGCAGTCGTAGCGAATTTACGGAAAGGACTGTTGATTCAAATATAACGCATTTTGGATTGATCAAACTTGAATTAGATCTGCCTAATTTTGGATAAAATTTGGGAATCAACTGTAATCCAAAATCGAGGCAGTTTTCAATGGACACGAAATTCAAAGCGTGTAATAATAATAATAATATTTATTTCGCAACACCACAGTTTGCAGGCAACCACTCTAAATAGCGATGTAAAATAAAAATATTACAATACCTAGGGATGTATACTTATTTATATACTAAATTTTCATTGTAAAATTATCTTAGAAAAACAATATACCACGTATTTGGCACAAAACTTTCTTCCAAATCGAAGGGAATATTATCACTTATTTCTGTCGCCCCCCGAAGAGTTCCGATATTGACCGCTCCCACCTATGCCTTTGACAATTTTGGCGCGGCTTAGTGGTTTGTTGCTGAGGCACAGCTGAAATTATGGGGGTCATCCGTAAAGAAGGCGTTGGTAAATAACATTAGCAGTATCTCTACACCTTTTTACATTTTCTTATAACATACGTTCTTATTTAATTTCACATCATGTATATCTTACGAGGTAAGCTCCTAACAATGAATGTGAAGCGAAATAAATTATTTAGTAATTTCTAAAAATGAGAAAAAAAATATGATTTAAAAATAAATAAAAAACCCTACGGAGTGTACTTTTTACATTTTACATCCTCAGACGAAGTAAAATACGGGATAAATTTTCAATCGTGATGCGGCCCATTAAATATATAAACGTAAAGCGATAAAGAAATTGAGTTCAAAGGGGTTTCGCGTAGTATCATTTTTTTATTCGTCTGTGAGGACTTATGAGTATTACAACAGTAAATAAATATCAATTAGGCGCGGATACAGACTCCAGAGGGCCCCCCATTGGCCATAGGCGTCCTATATAAAAGTAGTTTGGTTATTTATTTTTAGGTTATACCAGTAGTCAATTAAGAAAATTGAGAGTCAATTTGTTGAGAATAATATCTTCATCTCTTATCGGAATTTTTGAATGTTACCGGTACGGTAACATTCAAAAATCGGCTTTGAATCTCACTAACCATGCATCGTCAATTGCGTTAAATGTTTAACCACTGCGGTGTCTTTCTTTCTTTATTATTAAAGTGTAAACCGCTATAAACGCTCTTCTCGAGGCCTGCTACACGCATAAGTAGATAAGAGTGACAGGCTGTCGTCAGACGTCCGAAACAGTCAGACAGACTCGGTAGTCGTTTAAACAAAAGTTTACAAAAAACAGATTGCTTTTCATTTTAATTCATATAAAATTTGACTAGAACTAGTGAGAAAGATATAGCATTAGTTTTTAGACGTGCTGAAAAATGTACAAAAGAATATGATTCGGCACCTTCAGGCGAAGACGAAAGGAATAATTTAGAAAAATCTAATACGAATCAAGTTTCTACCAGCACTCAAAGAGGTTATTCTGAATCTGACCTGATCCAAGAAAGTGGTACCGGTATCGTAAATTATGTTGGTAGATTTATTGGAAGTACAATTAGTGACGAAAATAAGCTAAGACTTCTAGAAAATCCGTGTAAGCCACCACATGGATATGCAACTCGGTGACTGGTATGAAATATCTTGTATATTAACAGATGTTTTAATAAAATAAAAACTGAATTTCTGTTTTCACATATAAGATGTATCGGCCCCCTTCTTTGGCAGATCCTAGATCCGCGCCTGATATCAATGATACTTAAAATACTACCATGTGAGCAGAACGAGAATGTTTGGTGATATGTTAAACTGAAGTTTAAAGTTTATTGATCCACAAAAAAGAAAGAATTTGAGACTTATTCGAGAGATTAGAGTACCATTAGGTCTAGGAGCAAACAGATTGAAAATATCAAAGTCAAACATTTTTCGTATCTCTCGGGAAAAGAAACTATGAAGTGATAGCATTGTTTCGAGGGTTTGCTTATCCGATATTTTAAGATTAAGTAATCTTTCAAACGAAAAAGAATGATAAATTTAATCGGACTGTTTAGCATTTCAAATCGTCCGTTTTCCCGCATTATTCTAAACTATATACAAGTACTTCTAGATCGCTAGTTCGTTTGCTTTAGAGACGGTTTTATTTCGCGAGTATTTCATCAGACTTGTTTGAAGGCCAAAAAAATATTTAAACGCATCTGCGATTTTCAACGAATCAGAACTTCCCCGTGGACATCATTCTGCGCATCAATTATTTCTTTCTTTCTCATCTCTAATCCCATGATTCCCATCTGGAAAAATGGCGTTAACGTGTTGCGTCGATGTTTCCAGATTAGATATTAAATTTAGATAGTAAAGATTTAAATTTTACCTTTCATTATCGGATGTTTATCAAGATTTACGGTTTAAAAAATGTCAGGTTATTAAAAAAATATCTAAAAAATTGACTATTCTTCACCATGGAATATACGTCTAACAGCGTTGTTGTGCCACCACCAAGTCCTAAGAGGATAGAACAAAAATGGACCCATCACCATCTAAATGCTTTTCTTATTACGTTCTTTGGGTATGTAAGTTTATAGGGTTTATATTATTTAAGAAGAAGTTTGTCATTTGTTTAAGGGAGTACCTTGATTTAATTTAATAATAAAATTATTAAGCCGGTTTGTATTTTTATAGCTACGCTATGTTTCATGCCACTCGTAAAACATTCAGCAATGTGAAAGGAACAATGGCTCTCGAATGGAGCCCTACTAATACTAGTCTTCCACTTGTTTACGACTATGAGGTATACCTTGCTCCATTCTAAAACTATGAAATGAGTTGTCATTTAACATAATATTTTTTGCATATGAAATTTAACAGACGTGGAACAAACACGATCTTTTTAGTAACCAAAAATCAGCAATGTACTTCTTTGGAACTTTAGATACAGTTTTCATGGTTGCCTATTCCACCGTAACTACAATGATTGAAAATAATATTATAACATCTCTTAATGTGCGAATATCTTTAGGGTCTCTTTATAAGCGGTGCCTTAGGTGATAGGTTTGATTTAAGAAAGGTTTTGTCATACGGAATGATATCCTCTGCAGTTGCCGTGAGTGAATATCTCAAATTTTTTCTTAATTTTTAAAATTGAGTAACTTTTGTTTATTTAAAGGTTTTCATATTTGGAACTGTAACTGAATGGTTGAACTTCCATAATTATTACTTTTATATCTTCATGTGGACTGTTGCGGGTCTATTGCAGTCTTGCGGGTGGCCATCTGTTGTAGCAATCATTGGTAATTGGTTTGGGAAGTCCAGGTAAGAACTAATTCGATATGTTTTTGGAAATAGTAACTAAATAAAGTTTTTGATGTAGTCGCGGCTTAGTGATGGGTTTTTGGGGAGCCTGTCCATCTGTTGGAAATATCATTGGATCTTACACAGTCTCTGGTGTTTTACATTACGGCTATGAGTATGCCTTCATGGTTCCAGCTGCGATGATGTTTTGCTTTGGAATAATATCTTTCTTCGGTTTAGTGTCATCACCCAAAGATGTCGGTATGTTATCACGCATAGAAAATTGTAAATGCTTCGAAAATTAACCCGTGTATTTTTCAGGGCTTCCATGCGCTGATAGCGAAGAGGACACTGCCACTCTGCTAAATAATGTTCAACTAGAACATCCCGATCAGGAAGGTCGAAGAGGTGTTCTCCAAGAACCAAAAGCAATTGGTTTTTTCCAAGCTTTCAAACTTCCAGGAGTCTTTGCGGTAAATTGATAAATTTTCAACCCTTTTATTATAATCTTGCGAAACAGAGTTTAACTAAATTTATGTAATCAGTATTCCACAGCTTATGCCTGTTTGAAATTAGTCAATTATTCATTCTTCTTTTGGTTGCCATTTTACTTGCAAAACTCCTATGGCTGGTCCGAAGCCGAGGCTGATAGTTTGTCCACATGGTACGATGTGGGAGGCATAATAGGATCTATTCTCGGAGGAATAATATCAGTAAAATTTTCAATTAATTAAAATTGGTAATTTTTTTTTAAATTTGTGTTATTTATTAATTTTAACAGGACAAACTTGCAAAGAGATCTCCAATTGTGGGAATAATGTTGATTCTCGGTCCACCGTCTCTCTTTATTTATAATAGTTCGCCAGCTAACAAATTAATCAATGCCATTCTGATGGCCATAACTGGGTTTTTCATTGGTGGAGCCGCCAACTTGATTAGCACAACAATTGCCGCTGATTTGGGCAAACAGAAAGATTTTAGTGGAAATAAAGAAGCATTAGCGACTGTTACGGGTATAGTAGATGGAACTGGAAGTGCTGGTGCAGCTGTGGGCCAAGTAAATTTTTTAATGATATTTAATTCCCATTTTAATGTAGAATTTTTAATAATTGTCTTGCGTTTTTAGATTCTCATTCCAATTATTCAGACTGAACTCGGATGGAGTGCTGTTTTCTATCTTTTTATTGTTATGGTTAGTTAATAAATTAATTTAATTACCTTCTTTATTCTTGGCTTTAATCAGTTTTTTTTGTTTTCATTTTCTAGATGGTCTTAACTTTTCTATGTATTATAAAGATTATTTGGCGTGAAACAGTAGAGTCATGGTATGAGATACGTAATAGAAGATTCCGAGCAAGAATGAGAATAGGTATTAGTAGCGATGACATCGCCCCTTTAATCAGCGCTAGCAGTGCCAGTTTCTGATCAAATTTTTTATAATGTAAAAAAATCCAATGCTTTATTAGGTTTTAAAATTCAAGAAACATTTTTATATAAAAAAAGTTCACTGTATTTCCGATTTTAAAAGCATTTATTACATTCTGAAAACAAAAATTAAAAGGTTTTCTACTGTTTTCAGGAAATCTACCGCCTTAATTACGTACTTCCATTTCTCTATTTATGATCTAAAATGTTTTCTACTACGTATACTACTACTACTACTATGAATGATGGTAACTTTTGGTGTTAGTCGAAAGAAAATATTCCTTGATAAAACTAAATTTCTGTTTTATTAGTTTTAAAGTTTACAAAACGTCAATATCATATTTTAAAAAACACTTGTGAATGAAAATTTTTAAATATTCCGGATATAAAATGTTAAATAAAATTATTTTTGATAAAAGAGTTTAGTTTTCATTGTATTGCATTTCTTTTGACTGCTGAAGAATAATTTAAGCTTATCATATAAATCATATACCACCCCTCCACCCATGCCAGGAATAACGGGAGAAAATATCCCGCCCCTCCACCCATGCTAGGAATAACGGGAGAAAATATCCCGCCCCCTCCACCCATGACGGGAGGAAATATCCCACCCCCCCTCCGTCCATGCCAGGAAATATCCCTCCCCTCCTCCCATGCCAGGAATTTTTGGAGGAAATATCCCACCAGCCTAATGTTTGTATTAACTTTTTTCACAGTAGGGAGTGACCTCCCGTTGAGGTTCTCTTGATCTTCTCCCCGATTTCCAACCCCCATTAAATGCAACCTGGTACCTACGAAGTGAAAAGCACGGGTGTGTAGCTAATTGTTCAAGTAAAATATTTTCTCTTTGTATTTCAAATTAGATCTTTATTTTCAGAATTGTCAACAACAAATATGTTTCACTAATAACGTACACAATTTAGGCTAACTAGGCCTTAGTAAACGAACAATTGTCAAACAATGACAGACACTCCGAACTGTTCTTGTTCTTTTAAATTGGTTCTTCAGTTTGCCAATTCCGTTATCCTAATACTAATATTGGTAACGCAGGGGAGTATTTTAGACTACTACTTAATTAAACATAATGGAGGAAGTTCAGAATGGTACTTTTGGTTTCTTGCTGATCTTCTGGTCCTTATTTCATTTATGTCATCTGTCGTCATTGCCTATCGTTACTACCGAAAGAAGGTAAATCTAAAAAATGAGGAGTATTATCTTTATCATTTCCTGTACCATTTATAATTCTAATTATGCTCTTCTGTAGGTGAGGATGAGAGAAGCTTTAAAATCTGGCCACAAGTCTATTCTTCTCTCAATCCAACTGCAAAATAACCCGCCAAATGGTCCTCCGAAGCCTTTGCCCAAGGGTGGCATACTTCCACTGAGCTATGTTGTTTGGTTTTTCTACGTAACACTCTTGGTCGTTAAAATTATCCTGCTGTTTAAAATGGAAATTGCTCAAAACTTGGATGAGAAGGATACATTTGGGCCCCAGCTACTTAAAGTTGTCATTGGAATGTCTTCCGTCATTTTCTTCCTCGTTGTTGAAGCTCATGGAGATGCGGAGCCCCAATCAGACCGTTTGGCTTTCATGCACTTGCTAATTACTGGAACCGCTTTTGAAATATTTGATAGCATAACTTTCTTGGGCATTCTTTTACCCCTTTCTTCCCGAGTAGTTCTTCCCTATGCGTTGGAGGATGTGATTTTGGGTTTGGCTTGTGCGAATTTCTTCCTCCCTGGCTTGGCACTTTACAAGTTAAGCCAGTGTGAATTTGGGATTCGTCCCCGATCTTTAGGCCTCTCGCTTCTTTATAAAGGGTTACATTTACTTTTAATCAATGTGCCATATTTGGTCATACGTATCTATTTGTGGTCTGCATTTGACCATGATATTTCTCTCTTTTTAATGAAAAACATCATGGCCATTGTCGTTCTCACATTAAATTCAATCCCTGAATTTCAATTATGGCTGCAATTAAGACGTGAAAAGTCTGCAGTTGAGGAAGAAACTCGTGCAAAAAAAGATGGTTTGGAACTGAAAGTTATTTCTGGGAATGAAAGGTCGGACACGGAACGTGAAAAACGGAAAATGATTGTTGATCAATTTGACGATGTTAACTTAAATGATAACGAGAAAGAACGTGAAAATTCTAGGCTTTAAATACAGACTGACTTTTGTCTCATTTTTTAAATATTACTTAGAAGTATGTAATTTTGCCAAATGTTATGTGTTACAATCTATTCAGTTTCTCCTTTATTTTTATATATAAGTATATAATGCCATTTAACTAAAGGAAATGACTTAAATGAGATTATCCAAACAATAATTTTTAAACGTCAATTTTATTTTAACCAAAGCACAGCCTTAAACAACGGACAATGTTTACTCTTTTTATTTTCCCCATCATTTTTTTAAATGAAAAAAAGTTGTTTTATTCTTAATATAATTTTTAATATGAGAGCCTTCCATGTTTATCTTTTTGCATTTATAGTACAAACTGTTGTTGTTATATTCTTGGGAAAAGGCATTGAAAAATAGTCATTTTAAAACAAATACAAATATGTATTACGATTTACGAGCTCTTTTTTTTATTCAGTATACTTAAATCCCATTGACATGACACTGGGGTTTTTATTGTTCCTATAGAAATTTGCACACAAAGCAATTTTTTCCTATACCTAAGGACAAATCCCATCGAAGGGACAATATGTGAAGCCAAAAATTAAATATTTCACGTTTTATTTATCTCTTAAAATATTGCTATGAAGTTTTTGTGGTAGGCTATATTTTAACAAATTACCATAAACATTTTTAAATTTTGACTAATGTACACATAGATAACCATTTAAATGTTTACTGCATTTTAATATAAAATAGCCAAATGTTTACATAAAAATTAACCGTTAAAACCAAAGCAGTGTAATTACTGTAGTATAAAATATCCTAAAATATTACCGTCCGGAACTAGCCAAAAGGATTGAGGCCAAATTTGAATATTCTAAGATATTTGTAGGGTTTTTAGGGAGCAAAATTTTAAAACATGCTTCAAGCGTTGTCTCAATTACGACTTTACTCTTAAAAATAGTTGTGTAAATCTAAATCATTTACAAAATATACGTAATATTTTTGCTCATTCAATATAAAATTGAATTAGTTTTGCAGCTAAGTGAGCTACCATATATTTAAAAATTTGTTTGTCACTTGGATTTTCTTTTCTAACTACACTGTGATTTATCTAGTGTCAAAAATATACAAAATTGAAGTTTCTGTTCCCAATTGTGTATTGTGTTAAAATAAATTTCATTTATTCAATTTTTTAAACTTATTGTGTGTGTGCCATACAAATCGTAACAGAAGAGAATCAAATATTGAACAGTAAATTGTTTATTGAACATTTTACAATCTCTCAAATCCTTCCGCACTTTAAACTGAATTTTTGACAAACAAGTTTGTTTTAAACTCAGTATCTATTAAATTGTGATTCATACATTTGAATTTCTTTTTCAGCAGCACATAAAATATTAAAAACATACTCAATACAAGGATTTTTTTTTTTAGAAGTTTAGTTTATCAATTTTATTTCAAACAAAACAGAAAGTTCTTTTACACATTTTCTTTTGTATTTAAACTAGAAATTGTATAGTTATTTTCACAAATCATCATCATCTTCATCAGGAAGAGATGTATTCTGGGCTTCCTTCATGTCATTCTCTAATTTAGCTAGCCATTCAGGAGCCATCGTGACTTCTGGTGGTGCCAGCGCTGGTGAAGCGATGAACTCTAAGTTGGGATCGCCAATCAACTTTCTCGCCAACCAGAGGAAGGGCTTTTCGAAATTGTAGTTGCTCTTAGCACTGATGTCGTAGTACTGAAGATTCTTCTTACGGTGAAAAACAATGGATTTTGCCTTTACTTTACGATCTTTAATATCAACTTTGTTTCCACAGAGCACAATGGGGATGCTTTCGCAAACTCTAATCAAATCTCTGTGCCAGTTGGGGACATTCTTATACGTGACTCTGGATGTGACATCAAACATGACGATGGCACATTGCCCTTGAATGTAATAGCCATCTCTAAGGCCTCCAAATTTCTCCTGACCAGCTGTGTCCCAAACGTTGAAGCGGATGGGTCCTCGATTGGTATGAAAGTCGAGGGGGTGAACTTCAACGCCCAACGTGGCTACGTACTTTTTCTCGAATTCGCCAGTCAAATGCCGCTTCACGAATGTAGTTTTCCCCGTGCCACCGTCTCCAACGAGGACGCATTTGAAAGTAGGGATTGAATCTGGTTCTCCCATAATAACTGGCAATTAAATAACTTTTAAAAAAGGACTAAAACAAAGTTCGATACTTCTTCGAAGTAATGTAACCGCTTTTGAAGTTTTCAACAAAGAACTCTACGACCGGTTGGGCCTTGTTCGACTTTGGAATTCCTTGGTATGAAAGAGACAATGCGGCGGAGATAAAATGGCCGCCTGGAATTTTCTGAGCGATAATTGGGCAAATTTCATGTAGAGTGAATTCTCTAGAATGATTTCTACTATCACTAGCGCGCCAAAATTTAGGTCAAAGGTTATGGATTAAATAGTAGGCGAAATTACGACACATCCGTTATCCGATTCTTCGAATACTTTACCAAGGCTTATTTAAACGTTGTAAGTTTCTTTTTCCCCTTGATATGATCTTGGATTATAAATAGCTATTATTATTAATACAAGATATGACTTATAAGATTCTTTACGTTTGAAGTTTTTAAACGAAAAATTTAATAATATTAACATAATGTTCAATTTCTAGGATAATAACACGGAATACACTGAAAGACGAAAATGCCTAAACACGAAGCCCTTACTCCAAAAGCAATAGCAAATCGTATTAAAGCTAAAGGCCTTCAAAAGTTGAGATGGTATTGTCAGATGTGTCAAAAGCAATGTAGAGATGAAGTATGTTTTCTTTCAAACGAAATTGAGAAACTTTAAACTTCCAAACTAATATCTTTCTCATATAGAATGGCTTTAAATGTCACACAATGTCAGAGTCTCACCAACGGCAACTGTTGTTGTTTGCTGACAATCCTCATAAATATATTGACACATTTTCATCGTAAGTTATATAACCGATGCTAACAAGCCTAGCACATTGTTTAACTTTTCATGTTTAATTCTCAGAGAATTCAAAGATTCTTTTATCGAATTGCTGAAAAGACGATTTGGTACTAAGAGAGTCCACGCTAATCAAGTCTACCAGGAATATATTTCTGATAGAAACCACCTTCACATGAATGCTACTCAGTGGCTCTCTCTAACTGGTTTTGTTAAATATCTTGGTAGACACGGGATTTGTATAGTTGATGAGACAGAGAAAGGCTGGTTTATTACGTAAGCTGGTACATAACTTACAACCTAAAAGGAAAAAGAAGACTAAAACAAAATAATTTTAGATGGATTGACCGTGATCCTGAGACCATAAGACGTCAAGAAGCCATTGCCAGAAAAGAGAGGCTGGATATGGATGATGATGAAAGGATGGCCAAATTTGTTGAAGAACAAGCTAGAAGGGATAAACTTAATAAAGAAGGGAAAGAGGACACTGTAGTCTATACGGAACTTAAGAAGAGTGAAGATGAAAAATGTATGAAAAACTGAGAGCTGTGGAAAAAACTTAAGATTCACACAAAATTTATTTTTCAGTGGTCTTAAACATTTCATTGTCAGCCAAGAAGGAAAAAGATGATGCTTCGAGGTTTGCAAGTGATTGACAATATTTTACTTTGTCATTTTAATCACGTTTAATTTTTTACATTAGACCATTGGCTAGCAACGCTTTCAGCAAGCTTCAAGGTTCTGAGAAGAGAAAACAAAAGGAAAGTGATGATCATCATTTTAAGAAACCAAAGACAGCTTTGGATGAAATAATTGAAGAACAAGAAAAACAAAAAGAGAAGAGAAATAGAAAGGATTATTGGTTAACTCCAGTATGTATATATAATTTGTCTGTGTTAAGGAAGCCATTGTTCTGAGTGGTCTAATTACAAAATATTTTAGGCTATTGTTGTCAAAGTTACTGCTAAGAAATTAGGGGATAAATATTTTAAAAAGAAAGGATTAGTCGAAGTAACTATTAATTTATCACAATTTAAGTTTTTCTAAAAGTGAGTATATTTCAAAGTTATTTTATTTTGTAGGAAGTTGAAAATAAATATTTGGGTATTATAAAAATGTTGGATTCTGGTGACACGTTAAAAATTGACCAAGCACACCTTGAAACTGTTATTCCAAATATTGGAAGACAAGTTTTAGTTGTTAACGGCGCTTATAGAGGTTGCACAGCTACTATGGAAGATATAAATGTGGATACATTCTCTGCTACTATTAAAATTAACGCGGTAAGTTACAAAATTAATGCTTCAAATTATTTGATTTAACAGATGCATTTTGTAGGGACCTACAAGGGGCAGACTTGTAAAAAATATACGATATGAAGATATATGTAAATTGCACACTTCGTGATGAACACAGTAATAGAAAACCAATATTTATGTACATATTTTTATAATTAAAGCAATGCTGTAATTACACATTTCTTACGGGTAGTTTTATTGACATTTTAAATGACCATTAATTATCACAGGTATTTTAAAATTATTTTCTGACAATTTTTTTTTTGACATAGCAGGTTTTTAATTTAATACAGAAGAACTTTGCAATATACACATGTTATTGCCATAAGCACTTCATAAGGCTGGTGCAATTATAAACGTTTTATTTCATATAAGATTTAAATATTTCGTAGATGTTAACAAGTTTCATAATAAATGACTCCATATATTTGGCGATTTAATTTGGAATGAGTTTTGATACGATGAAGAGTTCGAAAGCGAGAGAGACGATGATGAACGAAACTGATAACGCTCCTGATGTAAGGCTTTCAATATCCAGCTCTACTCCTGGCGTAGCATCCCAAACAAGCACACATACCAAGGAAGCTTATGACCAGACCAAGTATCAAAGCTAAGGCATCTCCGGCGTCGAAATCTGATGCCCGCACTCCGGAAATCATAGAAATTAAAGCGAAGAAGAAATACCATAAAAACCTTCCAGCGGCCATGTTTCCTCTTTACAAGCGGTATTTTTGTTAAATCATGTGATGGAATAGAAATGTGACGTCGTATTTATTCGTTCTTACTTATATCATCGTAGTGGTCCAAGTGGACATTGAACTTAAATAAGCCAACACGCCCACCGACGTCAACGTTGCCAGGTGCTGATTATAGTAGCATGGCAAGAAAATTATCGATTTCAGAAATATTTATCGTATCCCAGAAAACTTGCGGGAAATTTATTTTTATTGCAACATTGGTGTTAAAACTTGTACCTCCGTAGTTTTCCATTAATTTTCCTTATAAGTAATAACGATATAGTACGCCTTTGAAGTTTTCGTACGGCAAAATAATCTCTGGAAATTATCGATGTGTAATAACTATCGTACCGCTTCGTACGTCTAGCAACAAGGGCGGCTACATCTAGCCTCGCGACAACTTAAGGTGAATACTTACGTAGTTACTTGACAAGCTCCTCCAATGAAAATTCTTATTTTGAACCATGTGATGATTGTGACGGGTCTGTCATTTGTTTTGCGTTTTTCGCGTTTCGCCGAGATTCACGGATGTTGAAAGCTTAGAAAGATTCTTTGAATTTTTTTCGAAAAAACTTAAATCTAAAATGGAAAATCCGGACATTTTATTGGAACAAAGTATTGAAGATGACAAATTTGCAAAAATTTCGAAAGAGGACGATTCACTGGTGCCTTTGAATACTGGTTGGAGTTTTTGGATTGACAAGTATGTGATCTTTTTTCAACCACTTACAACTCTTTGGGGGTTAAAACTTGATCTCCTGACCTTATTGTCGTGCATTTGTGGGTGTTAGGTCCGAAAGAGGTACCTCAGTAGAGGAGTTTGAGGCAAATTTAAGAAATATATACACTGTTGAAACTGTCCAGGTAGTTGTTGAACATTCCAATATTGCCTTGCTCCATCATACACTAACAAATGTCTGTGTATGTTTTCCAATAGCAATTTTGGAGCGTATACAATCATATACCACCCGTATCAAACCTAAAATGCAATTATAGCTATCATTTAATGCGAATGGATAGAAAACCCTTATGGGAAGATGAATTGAATCATAAAGGGGGAGCTTGGCGAGTTAAAATCTACCATAAAGATGTGGTAACTTTAAAATCATTTGCGCTTGTGGGAGGGGGATATTTATTTACTCATACTATAAAACATATAAATACACAGGAAATGGTTTGGAAAGAACTACTCTTAGCAGCAATTGGTGAGCAATTTGTAGATCATTTAGCCGAAGGTTTGTTATTATTATTCACTTATAGAATCCAACTGAGAAATGTTTCTAAATAAACTTTTTGTCTAAGGTGATGAAATCTGTGGAGTTACAGTAACAGTGCGTGAGAAAGATGACTTGGTTCAGATTTGGAATTCAAATGCTTCGTTGGCTCCACTAAGCACAATTCCGGCCAAATTTAAAACTCTTCTTCCAAATGTAATTTTTTTGGCAAATTTTTACAAAGGTTTGACTTTTGTTTTATTATTGATACTAGATTGGTCTTTTTTATTGACTTAAATAAGTGTGTATTTTTTTCATAGCTCACTATACACATCACGCATTCAAAGACAGGAAGAATTAAAATGTTATTTCTCTACTTCGTCATAAACCAAGCCAAAATGTGAAATCTTTTAATTCTGAAATTTCATATAGTGCCTCCTTCTCGTTTGTTTTTATGATATTTTCTAAACCTGTTTAGCCTGCCAGTGCAAAGGCTATATCCTTTTATCTTAACCTAAATATTTTATTAACTTGACTAAATATATATCTATAGACATGATACGAAAGTTATTTTATATCGGAACCAAAGAAGCAGCTAGTCTTGAGTTTTAACCTGAAATATTTAGTTTTCTGTTAACACTTTTATTTGATTATAGTGATTGTTGTTTTATTGTTGGTTATTAAGTAAATTTTTATGGTTCCTAACTAGTTTTGCCACCAAGGTCATATGAGCCTTGGCGATGGATGCACTAAAGGTCATGAACATTTGTACGGTTATCCCTTTGTTTATGTGACTTAAGTCGTTGTACAGAGGTACAATGAGCTACAGGCCAAAATTTCTGCGCGTCATTTTACATTTGTACAACTACGTTGCGAGATTGTCATGATATTGGTATAGAAAAATGTCATTTATATTTTTAAATAAAAATTCGCTTTAGTTTTAATTCAATATTTTATTATAAAAAGAAGACATTTTTTTTGTCTTGGCCCACACAAAATTATGGCACTTTTTTATATAGGATTAACGGATAAATTCATTTCTTAAACGAAAGCATCAGATTTGTTTTTAGAAAACTAGTATTTTCGCGGAAAAACGGGTCTTTATACCTTATACAAAACAACACAACTAAATAGTTGGAACAAAAGTTAAATTACTATTTACAAGAAAGCAAGTAACATTCGCACACTTGATAACGCAAAAAAAATGAACACTAAGTCAGCTAATCTCCATTGTTGAACAGTATTATGAAATTAATAGTAACTTTCATGTCCCATCACTTCATTCACATAACGCAACAGCACAGGCATGGATCCCAGGGACCTCCTCCAGGCATTGTCCCCAGTCGAGCTGCCTTAGTACCCATTCGACGGTAACCCTGTTGTCCCTGATTCTGAAAAACCAAGGATTCGTTAACTTTCAATGGAAATACGTATTTCATTATCATTAATGTTGAGATATTACCTCCTCCGACGTTAGGTTATCTTTGTTTTGGTCTTTCTGACCTTCAGTGGCTTCTTCGGCCACCTCATCCCCTGATTCCTCTTCGCTTTGGACACCGCTGTCCGCAGTGCTCATGGTGGACGCTCGCGGACCGGATGTTATGACTCTGAGTGGCATTTCGTCTCGGATAAAGCCAGAGTTGGTTCTTCCCGATTGCGAGGTTTCCTTTGCCGATGATTCAGATTGCTCGCTAACACCGTCCATTGGGAATGACGTTCTAGCGGGCTCCGCGGTCACTGGTTTGAACTCGTCGTCATAAGGCAAATCCTCCTGAGTTCGAAGGAGTTCCGTCGCCAACGACAACCTGTTCACGTAGATATGTTTATCACCAGTCATGCCACTGTCGTACCTTCGAGATGGAAAAAGATCGATCTTAGTTTTAACCTAAAAGTTACGCGGTAAGGTAAGCTAAGTACCTCGGAATGAGCTCCACGTCTTCGGAACCAGCCTCACTCATCGAATCGGCTTCGTGCACCATAATCTCGAATCTCTGCGGTAAAAAGTCTTTCATTGAGAGAGGATTGTCGTACGCCTCTGTTTTGGCGTCTTCGGGCGGCGGCTGCTCCGGGGCGGAAGTCAAGGACGAGAAAGGGGAGGCCTCGTCGCCGTCCGTCTCCGACTGATCCGTGATGGCCTCGTCGTAGGCCAGTTTGTAAATGGAGTGATTGGTGCTTAGAACCCGACTCTGAAGGCTTTTCAATTCTTGTTCCGTCTCTCTAATCAGGGTGTCGGAGGGGAGCAGATGGGCCAAGTAGTTGGCCGTCGCTTCGTCCACGTACCTTTCGCCTCCTTCGTAGGAGCCGCTGGAGAAGCGGCGCTGGTAGGAATAGTTCGCCTCCCGGTTTCCTATCTCCGAACCCAAAGAATCGAACTCTCGAGATTCCCTACGCGTCACGTTTACGATGTCCGTTTGCGGCGACCACTTCTTAGCGTGATCGTCCGATTCGCGTCGAGGCGACTCGGCTTGATCCCGGACAACGCCGGTCGTCGAATCCTCAGCCTCTTCCCGACTAATAAAATCTCCTTTGGTTAAGAATTCGTCTCTGATCGACAGCGCGATGTCGTACAAAACGCGATCCGCGAATTCTTCTAGCGCGCGATTCCTACTCGAATAATTATCTACCGAATTCAATTTGTGACTAGAATCTACAGAAGGTGGTTGCGAATAATTACGACTCTGATCGGGCGCGTTCTCTTCTAATTTAACGAAAGCTCCCGGTTCTCCTTCGTCTCTACTAACGATTGGGTGGTGGTGGTTTAAAAACTGATCGCTACGACCGATACCGTCGCTACAGCTATCGACTAAAGCGGGGTCGTTACCTATAATAGGGCCGGACATATCGCTTCGACTATCGGGCCTACTTATGCTACTCAACCGTAACGGGCTACTAGAATTACGAGTGTCGGCGTCTAAACCGTCGTTACAATCGGTGAAACTTCTTTCTACGCGGAGGGCGGCCGTCGGCGAGTCTTCGACGGTAGCGGTCGTCTTCGTTCCGTCTTCTTCTACTCGTTTCGGACTATCCTCTCCTTCAAAGGCTGGCGTGGCTACTGGAAGAGGAAGAGGTTCTGGCCGGTGACCAGTCTGACGACACTCCGTGCGACTGTCGCTAATAACACGTTCAGCCAGCTTCTCTGCAAAGGTACCACGGAGATTTGTTTCAAGGTTAGAATGCGTCCCCCCAGCCTGCCAATCAGTGCCGTGCTCATCGGGACTCGTGTTTATGCCAAGGGTACTTGCCAAAGTCGATGCTGGCGCGTCCCTCTCGAGCGCTGCCGCCGTCGGGGCTTCCTTCGCCCGCTCGTCCTCGACAGCCTGACTAGCTGAATCGGTCTCCTCCCGCTTCACGGGGCTCTGCGCCCGAGCCACCGATGCTCGCCCGTGAAGCTCCGCGATTTCTTTGCGGGCCATCTCCAACGTTCCGCGGAGCAGATTCTCCGCGAACTCTAGGAAAGGCTTAGAGAGGGCGACGTTGCTGGGGCAGGATTCGTCGTCGTCATCTAAGGAATCTTTCCTCGACGGACCCGCTAGATCTATTTTGAAATTAGGCAAGCTACCGTTGGAGAGCTTGACGGAGCCCGGGGCTTTGGGGGAGTCCTTCTTCTTCAGGTCCAAGCTGTCGGGTTTAGTGGGGCCGTTGGCTTCCGTCGCTGCAAGGCCGTTCGTTTGGCCCGCTTGTTTCTCCTAAAAGAAATATTTGAAAAACTCGGTGAAATCGCCGCACGAGGCCAGTCACGTTCGCTAATGGCCGCTTACCATCTCGGAGCTTTTGTTCTTCTTTCGTTTCTTTTTCTTTTTGGAGCGCTGCGACTGGTTCGATTCGGGACTGCCGCCGCTAGCCAAGCTCTTGGTCACGGGGGACGCTGGAAGTAAGTTAAGAGGGGCCGATTGCGCGCCTGTGGAAGAAGCGAATGGCTTGTCCGCCTCTTTGGCGAACGTCGCTGCCGCCTCCGACGTTACAACCGTCTCTTTCCTTTTCACCGGCGCCGAGGTTGGGGTCGCGGTCGCGCTCTTGACCTCGCGCTTCTCTTCTTTGACCTCTTTGATCTCTTCGGCGGTCGTGGCTCCCCCTGCCGAGGAGAAGCTTGGACGCGAAGAGCTGGAAGCTGGGGACGAGGAAGACTCCTGCGGGACCCCTGAGGATGACTCTCCTTCGTCCGACCTGGTCGATGGCGACTCCCGCGAAGATCCGCCGTTCGCTGATTTGGAAAGCGGAAACACCGGAGCTGCGGAAAAGAGAACGGAAAAAGAAAACTATCAACGAACTGAACGTAGATCCGCGACTCGGAGAAAATTTTAAATAAAGCGGCGCAATTGCTTTATAAAGAGCTCTGAGCCTTTTCTAGAGGAAAGCTGTCGTCAAATAGAGCGGTTTAATTTTTCAATGACGCTTCCAGAGAAGAGTAATTATTATTCACTGAAGTTTCTATAGAAACCCTTTTAGATAGGATTAAATTTAGAATGTCCACTCTCTTTTAAAATTGGGCGTTTTAAAATGAAAAGACGTCCTTCGCCCGGGTAATTTAATAAACTTGAAACGTATTAAGTTTCCTGGCGAGTCGAATGGGGCCCGAGGATAAAAATGGGATGTCGTTAATATTATCACCGACAGCCGTTTCTCCTAATGGAAAATCCGATTTTCACATAAAATAAAATACATTTCTATTCGGTCTCGGAGAAGTAAGTTTGCTCCGCCGCTAAAGGGCAACCCCGTCATCGTTAATCTAGACAAAAATTTGTTAATTAGATGGAACTTACGAAAGATTTTAAATGGGCCATTTCAATATTAGATTAGATAATTATATTATTTATTCGTTCGGATCACGAATTTCTCACGCGAAACGTTAAATGATCGGTCATCTAAACCTCCTACCAGTGGCGTAGCCAGGATTTTGTTTCGGGGGGGGGGGGGGGCACACCATTGAAAAAAAGTAAAAAAATAAAAATATTTGTACGTACGACCATACGTTTCGGGGGGGGGGGGCATGTTCCCTCAGTTCCCCCGGGCTACGCCACTGCCTCCTACCACTTATCCCGATTATAATTAGATCTCTATCGACATAGAGAATGAGAGAGAAAGATGATGTAAACAAACCCGCCCCTCGTCTTTTCGTCAATTACACTCGGGCTTTCGAAGGCACGATTTCGCCGAACTCCTGATCTTTCTAGAAAGGCCATTAACGATAATTTACCTGATTACGTTTAAAAGGATATGTCGCCACGAGCCGTTGTTCCGTAAAGGGCAGATTTGTTAATGATCGTTAACAAGCCCGGGACAATTCGTCGTCCTCTCCGCCCACGCTGCCGATTGAATGTTTAAACCCCTCTAGCGGCGGTTGCTTGCACCATTGAATCTTTAATACTTTGCCATCCGTCACCATGGCAACCTTTTCCAGGTAAGACTGGGTTACTCGCGCCCTATCCGCGCGATAAACACGCCCAACTCCGTCGCTTCGCTAAATTCTACCCGAGTTAGGTGAAAGGTACGCCCTTTACTCTTCGCGAGTATCCGTGGGACCCCTTGATCGTATCTATCATGTATGGGCATCTAATGTTTAGTCGATGCTATTCCTGGGATTGTCTTATATAGTGTAGATTTTACCTTTAGAGTCGCCTTTTATAGTACTGTCGTTGAACGCGGGATTCCGATAAAAAACCTCAACTTTATCCGCTTACTTTGTTTTCTCTCTCGTGGCCTAATAAAATTGTTCTTCGAGTTTTTCCGATGTTTTTCGTTACCGATCACGGTCACCCGCTAGTTTTACCCCCAAGAAAGCTGCCTCGATCTCTACCTTTGACTGTACCTTCAATTCAGTTTTATTATTAAAATAATCTTCGGGAGATATATTATAGTGGTATTGCCCTTAAAAACGCCACTGGAATAAGAAATCCACAAAATGTCTATATTTTTTACGCAGTATTTGATTTCCAAAAATAAGTCTTTTTGCGGAATCGATTTCTTCTTTTTTTTGAAATTTTAAAGCACTCTGTTCTGTTTACATTCGCTAATGGAAAAACTCAGGATTTTCTTTAAAATTTAAAGCGTTTTTGATATACATTTATATGTACAATGTAATATGTAATATAAGGATAATAAATATAAAATTTATAAATTGGCGTATTTAATTGAAAGATCAAGAGCTTTAATATTGATACAAATTTCCCGTTAAAATTCAATTACGATTTTAGATTTGAATTTCGAATTAGTTTGCATTATTAATGGGAGCGAGTTAATTTATCTCCTGGAAGGTAACTCTCCTATAAGCCCCGGTGTATCGTGGCCAAGTGCTTTAATTCGGATAAATATTTTTTATCGTCGTGATTTTTACGATATAGAAACGAATATGACAAACTAGATTAATTAATATTGAATGTCAAATTAGTTAAAACAACATTGTTATCACCAAGTAATAGATCGATTTGCAATTTTTAAGGGGAAAAGACGACTTTAAAGGGGTAATATTCATCCGAGGTAAGGTGGTGATGGCGTTATTTGTTAGTAGATGGCGCTCTGATAGCAGCATGACGTCATAATTTTTATTTTCAACGATTGGTTGAAAGTTTTCAGTTTTTAATGGAGAACGGTTTTGTCGAGATTTAAAATACAAAATTATATATTTTTAATAAGAGTTTCAAGTACTATAATTTTAGTAATTAATTTTTCATAAACTT
This sequence comes from Leiobunum rupestre, assembly GCF_980474605.1. Taxonomy (NCBI): domain Eukaryota; kingdom Metazoa; phylum Arthropoda; class Arachnida; order Opiliones; family Sclerosomatidae; genus Leiobunum; species Leiobunum rupestre. The sequence continues at coordinate 41,666,787 of NC_143389.1, forward strand.
TATAGTGTCGCCATCTACCTCAAACATTATTAAATAGGAAGGTACCTCGGGTGGATTTCGCCCCTTTTTGCATATTTCCCTGTAGGCAATATGTGAATGCGTCTATTACGATTTAATTTGAGTTACAATCGTGTATACTGATAAATTCCATAATGCTTTTCTACACGCGGCCGTGCGAGATGCGAAATATCAATTTCCGTGTTCTTACAATATGATGTCTAGCCGTCATAAAATATTAACAGTCGCTTCGGTAACTACAATTACACGTTATTTTATACGCTTTTCTGAGCCAACATAATAAACTACTAATGTTACATTTCGCCATCGACAAATTTCGTTATTATCAACGGTGAATTTTCCCAATTCTCGTTCGTGCATGATCTATAAAAAAGAAACCACAAAAAAAACCAAAAAGCTAGTTATTTTTCAGCAAATCTTTTAATTTTCTAGCTGGCTGATTTTCTCAATTTCACCGAAGTTGCGAGAAGGCTGTCGGGAAAGCGAACTAGCGGGGGCTCCTTGAGAAAATGTCGTCGAAGGGTTCTATTTTTAAAACTTCAAAGAGCGCGCCGTAAATGATAAGGTAAAGTTTAAAGGTCACTCTTAAGGTTAAACAATGGCTGACTAGAAGAGTACAGCACCCCCCTTTAAGCTCTCTCTAATTAATCCAGACTACCCGGGGTCTTAAGTACCTTCGTGCAATCCGCGGACTTTGTTAAAACCCATTCGCTAACATCTAATTGCAATTTCGCCGAAAAACCACCTCGCGCCAAGGCTTAGCGTTTTAATATTGTTTTTAACGCGTCCCTTTTAGCGGAAAGACAGCCAACGGTGTACTACGTAATTGCGGCCCTAATCCGGTACCACCGCTCTGTTTTTCTTAAATCTTAGTGGACATCTTAATTAAAATTAATTAAGGATTGAATGGATGTATTGAAAGGTGGTTGGGAAATTGGCTATTTCTGTCTATATGTGGCGGCCTAGCGACTCAAAAGGATCCTTTTATGCAAATTCAATTCTAAATTCCTATTCGTAGGGCTCTTATTGTTGACTTTAATTAAATGTAATCTATCCCAATTCGGAAAAGCGATGGAATATTGATTACCCACTTCTTATGTAGATTTAAATATTATATTATCATGCTTTAGTAATTATATTTGCTTACGAAATAATTTATGGTATTCTTAAGACCATACAATTTGAATTGCTAATTATATTTTATTTTATTTTTACAATGGTTCAATTCATTTTAAAATTGATTAATTCTAAAAGTATCGCTATACTTCTCTAAGGTTTTTTCATTAATTTCAGTCGAATTTGTAAGCTGATTTTTGATTTTAATTTTAAGGTAAATAGATAACGAATTTTCATTTCTGCAAATACCAAAACGAAGAAGGCTATTCTGTAAAAATCCAAAATTACAAAAAAAAAATCTCGATCCGTCAAAAATGGCAATGCGCGTGTGGAGAAGGGGTGGATATCGAGATATAAAACTATCGATTGTGTAAGTTCAATTTTAAGTAGTGGCAGTATGTTACGCTATATCCGTTATTTTAGTCAAATCATAAACTAAATGCTTAAGCGGACGTAAAATACCTGTTTACTTTTGGTGCCCAAGACTTAAATTGGCACCATCGACCGTATTTCGAAGCATTTCATTAAAATCACTTATTTCGTCATTACAGACCGCCACGATTTTGAATTTGGCCAATACTATCGATAGTTTGATATTTCGATAGCAGTCTCTTCTGCACCCGCGCATTGTCATTTTTGACGGATCATGATTTTTTTGCCATTTTTAATTGTTACAGAATAACCTCCCTGAAGTAGCAGTGCTTTTGGTCGTGTTTTTAAATTAAAATACGCCATGTTAGGGAATAAAATCGGGTAAATAAGCCTGCACTGTACCTCATGATGTAATGGTAGTGTCGAGCGCAAAAACTTCATTTTGAAATCGGTCAATATCTCCACAAAAAACTAGCACCCAAAATAACCCATTAATATTTTATCGTTGTTCTAAACCTGAGTATTTAAAAACTCAGGTTAATTAAACATTTTTGACTCATTTCTACCAAAAAGATAACGCTCCTGAATTCGTACCATACCAATCACAAACACCCTGTACGACCCATTGAAATACTATTATAACCGTATCCAATTTTGGACTGTTGATCTCACGAGGAAACCATAGAAAAAAACCATCGTAAAAAAACGCGTTGAAATGTATTTCGCTTTATAACGTATTTACAGGATTGCCGAGGCTTAAAACGTAACTAACACCTTAACCTTAGTTACGAAGAGGTCAATTCCCTTATTGAACTATCAGCTTAAACAAAAAGCCAAGGTTAAGAGGAATGAAGAATCCCTTAAAATTTATCATCGGCCATAAATCGTATTGGCGGGGTGCTCCGTAGCTGACACGCATCTTTTCACTTTTCAAAATAAAAAGAGGTTATACGTGGGTTACAAAAGGAAATAAAAAAGTTCTCGGAGCGCGTGCCAACTTTCAACGCCACCGCCTGTTTCCCATCCTTACGGATTAGTTGGCACCGCGCTGGAAAGCGGGGATGCGGGTACGGCTAGAGTTAAAATAAGGCTATCCTCCTTAGCCAAAAACGCCGGGTAATGGTAAAATGAATATTTCTTTTCACACTAGACAACGGCGGATAAAGTAGACGTATTTTTCTAAAGTACTAAATTTAGATACCGGTGAAAACGAACGAGTTTTTGCCTAACATCCGGCCAATGCTGATCCCGACAGCCTTAATCACTCTGCGTGTGTCATCTACATTCTACGACTCCGGAAGCGCAACCAAAACCCTCGCTAAATTCACTTATCTTTCTTCTCTTATTACGAAGAAATAAAGTACAAGAAAGGTTTTTGTTTTTAGTGTTAAAACGATATTAATGGCGTTTTAATTAAGCAGGGTTTATTCCGTGTAGCTAATTCATTCTTGCGGGAATTAATTAGAAATCGTAGTGACTGTAAGGGAAGATTTGGGTATGAACGTATTCTTCCGGTTTTTTTTTATCGTATTTCGAGGGTTGTTTCTGGGAGGCCTAGTTTTTGGTTCGCAATCCAGAGTCGTTTCAGCGGAGGCGCTATTTGGGCGGGGGCCGAAATGTTTTGACATTCAACACATGGCCAACTACGTCGAGATATTCCCCATTTTACGAAACTAAACCTCTGCTTTTTGTCCGCCTAAATACTCCCTACTTTTTCGTTCCAAAAACAACCGGGCATGATCAATTCTGTTACCAGTACGTTTGAAAATTAATATCACATTTATTTTATTACTGGTGTATAGTTTAAAAAAAATTAATAATTTAAATTAATAATTATAATATTTAGTAAAAAACGTCCCAGCAATTGTACAAATTAAACCAGTAGCGGACTGTAATCAGCTAGGCTAATACCCAAGGCACCACCTTAGGCATAAGTCATCCAGCGACTTTTAAAGCCATTAATTCAGGTGGCCGAGTTACAACGCGTAGGAGGGTGGTGGCAAGCCCTTCATGCCACGCTAGCCAACAGCTCCCTACACTAACTATTACCGTTAATTTCTAAAAGTTTATATAGGAAGGGGAAACCGAAAATATTGATGGCCATTAGACCAATCGGCCCACCCAGAAATATCAGGGTATTATTTAGTTTGAATAATGTTTAATATTTCCGGGGCCCACTTGCCATCGGAAAAGGCCACCCTAATTATCCCAAGTGTCAAATATAAACAATGACAATATGAGTAATTTAGTAGCAAAATAGTGTATTGTAATCAAACGTTTCCCATTCTTCGTCCCTCAAAAACGTGATCTAAAACGTAGCTTACCTTTAAACTGTATTGGAATAAATGGAATGTAGAGCGAGCGTGAGCAAGGCGGCTGTCATTGGCCGCGTAAATAACGAAACTAAATGTTCCTTTTCAAAATACGAAACCACTGTGTCTGTGTGTGGGAAATTGCGCGCCAAGTTAAAAGCGCTCTCCTTCTCCACTGACAATCGACTCCCAAATTCTCTCTCCGCTCTTTTTCCCTCATCCCGAAGCTCGCCCCCCCCCCGCGTTCTCTTCCGATCCCTCTTTCCCGGCAGACTCCTCGGAGCATTTCCCTCTGCGCCACGTGATCTTCGTATTTGAAGCTAAAGGTTATTTTTCGTTTTACCACTCTGGCATTCTCTCTGGTCGACTTTACCTCTAACCATCCTTGACCGCGCTGTCTCTTTAGCTTGTTCATTTGAGTATTGTTTTTTCTTTCTGCCGGGGATTCCGCGTTAAGCCTTTGCTATACGTATTAGCCTCGTAATGGCAGAGGGAAATGAACCGATTCCCCGTGGGTCTGTCTAATAACGGGCTGCTCTCCCACACTCTGCCCAGTCTGACACCCTCTACCCCCCTTTTCCGCATCGGACCAGCTCAGTCTGAGTATATATAGTCCAACTTTTAAAATGAATCAACCAGTTAAGTCTATGAAGCTTCAATGTTTTTCGTTGTTGATTAAGGTTATATGGTTCTCATTTGTTTCTCATTGAAAAATTTAATATATTCCCGCAGTGACTAGTTCTAAAACTCACTGACTAACAAGAATGACTCCTTTATTGATTGTAATATAGAGATATTGGTTGTCATTTTTCATTAAGGTTTAAAATCGACTTTACTTTTCAGTCAAATTAATTTTCAAAATTAAGAAATTTTAAAAAAATTACGAGCAATGAACATTGATTTATAAATCTAATAAGGCATTTTTAGTTATTTTTAATTTTTTTGAAGGGAATAAAACTTCGGATATTTGGTGTGGAATACCAACGTTTGCAGCTCTGGCCGCTCTTGCCTTTGGCTTTAGAAATGTTTGGCGCCACTGTACAGGGAAATTTGGAAAAATTAAGGGGGCTTCGATAAAGATTGCTTTGCAAGTTATATTCCTTTTAAATAATTTCATTTTCCAAACTTTATCTAAAAGTTACGATGTTGCCTCATTATCACGATTTAAAATAAAATTAAAATCCGAAGTTAGATAATGTGTTTCAAACAGATATTTTCAGATTCGGATTTGTAATAACACTAGCTTATTTTAAGATTGTTTACTGTCTATCAAGAATGTATTTATTTATGGTTAGGGATAATATCAGAAGAAAATAGGGGAAGTACGTATCTGTAGCTTTGAGCTGTAGAAGGCGTCGTGTGACCCACGAAAACACCTTTTTACGCATAATTAACCAAAATGAAAAAGTAGTTGCACTTTTGTTTTGTTTCAACACGGCGATAAACGACGAGAGTAAAGACGCCTTAGCTCATTTAGCAGATAATGAAAAGGACAATATGTTACGATTATTCAATTTGATAAAAATTTATTATTTAAACGATGTATTCATCCGCGATTTCCCGCCAAACCGTTCTGGCGCGAAAATTCGTGAAAAGTGACGCCTTTCCAATGCTGACTAGAAGCGTACTTCCCCCTATTTTCTTCTGATAATATATACTCTGAGGCGATCATTGTCTAATTTTCTCCCGTCACGAGTGGTGTTAAATAAATTTTTGTCGCTACTAACGAGCGTGAAAACTGGGCTTTAGATGAAAACTGGCAATTTTATTTAAAGGGAATATAACCTGCAAAGCAAAATTTATGGAAGACCCCTTCAATTTTTCAAATTACCCTGTACAGTGGCGCCAAACATTTCTAAAGCCAAAGGCAAGAGCGGCAAGAGCTGCAAACGTTGGTTATATTTCCTTTAAAAAATGAAATTAAAAAATGCGGAAGATAGAGTAAATGAATAAAAGAGGTCTTAGTTAAAACCAATAATTAATCTTTTTACCGACTGATAAAATACTTTCTAAATTCCTAATTCGAACTCAACCAGACGTAGACGCACCCCCTGGCCCTCCTGCAAAGACACTTGGTGAATCAGGTCCGTAGCATCTCCCGTCTTCGCGTCAGGGTCGCCCGAGGTATAACGTTACACGCGTCGTTATACAGAGTGGGAATGCAGTCTGGTACGAGCAGGGCCTCTGATGTACTCAAAACGAGGGACATCGAGTATAGGACCTCCTCCCCATTTGGGACGTTTGCCATTTATTAGGCACGGGTGGAAAGCCCCCCCCCCCTTTCACACTTGACTAGACGGCCGCGATAGAGTGCTGAGTCACTAATTTTGCCCAGCTCCTCAATAGAGGGACAAGTACTGAGTGGGGGGTAAAAACGTTCTTGGAATTGTAGACAGAGTCGGGTAACTTGATCGTTTATTTAACGTCGTTTAGGGGGGTACGGTATGTACCGTTTTCTGACGTCCCGTAATATCAACCCATCCTGGAATGTTCCTTAATAATTTAAGGGGATCTTTTTTTGTGTGTGTCGTATCTCTTTACACTTAAACAAAGAGGCATACACGCGAAACAAGCTATATAGTGTTGCGTTATATTTTTATCCCACGTTTTTTTCGCGAAAGAACAAATCGCCGTTATAACGCGATACTTTTTATTCTCGGGATGAAAACTCTACCTGGAAAATCGTGTAGTTGACAGAAATAAAAGAAGAAATGCTTGAATAAGCGTTTCTTGCCCCTTCTGCCTTTCAAAAGAATGCTGCGATTTCGAAAATTTTAACTTCAAAAATACCGAAAGTCACTATTTTTTTCCACGGTTACTTGTCTACCTGTATCCTCTTTCTTTTACTCTCGGTGGGTTGCTTCTCCCTGCACACCCGCGCGCAACGGTTGGAACACTTCTACAGGCGTTTTGGCCTATTTTTGATCTACCGTTTTTAAATTATAATTCAATACTTCCTTCAGATGGTTCTACAATAAGTCCGTTTCGGTTTTTATTTTAATCAAAAAATTACTAAGCAGTCCCAATTAAAAAATTAACTTAAGTTAAACTTAATCTTGTGAAAATAAACTATGACAGTATTAATAATTTTCTTTTAGTTTAAATGTAATTTAAATCTACAGTTTTAATACCAAACGTAATCCTTCATTCGCGACCTTTTCCAAAAATAACCTTCCAGACGACCGCGTAGGTTTTTAATAAACAAAGTAATAATGGTTTTTGTCTCGCTCACAGCGACACCTTCCGGGCAGGAAACGGATTAATTCCAGACTTATTTTAATAATAATCAGAAGTAGTAAGTACGACCCGTAACGCGCGAGAGGCTCCCTAAATTGAAACTCGGCGATACTTTCGGAGTGGGCCTTGCTCGGGCCGTTACTTTGTTTACGACTACCACAACTAGAGGGCCTCACTAACGTATACTTCCATATTATCCCGCTTTTAGCCAAGCCTTGCCCTTTTCGTGCAGACGTTAATATTCTTTTCAATACAATAGTAGATTTTTTACCTTCAGTCCATTTGTAAAAAAAATATTACGATTTTCCTGTCCATAAATGGGGTTTATTGACAATTTTTCTTTATCGATTGCTAAGGGAGTCCCTCAGTCGAGTATTGATTGGTTCCTGCTAGACCCAGACCAAATATTACTCTAAAAATAGTAACGCGGGGAGAAAAGGGGTTTTGCTCGAGGAGGGCCAACGAAAAGCAAGAAGTTGACTCGATCTCGATTCGATATTTGTGTGCTGGTCTTTTAATGATTTATTGAATGGCTACTTGACAGCGTCCAAATATTATCGAATTTTACCGAATTGATTTTATCACACCAATTTCGTTATTTCCTGCATGGGGTTTGGAATTAATAGTTTTGGTTTCAACAGCTGATGTGAGAACAAAGATGGTGACAAATAATCGATTATTTAGCCCTATCGTTGTTAGACAAAAGGGAGTATCCTCGGTTTATAAATTAATGGCTCCAATGGTGACTGATAAATCAACTAGGATTTATATAATCTTAAATATCATCGTAATATTTGCCCCGCCCAATTTGACGTAATGTTATTTCGTTGTTATCTAAGCCACTCACTGGGTGGCGCCACTTTGCAGTACCGAGAGCAATGAGCTCCATACCTTTTAATAATTAGCCCTAATCTCTTTTGGATAGACCCGAGCGCCATATCACAAAAACGGAAAATATTTTGACTTTCACATTAGGTTCTAAGCCTATATTGGATCGAATAGTGAAGGGTAGCTTCTTTAGGAATATTGAATTTATGCCGAGTATTTTTTTAATGAAACATTTAAAAACCCTGGTAGGTAATTTCTGTTTGAACGCCGTTGCGCTGCGCGTAGGAAATTTTTACAGGCCCTGTGAAATAACCTTTTTTTTTTTAGAACAACTTATTGTGTCGGCGAAAGGCCTTAGACACCAAACACCAAAATAAAATCTGTGAATTAACTTACGGTTCAATTATTTGGGCTTCTACATGAATAAACGTGTCTTTTTTGAAAGTTAACGGGAGTAATCGCATTCAGATTTGAATTAATTTTTGTATGAAAACGCGCGCATTTTGCCACGTTACAATATTGATTGAAAACTATCAGACGGGCGTCGAAATATGGTCTCTACTATCGATTTATTTCGATATAGTCATAAAATTAAACCACTCTATTCGTAGCCTCCTCGTGGCGTCAGGTTACGTTGATGGCGATAAGTTGGGTGCTCGCTCGTAGCGTCTTAGCTAAGCTGCGCCTTGAAACGGCCGCCATGACATTAATTTCACGTCACAGATCGCGAGACAAAACGCCACACGATCCTGCGAAATAATCACGTGACCGCCATGGGCGTCTTAATGTCATGGCTGACCTACGCGCGTTACCATGACAACTAACGCAAGCCGCACCCACGAGCGTGCGACGAATAAATAAGAGCACGGTTATCAACAGAAAATGTGATTTTCGGAAGAAAAACCACGCCCTTCAGCGTTTTCGCTTGTAAAGTTTAGTCCCTTTTGCCAGTAAGGGGGAAGAGATTCTCTATCTCTCCGAATGGGTGGAGACTTTCTCCCGGGAATCATGAAAACAGAGGCTATAATAGCGGCTTCATATTCTCTGATAATCCGAATACATTGTGGATAAAGCTAGTGGTCCACCTAAGGCCAGGCGCCCACTGCTCTTCGTAACGTCTCCGTCCTACCGTTCACGAGCCTTTGCTTCGTAACGCAGACAATGCCTCGTGGAAGGCAGGACGGATACGAAACGGAGAGCCAGTGGGCGCCTAGCCTAGGTTACGTAGCGTATCGTAACCGTATGTAGAACGTAAAATAACCGAAAGAGGGCGTTCATTACTTTTGTTGAAAATCAGCGTCTTCGTATTAGCATCAGAGATAACGGACGCGTGCTTTTTGAAAAGTAAATCGAACGTCATGCGACGTGTAAGTGACGTCACGCTCGCGATACGGTTACGTAACCTCTGGTGGACCACTAGCTTAAGAGATTAGATTCGATCGTCCACTCACCCGTAAAGACAGGTTGTCCGAAGCTGTATCCGGGGTAGATGTAGGGAGTCGGCTCGTAGCTGTTGCCGCGGGGTTGCGGCACCGGAACAACCGGTAACTGGGCCTGTTGTTGAGTGAGAATTTGGTCCTCTGCCTGAGGGTTCTGAGGAGGCACCCCTGATTCGTTGTGTCGCGATAATGCAGCGAATTCGTCGTCGACGGCGGCACCGTTCCAAGTGCCGCTGTCCGGTGGCTGCTGAGCGTTGTGATTGCGATGGACGGAGGCGTGGTTGAACGACCAGTACGGCGAAGGGTTGTGGTGGGCCCTTCGGCGCCAGTTGTGGTCGCGATCCCGCGGGTGAGTCTGGTACCAAGGCGGCGGTTTCCGCGTGAAGTACAACATATACTGGGCGTTGGGTGGAATGGTGTTGGGCACCGGTAATTGCATCGGAGGCGGCGGCGGCGGCGGAGGCGGTCCATTCGGAGCGAGGGTTTGATCGGTGGACCCTTCCTCCTCGGGGTTGTGCGGAAGATGATGATGATGATGGTGGCCGCCGGGGGGCGGTCCAGGCACTGGTCGGAGCCGAACCCAAGGTACGTTTGGGTGGTAGACTAAAGTCGATGAGAGGGCGTTAGGCGGCGGATGGATGCCGTATTTAAAGAGCTCGCTATTGGGAATCCAAAGGCCTGAAATGCGGTTACGTACTCGCTTAGAAAATTTTATTTTTTGCTTAATATTATCGTGTCAGAGCCGTCTATTGGTGATATTAGGAACTTAACAAAGAGGCGCTTTGCTTGGTACAACCCTGTTTTCTTAGTTCCTAATTTCGCCACGATATCAAACGGCGCTGAATAAGATTAGCGAAATAGTAATCACAGGAGTAAATAATATATCTAGGAGAGAAGTATACCGCTGATGGTATTCCCTTGAAACGTGTACCTTCGCAAGCTACCACTAATTTTTCAAAATAAAGTAGTGCGGACCAAAATTCATAATTTAAAACTATTTTATCGGGAAAATAAACGTTATAAATGAATTTTACAGATTTAGGTGGAGACTAGGTGTTTTTATAAATTAACGTGGCCTTCTTGTTTGAATGTAGCTACTACGTCACAACTTTAACTTTGGTAATATTACGAGCGCGCGCTTAGGGCGCGAGAAACTTCGGATATTCACGTGACCGTGTAAAAACTATTCTAATAATGCTATGACGTAAGAGCAACATAAAAACAAGTAAGGCAAGCGTAGCTGAATTTATAAAAATAACTAATACACGAGGTAAATTTTCAGACGTGATGAGGTGTACGCTTCCGTGGTTTGACGCGAAAAACCTGCCGCCTAGGAGCAACAAACACAAGGAGAACGCAGTGCTGTGTACAATTTTCATTCGACGAGCCTTTACACTGAACGTTTTACGGGCGGGGGGGGGGAAGACAATTTCCGAAATTTCCCCTTCCGACGGCAGCAGGTGCTAAAGCGTCTAACCAATGAAAAATGTACGCAACAAAATAAACGACTTTTGACGGGTTGCGTTCTCCTTGTGTGGGGTGTTGTGTTTGTTGCTCTTAGCTGCTGTAAAGGTACATATTTCATTTACAGGTTCATAACGGTTACTTCCTACGAAAAAGTATATATTATATACTTCTGATAAGTATTAATATTTTAATACGAGTTATTACAAAACCTATATTTAAAATGAAAAAAAGAAGATTAGTTAGTATTGTGAAATAGCAATTTTTGGGTAGTGTGGTTAATGCGCCCTTAAAAAAGGCGCCATTCCGAAAAGTAAGCTCCCGATTGGTCAACTCACCATTGACGTAGCATCCACCTACGCCTCCTTCCGGCGCGAGATCCGTAGGGATGGCTAGGGGGGAGGGCAGCGGCCCTTCCACGGTGGGGGGAGGCGGAGCCACCAGAGGAAACGGGAAGAAGCCATTTTGGGGGATGTGCACGAAACCCGCGGCCGCTTTAAATAAAATTAATAAAATATGTTAGCTTGGAAGTAAACTGCCGACTCTACTCTAAATAATCGTAAACAATGACAATAAAGAGATCGGTTTCGTCAGTTCTCTCCGTTTCGCGCCGCTTTCTTTACTTTGATGGAAGATTGGAAGCTGTTCAAATTCCTCCCCGTTCGTCAAGAAATGCTCTTCTCCAGTTTGTTCGTAGTTTCGCGGATCTGCGTTCAGTTGCGAGGGTGAAAAAATAAGAATAGTATACGGCTGTTAGTTATCTTTAGAAACTCCTCTCGCTAACGGTGACAATAAACCGCGTAGACCGGTCGGTGGGTGGTAAGCCTCGGTTGCCACGCGTCTGTTCGGTGGCGTCAAAGACGGCGGTACCAATCAAGCCAACCGGTCTACGCGGGGTTGTCGAAGGACAGAAAGCGTCTCACCGCCGCCTCCATTTTGCAGAAGCGGGGCTTGATCGAGTGCTTCCTGTTCCGCTTCCTCCGCCGATTGGTCCTCGCCCTTGTCACACTCGTTCCCTAAACGGTATTGACACAATAGTAAACTATGATTGGCCGATCCGATGACGTAACGAACTAGATGGCGCTTTCGCCACTGCATCGCCACTCCACGATCACAATCAGTTTCTAATAGTTATAATTTGTCTGTGGCGCGCGCCGCGATTTAATTGGTATTCTGGTCTTTTTCAACTCTTTCTCGTGACAGAGGGCGCTGATTGAAAGTGACAAAGCGGCAGCGACCCCGCCCGGTGACTTCACAAATCGAATAGATCGGATGGCGAAAACGCCCTTGAGAGAGAGAGAGAGAGAAGGGCGCGCGAACTTGACCGCGAAGCGTGCTTCGTTTTTCCGCCGCGTCCGAATCGAATTTCGATCCGTCCAGGATGGAGTCTCCGCCAATTTGGGTCCCACGGTCTCTCTTCCTCCACCTCTCGCTTCAGCCCAGACGAGACGCGGCCGACGCTGAAATCAACTCTAGAAAGCCTTCTTTCCCGCTCTATTCTAAGCCTCGGAAAGACTATAGACCGTAACGGGTCCTCTACCCCCCCCCCCCCCCCCGAAATCTCTAAAACAATACGCATGCGTCGACGACTTCGAGATTGGCAAGCGCAGCGGGCTAGCAAGTATACCACCACCCCCCCCCCTCCTGTATATTTATATATAATAGTTTGAGCGTCCCCCTCCCCACCAGCGAAGGAATCTAAAAATAAACCATTCCCTTAAAATCATTTTCGGGGGTCCCACGGTATCCCGCGGATCGCGTGAAGGATGTTGGGATGACGAGGATCCCTAGAACCCCGCGCGACCTAGAGATAGCTAGAATTTCTCGTCTCTATCTCCTCTATCCACCTCCTAAAGAATGAGGGGGTTCAGATGGTATGCCAACGACTTATAACCTTTTTTCCCGCCTTCCTCCGTCCGTGAAGTCGCGGCTGCAGCGTACTTCGAAGGGGATATGTCTATCTTTGAATACGCCGTATAGACACAGGCAATAAGTTCAACGCGCGGCGATCATAAATATCCTCAGAAAAAAGGTTCCGACGCGGCTCTCCCTCCCTGTAGGTCTCACCAAAATGCGTTGTCACGTTTCAGTTGTCGGATCTTTTCTCATTACCAAGAAACGCCGAGTCAGGGCATACGTTTATGTTATATCCGCACCCCCCGCTAAACCATTTATTTCACTTTCATTTTATAATAGACACGGACACGTGTGCCATTGAATTCAATTTACAACATTTACAAAGTTCACTTTTTTTTCCGAAAAATAAGCCTTAAAACTTATCGTCTATTTCCGCCAGAACAATTTCCTATCCGCTATAAAGTTTTGGTCGTAAAGATTACAATTTTAGCAAAGTTTACTTTGAATCGAGGAAACTAAGATATACGTTCGAACGTATTTGTCCAGACGCTGAGGGGATTGCTAACGTTACGAGGATGCGATAAACGTGTTCAATAACGTAAACGGTTTACGCAGCATCCGAGTTATGTTTAAGTTTCGGTTTATTGTTGGAAGCTCGTTAGAGTGGCCCGTTTCTATTGATTCCTCGGCTGATCAATAGAAAGCGATCCGCCGGACCACTTATAATGATTTTCGTCGCCCTTTTTTCTACGAGTTTGTCGACCTTTGAGGGAAAGGGGACAGGTTATCTTTGTCGAGAGAGAGCATTAATAAATTTGCCACGGGATAGCTCCCTCGTTGCGATCAATATGAAAAAGATTTTTTGCATTTTTCGAGGCCAGGTTTCCCACTTTCCCGGTAACGCAAAAAATTCGATATTTATATTGTACCGAGTACACTCCCTCGCGACACCCCGCGAATTTCATCACTCTGTAACCTAAAAAAATACTTGTTTACGCGTTGCACGCTATAATCATTTACTTTTTATGGGGCCCCCCAATAAAGATAACCCGCTTCTGGCCCGATAAGCCGAATTTCAAACCGAGAGGGCCTTTGCTGCGATCTTTCTACGGGGCGTTTTAACAATTTCGCGTCTTCGACAATTTTTAACCGTTAATTTAATGATTGGAATGAAATAAATTAATAAAATGGTGCGATATTTACCGATTGAAACCTTTCTCCATTTGGTTTTAGGCCTGTTCTTCTTACCGCCCATCCTTTTCGGGAGAGCCGGCACTCTCTCCTACCAGCCCTCTTCCCAATCTTTACTCGAAAAATCGCCGGCATGCGCGTAGCTGGGGATATAAATCTATCCCTACCGGAAGCACGAGGGAGGCTTTCTCGTCTAGGATTGGATGACGAGGTCGAGAGCAGACGATTTAAGCTACCGTCTTCCGGCGAACTTTCGTAGTTTTTCTTCTTCTTTCTTAAAATTGTTTCCTTGTGCATTGTATGTCTATCGCCTATATCGGCGTCTCTGGAACCCCCAGCATTCGATTTACTATTTTTCTTCGAAAGTTGAAGCGGCTGAGAATGGTACATTAATTTTCTCTCAAGCGCTCTTTATTGTTTTTTAGAGAAACGCGTCTTTTTTACGGAGGGGAAGCATTATTGTGTCTTATCATTATATAATTATAAAGTTTTACGTAAATTCGTGGTTATATAATCTTTATGTAACGTTTTTACTTTAATGTCAGGGGTTAAACGTTTTCTTTATTTTTAAAGGTCGGAAGTTTATTATCTCTTGATTTCACAATTTTTTTTAGTTTCGCGTTAATTTTTAACATTTTTATTACTCATGAAAAACGCTCAGTACTTATTATTCGTATAAAAAATGTGAAGAGTTTATCGGTTAGTTTGCCCCTGGATCTATCGTATCTTAAAGCGTTAGTAGATTAAACGCTGGCTTCTAAAATAGACCTACTACATTTGTGTAGTGCGGTGAAACAGGCGTGCCGGAAATAGTATTGGGAGTAGTGAGCCACAGCGCCGTCAGATGGAGACTGCGTTTGTGTTTTTTCACACATCCTTTGGCCAGGGAGGATAGTGCCAGCGTTGCCAACCTGTACGATAATTATCGTTTTGTACGATAATTTCACCTTCCGTACGATGTACGATATCACAACGTACGATATCGGCAATTGTACGATAATTCAGTAGGATGTGCGATATTACAACGTACGATATTGGCAATTGTACGATAATTCAGTAGGATGTACAATATTACAACGTACGATATTGACAATTGTGAGAATAATTCAGTAGGAATGAGTTTTTGTTATGTACGTTGTTGAAAAATACCAGTTTTGACGCTAAATTACAGTACACTCTCAAAAAATAGTACCATTTATAATATTATGCAAAATGGTATTTGTACCATAATCATAGTACGTATATGGCAACGCTGCCAGTAGCGGCTCTTAGGGTTTTCCACAAGTGGGCTCCGTGGGCTAAGTATTTTGTGTCACTTACAACTTTAGTGACCCCTTATAAATTTTCTAGGAAGCCAGAAGAGTAAGGTCGTTTTATTGTTGCGGCTCTCGTTGCGTTTACTGGACCCCCTACTGACCTTGTATCCGTGCCCTAAATGGGTAAGAGTGTGCAAGAACTGGTGGCTTTACCGGGAGTCGGGGTCCGGCTCTTGTAACCCATAAGGGCGGTGGCGCATTGGGAGATGTTAGCTCTGATCAAATGGTCCTATCTTCACCTCCGACTTTGGTCAGGTTTGGGCTGGATACTGAGCTTGGGATCATGCTAACGGAGAGGGTCCGTGCAAACTGGCCGCCTCGGCGGATTGGGTAGCCTGCTGTGGGGCGGCATGCCTCCATATGCGGGCACGGTGGTCCTGTTTCCCGGCCTTTTGGAGTAAAACTGGGATCTTCGGTGCCAGCTGTGCCGGGTTACTTGATCTGCTGTGTGCTCGTCGTTCCCCTTTAGGAGCTCTCTCCAAAGGGTTTGACTCTTTACCTACGTAGGTAGGGTGTCGGCTGGAGTTGCTACAGCATCCACTCTTACTCCCACTGCTGTGAGCGAAGTGGGGATTGGTCCACCCATTGCTGCACCTTCTGCTGGGTTGAGTGGCTTGCGTCAAAGGTGCGACCATCAGTAGTAGGGTACTGCTACCCATGCTGGATTTGTCACCTGTCCGGGCTAGGTGGACGCTGGCGTAGGGCACTATGATGATAGGCCTCCGGTGGTATGGTCTCTGTTATTAGGTACACCGGGCTATAAATTCTGACACACTGACCTTGTATCCGACCTAGAGGGGACACGTGCATTCCCGGGGTATTTCCCTAAACCCCCTTTCTTTTCTTTCTATTGTCCATTCAACTATCTCTCAATTTCTGCTCCCTTCCTCCCGAATCTATCTGTTTATGGTCTACTATCTTCTTGAATAAACGAATTGATTTTCAAAAAAAAATTCCAGAAAAACGTTTTTTGGCAATAAAACAAATTTCTAGAGATAAAGAAAATTCATAAATTGAAATATGTGGCCTCTTAATTATAAATATGTGGCCCCACTCAGAAATGCAGGGGGGCTAAGGCCCACTTCAGCCCACCCTTAGCGCCGTTACTGAACGCTGCAGGTGATTCTCTATTCCTCTGTCTAAAGAGAGAGAAGAACCACTCCCTTTTTTAATTTCGCCCCCCTTTTCTACTCGCTAGTCAGACCTCTAGATATTTTTGAAGCGTACGATAAATAGAACTGAAATACGATAATTTTCAGGTGTTGGTACGATAATTCTATTCAATCAGGTTGGCAACGCTGGATAGTGCTTTTGCTAGGCAAATTAACGTGCTTTTGAGAAACTTGAGAACGGAGAAATGGCGGAGCTTCTACTCGATTCCGATATTAGGGTTTGGGTTTTTCTGCCTATCGTGATAATTACGTTCTTAATTGGTATATTAAGGCATTATGTCTCAATTTTAATATCTTCTACTAAGAAAGTTGAAATTCAACAAGTACAAGATAGGTCAGTACCTCGGCTATACGCTCTTTAATTTTGGTAGGAGTAATGGGCCTTGGCTAAACGGCATAATACTTTTTAAATTTTTCTCTAGCCAAGCGTTAATTAGGAGTAGGCTTCTCAGAGAAAATGGAAAATTCATCCCAAGACAGGTTAGATTTCTACCATATCATCTGAAATTATCCCCGTCATTCGTCTATCTATCAAAACTCGAAATTTGTTACAGGCGTTCCATATGCGTAAAAATTTCTTTAATAATGATGAGACTGGATTTTTTAAAACCCAAAAACGTCCAGCCCCTGTACAAAATCCTATGACAGATCCAACTATGATGACTGATATGTTGAAAGGAAATTTAACCAATGTATTACCCATGATTCTCATTGGAGGCTGGATTAATTGGACATTCTCCGGCTTCGTAACAAGTATGTACAATCACCTCATGATGTTTAGGTTATCATACTTTAACCAATTTCATAATTTATAATTAGCCAAAGTACCATTTCCATTGACATTGCGTTTCAAGCCAATGTTGCAAAGAGGAATTGAACTACTCTCATTAGACGCATCTTGGTAATTTTTAGTTCGATAAATTATTTGGGACTTATATTAAACTATGAAATAATTTTAGGGTCAGTTCGGCTTCATGGTATTTTTTAAATGTATTTGGTCTTCGAAGTATTTATACTCTAGTCTTAGGCGAAAATAATGGTAATTAACTGATAATATTTAAAAAAAAATCCATAAATAACAAACTTAATTGGTAAAATTTCCATTGAAAAGCTGCTGATCAAACCAAAATGATGCAAGAACAAATGTCAGGAGCGGCTATGGCCATGCCTCCGGATCCAAAACAAGCTTTTAAGGTATAAGTTCGCATTATTTAATGCCAAAATCTCAATTTATTTAAATGGTTTCTAACTGGTTTGAATAGGCTGAATGGGAGGCTTTGGAAATTTGCGATCATCAATGGGCGCTTAAAAATATTGAGAGTGAGATAACGGGTCTGGCTTCTCACGAAGGAAATGCTTATTCAAATTAATTTATAATTTCATTAAAAGACTTAAAAATTGATTTATGTACAAGAAATATATACACCATTACTTCATATTTAAGCACGAGACCATGCAGTGAATTATTAAGATAACTAAAATAAGGTTTTATTAAACAAACTTTTTATTATTAATATTTTTCCTTATTATTTATAACATATAATTTCAAAACAATAATTATAAATATTAATATTAATACAACGTGAAAGTTAAATTTTAGCATAATTAACCCAATATACGATATTTAAAACAGCAAACATTGAGGGGAATAAATACCTAGATATTTTGTCAACAAAATGGGCCTTGGCCAGATCAGGTTGAGTCTGGCCAAATATGGTGAAACTGTTCTGTCGAACTGGCGGCGGTGGACGTAGACCGCCATTTACACGTCCTCTCAAACGCAAACTCTTAAACAAAATGCTTATATTACTACACTTTTAATTGGAAACCATGATCGCGATTTCTTACATCAGAATGGCTACAGCGGGTGAGGGTGTCAGAGTTCGTAGCTGTTTCGTCTGTAGAATATCCCCTCATAACCTGGCTGGTTGGAACACCCCCTAGGTAGTGGTTCACTAGTGCAAACTCCATGAGGGACAAGAAGACAAAAACTGTGCATGAGGACATCCAGATATCGATGGCTTTGACGTAAGACACGGGAGGAAGAGACGATTGTGATTGCGTATTTTGCGTGGCCAAGGTCAAAAGACTGGTGACCCCTAAAGTAACTCTGGCTGGAATCGCTTCAGGACGAATCCAGAAGGATATCCAAGACATAACCACGATCAACGAAGTGGGAATGTATGTGTGAAATAAATGGTATCCTACTCTTCGTTTGAGGTTGAAAACCACAGACAGACACGTGAAATTACCTTTAAATAAAGAATATGAAGTCTTGCTATATATTGAGGTAACTGACCATAATTTTATTGGGTACCAGTGGAATACTGCAAAGTGCAATCTTCGGTACTGTTATCGGCAATGTCCAGTTGAGGTAGTTCAATGTCAGGGTATACGACCAGAGGGTCCGTGATGTTCCATAGGAATACTAAGTCATCTGTAGTATGGGACACTAGAAATAGTATACATTTCAATCAGACATTTGGCATCTCTGTCTTTGAAAGTTTGTGGTCTTACAACTTTCAATCATCATGGCACAGTTTTGAGTATCGTGGGGGTATGATATGAACTTCATGGCACAAGACATCTCTAAGGTTAATCTGTAATAGTACCAGAAATCTTTGTACCAGTACATTCAAAGCTTGATTTTAAATCAATTACTTAGTCATGTATAACAATGTTTTATCATAGTACAGCCACAGGTAATGATTGGGGACGGACATTTCGTGGAAGGTAACTTTCTTGGCGTTCTTGATGAAGGAGTCGGGTCTCCAAATATGCTTCAACCAGTCGACGTCCAGAATACGGTAGCCTTCGGTCATATTCTCGGGCAAGCGTAGACGGTGATCGTGCCAGCTTTGAGCGAGAAATATGTCTGCCACGTACGTCTTTGATAAAGAGGAGAGATTGAATTAAGGGTCTTATTCAGCTTGTTTATTTTAAATGACTGTCGTTTGAATTTTTATTATCCTTACGCGTGCTCAGTGGCGTATCATAGGGTGGGGCAATTTTCCTAACAGAAACGTATCGCGAGGGTGGAAAACATTTTAAAAAACTCGGCCACTTCCCCGGGGGGCAAAAGCTCTAGCTACGCCTCTGTGCGTGTTTTAGTCTTTTGGACATTAGTGTTATTTTTTCATTTTCTCTATGTTAATTATAAGCAAGAGCAAAATCGAATATATGCGACAGTTCATTGCTCCCCATGGCCACTATTCTTTACTTTGGGGGACCTTAGATTCAATTTACTTTACCATCGATTCCTCGTCTATGGAATCCACGCTGAGAACCGTTACGTGAAAGTAGACCGTAGTAGGGTTTCCTATTTTGAAGATAAAATCTAATTAGGCTTTCTTTTCTATCGAAACCCATACTTGAATAGTACCAAGATAATTACCGTCTTTTTTCGGTGGGACGTGCTTATCGTAGTTCTTTCTGTCCAAGGGGAGTATGTCTTTCAGTTCCAACGATGGCTTCTTCCTAGATGTTTTAAAAGGGTAATTTAAATAATCTGTATAATTACGCGCCTTTAATAACCCCAACGGATTGAGGTCATCCATCTAACTACAAATTTACAGATTTTAATTCTTGGTTTATGGGATATATTTACCTATGTTTGTAGTCATGGTCCTGATCGTCGCAGTCGTCAAAAAGGGTTCTTTCGAACTGTCGCATCCCAAATTCGTTGAGCGTTCCGTCGAACCGGTACATTTCGTCCTTGACATTGTCTTCCTTCATAAAGCTGTCGTAATGGTCGATGTATCCCCTCTTTTGTCTTCGGGCGTAGTCGCGCATCTGGTTGCCCAACTTGAGGACGTGATCGTTGAAAGTGCTAACGTCGTCCGGCCGCGGGAGCACACTTGATAGGAACAATTGGGATCGTATTTCGAAGCCCGGTTCTTTTTCCCACAAATCTTTCAGCCTTTTGGCAACAATGTAAGGGGTGGTGTCGGAATCGAGAACTAAATCATTGGCCCCAACGTGAAGAATCACTCTGTCCCAGTGGTCCCCGTTCGCCAGTACGTGTGATAATTTATCGGAGGCATCTACCACGGTCATCCCTTCGTAGGAAAAGGTCCGAATGTAGCATTTTCCGTATAATTGTTCTCCTTGAAGAAAATGTACGATTTCGTCACCGATGACCAAAACGCTTTTCTTCTCCTTGAAAGGTTTCGCGTGATTTATACTTTTATGTTTATGATAACCTGGCGAAACTTTCTTGGTCGGATATAACTTTCCTTTTTGGTTTGCCCGATTCGGGGGCGCGGGATGCGCTTTCGGTTTCTGGGATATCCGATTATCGACTTCTTGCGTTTTATGTCGTCTCTTTTGGTCCGTCTTATCCGAATGTCCGCGACTCGGTCTGCGTCCCATTCGGCCATCTTCCGCGTTGACGCTCGCGTTCTGTTCGGGCTCGTTCCATTCCTTGACGCTCGGCAGTCCCTTACCGAGGTCTCCTTTCTTTCGGATCTCGTTAACCACGATACTGTCTCCCTCGTCCGGAGGCCGATCCGTGTCTTCCGGGTGGATTTTGTGACACTCGCTTGGGTCGTGCTTGGGCCAACGACCGCTTTCTTTCCACTCCGGGTCCGGATAACGCAACCGCGCGATTTTATTTGTCCCTTCTTGCTCCGAAGTTTGTTTCTCGCCATCCTCGCTTTTCCACGGATGTTGACGGTGGCTTCTCGGGCCATTCTCGCGTCCGTGTCGCATCCGAGGAGTGGTTGGGTATTGTGGTTGGCCATCGTAACTGTCCACCTGACCCTTAGGAAACGAGTTGTCGCTTTCGACGATAGCGCTGCCGCTGTAAACAAAAAGGGTTAAAACATATATAACATAACAGTTTTTGAGACAAACTGACGTGTGCTCGGAGCGAAACTCAGTAATCAAATGGAAAGCGCTATAAGGCAAAATATAAGGCGTCATAATGCATATTTTTTTTTACACGCGTCAAAATATTTGTACATTTACACGCGCTAATGGTAGACAAGGCTCACCTTCCTAGGTTTTTTTGTCCTAATACAAACCAGCCTTAAATCTTTACAGGTGGCGTGATGATTAAATATAAGCTATACTGATGTAAAATGGTAAAATTGCCAAGAAACATTTAGGGTTATTACGGGTTACATTCGACACGGCAAACTTTGGATTTTTCCGAAAACTTTCATTACAACATATCAATTTCGTGATAACATGCGATAAAGTTTTTTGATTTTGAAGCTCTACAACGTGTAATTTATTTCGAAGTAATATCATTATTTTTTAAACAATCAGAAAAATCGATTGGGAGCTTGGGAAATAGCATTTCGTTATTTCATGAATAAAGTAACAGAGTGTAAATGTTTATAGGATTGCAAAATAGTTTGTATCACTAGTTTCTGTGGCAAGTCTCCCGGAAATAGAGTAAGAATATTATTGATTGTATTCACCATCGGAAGTGTAACAGCTACCTTAAAGGGCAACGCAAGTGGTCATGCAGGGGGGGGGGGGGGGAACTATGTTTTCTTCAACAAGCCGTAAGTAGGTTTTCCAAGGATGATTTTATACAGCGCGAAAGCCTTATTCTCCTTGGTGTAGCCACGTGGCACAATTTCGCTATCATTCGCGAATTTTTCGATTTTCTTCGCTGAGTTAGCTCGCAATCAACGAACCCAGGAATTTAGGCCTAGCTTAATTTATTTATTATGGAGAAAAGAACTGGGTTAGTTTCCGAGAGTTGGACTTTGATATTTTCGATTTAACAATGTTTTGGAATAAAATTATTTGTGAATTGAATATTTTTAATAATGGAAGTTGAAACATTAGGCCTTGGACGCGGTAAACCTCTGCCGCTAGCCTCACATTGGATTAAGAAAATTCAACACCACACACACTCCTATATCCCGTCTCCCTTAACAATTTCCCTATCATTATACCCCGACAGAATATTTATCTTTTTTTATTACATTTATTTTGTAGAAGTTTAGGATCCGATTTATCGGTAAGCACGGAGACTTCACTTCCTCGGCCATTTTCGCGACTAAAGAATGCATGGATTTTGCGTAAAAACCGCGAGAGGCGCATTTATACAAAATAAATTCGGCAAATATGGTTCTGCTTTTTTTACAGAGGGAAAGGCTATGGCAGATAGCGCATGCGCAGTCGTTCTTTTTATTTATAAGATAATTTACCCCCCTGCATGGTCACTTGCGATGCCCTTTAAGTTTAGGCGGAACTTTTCAATTGGTTATGTGGTCCTTTAAGTTTGTGACTAATTGCATTCAAATATTTGGATAATACGGAAAATTGAAGTTTAAATTTGGTGGGAGAGCAATTTACTAAGCCGTAGGGGGTCAATGATGTTGAACAGGCTATATTTCTATCAGATTCGGTGTCAAATGGGAGACGTAGGTTATCCGGAGTTAAACCTTATCATAGTTAGTCTATTTGCGTTCAAAGCTATTAGCCAATTAGTACCAAATGAAAATCAATTTATCTAAAGTTAGGGCCCCTGTCCAATGTAACCCTTAATTTGTTCAATGTTCGATTGCCTTTCTTAATAAATTAGGACAAAAAAATTTAAAACATATGTAAATAAGTATAAAAGAACATTGGGTTTTTATAACCTGTTTATTTTTTAAATGATCCACATTTAAAATAAGTTTGAAGATCGCCAAACTTTTGTTTAATTCACCCCTAGCTAATGATAAATTTTAATTTGAAATAAAAAGTGGTATGAAATATAATTTTAAATGTAAACTTAGCAGCCCATGGCATATTTTGCAGAAGTGTTTTTAGAACGAAATAGTTTTCAAGAACCAATAACATAAGAGATATAGGGAGGTGGATTCTTCTCTGTACTGAGTTAAAATTCCTGTTTGAAAAAGTACTTTTACCACAGTTTTACTTCCTTTGGTGTACAAAAAAAGTTATTTTTTAATTATTTTATGTTAACTTTTGGAGTTAAGCTGCTCTAACTCAACACGATGCAGATGCAAAAACCTTGAAATCATACATCATTGTAACCCGGTCACCTATTTAAGGCATTAAAAGTCGCTAGATGACTTGGGTGGTGACTTGCGTATTAGCCTATAGTCAGTTGCAGGCTAAGAAAGACAAAATATATAGTACAGTCGGCGCAAGTATACCTCAGACCATTTCCGGCCAGTCGACCCCGCGAAATTTGAATTTGACCACTTTACGGTCAATTTCAAATTTCGTGATTTTCATCGTCTTTTCGCGCCATCTAGGAAGCGAAATTGGAATCTATTTTTAATTTCAAGTTGTCATGACTCAGTAATTAAACTCATGAGTCATGAGTTTAATTACTGAATACAGCTGAATTATTTTACTAAAGAAAGTTCGATAATGGAAGCTCCAAATATTTTAAATAGACCAAGAGGTTACTATGAAAAGAATGATAAAGGTTTATTGTTAACAAGTAAAGAGAAAAACATAATTTTAAACGTTTATAGTTCATTAAGACAACGTTAGCCCCAAGAAAGCGTGGTAACTATTTTAAAGAAACTGCCAATTTAACTGGTAAGGCGTAGAAATAAATTTACAAAATTAAATAATTATACATACTATTTTAAATTTAAGAATGATAGGAATGCCTTATCTTTTAAATTTGCTCGCCACCACAATTATGAAATTTAAAAATAAAGATTCCAATTTTGGTTTCTAGATGGCGCTAAAAGACAACGAAATAGCAAAATTCGAATTTGACCGTAAAATGGCCAAATTCAAATTTCGCGCGGTGGAATGACCGGAAACGATCTGAGGCATCCTTGCGCCGATTGTACTATATATTTTGTCTTTCGTAGCCTGCAACTGACTATAGCCTAGCTGATTATACTACTCAAACCTAGGCTAATACCCAAGGCACCACCTTAGGCCCAAGTCATCTATAGCGACTTATAATGCCTTTAAGCAGGTGGCCGGGTTACAATGCGTAGGAGGGGCCCTAGGCTTCAAGCTTCTTTGGGCGCCTCAATATCCCCCTGCCCCTTGTGATGCGTGGGCCCCTGCTTGGCCCCTCCTTTTGGTAGGCCCCTAGGCTTCCGCTTAGTCAGCCTTATGGATAATGCGGCACGGATTTTTGTGCTTAAATTATCTGGTTTGCATTTTGGCTGATATCAACTGATCTGATGGCATCTGAGCGTAAATTTTGATTATTTTCGATCGGATCTATCGTAGTTATTTCATCTGATAGTCGGTTGGAAGCACTATGCGAGGGTATGTATATAACAATAATATTAGGTGGTTTCTTTTCGCCTGTTCTCCGACTAAAAGTGTATTCTTTTTAACTTAAAACGTGTTACTCACCTGTTCCGGGGATGAGAATTACTCCGGCCTATAAACTATTCGCTTGTTCCGGAGGATTAAGGCTAATCTTTTTACTCATGAAAAGGAAGGTGTGAAGGAAGTAAATGTGATTTTGTCGCCTCCTAGCCAGAATTTATCTGCTAAAAAGGGCATAGGTAGCCATTTTGGAATCCGACACAAATTATGACGTCATAGCGTTACTCCTCTTACCCTACTCCGAAATGCCGGAACAAGCGAAAAGAAACCACCTATAGTCGATATAGGGAGATGGATCTCGTATGGGCTAGCACTTTCGCCTCGCAGCAAGAGGAGCCAGGTTCGATTCCAGATGAAAACTCAGAACCACTCCTTTTGGGGTAGAGTTTGCAAGTTCTCACCCCACTGGTTAAAGGGGTTTCCCCCCGAGTTATTCGGTTTCCCCTTTCCATAAAAACTTGTTAACGGTAATAGTTAGTGTAGGGATCTGTTGGCCCACGTCGCTTGCTACCACCCTCCTACCGATTGTAACCCGGCCACCTATTTAAGGCATTAAACGTCGCTAGATGACTTGGGTGTTGTCTCGCGTATTAGCCTAGCCTAGCTGGTTATACTACTTAAACCTTATATAAAAATGCCCGTTTGAAAAAATACTGACCACGTTTTTTACAGTGGTGGGCTCTCAAACCACTCATGTTAACCAGATGTAATGTATACGCGAGAGCCGTTTCACTTTAAAAGCCCTAAATTAATTAAATCCAAGAGTCAAAAACACGCGATGTATTATGTACCAATGATTTTCAATCAATTAGACTCCAAGTTAGCGTGATTTCTAAAAAAAAAATTCCAATAATAACTGTACGGTATTAATAATTTGTGTTAATGTGCCCCAACACGCAAAGTATGCTATTGTTGTGGGCATGTGCAAAAAGTAATTTATTTTGGAAGAATGTACAAAAAAAACAAGTTCACAATAAAGCAAATAATATTAATAATAATAATAGTAGATCTCGCTCTTCTCATCAAAAAACTTAACGAACACGGAGAACTAATAGTTGATTTTATAAAATAAAAAGTGGTCTCGCCCAACTTGTTAAAATGGGGCTCAGCTTTATTAGTGTATTCTTCGCACGAGCGATTTGCACGCGTTCTAGAAAATCTATATTAATCTGGCGACTGTAGCGTGCGCTCGTAGACTTGTCAAAGTAAGAGACTGTGGCGTAAGAGCCACATTTAAACCAGAAGGCCACGTTACTATATAAAAAGAACTATTACAGTTCTTTAGAAATTCTGAAAAACTTTACTTCTTTTATCATAAATCAAAATAAATTTTAGAACGACCAAATAATGTTATAGAATTTTGAAATAAAATCAACGTAATAGTGTAATTTTAAAGCATAGAAAACTCAGATTTTCGGCTATCTCAGATTTTAGCAATAATGACAGCTCACTCATCTCTAAGGTACGCTCACTTTCAGACCGTAATAGAGACTCCACTCTCCCGCTCATTTAACCAAACTAAAATTTGGATTATCAGTCATATTGCTCATTAATAGCTAAATATAGAGGCTGCTCTACTCTTATACTCTCAATTGTTTGAAATTTCCCGCACATTCTGACTCCAAACGCTCTAAAATAAACGGAGTGCGCCCGTAGATGGTTTTTCTCGTTTAATGTTTTACGAAAATTGTCTTGTATCGCAACCTTGGGTACGTTCAGTTAGTGGTTCCAATTTCTATCTGAAAAGGTATATCTGGTATCTGGTTCTTCTACATTTGTTGTAAACAGATAACCGAGCAGATAAAAAAAATTTCGTCCCCCTTTATTTTATCTGCTCAGATAAAATCTGTTAGTCTTATCTGAATATTTTAACTGGTTAGTTTTTATTTTAAAAATACGATAATCAAACCAGTTATCTGCTACAGATTATAGAATAATATTATAAGTAAATGAATATTTTTAGAGAAAGGCTCTAGCTTAGTATAGCTCCGGGTGCACAAACTTAATGACAGGAGCTTTATTTGTAGTTCAGTTGCTATACCTACTCGTTGGGCCATGATAGAACTCCTTCCTAGGACCCTACACAACCTTCCATAATCCTTTATCAAATTACATAAAAAAACATGTGACACGAGGAGTCTACCCGAGGTGTAAATCACCGATTTTGATGAAACTCGGGGGAATGTAGACCTTGGAAACATGAATTTTCACCAAGGGAAAAGTTACGCGGGGCTTCCGTTTTGCTATGGCAACCAAAAATGTTTTTGACAACTTAAAATGAAAAAAAAACTACATTTAAATTTCAACTAAAATGCTAAATTTGAACAATTTTGGTTGAAATTCATCAAGTTCGGGTAAACCTAAACCAAATTTGGGTAAAATTGAGAAACGTTCATTGAATTTGATAAATAAAGGAATATTTGCAAATTTTACCTAAATAGGGTATTGTCAAATAATTTTTTTTTAAATCGACAAAAATTGGGTAAAAAGACCAAAATTGGGTAAAATGACCTAAAATGTTTAAAATTGGATAAAATCGGGTTTAACCAACTAATATTGCCATTTGAAAAGCATTTGTCAATTCCAAAATAAACTCGACTAGCTTGCTGACTAAATTGTTTATATCAATGACAGCTAATAAACAAGTATTTATATACTTTTTTAGTCGGAAGCTATATTTTTTGTCAAAGAAGTATCTTCGTTGAAGGATACGTAACGTTCTTATCTGATTGCTCGTATAAAAAAATCAGATTGTAAAGGCGATCCGATTAGGAAATCGATGAAAAAAACCAGGACTATTCAGATAAATAACAGATAACAGATAGCTGTTGGAAGCACTACGTTCAGTAACGCTCATCAAAAACATCGATGAGTAATCCATGCCAACATTTTGTTACTGTACGATTTAATCAACAATTCTACTGGTTTGGTCAAAGGCCTATCATTTAATTTTAATGCCTCAGCTATTGCAATGGCCGTTTTCGCTTTTTTTAATAAAAGACTGAACGTTGCAACAATAAAAACTTGTTGAGGTTAACGGTAATAGTAAGTGTAGGGAGCTGTCGGCTCGCGTGGCTTGAAGGGCTTGCCACCACCCTCCTACGCATTGTAACCCGACCACCTGAATTAATGGCTTTAAAAACGCTTGATGACTTAAGCCTAAGGTGGTGCCTTGGGTATTAGCCTAGCTGATTATTATTACAATAAAGAATATTGCCGTCAACAATTTCATCATTTACCAACTCATTAATTATTGAAAATAATATTTTTCGCTTCCTCTGATTTTTGGGCCCCGTAACATTTGTAGCCGCCATCTTTAAAAACAGCGTTGACTAGAAATAACACCGTTCAGTAACTTCCTACGTCACTAAGACAACAAGCGCTCATTATGTAAAAACCGATTTTCCCCAGATTTGCGTTACTGAACGAACCTATAATGAAGGTCGATCGGTTCGGAAGTCTACGATATATTTTTTTTCCGTCAATGACGGCTAATTTTTGGTTAAATGTACGTAGAAGTCAGTAAGCTTAAAAGTCATTCATTTGTTCGTATTACTTTGCCGTGGTGAATTTTGTTTAATAAGATACTCGATATAACCAATAAACCAAAGGTTATGACTTGGTAATGGCTGTACCCAATTTTCTTTCCGGTAACTCGCCTTTGTAGAGCTCGCTTGGTTCTTAGTATATGTATGCCCTTTCTTACCCGTAGTGAGCGTTGACGAACGCCACTATCCAAACTGTGGACAGGTGAACCAAGCATGACCTCATTCCTGCGTCTCTCAGCGGACGATCACTCTCGATTAGACCTTTGAACTCGCATCCATTGACCCTGGCGCTACGATAGATGCCCGTCCCCGAGAAGTAGTCCCTAAAGCGTCCTCGACACGACCCGTAACACTGGTTACGCGTGATATTTCCAAAGGGTCTCTTACCGACCATCGGGGTCCGGCAATGTCCTTCACAAAATCTCGAGCTCCCAAATCAATCGTAACACCCTGCGCTTGTTCTTTCTACGTTTCATTTAAATTGTGACGCGAAATAGCGACTGTGAAGGAATCGGCGCTATCATTAATGAGGCCCAATAGGAGGGCCCCGATGGACTTCCACCATCTTTGTTGTAGCTGCACTTCAGGCGCCTTTTCTCTCTACGCGGGAAGAAATTCGGTAAGCCGGAGAAAAAGGTTTCTTAATACTACGCGGGGGAACGCGAGCCAGGCTTACATGATCCTAAATCGTCTTTAATCCAATTAGGCAACACGGCAATGTACGAGACGACTACGCGACTCGAAATCGGCCTACTGTATTATTTCCTCGAACCGCTCAATCTGGGGATAGAACCGCTTAGCTATTATTCCGACGTGGTCTATACGATGGGTCAACTACTCGGATCGAAATTGAACCGCTTGTAGTTTTGATATGACCGGTTATTCCCCCAATTCGTAAACCTAATGCTCCGAGGCTAATAGTTTATGTAAGAAGTAACAAAATTTAGAATATTAATTTAAAAACTTTATTTCAAAAACAATCTAAAATCAACTTATTCTTAAAAGTAATATCAACTTATTCCATCGCGTATTTATAAATACAACCCGCGATAAAAGGCAAAAAGATTCAAAAGGTTCGAGGGAACGAAAATTATCGAGAAAACTTTCTCAGATCAATATCTTTGAGCGTCATATCATATTTGGATTTAAAATATCGTTGTTGAGGGAACAAAACAATTGAGATACGTTCCAGAATGTGTAAATTTTCGTAAATTCATTTTGTCGTGACGATACGCGGATACGTTTAAGGAGCTTGTAATTATTTACAATTTTTGTGCCATAAGTTCATAAACGTTTTTAAGTCTCAATCGCATCGAAAATATACTAAGAATATCACAAATATAAATATATTTGATATAGTAAACATGATTATAGAAATAGATATTTATAGCTACCGGCAAAAAATGTGCGAGATATAGAAGATAAAGTTTTAAATATTCAAAAGTACGGTATATTTTTGAGAAGGCGTTTTTAAGAAATATTTAGTTAATTTGGCGGTAAGTACAGGTACGGGTATAAGCTGAAACGAACCGGATTGAATCGTCAACAAGTATACATTAGTCATTAAATCATATTTCATATGGCAATATTATGGGTTATTCATCCCGGCTATCTAAATTGTCCGCTTGTGGGAGTTTCGTTAATCGAAAATCAATGACAAGGAATTGAAATTTTTTATCCCCTCACCGCGTCAAAGCTGGAAAAATACGGCTAAGCTAACGACAAACTCATTTCAAAATGGCAACGTTCACACTTGTAAATATAAGTTCGCTGAGATATGCTTTTTAAGAGACTACACCTCGTCTCTCTTTCTCTCCTCAATTGTAAATTCGAATAGAGTGAAGGAAATAATTGACCAGTACTCGGTGGTTCCATTCACTGGCCCGCGAGTTTAATAGCGGCGAAATATAGCCAATAACTCAGGAAGAAAATGACGAAACACAAGGGAAAGAAGAATCTCGAAGCTCTGTCCACTTGCATGTGTTTAGGAATGGCTGGTGGCGGTGTTTCGTTGGGTACTCCAGCATCGTCCTCTTCCTTCTTCAAGTTCCAAGACGATCTTCGTTTGCAGAAACCGAAATACTGCCAGAAAATACGGAATATCGTTATATTAAACCATTATCAATAATATAAACAATATTTCGGATACATAATTGGATTACTTACGAAAAGGCTCTGGCAGGACTGGTGGTCCGCTGACTTGTATTCCATTAGGACAACGACTAGCGCGTACTCTAACAAGGTGAAGAAGACAAACCCGATGCAGCCCATGATCCAGACGTTCAGGGCCATGACGTAAGAGACTGCCGGCATGGAACTCTGGTATTGTTGCGTCACGATGGTCAGGATCGAAGTGACGCTCAATGTCACTCGAGCCGGGTAAGCCGTCGGAGGAATCCAGAAGGTGACGAAGGACATGATCACAATTAAGATGCTCGGCACGAAGCGGTTGATTAAGTAATATCCTATGCGCCGCTTTAAACGGATTTTACCAACCAAGCAAGAGAAGGTTCCAATGTCGTACGTCCTCGTGCAGTCTTCGGATGAGTTGCCGATGATCTTAAACTGAGGCAGTAAGGTGTTCTTAGTGATGTAGAACGTCTTCCAGTTGAGTATCATTTTTTCCGTGTTATGTTGAACTGCAAAATACTCTTAGATATATACACGTACTCTTGGTGGAACGGTTGTGTTCAGACTTACGGCTCATGATACTAATGTCGCATTCTTGTTGATCGTGGGGGAAACGAGCCAAATTCATCATGCAGTTTAGTTTCAAAGACAATCTAGGAATACCGTAGAACGTAATTTAGTTTGAAGGTCTCTAAAAAAGGGATGCGTTTTGAGAATGACTAACCTGGAGGCGAAAAATATGACGCTGTTGTTGTCGAGCGTCATGTAAGCGTAGGGTATGATGATATTGTGCACTTTGCC
The DNA here is from genome assembly GCF_980474605.1 of Leiobunum rupestre. Taxonomy (NCBI): domain Eukaryota; kingdom Metazoa; phylum Arthropoda; class Arachnida; order Opiliones; family Sclerosomatidae; genus Leiobunum; species Leiobunum rupestre. The sequence goes on from NC_143389.1 coordinate 41,697,868, forward strand.
ATCCCTGGAGTTTTTGAAGAAGGTGTCCGGCGTCCAGATCTCGTCTTTCCACTTGGGGTCCATGATGACCTTATTTTCGTGGAAATCATTCGGTAGTTTGATGCGATCATCCTTCCAGTATTGATGGAAAAAGATGTCCGTCTCGTACGACTGGAAGACAATGTTATAATTCTTATTATTATAATATCCATACATATTATCAGTTTCTGTTAATTTTCGATTTTTTCCTATGGATGATCTTGGAATGTTTTTGGATTCCGCCTTTGGTTTTATCGTATGTAGCATATTCACTCATGTGTGTATTCCGTAAACGTATTTTCTTTAATGAAACCTTTTTCACGGGATATTACGTAGCATTCGCTTCCGTGGCGACAAAACGCGTCACCGACTTTATTTTAGCTGGTGCCTCGATCGCGATCACGAGATTTAGTTTCCATAGTAACCTTTTCAATAACGCAAGGAATATAAGAATTTTAAATTTTCCTTGTGAAACAAGGTCTCATTGAACTGTTTTCCATGAAAATGTTACATATGACTTTATACAGAGATTCGATTTCCTAACATCGCGTAGCTGCCCCTTTGATCCAAAACATTCAAAGACACTAATTACCGTTGCTTTTGTCTTAAAATATTTGCTTTTAATTACGTTTATAAAAATTTGACTTTTAATATATTCACGGTCGTTTTAATTAAACGTATTATCCTTCGGTAGGAACTAATTTGGTTCGCGCTAACTAAATTTAATAAAGTTGACGTTCCTACCATAGAATTGAGCTGTTGTTTTTTAACGAGGTATGATCCATGGATGGCATGAACCAAAGAACCAAAGAAAGTTTATAATCAATGATTATCCTAAATTAAATACATCATTTACAGCTATACATCTTATACCGTGCTTTTTACCAAACACGTTCGTAAATTACGCTGCTATAGATTATGGTGACTAAGGTGATGATGGAATTACTGATTTCACAGTGACAACAGTCTTAGCCACGATCACATACGTTAATGGGAAGGGAACGTATAGGGGGGGTTTATTTAGTCTTACCAGCTGCGTCGCGTCCAGTCCACGAAGGGTCAAAATGCTCACGGCAACGTCCACGTGCACGGGACCACCTGTCCAAAATAACAAAGAAGCGATTTAAATGTTGCTTTTCGGCGTCTTCACGATTCGCGTGCGTCCACCATTTACGCGTATGATTTTATGGCAATGCGGGGAAAATACCCTATGGCAACGTCAGCGTCCAAATTGAACTTTCCTCGCACGTTCTTTCGTTCGCGAACTGTTTTGATAAACAAATACATAGGCAAATGAGTTTACCATTTTCACCCTTGGGTGGTTCGAGCTTATCGTAGTTTTTTTGAACAATTTCTGATAACTTGAGCAAGCCTTCTACGTTCCAGCTAAAATGTAAATAAAAGACACTTTTACCACTTATAAACTACGTTGATTTTATGCCATATTTCGCGAATATAGTAAAAAATAAATACTATTATACACCATGACAAAGATATAATAATATCACGAATGTATTCAAATACCTGAATGCATTTTTGATTATATCTTATCCTTTATATATTATTCCGAATGATTATATAGTTTTCCTTTCTACGGGACAAAAATACCTAAATAGTTTGAATTTCTTACGTTTGGGGATTTTTTTTTATATAGTTGCAGTGGGAATTGCAGGCGGGGACTTCCGACTAAGGTCACGGAGTAGGGTTTTTATTGCCAATGTAAATAATGGATAGAAAAGTCCGGGTGAACTTGCCGCCTTACCATTGGACCAAAAATGCGAAGAGTAGAAATATGAAAGAAATGTTGGCCATTTTGAGAAAACAGATAGATCCTCGCTTCTTCAGACGTCAAATTCGGGACATTTCAGTTTTCTGCGAGAATAAATAAAGCGATATTTATATAAGTGGAAGATCTACGATCGGTTTTTGTATAAACAAATAGATAAATAATGCGTTTGGTATTGCTATAAAGCTCCGAAATATGTTCTTGAGGGTAAATTATTGAAATATAGGCGTAATCGGTTTTGCGCGAGGGGCTAACCACTCTTAGAAAGTCTGTACACCGGATTTCGCTTAGATTAGCATTGCCAAAGGCAGGGACTTCAAAAATTACGCGTAATCCCATTAGTACACCGATTACGCGGAGTGATCAGCCCCTCGGTTTTGCGTGATAAAATTTTACGAGCTTTGGGTTCTGGGTGGTTGAATCAAAAAGAAAGTTTGTAATACAAATTATAAATTTGGCGCGAACTTTTCCCTTTAGTTTGACGAATTTAAAGGACGTAATTAGATAAATAAATACGATATATTGATTTAATATACAAATAAGCGCTTTAAATCCCTCCTGAGAATTGGTACCGAGTTGGTTTTGGACTGGTTATATCCTAAATATTGACATTCATCAAATCTATATTGTATACAATGTACAAACCATTTTGGCGTAACAAATGAAGATATAGACGCAGATACGAACTGATTAATTAAATTAAACCTAAATTTCCTTCTGTAATTTGTAAATTTAATTTCCATTTGCTTTTTAGATTTTAAAAATTAAAAAGGTTTAAAAGTTCGCGGGGAGTTAAATTAAGGGACCACTCATACTAATTTCCGCTGGGTTTTTACCGCCACTCAACATTTTAAAGTTTATAGCGAACGTTCAAGGAATTCACGAAAAGTTGACAGCGTAATAATACTGAAATTTCGGTCTCGATCAGCCTGCGGGGAATTTACGAAAATCAACAAATGAAAGAAATGGAGCTTGACTTATAGCGCAACTCCGTAACAAACACTCTTAGCCTTCCCTCGAGCTTAAGATCCGCACGGATGCCATTCCTCGAGAAAGGCTAAACGGGCTACGGTTTTGAAGTGACTAGGCATCGGGGGATTACGTCATGACGGATGGAGTGAATTTAATGGGGACAATCAACGGCGGTTCCCAGGTAGAATGGAGGGAGGAATGACGTCAGCTGACCATGAAGGATGACCCCTTTTCCGACTGAGAAAGTTTTTTCGACTATCAACGGGTGGGGGTGACCAGCAGGGGGCAGAAATTTCATTTTCTTTTGAATCGACTCTTTCTAACTTTCAGGATTTTTTTTATTTGGAATTCCACTAAGCCTAACTAAATAAAAGAAATGGGTAATTGCGTAAAACTCCGCCACGACCTAGAAGATATTTTTGTTTAAAACAAAGACAGTTTGATGATGCGGTGAGATTTTTGTCTGTACGGACAGGTGATGTCATTGTTATATCGTACCGGTTTTAATTTCGTAGAAGATTCTGAAGGTTAAGTTTAATTAGTTTATGTTATTCAAATTTAATTCGCGCGAATACAAGTTATTAAGAATAATTATACTGAAATAGTCCTTCGCGATCTTACGAAAGCGCGTCTCTTGAATATTCTACGAATTTAATTATTTTAATTTAATATAAGCCGTTGTTGTCAGACTCGCTTAGGAGAGCTACTTTTAAGTATCATTAACGTTAAATGTCTTCTAAACTTCCAAACCAAGAGCCACCGGAATATCCCAAGTGAATTATTTTTTATATTTTTTTCGAAAGCTTCATTACCAGAATTTAAATTATGGTGGTCATTAGTTTAGTTCTTTAGCGGCCTTTTTTAAATACAATTATAACCGCGATATTTAACGGAAGTGCCAATAAGAACAAAAATACTTCACTAATGAAACTACATGAACTCACCGCTTTGGCCAATAAGTTAACGTTTGATTGTAAAATAGTAATCGCGATTATAGCATCCTGTCGTTGGTAAAACCTAACACCAACGCGAATCGAAATTACCAGCTAAATCTCTCGCGTTGCTGTTAAAATTCGTTACGATTTTTAAACAGAAAATCTCTCCTATTTCCTTCCTGCGCTCATTCCTTTGTCATTTGTTACTTTTAAAATTCTAAATATATAATTTCAACGAATATAAATTTTACATTTACCAAATGACGGCACGATTCGGCATTGTGCGAATTTGGAATTGCCGTGTTGCAGCGGACTCTAAACTAACGCGAGCGTTCCTTTCCAACGCGAAGGCTCATTTGAATAGAGCGTTTTTCCCGCTTCGGCCTCGACAGTTCGACGCGATACCTACCTATTACGGATCGTTAACTTAACGAATAGCGAAGCGGAAAAGAACGGAGTAGGTTAAGTTTGCGTTCGATTTACTTTACCCCTAGTTTTCGATTAGGTTCGCTTTAAATCTGACGTAAAATGAACGGAAGAAATGGGGGTGGGGTCGGTAGCTTTGTTGATTGGATATACTAAGAAAGGTTCAATTGAGTAGCGGGGGGGGGGCGGCAATAGGGGGAGGGACGCGGTGTTGAATGAAACAACTAAACTAGCTGGTGTATGATCTAAGTTTTCCCCTTAACTTTGAAGAAAATGATGACATCACGATATTTCGGTATACAATTCCATTTAATTCCTCTTTAGTTTCGAAAGGCAACTATAATTCTGGACAGACTCGTATTTGGAGTACACACGGATCTTCGCTGACGGACGCTTTTCCCTTTACGGTTTATTCGCGTGTCTACGGTAAGTGTTCAGTTGATATTTTCTATGTATGCTTCTTTGAGTAATTGTCACGTTTGTCAGATGGAAATATTTAGGAATTTATTTTACATTTAATGTATAAACGCGATACGCTTGGGTGACTAGCAGCGCCTTGTGATGGACCGTGAAGGCTATAGCCGGAATATCGTTGAATATGTAATCGGTGTCTGACCAATATAATGTATAAAAATCCTGGTATTAGATGAAATTTGAGATGTTGCACTCCCCTATTGAAAGTGATGGTAATGACAGAGCTGTCTAAAACTTTCGGCTAGATCCACGATTTTTACATTAAGTTAGATATAATTTCATCTAAAACAAGTCATAAAGGGTCTTTCAAGTGAGCTCAACTCAATTCAAATTTTCACTGAACACTAGCGCCACCTCTCTACGCAGAAAGTGAACAACAACGAATGGCGACCGAATGACGTATTTCAAATTGACTTCAGAGCTCACTTGAAAGTCCCTTTAACGCCGGTTAGCAGACGATTAGGTTTATACTCCCTTTAAGGACAGTGGCCAGGGGCGGATTAACCCTTTCGGCGCCTTTAAGCACAGAAAAATTTGGCGCCCCTTGGCATTGGTCAGCTAAGGAGGGGCGTATCGGTTTATAATAAATAAATATATTTTAGTTTCTCCAAACCTTTTCGGTGTTATTTTGATTAGGGGCAAGCCAAGTACATGGACAGTGGGGCTTTATCAGAGTTTTGGTGCCCCTAGAAAAATGGTGCCCTAGGCACGTGCCTACTTTGCCTAATGGTTAATACGCCCCTGACAGTGGCGGTGCCAGGGGGGAGGTGAATTTGACCATGGCGTATATGGAATTTCAAATAGGACCTATAATATTTAAAATTAGGGAAAACTTTTAAATTCCTTACAATTTTACAAAACTTCATTACAAATAGCAAAGTAAACGAAATTCTGGATATGAATCGCTATAATTTGTTAGGTTTAGGAAATAAAAGTTTGTGCCAAAAACATCCTGGCGCCGAGTCGAGGGGGTAGCCACTTCGAAAAAAATTGTAAATTAGATTTCTGATTTCCAAATATTTCCGTTTATTTCTCTAGGTGTCCAAATATTTATTTCGATTTCTCGAGATTTCCAGAAATATCGAAAATATTTCCGTTTATTTCCCTAGATTTCGCATATTTCTCCTGGATTTACAATATTTCCTATATTTCCAGAAATAATTATTTCGATTTCTCACTGTTTGTACACCAGATTTCTTAAGTGGCTACCCCCTCGGAATAAGTAGACGCAACATATTTTGGTGCCCTTTTAGGTATTGGTCATAATTTTGGAAGTGCTAACAGTTGCACTAATTAATAATAATAGGCGATATTATAAAGTCAGATATGCTTGCTCAACTTGTTAATATGGGACTACGAAATAGTACAGTCAAAGCCTATGGATGAATGCATAGGCTCTTTGGTGGGAGAGCTAATTGAAGCATAGTGGAAGGTGGCCTTTCCCATCAAAACAACAAGGCCACTTTACTTTATAATATCGCCTATTGGACGTACAATTTTAATTCTGGTTATGAAATCAACAACGCCGTTTTATTGATGGATTTGAAGATGAAAATATTTTTTGGAATAATCTAGTTTAAAGATAAGGCGCTAGTTGGCACTCATCTAAGCTGTATACAGTTCCGTGACATTCAATCTCAATACGTTGTGAACGGGTGCGGCAACTCATGATGTCACTGCCTGTATCATAAGTAGTAAACCATAACAAAACATGAAAAAGAAAAGCAAATGAAAGAGGAAAAAAATACGTTTATTATGCCTACAGTGTCACCCCCTCAGTGGGTGACACCAGTGGCGTAGCCCGGGGTTAAAGGGGTTACGTGTCCCCCCCCCCCAACGTATGGTACGTTGTACGTACAAATCTGTTTTATTTTTAACTTTTTTCCAATGGTGTGCCCCCCCCCCCTTAAACCAAAATCCTGGCTACGCCACTGTTTGACAGCCCGTGAGATCCAGAACCTTATTGACGCTACTGCCCCTTTTGGAATGAAAACCTAGGCACATGCCTTAATAAAGACCGTACTGGGAATTGGAATCTTAAAGCTATAACGTCATCCGGTTTGGTTAACGTAAATATTTCACCGTCTAATATGGTATCCTATTCTAATACACCCCCGTTATTGTTTTGGCGCGTCTTGAATTTGGGGTCGTATCCTATGACATCGAAACAAACAAGCGGAAGGAAGTATATTTTTAGTAAACAAAATGTCAGGACGCGAGATATATCACTTTGGACGGCGGCCTATTTTGTCAAGACGCCACGGTTCTCTTTGTGTGCATTACTTTTGCCCCGATTTCATTATAAAAGGCGCCAAGCCGAACGCTCGCTACGAACCAAAACAAACTTCACCCTTTCGGTAACCTTCGACTGAACAACGAAACTAGCGTATTTCAATCATCTTCCTTTCGCATTCGAATTTCTATCTTGACAATAGAATCGTCTGTGTGCTTGCCAATAAATTGAAATCCACGCGAACCAGAAAGCAAAATTATTTTTAAATTTCTTTGGAGACGGTACTCAAACGGTAAATAGCGTGAACGTTGCGATTCAATTTCCGGGCGCAACAGTAAATTACAATATTTTACAGTAAAATAATCTAAATTTTAATGATAAATCTTTCCCGGAGTATGCATCGTCGATATATGAAAAATCAGCAAATTTCGCTATCTTAAGCGAATGCTGGAAAGAATTTCGGGTTCAAAAACACCGCGACGAAAAATCGCGAAGTAAAATAGAAGCGTAACGAACCGTATTGCCAAAATATCTCCCCACCCCAGAAGGCACCACTTTTATTTTTAGACGCGGTTTCCACCGTTTGTTTTAAACTTGTTTTTATTTTTCTCGTCGCTAGTCCGACCGTATCCGTTTTTTTAGGTTCCCCTCTTTTTGCGGTAACCGACTGGCTATTGCGACTTCGACTACTTTTATACGCTTATAAGTAACGTTACAGGCCGATTTGTTCCTTACGTAACCAAACGCGGTGTCTGGTGAAAGTGTCGGCGCTAGTGTCTCTCCGCTCCCCATCACTTTTCTTCGCGGCGGATCAATTAGTTGAAAAATACCTGCGGGTGATATTTCCAGAGACAAGCCGAGATAAAGAGAGAAAATTTGGTTTTCTTAAAGGTTGCTTTTATCAACCGCATTGAAAAAACGGGGACTGTTTTTTGGTTGGGTAATCGACGGAAAAAGATCAAGAATGTATTTATACTTCGGGAGAATGATTATAGTGTGGTGTTCGTACGGGGACCCGACCCCGACCCCGAAAACCCCCGACATTTCCCCCCGACCCCGAAAACCCGCGATATTTTCCCCCGATCCCAACCCCGACCCCGAAAACCCGCGACATTTTCCCCGACCCCGAAAACCCCGACATTCTCACCCGACCCCAACCCCAACCCCGAAAACCCGCGACATTTTCCTCCGACCCCAACCCCGACCCCAACCCCAACCCCGAAAACCCGCGACATTTTCCCCCGACCCCAACCCCGACCCCGAAAACCCCCGACATTTTCACCCGACCCCGACAACCAGCGACATTTCCCCCCGACCCCAACCCCGACCCCGAAAACCCCCGACATTTTCACCCGACCCCGAAAACCAGCGACATTTTCCCCCGACCCCGAAAACCCCCGACATTTTCCCCCGAACCCCAACCCCGATTCCGAAAACCCCCGACATTTTCACCCGACCCCGAAAACCAGCGACATTTTCCCCCGACCCCAACCCCGACCCCGAAAACCCCCGACATTTTCACCCGACCCCGAAAACCAGCGACATTTTCCCCCGACCCCGAAAATCCCCGACATTTTCACCCGACCCCGAAAACCAGCGACATTTCCCCCCGACCCCAACCCCGATCCCGAAAACCCCCGACATTTTCACCCGACCCCGAAAACCAGCGACATTTTCCCCCGACCCCAACCCCGACCCCGAAAACCCCCGACATTTTCACCCGACCCCGAAAACCAGCGACATTTCCCCCCGACCCCAACCCCGATCCCGAAAGCCCCCGACATTTTCACCCGACCCCAACCCCGACCCTGAAAACCGCGACATTTCCCCCCGGCCCCAACCCCGATCCCGAAAACCCCCGACATTTTCCCCCGACCCCGAAAACCAGCGACATTTCCCCCCGACCCCAACCCCGACCCCGAAAACCCCCGACATTTTCACCCGACCCCGAAAACCAGCGACATTTTCCCCCAACCCCAACCCCGACCCCGAAAACCCCCGACATTTCCCCCGAACCCCAACCCCGATTCCGAAAACCCCCGACATTTTCCCCCGACCCCGAAAACCAGCGACATTTCCCCCCGGCCCCAACCCCGATTCCGAAAACCCCCGACATTTTCACCCGACCCCGAAAACCAGCGACATTTTCCCCCGACCCCAACCCCGACCCCGAAAACCCCCGACATTTTCACCCGACCCCGAAAACCAGCGACATTTCCCCCCGACCCCAACCCCGATCCCGAAAGCCCCGACATTTTCACCCGACCCCAACCCCGACCCCGAAAACCGCGACATTTCCCCCCGACCCCAACCCCGATCCCGAAAACCCCCGACATTTTCCCCCGACCCCAACCCCGACCCCGAAAACCGCGACATTTCCCCCCGACCCCAACCCCGATCCCGAAAACCCCCGACATTTTCACCCGACCCCGAAAACCAGCGACATTTTCCCCCGACCCCAACCCCGACCCCGAAAACCCCCGACATTTTCACCCGACCCCGGTACCGAAGATAAAAAATAAAATCGGGGGTGTTACGTTTCGGGGTTAATTTTCGGGAATGTTTGTTTGAAGTTTGAACTTTGGAATTGGAAAAGGAGCTTATTTATTTGGTCATTTTGTTTTACTATAAACCTTCTTCCACGAAATTATTGGGTTCTTTTAGTTACCCCCGACATTTTCACCCGACCCCGACCCCGAAAACCCCCGACATTTTTCGCCGATTACCACTGCTGTGTGCAAAGTGAGGGGTTGGTCATCCCATTGTTGATAGAACTCCGGTGGTGTGGTTTTAATCTTACCGGTACCACCGGGCTATAAATTCTGACACATGACCCCGACTTATTTTATTCGGGGATAGCTTAACCCCGAACCCGGCTTAATTTGGACCCGTACGAACACATATAGTCAGACGATCATGGTCTAATCCCCCCCCCCCCCCGGCACGATTTGGGGGAAGGAAAAACATCACCGGCGTGAGCTTCAATCGCCTTCGAAGGCGTCAGTCTAAAGGCTAGTTCCCACTTAGCGAAAAATGCAGTTTTCGCGAAGCGAATTGACGCGTGCGAGTGAAATTTAGTGAAGCTCAAAGCTACGACGAAAATTAAATTGGTCGCGAAAGTCTCGAAAATTGGTCGCGAAAGTCTCGAAAATTCGTCAAGTGGGAACTCGGCTTTAGGGAACCAATGAGAAACCTGACTGATTTGATTTTCTTCTCTTGCTCATTATCTCTTAAAATAAAGCGGCATTGCGATTGTAAATCCGAACACGCGTCTCACTCAATATATTTTGAAAGTTTAGCTAACCTTATTTGAACCGACAATTGATTTATCTCCAGGCCAACAGTAAACGCAATTTTACTTTAACGTGATATAAAATAAGATAAGTATTTAGGACATAAGAATGAAACATGTACCTTAGCAGTCCTGACGCAGTTTCGAATGGTTGCGATTTTTTCATCATACTTAAGGGTGTATTAGTCCGCCTAACGATGTTAAATGTACCATTTACACTATCTAACGATATTTAATTATTTAAAACCATATTTAGTCGATGAAATATTTTAGAAAAATCACTATAATAACGATTTTTCTTACAAAACATATTTTTAAAAATTAGCGGGAACCCGTGAAGTGCGGAGGTACCAGTGGCTGAGTAACCAATTGGCTGCGTAGGCTAAGCCTAGGGCCCCGAAACTACCCAAAGGACCGGACGGCCCGAGAAGAAACTAGATAAAGGTCAGGGAGCCCTATATGAAGCTAAATAAAGGTCAGGCGGACCCGAAAAGAAGCTAGATAAAGGTCAGAGGGCCCGAGAAGAAGCTAGATAAAGGTCAGGGGGCCCTAGATGAAGCTAAATAAAGGTCATGCGGACCCGAAAAGAAGCTAGATAGTGATCAGGGGGCCCGAGAAGAACCTAGATAAAGGTCAGAGGGCCCGATAAGAAGCTAGATAAAGGTCAGGCGGGCCCGAGAAGAAGCTAGATAAAGGTCAGGCGGGCCCGAGAAGAAGCTAGATAAAGGTCAGGCGGGCCCGAGAAGAAGCTAGATAAAGGTCAGGCGGCCCGAGAAGAAGCTAGATAAAGGTCAGGGGGCCCGAATAAAGCTCAAGACCGCGTGGTAGTCAATCCGCTACGGGGAAGTACGTGTATATACTTCTGGTTAAGCATAGTTAGCTTCACCAAGGTTAACTTGAATTTATCTTTGATTATAAAAAATCTAGTCGATTTCAAATATCATTGGCGTCGAGTACAGACTACTAATATTCTTTATTTGAATGTTGTTATTCCGTATCCGAAGAGAGCAAACTCTGAGATAATTTCGTATGAAAATCGTTAATGTCTACATGTAGCTCTGTTTATTTTTACAAGTTATTCACGGTCTAGAAAACGTGAAATGACTTTATATTGTTGGATCGTAGCCTGTCCAGCGCATAATAATGTGCCATTACTGAACATTTATTACTAAGCAGTGACTTTAAAAGTTTAAATATTTGAACAGTGATCATTTGGAAAGATGTAATATCTACGATCAATTCCGCACGAAATATTTAAAACCTCGCCATATTTTTCCATTTAAATTGTATGATAAAATGGTAAACACGAAGACGGTTGAGACATAATTTTTCAAACACGCGTTTGCCTATAACAAAAGTATGTGTATTCCTATAACTACTTTTATTACGTAATAAAATGAAGTCCACAACTTAAGGAATGTTTACACGCGAGAGGTAGAAGTACTAATGAAATTACTAGTACTGTATAGATTAAATCAAAAAGGTAGTCGCGTTCCTCTTTTTCCGAAATCACGTGATATGTTACAGATAATTAAACGTTAAAATTACCTTGATACGTGATTCGATTCCCTTCGTAATCGCTTGTTTAATAAACTAAGGCAAACTTTGAATGGACCGCAGCGCCGGTTTAGACCTTGACTCTAGTAATATGCAAATTTAATACATTTTGCCGAATCGGCTAAAACAAACGACCTTACCCGTAAGAGCGAGTGTCAAAGGCTGAATTATAGAAACAGTCTAAAATTGCGAACTCGCGTACGCGGTGAGGAAATCTGAGGGATCTCTTTTGCTTACTCTTCATTATATCACGCGAAAGAGGGTTTTATATATTGGTTCACATTGTTGAAGTAGCGGCTTAACTCGCGTGGGCTTCGCGAAAGATTACCAGTGATGTCTCTCCTTTCTATCGCAACCGCTAGAGCATCCTGCCGCGTGTGCCAACATTAGATGGCCCCTGCAGACAAGGATGGGATCCGAAGAGGCAGCGACTAGAGAGGAGAACAGAGGCCGGGATCTCGTTACCCTGGTAACGCGAATAATGTATGTTCGTGTCTATATTATCTCCGATAAGAACGAGTCGAACGGGCAACGGTGATTCTACAAACTCCGCGGCGATTTTGTAGCTTTTACCCGCGAACTGGTTTCTATTCTCAACGTAGAACTTACCAGATTATTTACAACGCCTACAACGAGAAAATTGTCGCGTGTTTCGACTAATGGCTTGTTAAGCTCGAATGTTTTCAGACCTTATCGCTTCTTCATCACGCAGGTTTTTGCACGAGAGTTTTAAATTTAAAAGCATTTACGGCTAAAGTAAAAGTATACACGTAATTTTTTTAATTTTATCTAATTGGGAAGGGTTTTCACAGTTTTTGTAAATTGGTCTGTATTCTTAAAAACAAATCTTTGTACCTGGAATAATATCATTGAACGTCACAAGCTGAATTGGTGGTGCCTTGCCTATTAGCCTAACCGATTATTATTATTAAGAAATAAATACAATCTTTCCATATTTCGTATTCAAATACCCTTATATATCTAAACTTCCAATCGTATCATATTTCGTATTTAAATAATCTTATATATCGAGACTTCTGACCCAAGATCCATTTAATTTGATAATTAATTTTAAAATCATGTACAAATTTTTTTATTGCGCGTGATTTTACTAATCTTCTAGATAAGTAGTTTCGTCCTATTTTAACGAATGTTTCAGTTTTAAAAATATCAAGAATTTCGCCAATAATTCCAATTCGGAATGGGTTATTCCCCGACATGTTGGCAATTGGCAACGCATTTCATCGAGTTAATTGAGCTTATCATAGTTTTTGGCAGGAACCGCTTTAAAGAGGAGCTAAATACCTCGCTATTACCAGATAGCGAGTAATAGTTAGTATCTAAGTAGATTTGACCCTTTCTCAGCCTTTCGGTGAATCATCAGCTTGAAATTGGTTCCACATCCCTTACAAACCTCGTAGAAATCCGAGTGGCTGACAGCTACTTAGACTTTACCCTAATTTCAGATGTTTCGCGATAGAGGGAATGTTTTAACAGTAATTTACGTCATTTCCTTTTTGAATTCTTAAAACTTTTAAAGCTATCCCACGCCATTAGTGCCATTTGGACGCTCGCGGTTTGTGTCTTTGGCTATAGAAATAATTTTTGGCTGGAAATCAGGATGCCAATCAAGATTAATTCTTTAAGTTTGACTTCGTCTTAGTCCCGAAAGATAAGGAAGCGCTTTCCCGTGGCTTTTTTATTATATTATTCGACGAAATCGTCCAATAGGATTAGTCACTTTGAAACGAAAGTTTGTACCGTTTCGATGACAAAAGGTCGTTTTCTCTTTTAAATCGTAGTTAATTTTTGTTGTTTTTAAATTCCGGTTTTGGAAAGCTTCCGCGTTAAAAATAAAATGGTGAAATATTTAAGACTATAACGCGGTACTCTGTGTAGAATGACTACGCAAAAACAGTTGAAGATTTTATCACTCTTTAAAATAACATTTCAAGAAACGTAAAGAAAAGATTTCTATTAATCGTACTTCAAGAGCTATTTTGTTAGTTTTTAAGAGGTAAAGAAAACCAAGGACAATTATTTGAGTAAATTTAAAAGTTATTTCACTTAAAGGTTATCCAACAGTTCAGTCAATGAGATTGTAATGGGTTAAGTTTGTACGGAGACTTTAGTGTAACTCGCGAATAGGTAGTTACTGGTAACGGGGTTCTTATTAACTAAACACATTCTATTTTTAGTGGGTTTGAAAACTGTAAATCACACGGCGCGGTTTAAATTGTTTACCTTAATTTGAGATCGCAAAGTTTTTCCAAGTGCGTAAGATACGACACAACCAAGGCTTTAGAATTGAATATTGTTTTGGCACTGCTAAAATCCGAGAGCCGAGTGTCGTCCTTAACGTTCGACTAAAAACTAGCTACTGCATGCGGTCGCAGGGGTGCGACGCGCTCGAAAGAGTATCTCGAGTTTCGTGGGCTGAAAATTTTGCAGGAAAAAAATTCCGTGAGTTTGATTCAGGGCCCGGAGCCAGAAAACCGTTAACTGGGATAACAAAAAAATCTAAGCGTAGCGAGGAACAAAGTTATCAATCTTAGTGTTTTCGAACGATCCAAGTCTTATTTACTGTGAAAATAATTATCAGTTCTTTTTAAGAAATAAAGACTAAAATTTAATAAATAACGCGCCATTTCCTTCGAAAATCTTACGCAATTATCGGCAATGAATAATTGCGTGTCGTGATGCCTGGCGTAGGACTGTACTTCCACGAATGAACTTCCAGGAATGATAAATTTAGGTTTGACTATGGCGTGTTTCGTTGGTAATTGAAATAACACTTAATACCGTAGCCGCACTAGGTCATATTTATAATTTTTACTGTTAAACGTTTTTAAATCTATATGGAAAAGCGATGCTACGAAATATTTCCAGAATCGGAAATGGCTGATCGTTCACCCAAAGCTATTCTCGAATTCCCAACAGGATTAGCTGTACGTCTACCCTAAGTGATCCTGGAATTCGAAGCAGTTCGCCTTCTATCCATCCAAAGTGATACAAAAAGCGATCCTATACATCGAAATACATTATCTCCCTTCCATCCAAACTTCCAAATTTATTCGAAAACGATCTTAAAATAAGAAGTAATTAAAATTTTACTTTATAAATAATGATACTGGCATTTTGATATAATTTTGGCATCGTTTGCTTATATTTTGATAAGTTTATTTAAGAAAAACGTTCTTATGACTTTTTAATTGGTCTGTAACAGACGCTAGATCATAGGCTCTACCTCGGAGAAGCAAACGCCGTTACGCCACTGCTAGAGTCGTTTGGGTCGCGAATAGATGGCGTTGCGGGTTTCGTAATAGTAGCTAAAATTGACCCTTTACTTGTATTTTTTAACAATAGTCATTCGCGGATATATTTTTTTTATTTTCTGTTAACCCGAGTACATTCTTGGTCCAACTCATTGAATTCGGTAATGTTGCTTAGCTCCATCTGGCGTCGCTACCGGAAACTTTCCAATCATTAGCCATTTTCAATATAGCGAATTTATCCCCGAAAAGGAACGACTGGATGTCAAGTTCCGTATTCTCGCGCGAAAGTGTAATTGACTTATTTCCATTTCGGTAGAACGCGAAAAGGCTTTTCCACCAACTACCGGGGTTTCCATCGTGGAAGGGAAATGATACAGCTAACGCGGAATATCTATATATCATCTTAAGCAATATTTGATATAATTCGCTTGTACGTGTTTTGAACGCTACAATACATACACCGTTAGTCTTTTTGATGTAGTGTTTGTTTATAGTAATTTAAAATACCAGTGATTATAGCTCGTATTCAAGTCAGTAAAGACAAAAAAATCTTAAAGGGAGTCTAATTTCTCGATAAATGCCTGAACTAGGTCATGGTAAATGTTAAACAAAGAAATAGTAGTAATAATATAATATTGAAATTTATTACTCTCTCGGTGTAAATATAATTATACCAAAAGCAAATAGGAGTAAAGTATAAAAAAGCCGATAGAATTGCTCCGAACTGGTACCCTTTTCGTAAAGTTATCGCGCTTCTTTAGAGTGCATGTGGATAGAATTTGAGGATGGTTTGGTAATGCCCAATTAATTAATAATTTCACTTCAATAAAAACCAATATTTCAGAAATAAAAAAGAATAACTGTGTGAAAAACTGTAGAATATAATTTAAAAACATACAAGAGTAGTGTTACGGTGTAAGAGCCTCAAAAAAGAGGGAACTACATTTTAAAGCGGGTGAATACATGTTTTGATAAAATCACTGTAAATAGTAGACCTTGCTTAAATTTTCAAAGGAAATTGCGCGCTCTCTCATTCGCGCAAAATCGAATTGATAACAGCTAATGATTCTTCACGTTCAGCTCAATAAAAATACCGAAAACTTATCATAAATTACATATTTCCCCAATAATATAAACTTGTGAAAAATCAATGTAAAATGTAGATTTTATATGCTTTCAGCTTTTAGAGAGCTTAAGAGTAAAGATGACAGCTCCGCTCTTATCTTGCTCAATTTATAATTATAGGTGAAGCGGTCATCTCTTTGGTACGCTCACTTTCAGACGATACTAAAATTGTCTTCTCGAGCATTTTGCACATTAATAACTAATTATAGAGGAGACTATAAATCAGCTCTTCTCCTCATTTTTTGGAAATTTTCCACTCATACTGACTCAAAACGCTCCGTCCGGTTCTAAAATGTTCGGAGTGCGCCCATCCAAGTCTAAAACTTTCTCCCACGTGTGCTTTTGATTTGACGGTATCAAATTTTGTGATTTTTCAGGCAATGGCAAAGAGTCAGAATTTTTCCGCGTTTTCCCAATATCTGTTGTTATTTTCCAGCGAAACAACACTTAACGATTGTAAAATTTTTGATGAAATGGTGTTATGAATATTTCGTTTATGTTTTCATAAAGTACCGCCTCTCCGTGATTGCACTTTAAAATAAATATTTTGTCCTAAATGTCCTTTGTCTCTATGGAAACGGCAGGTGTGGATTAGAAATATTGAGCTTACCCTGCCGGCAACAAATTATTCCTATACCTAGAGCCACGACTATTAGTATTCTTACGGCTCTTGCGTGTCTTCTAAAAGTCTATCACGGGCGGAACTGTTAAATGGCGTGGCATTCATAATCTGCATATTTTCCCCATCGATTTAGTCATAAAAGTGCAAGAACCTTATCTAAAGGGGTCTGTGTCCTATCTCCGAATCTACCATTGACTGTTTTATAAAGAATTAATGCTTAATAGTACCCCTTCAACGTTTTCGTGAGGGCTAAGACTCTTAGATTAAAACGGTGTTATGTAAATTTCGCTTCCGAAAAATTGCATTCGGGGAAAATGAAATTGGTCTAGACGGTATTAAATATTAACTTCTTAAGGGCAATTTCGACTAACAACCCCATTTAATAGGCTTATTTTGTTTGCACGATTTAGAAAATAGGGACATGTTCGTGCGTAGTGGAAACCTGTCACATATACTTCTTGTGCATTCGTAGGATTCCATACCTGAAATAACTGCTGTTTGGTTTCGCGTTGATTATAACGTATCCTATCTTAAAGGACAAATCCAAATGACGCATTGCAGCTTCTAGAAAGTATTACGGATATTGTTCATCTTCTGAAGTTTTAAGCCACGCCTCTATAAACTACGCCATCTAGCGGCATTTCTCAAACAAGCTTTTTCATTTTAAGAATTTCTGTTGAAATTGCGCTCTAGTAAACGTAAAATATCGTTGCGCGATGTTTAACTCTTTAACTCCCTCTGGCCTGATTATTTTGTGGTCTGCCGAAATTCGGTACCGTACCTAGTTAGTAGTAGGACCGCCCTATACTGCCTTAATTAAAACGTATCACGTAAAGTCTATCCAGCTTCCGCAATGCATTCCGTTAGTTATTGTTAGCTATTAAAAGGAGTATCACGAAGGTTACTTTTATATTATATTTTCGATATTATTCTTTGGACGCGAAAACTTTCCGTTTCAGTCTAACGAGATAGCTTTCGAACGATTTTCGACGTTAACATTGATTTCCGCTCTCGTAAATTTAGGTGTTCATTTTGGAACGGAATTATGTTTTGTCGCGCACTCGCACGACACCGAGAGAGTCGATTTGAACAGTAGCACCTCAACATGATTGCGCCGTGTAGTTGTCAATAATTTTAAAATATTAATATTTCAACGGATAATGATAGAATATAAAATCTCCGAATTGATTTCAATGACCGGTTTTCTGTACGTATTTGGTTTTTAACCTTTGGTTTTTTTAATTATGTATGTTCTATTACCTCAGTAGGGGAAATCGGGAAGATATTTTTACTCACCCAGAAATAGTTTAATTTTTTATTACTTAAATGTTTAACTTTGTGAGCTTGACATAGTTTTAATTTCATTTCAATATACATTGAAATGATTGCCATGACAATGTCATATTACCCGTTTTGTGTTTAACTTCTATTATCCTAGCTTTAGTTCTTGGATTAAAATTACGCAATTTAGACAGGTTAAGCACTCAACATAATCAAATGAAACGTCAAGACGTCACAAATATAGCTGCGTAGACATTTTGTCAAGCTAGCATATTAATTCTGAGCTTTTCCCCATTTAAAATTGTAAGGGCTATTTACTCTGACGTGGCTTGAATAAACAGTGATTGGGTGATTCGAGACATTTCAGCTTACCCCGCAATTTTTCCAATATAGGTAAAATTCGAACAAAAATATATAAAACGGAATATATTAACGGGTGTAATAGCAACATTTTTTTATGACTCGCCGATGTTGACAAATTTTGTCAAGACGCCTATATACACCGGCTGTTTCTCGTTCTTTATCTTTCTTTTTGAATGACTGTATGCTAAGATTTCTCACCCGGTAGCAAAAGAATAACACCCCAAGAGGCACCCGAATCTATTTAAAAGAGCCAGGGTACCACTTCTTTTTCCCTAAAAGACTGATTATAGACCTTGAAAAGTGAAGACGCGCTTCAACTCTTCTAGCATTTACTCTCCTAGAAAAAGTAAACACTCAATTTTAAAACGGCGAAGAGGCTTCGATTTTTCGGATAAAAAAACCTTTAGTATTTTATAAAGCACTCCGAACTCTGCGAGAGCAGAAAGGTTCTGTCCACTGGGTTGTCGGGTGACGGCGCTTAATACTCTTCTTTGGATAATTAAAACGAGTCTTCCATCTTACAGTTTGCTACGTTTCTAACTAAGTGATGGTTATGTACTTAATTTTAACGTTCGCCTGCTTAACATTCTCCGGAGTGCTGGCTGCTGTCGGAAATTCCACCCTCAACGAGTAAGTGGATTTTGTTTTCTTCTTCTAAACGTTTTTATTGCAGTATTAATCTTTTGCAGTGCACCCATTGTGGATATGGACGAACCAGTTTCCATTCACGACATCATACCTAAACATTACGACAAACTCAAACCACCTCGTCATGGAGGTAAAGAAATTACTATGACAATCAAAGTTGGGTTGGTGCTGAATGCCTTTTTTATATTTTCAGATAAACCCGTAACAGTCAAAATCTTCACTTCCGTTCTTACCATGAGGAATGTTAACGAAAAAGATATGGTAAACACTAAATTTTTATTTAATATCCCGTCTCTGTTCAATTTGGGTAACTGACCAGTTTGAATTTGGTCAATCAGTCGTACGATATGGACGTCTTCTTCCATCAATATTGGAGAGATAGTCGCTTGCGGTTACCGCCAAAGTATCAGAAGGAAGGCAAGGTGGTGTTGGACGTTAATTGGCGAAACGAGATTTGGACTCCCGACACTTTCTTCAAGAATTCGCGAGATGGAAAATTACACAATATAATCAATCCGTACATGTACTTAATTTTACACAACGACAGCGAAGTGTTTCTCGCTTCCAGGTACGAACTTAATCGCCTTCCTTTTAGCGGAAATGACTATATATTTCCACCGTTGGATTATTTTAGGCTTGGTTTAAAACTGAACTGCATGATGGACTTGAGACACTACCCACACGATCAACAAGAGTGCGAGTTGAGCATTATGAGTCGTAAGTCTAAAAGCCTTATTCCTCGCCTTAAACGAGTCTACCATTATACTAGCCCTCTTTGTTACAGTACAACATACGATAGAGACGGTAAAACTTGTTTGGAAGGATTTTAAATTGACTAAGAATATATTGTTGCCGCAGTTTGACGTGATTAGTAGCTCCCACGAAGACTGCACCAGAGTTTACGAGATCGGTACGATAATATCGTAACAATTTTTTGGACATTCGTGTCATAGTTTGACACGGTAATCTTCCATTTGTAGGAACCTATTCCTGTATCATGGGCAAGGTGAAACTCAGTCGTCGCCTGGGCTACTTTTTGCTTAATCGCTTCGTCCCCAGTATTTTGGTGGTACTCATGTCCTTCGTCACCTTCTGGATTCCGGCCGGCGCTCATCCTGCTAGAATTACCCTGAGCGTCACCTCTTTGTTGACCATCGTCACTCTACAATATTCCATCTCTATGCCTTCCGTTTCCTACATTATGGCCATTAATATTTGGATAATTGGCTGTATCACTTTCGTATTTTTAACGCTTCTGCAGTATACAACAATAGTTGCTATTCAAAATTGCTCATCGGTGCACCCACTAAATGTATGGAATTCCTTTTTCATTAGTTGATACGTAACAAAGTTTAATCTGATTCTTTATAACCCAATTTTCTAGTCGGGCAACGAAGTGAATAAGAAACAAATTAGGGTGATGAGACTATGCTTAATTATCGACCACGTTTCGAGGTTCTTGTTTCCTGGAGCCTTTTCTATCTTTTGCCTTTCGTATTGGTTTTCGTACGGACGCTCTTCATAATTTTATCATATGACTTATTCCCTATTATTGTTGAACATTTTATTTATTAAGATGTATTTTAACGCGTACCTTATCGAACAATAAAGCACTTATTTTACACTTGCTTTTTGAATGTGTTTTTGGTATCTTCCGAAAATATAGCATTTGTATTGAGCGCCATTTCATCTTAGTTCGGGACAAACGATGAGACAAGCAACGACATCTAGGTCCAAGTACGTTAGATCGATTTCCGTTTTCTTAGCTTCCAAGGACGAAAGTTTGTCTTTCATTTATCGTAAGTATAATTACCTACATTTATTTAGTCTTATACAATTTCACCAAGCGTATGGGATACTTTTGATCAAATTTGGAGGTATATCGAGTCGAGAAATTTCATTAATCAATTCGCGATGGTTAAGAAGTATGATGGATTATGTTTTAAGCCTTGGTCACAGTACTTAACTAGCGACTTCCAGACTGGAACTCTAGCGCCTACTAAGCGCCGATCTGTGCTACTGTTAATTTTTTAAAAACATTTACCTTTTTTAATAAAATATTAGTTTTGCCTTAGATTTTAATGATGTTTTACTTTTTTCCAGGGTTGTATAATGCTATGAGTATTCTGGGGATTCTTAATTTACTAAGACGTTACAAGCTTGTGATATTGTTCCCAGCGATAACTGCTTTGTGCATTTACGGCGACTATAGCCGTACTCAACGCTGGAAAGCATCACTCAAAGAGGCCTCTAATAGAGAAGATATTGCCTAAAAAAGTAATCATTTTGGCTTTAGTCATAGAATGGGAATTAATATATAAAGTCTGAAATGTTTAATTTTGTTTTAGGGCAAGCGATTCCTCCTGCAGCTATGCGACCGATCAAAATGATCGCTTTAGCAGCACCACTTATTGGCATGGGTATCGGGCATTACTTAGATAAACTTGAAACACTTCGAATGGTGGATTATCGAGGTAAAAGTGCGCTATTTGGGAGACCATACTCGCCAGAAGAAAAGCCTCCATGGCCTTAAATTCTAACATTTTAACTGTAGTTATACGCTTCGTAAAATAATAGTTATGTCAGTAATACTAAATAAAACTGACAGAGCTGTATTCTGTTATTAATATGTGATTAAAATTAAGAAATGTAACTTGATAAATTTTAAAACTTTTAGAATCATCCATGGTAAGGGTTAATTACAAAATTTATAAAGAAGAGATACGCATGGATTTAAAAAATTTAACAGAGTAACAACAAAGAAGACCTCAGAGTTGAAAGCTCCATACACCCCAATTAAATAAATTATTTAAAATCCATGCGTGGCTCTTCTTTATAAACGTAACTTGGGTTAAAATATGACTGTATTAAGCATACGTTTATAATGGTATTGGATTATTTTTTTTAATGTTTCATCAATTTTGTAGTGATTTGAAAAGATAATTGGCAATTTTGAAGAGTTTTGTGGATCTGGGTTTTTGGGTAAAATTATCAACTTTTAGTAATTCTAGTTCTTCTTCCAACTTAGCTTTGAAGGGCTTGCCACCACCCTCCTATGCATTGTAACCCAGTCACCTGAATTAATGGCTTTAAAAGTTGCTTTATGACTTAGGCCTAAGGTGGTGCCTTGGGTATTAGATTAGCTGATTATTATTATTATTATTATTTTATCCCACGCATGATAGATGTCGGTATGGTTTTCATTTAGTAATTTATCGCCTTTATACACAATCCCAATCCCTAAAGATTTGTGTGTATAATTACTTTCACATATTGTGTAGGCTACGCTGCCGCCGCTGTTCTTAGGGTTCATGGATTGTGTGATTACTCTTGAACCGTTTGTGGTAAAATGGTAAATGATACATCAATCGACAGTCTATCAAACCCATTTGAAATTTTGGAAATCTGAACGGAAGTTAGTAATTTACCTATCTGATTTTAGTGCTTTTTGGATTTTGTTTTTAGCAATTTTCAACTGAAAAACACCATAGATTTCTTAAATTAAGTACCATTGGTTGAAAATTATATTCTTAGCTGGCCTTCGTCAATTTCGCACTACGTTTATTCTCGGGGTCCCACAATTTGCGTACGCACTATTATGATATTTGAATTTAGTACTCGTCAAATTGTAGATAAAGAAACATGCGCCATCTATCTCCAAATATTTTATTTTTGACCTTAAAATCGTCAACGAAAAGATCGGCAATCAACAGCGTAGTTGTCTGGCAGCGAGTGAAAGAAAAATTATTCATCACTCGATAGGTGATATTGTAACCGTATCGATAGAAAGGGAAATGATACATCAATAAAAAGCTGAAATCATGCCATTTCTGTCCTTGTCTCAATTTTGGTCACTCGTGGGCCCACATATTGGGCATTTTCCCGGCTAATACATTTTAGTTATTCCCAACACATTTTGATTTTGTGTACCCAAATGTCCTTGTTTTCACTAAAAACTCAAAAGCCCCACTTCTATCATACTGTAGATGAAATCTAAAATCGTATCCCTGATTCCCAGTATCACTGTTTAATAAGTATATATGACCATTTTATTTCATCTTCATTGAATAATATATTAGAAAATACCCTAATTCTAAATAATATAATCACGCAAAAATACAAGCCGCTTTGAATAAGAAATGTTTAAAAATGACTTGAGTAGGGTCAACGTCATTTTATTTTTATCATATCTAGAGAAAACTAGTATTGTTTTGTATATTTGTATCTATACAAGAAAATATCTTTTATCGACTGTTTCGGTTGGTTGAACGGCGGATTTTTAAAAGCTGGTTTTCACTAGGTCATAAACTCCGCGACGGTGAGCGTAAACTTTTGAAATCTCGGCTGCTTACGCTTACACAATGTTTTTGCGTCGAGCCTCGCCGTCACTTTGTTTCTGACTTAGTGAAAACCAGACCAGCTCTATTGGCCGCCAGTTTTTTCGGTTCGTCCCCCTTTCTCGGTAAACCGAGTGGAGAAATTTTAATTTAACGGGGCCGTCCGAGCTGAGGAGAGTGAAAAAGCCTCTCGTTTTAATTTCGTTTCGCGTAGTCGCAAATTGCCACAGAAATGTACGCGCTCGCGATCATCGCGTCTCTGTTGGTCTTGTTTAAGATCTACTTGAAGAAATGCGAGGGCAAATGCCACAGTCGTCGGCGGATGGAAGGCAAAACGGTCATCGTAACGGGAGCCAATTCTGGAATTGGCCTAGAGACGACCAGGGACTTGGCGCGTAGGGGAGCCAGAATTATCATGGCTTGTCGAAGCGTCGACCGAGGGCTCAAAGCCAAGGATGATATCACGAAGACGACGGGTCATACTGACCTGCACGTCCGGAAACTCGACCTTAGTTCCACGAAATCAGTTCGAGCCTTTGTCAAAGACTTTCTATCACAAGAGGAACGATTGGATGTGCTGATTTGTAACGCTGGTATGAGTCCTTTACCTGGTAAGAGAACTTTTTACTTTACCGTCTTTAACTTTTATTTTTAAGGTCAAATGAAAACCTACGTAACGTATTAACTTGTTATAGGCAAACGCGAGTTGACGGAAGAAAACACTGAAATTCAGTTTGCTTGCAATCATCTGGGACATTTTCTCCTGGTTAACCTGTTGCTGGACTTGATGAAGAAGACTGGTAACGCGAGAATTGTGATGGTATCCTCCATTACCCACATCTGGGCTCCTTTTGATTTGGACAATCTCAATTTGGAGAAGAGATACAGGGACCCCTATTGGGTTTATTGCGCCACGAAGCTGCTTAACTTGCTGCATTCCCAAGAACTTGCTCGTCGTCTCCAAGGAAGTGGCGTCACGTCGAACGCCGTCCACCCCGGAGCCGTGTACACCGCTATTGCCCGAAACGGACACTGGTACACAAAATACGTTATCATTCCCTTAATGTACTGGTTCGCCAAGTCAGCCAAACAAGGAGCGCAAACCGTCATCTACCAGGCCGTCTCCGAAGAAGTGGAAGGCGTTAACGGCAAGTACTTCGTCGATTGCAAACCCGATTGGATTCACCCGAAGGCCACTTCTCCCACCAATGGCTTAAAATTGTGGGCGAAATGTGAAGACATGATAAAGACCATCGAAGCTAACGGATCTCTTTGAAGAATACTTTTTCAGTTCCTGTATAAACATATGTCATACATGTGTATTTTTTGTACAAATTACGTTTTTTAAATTAATAAATTAGTTTATAACTTCTCATTTTTTTTTGTGGTGCCCGAGTCTTAACGATATTAGAGAGGTTAAGCCACTCTCTTTTAAACGTGAACGGGGTAACTTTTAGGAGAGTAGACTGTACAGAATGAAGCTACGTCTACACTCAGCTACAAGTACCCCTACACGTTTTCGTTGAGTAACTTAAACTGTCTAACAAACAGAAATAGGGTTTGAAAAATGTCAAACTTTTATTGGTCGTTTCTGGTATCGGTCAAATTCTGGACTAATTTTTCAAATTATTCTCAGGGTCACCTGGATTAATGGTATAAAAATCTCCTTGGGTATAAGCCTAGCTGATTATTATTATTATTATTAAAATAATAATTCCGGTCCCAAGAAACCTGGGATAATTATATTTCGTTTATTTAAAACCGGGTCCCTAAGCTGCACGGGCCCCGGAAATTTGTGCTGCTTTCCAGTGGCGTAGCTAGCACGGGTGACACCCGGGGCGGATATCATGGTGGGCTACTTACTAGTATCTATAGTTTGTGTTTTCACGGTCGGGTGTCACCCCCAAATCACGCCCAAATGGGTGTCACCCGGGGCGGACCGCCCCCTCCACCCCCCCTTAGCGTCGCCACTGCTGCTTTCCCCTCTCTTGTCGGGCCTGATGTTTTCGCGGCCCTTTTAATGCTTCGTCCGTCTTACGTCATGCGTAACTAATTCATTCATTGGTTGTTACTTAACATTGAAATGATTATTAACTTGAGTAAGCCGTAGAATAAATCGAATATCCTTAAGTCACTTGGAAATTAATTTTACGCGCTCTTAATCTCTATATCAGCCTTCAAATTCCGTTGTTGTTAAACGCCTGAATGGCTAATGCTTTAGGTGAATAAAGCGGACACAGTAACTTTCGTTACTTTTCGTATAAGAACGCCTTATATTAGAACGAGCAAGGATGTGTACACTGAAACTCCGGCTTTGGTTATCGAGTATTTAATATCTATGTTTATATAACTACTAACCACGCTCTAATAATTAATGTATTTGTTAATGTAATTATTTAAAAATATCATGTTATTGCCGCAACAGATCGAATTATTAAGAATGTTTTTTTATTTAATACATGTAAGAATAAAAATAAATATTTATTGTGTAATAATTTAAAGACTATAGGAAGCTAACAGTTCTACGTCACACGACGTCACCCATGGTTTTTAGTTCCCAAGTTTTAATCCTTCAACTTAGGATGGTATTTTATATATCGAACGATAGGTAATCACATGGCCTCAGCAGCTTTTGTATTGGTTTGCCCACCCGCGTATCCTGATGGTGGGTGGCGCCCAAGTTTTAATCCTTCAACTTAGGATGGTATTTTATATATCGAACGATAGGTAATCACATGGCCTCAACAGCTTTTGTATTGGTTTGCCTACCCGCGTATCCTGATGGTGGGTGGCGCCCAAGTTTTAATCCTTCAACTTAGGATGGTATTTTATATATCGAACGATAGGTAATCACATGGCCTCAGCAGCTTTTGTATTGGTTTGCCCACCCGCGTATCCTGATGGTGGGTGGCGCCCAAGTTTTAATCCTTCAACTTAGGATGGTATTTTATATATCGAACGATAGGTAATCACATGGCCTCAACAGCTTTTGTATTGGTTTGCCTACCCGCGTATCCTGATGGTGGGTGGCGCCCAAGTTTTAATCCTTCAACTTAGGATGGTATTTTATATATCGAACGATAGGTAATCACATGGCCTCAACAGCTTTTGTATTGGTTTGCCTACCCGCGTATCCTGATGGTGGGTGGCGCCCAAGTTTTAATCCTTCAACTTAGGATGGTATTTTATATATCGAACGATAGGTAATCACATGGCCTCAGCAGCTTTTGTATTGGTTTGCCCACCCGCGTATCCTGATGGTGGGTGGCGCCCAAGTTTTAATCCTTCAACTTAGGATGGTATTTTATATATCGAACGATAGGTAATCACATGGACTCAACAGCTTTTGTATTGGTTTGCCTACCCGCGTATCCTGATGGTGGGTGGCGCCCAAGTTTTAATCCTTCAACTTAGGATGGTATTTTATATATCGAACGATAGGTAATCACATGGCCTCAACAGCTTTTGTATTGGTTTGCCTACCCGCGTATCCTGATGGTGGGTGGCGCCCAAGTTTTAATCCTTCAACTTAGGATGGTATTTTATATATCGAACGATAGGTAATCACATGGCCTCAGCAGCTTTTGTATTGGTTTGCCCACCCGCGTATCCTGATGGTGGGTGGCGCCCAAGTTTTAATCCTTCAACTTAGGATGGTATTTTATATATCGAACGATAGGTAATCACATGGCCTCAACAGCTTTTGTATTGGTTTGCCTACCCGCGTATCCTGATGGTGGGTGGCGCCCAAGTTTTAATCCTTCAACTTAGGATGGTATTTTATATATCGAACGATAGGTAATCACATGGCCTCAGCAGCTTTTGTATTGGTTTGCCCACCCGCGTATCCTGATGGTGGGTGGCGCCCAAGTTTTAATCCTTCAACTTAGGATGGTATTTTATATATCGAACGATAGGTAATCACATGGCCTCAACAGCTTTTGTATTGGTTTGCCTACCCGCGTATCCTGATGGTGGGTGGCGCCCAAGTTTTAATCCTTCAACTTAGGATGGTATTTTATATATCGAACGATAGGTAATCACATGGCCTCAACAGCTTTTGTATTGGTTTCCCTACCCGCGTATCCTGATGGTGGGTGGCGCCCAAGTTTTAATCCTTCAACTTAGGATGGTATTTTATATATCGAACGATAGGTAATCACATGGCCTCAGCAGCTTTTGTATTGGTTTGCCCACCCGCGTATCCTGATGGTGGGTGGCGCCCAAGTTTTAATCCTTCAACTTAGGATGGTATTTTATATATCGAACGATAGGTAATCACATGGCCTCAACAGCTTTTGTATTGGTTTGCCTACCCGCGTATCCTGATGGTGGGTGGCGCCCAAGTTTTAATCCTTCAACTTAGGATGGTATTTTATATATCGAACGATAGGTAATCACATGGCCTCAACAGCTTTTGTATTGGTTTGCCTACCCGCGTATCCTGATGGTGGGTGGCGCCCAAGTTTTAATCCTTCAACTTAGGATGGTATTTTATATATCGAACGATAGGTAATCACATGGCCTCAGCAGCTTTTGTATTGGTTTGCCCACCCGCGTATCCTGATGGTGGGTGGCGCCCAAGTTTTAATCCTTCAACTTAGGATGGTATTTTATATATCGAACGATAGGTAATCACATGGCCTCAACAGCTTTTGTATTGGTTTGCCTACCCGCGTATCCTGATGGTGGGTGGCGCCCAAGTTTTAATCCTTCAACTTAGGATGGTATTTTATATATCGAACGATAGGTAATCACATGGCCTCAACAGCTTTTGTATTGGTTTGCCTACCCGGGTATCCTGATGGTGGGTGGCGCCCAAGTTTTAATCCTTCAACTTAGGATGGTATTTTATATATCGAACGATAGGTAATCACATGGCCTCAACAGCTTTTGTATTGGTTTGCCTACCCGCGTATCCTGATGGTGGGTGGCGCCCAAGTTTTAATCCTTCAACTTAGGATGGTATTTTATATATCGAACGATAGGTAATCACATGGCCTCAACAGCTTTTGTATTGGTTTGCCTACCCGGGTATCCTGATGGTGGGTGGCGCCCAAGTTTTAATCCTTCAACTTAGGATGGTATTTTATATATCGAACGATAGGTAATCACATGGCCTCAACAGCTTTTGTATTGGTTTGCCTACCCGGGTATCCTGATGGTGGGTGGCGCCCAAGTTTTAATCCTTCAACTTAGGATGGTATTTTATATATCGAACGATAGGTAATCACATGGCCTCAACAGCTTTTGTATTGGTTTGCCTACCCGGGTATCCTGATGGTGGGTGGCGCCCAAGTTTTAATCCTTCAACTTAGGATGGTATTTTATATATCGAACGATAGGTAATCACATGGCCTCAACAGCTTTTGTATTGGTTTGCCTACCCGGGTATCCTGATGGTGGGTGGCGCCCAAGTTTTAATCCTTCAACTTAGGATGGTATTTTATATATCGAACGATAGGTAATCACATGGCCTCAGCAGCTTTTGTATTGGTTTGCCTACCCGGGTATCCTGATGGTGGGTGGCGCCCAAGTTTTAATCCTTCAACTTAGGATGGTATTTTATATATCGAACGATAGGTAATCACATGGCCTCAACAGCTTTTGTATTGGTTTGCCTACCCGGGTATCCTGATGGTGGGTGGCGCCCAAGTTTTAATCCTTCAACTTAGGATGGTATTTTATATATCGAACGATAGGTAATCACATGGCCTCAACAGCTTTTGTATTGGTTTGCCTACCCGGGTATCCTGATGGTGGGTGGCGCCCAAGTTTTAATCCTTCAACTTAGGATGGTATTTTATATATCGAACGATAGGTAATCACATGGCCTCAACAGCTTTTGTATTGGTTTGCCTACCCGGGTATCCTGATGGTGGGTGGCGCCCAAGTTTTAATCCTTCAACTTAGGATGGTATTTTATATATCGAACGATAGGTAATCACATGGCCTCAACAGCTTTTGTATTGGTTTGCCTACCCGGGTATCCTGATGGTGGGTGGCGCCCAAGTTTTAATCCTTCAACTTAGGATGGTATTTTATATATCGAACGATAGGAAATCACATGGCCTCAACAGCTTTTGTATTGGTTTGCCTACCCGGGTATCCTGATGGTGGGCGGCATCCACTCTTTAAAGGGATCCCTCACTCACAACAGGGGAAGGCATAGGGGTCACAAAAAACTGGTTTTGAAGCACACTGCCAGTCTGGATTTTATGTTACCCCTATGCCTCCCCCTGTTGTTTAGATGGCAATTTATATATCAAACGATAGGAAATCACATGGCCTCAACAGCTTTTGTATTAGTTTGCCTCCCTGTGTCTACTAAGGGTGTTTGGGTTTGCCCACCCGAATACGCCGATGTGGAACTAATATTACGGCCTGGGCCGACTTGTTTCTATTGAAAAAAATTCTACCCAACATGGCGGCCACAGTCAAAGCTACGGAGTGTTAGTTCCCTTTGGACTTTTTTGGGCACAGCCATTTCCGCTCACTAAGTCCGCCATAGTCGCTCACCTAGCGGTGAATGCAGGTGGGGATTTTGGAAAATCCGTCCCATGTACCCACAGGCTCCTGTGTATATGAATATTTTGGCCAGATTTTAAAGATTTAAAGATAAGTGCGAAACCGTTATAGGTTTCAAACAAACCAAATGTTGTAAACAATGAAATAACGATTTCTCATTGTTCTGTTAATATTCCATTTATAATATTGATATATTTGATATACACAAGTAGGGATGCACCGATATATCGACTATTCGTGGCCGATAATATTAACAAAGTTACTTATCATAACAATACTGTATATGATAAAATCATTGTAAAAGACATCTCAGTACACTGTCATAACATTTTATTCAAATTTTTCATTAAAAAACGTTTGCAACCGAATATGTTTATTTTCATTTTACATGATGCATATGTTCTATCACACGTTTGCAACCGAATATGTTTATTTTCATTTTACATTATGCATATGTTCTATCACACGTTTGCAACCGAATATTTTATTTTCATTTTACATGATGCATATGTTCTATCACACATCCAATATCGTTGTTTTTTATTTGTTTACACACTTAAGCCGATATTGGCCGATGCCGATATTAGAAAAATAGGCCCATTTTACGGTGCTTCCCTATTAACAAAATATTGACCTTTTGGTAATTTATAAAATACCAAAAATGACCATTGGTGCAAAGTTATTATATTGCGTACTAATAATCAACCGTGATATCAGTGTTGCCGGTTATACTTTGTATAAAATAACGCGAAACAAATTCAATTCGAAAGTTATCAAGCTGGTTTCAATCCGATTTTAAATTTGTAAATGAATTATAAGCAACCTAACCTTTCACTTTTTTTAAAAAACTGCTGGAAAAAAATTAAAGTTAGTTTCGAAGGGGAAATTTGGCATTTAAATATTCAAGTATTCGGTGAACCTTTTTACATTTACAGTCGTAAATTTACCCGTTTAACCACAGGGATTCACTGAGACAACGGTTTTACCAAATTGCCAAAGCTTTTAGTTTTAGTATTTTGTATTTTCCCTTCCTGTTCTTAATTACTGGTAAGAAAGGGCGGGTTTTTTTAAGATCATCGAGAAAGAAGAATTTCAAAACGAATAACTTTTTTCCGCGAAATGTGTATTTAAAAGCCTACATCTTACTTTACGCTAAGTGAGGGTAGTAAACCCCGTTAGAAAAATTAGGCACTAAGTATTAAACTCTTTTTTTCTTCTTCGTGTTTGCCTTCGGTATACCAAATACGAATAGAATCAAGGTTAGAGTTCGTCGACCCACTGAGCGAAATAACGCGAGTTGGTATACAACGCGAGGAATTGGCTGGTGCGTAAGAGAACGGGGCGGCGACCGAGTTTCATCTTGGCGTACTCATTGTACTCCGCGAAATCGCTCCTGTCGCTTCTGTTTGAAGAGGGATAAATCCTTAAATAAGATCCTAAATAGGCCACGACGAGGGCCTGGTATTCCCAAAATCTTCGCGTCGTATATAACGCTCTTAACGGCGCTGGATTCGATTTTCAAAGGCGTTGGGAAAGTACTTCCCCAGCCGTAATTGGTCTCGCTACCAGATCGTTATGATCCATTTCATACGGAATGGGTACGGAATGGGTTGGAGTTACCGACTTTGTTGGTAGCGAAAGCGGAGGGCTGGTACGTAGATATCCCCGGCGCCACCCGTTGCTATTTCTCCCTTTGAGATTTCCGCCTCAGTTCCTACTAACCCAGCGACCCTGAAATATTTGACGCGACCCGGGTTTACGGGGTACGTTTCCTCTCTTACCAGCGGATTTTCTCGTCGTCAATGGTTGGATCGGAGATTTGTATTTGTGGTTATTTATAACCGTGTTAATTTTGTCGTAATGAACGTATATCGTCCTTCGAGACCGTCTTTCCGTCGGCCTGTTCCATTTTCGGTGCCCACACGCGTCTCTATTGTTGTTTTCTCGGTATCGATTGCATCCGCGGTCGCGTGGGTTGTTGCCGATGCTAATTTCTTCCATTTCTCAGCCTCCGTTCTAATTACATAAGAAACCTTCTCTGACGG
Organism: Leiobunum rupestre; assembly: GCF_980474605.1. Taxonomy (NCBI): domain Eukaryota; kingdom Metazoa; phylum Arthropoda; class Arachnida; order Opiliones; family Sclerosomatidae; genus Leiobunum; species Leiobunum rupestre. The sequence goes on from NC_143389.1 coordinate 41,729,785, forward strand.
TCCGCGAACTCGACAAAGGAAAGGAGTGTATGTCTTAACCGGGACATCTTTTGTCTCACTTATACCCCCCCCCCCCCAAAAAAAAAACCCGAACAGCCGAGTTATATAGTTCAACTTTTGTTTATCATTAAGCACGAATTACGTTTGTAGATTACCCGCAGATTTACTCTTAGGAAAATTGTCGCTTTCACAAACGTTTCATAAATTGAAAACCACGAATTATATTCTTGGAAAATACCATGAGATAAACCCATTGGAAAATTAGGCAAATCATGGTCAAAGTCGTGGAAAAAAAGAATCGTTTGTAGGAATGTTTTCCAAGTAGCCTGTGGCATTCGCGATTCACCGTTAGTTTTCTTTAGGCTAATTTAACAACTCCAATCAGCACGGGCACTTTCTTGCGTATACAGATAGTTATCCGATAGACGCGAAACTTAAACAAGAACGTACGCCCCCGCTTTCGCGAAACATTCCACCATATAGCCCATAAGTATTTCCTGTCTTCATATTTGACCTATACCCAGAAACATTTGAGCGTCGACGGTTGTAACGCCAAACAAAAGTGTCCTCGCTTCGTACGTGCAAGTTCCTGGCTGTATGGCATCTCGCGGTTAAACGTCGTTGACCTAGTGACACCTTGAGGATCTCCTTTTTGGCGCGTCTCTCTCGGTTGGGGCGGGGGTTTGTGACTTTTCCCGAACGATTAGCGCCAGTATTAAGGTTTTAGGGGTACCGACGGGTCCACCGTGGCTTCTTTTCGTCGCTAGAGGGATGGGGGATATTTGGGGATTTCGGAGGGCTCTTTCTGTTCTGGTCGGCCCCCCGCTGCTATATTAACTAGCATAGGTCGATGTCGGAAGAGTTCATACGAGATGATGGAGACATTTGGAAGAGACGCTTTCGGAAGACTCCTCCGAGCGCCTCGACGACTTTGCCACGTTCTCTTCCTGACGAGCTTCTTGGCCTCTTGGGGAATCAATCAGGTACGATGGATCTCGGTTTATTCGCGGTTTTGCAGTTACTACCTTTTAAACATAATCTATCGGTATATTTTCAAGGAAATGAATCGTAACCGCGTGATATCATTCGGAGAAAAATAGTACTGGCACTGAAATAAAACGATAAATAATTGTCTTTAAACGCTTAGCGTCACTCTCTCTCTCTCTCTCTCTCTCTCTCTCTCTCTCTCTCTCTCTCTCTCTCTCTCTCTTATCTCTGGATTTTAAAGTTTAAACGGGTTACAATGATTTACGTACGAGCGTGTTTACGTATGAAGAAATTTTAGCCAAGCTCATTTACGTTTTTACAATGTTTTTGTCGTATCTTCGAAGTTAATGGACCAAAATGTGCGTTTTTCGCGTGAGTAGGTTTTTTACCCAACGTATAGATGTCTCTAATGTTTGTTGAAATCCAGTTATTTATTTTTAATTTGACAAGGAAAAGAAAAACATTTATATACTCGTTAGATTTATCCCGTTGAAGTAACGCGTCGGGGGAGCCGATAATTCAAGGCGGTGTTTTTACTTTCCCGTTTCAGATCAGTTGCCTAAACGATGGAAAACCACCGTCTTTAGGAGGATTCTATCCATTTCCACCACCACCTCCTAGACCACTTCCGGTAATTCCCCCGAGCGGAGGAAAATCCTGGAAAGCCGGATTTGGATACCCCAGCGGTGGTGGTAGTATTTACCCTGGAATCTCCTATCCCTCGACTCCGAATATCTTTCCTTCCTATCCCACTGGCGGGAAATCATGGGGCACTTCGGGAAACGTTGTTCCGATGCCGTACCCCGTCTACGTACCCGCGGGTTCCGGGTTTGGAGGCGGCGGTGGAGGTGACGGAGGTTATAAAAAGGGTCTACTTAGCGGACTGAAGAGCAAAATCAAGAGCAAGTTTTCCGGGTTGAAAGGAATGATGGGAGGTGGCGGCATCGCTATGCCCGCCATCTACTGGCCATCCAGCGGACACGGGAAATTTTCCAAGTTCAACAAAGGCGGATTCGGAGGAGGGTTTGGCGGAAAGTTTGGCCATAAATACCAACCAGGAAGTTTCGGAGGCAGCTTCGGCGATTTGGGCGTCCCGCAAACCGGTAAAAGTATCGGAGGAGGAGGAGGAGGAGGAGGGTGGTACCCGGGTGGTATCTATCCTGGAGGAGGAGGTATTACGTACCCAACTGACAGCGGAACCTCGTGCTACGATTCCTCGCAATGCGGGATGCGTTCCTGCTGCGCCATGACCAAATTCGGTCCCAAGTGCCAAACTCTGACCGCGGAACTCTTAAGCAGGTGCATCGACGCCCCTCCACTTCCCTCTCGCCCTATTGTACCACCCGTTCAAATACTACCTCCCAGACCACAACCGCCCATACACATTTTACCACCGAGACCTCCAGTTCAAATATTACCACCGAGGCCACCCATTCAAATCCTACCACCAACAACGGGAGGGAAATCTTGGAGACCACCACCCGCTATTGGGATACCCGATAGTGATTGTAAGTTTACGATTATTTAGTTCCGTAAGCCAACATTAATAGGTTTAAGGAGGAATAATGTATGGAAAGGGGGGGGGGCTAACATTGGTCGCCACGGGAAAACTACCTTTAACGATTAGAAGAAGCCTAGTTTTAGTATTGCCGCTGACAAACCTTCCAAGCCTTAAATTATGCAGATTTCTAGGTCAGAACATTATATAATTGCTTCTGTAACCTTAGTTTCAAAATCAGGTATCTCAGAAATGAAATTAAAAAAAAAATATTGCATCGTGATTTTAAGAAATGGTAAAAAACTATAACTTTGAACGCTATTTTTTAAATTCTTAATATTTATTTCTATTTCGAGACGACTTTAAGCGCTGATCCAAATCCCCCTAGAGTAAACTTCTTTGCCCCTAAATTGAAATCAAACCACCATGGTATTTCATTGGATCGCTAAAACTGACTTTTACCCCCCAATTCATGCCGGGGAAGATTCGCGTATCGTCCCAACACCCTAAGTACCGATAAATACATTCTTGATATAATCAAAGATTGAAATTCTCCATTGAAAAACGCCCAAATAATGAATTCGCGTAAGTCGAGATACCTAGATTTGAAACTAAGTTATAGTCTCTAATTATACCATAGAGTATCTTGATACCTCTTATTTAGGTCTCTGTCGCTGTCCCGTAGCTATCTTTCTACGGCTTCAAATTAACTATTCGTCCATTAGTTTAAACTTAATCACCTAAGTTAGGTAATGTATACGAAATCGCGGTTAAATATTAGAGGCTTTTGGTTTGCGCCCGTTTCGATTGGCCGATCACATCGTCGTCCAACCCTTGCCTCAATGTTAGCGAGATTTTAAAATGGAATGGCCCAAGGCGTAAAGGACCCTTGTGCCAAATGCCAACTAATGGCCGCGATAAATGTCACTCTCGTCCAGCGCGCGACCCGGAAGAAACCCGTGTCGCGAATGCTAATATCGACAGGAAGGTGTTTCCCTTTCACCAGATTCGCGCTTAAATTTCCACGCTTGATACGCTTCAGCTATTCGAACACGCATTTATTCCCAAATTTATGGCGATTAAGCTTTGTAACATCGGTATTTCGCAAAGTTTTTTTTGCTGTTTAGTAATCGTGTTAACGTCTGGTATGTCTCGCTGATAATCTCGCCGATTATGGTAGTTTGTTATTTAAATTTCTTTAGATTTTGGCTATTATGTAGGGCCAGACTAGGGCCCCCGATTTTAGTGGCCCCATGTTGTCCACGAAATCCGAGGGCCCCTAAAATCACGCTACGCCTGTGTGCTTAGCGCCTTTACTTAATCTAATTTCGACCCCGTTTTCTTTTATTCAATATTACGAAATATTTGATTTTAACTATTATTTATTTATTATTATTAATTAGCCTCCGTAATTAAAGTCCGATTTAATATAGACTAGATTTATGTTATAATTAAACTCAATTGCGATCCCTTAACTAACAAGTAGACGACCCGAGGTGTAACGCACCGATTTTGTTCAAACTCTGGGAATTGGTAGACGTTCATGTATGATGAAAAATCTTAAAGGGAATTTATTCAATGGGCAACCGTTTTGCCATGGCAATGAAAAATGTTTTTGATAATACAAAATATACAATTTTCCCATTGAAAATAACATGGGATTTTGAACTCAAATTGATCAAAAGTTGATCAATTTTGATGTTTTTATTGTCAATTTTTATTTATTTTTTCTTTTTTTGGCATTTTCTAAATTTTGAAATTTGTTCAAATTTTTCACAGGGGGGCCCTAGGAATAGGTCAGAATCCCATGTTATTTTCAACGGGAAAATTTCCATTTGTTGTTGTCAAAAACATTTTTCGTTGCCATGGCAAAACGGTTGCCCATTGAATAAATTCCCTTTAGGATTTTTCATGATACATGAAGGTCTACCAATCCCCCGAGTTTGAACAAAATCGGTGGGTTACACTTCGGGTTGTCTCCTTGTAAGTAAAACGGCTTCATATTGAGCGATACTAATTAAAATCTAAAATCGACCACTTGTTTTAAGTGAAAATTTGGTATTTTAATAGAAAAATTGCGTGTTGAAATGTAAAATCAATAGGTTTCCAGATAGTAGTAGATCACGACAGCGTGGCGGGAAAGAACTCTCGAGTGTCAAAAAATTAAAAGTCCCAATTATTTCTCGTGAAGATTTGACCAAGCGAGGCGATAATCTTGAAACGCAATGTTTTCCGTCCTTGAACCGAATTATTCAATTATATAACAGGCAAGATATTCATCATTTAACGCCAAACGTGTTGTAACGAAAGCCGAAGATTTATCTCATCCTCCGACTGTTACTTAATTTCCATTTGAATTATTTAAAATATTACGAAAAATAAATTAAGCGAGGCGTTAAAATGACGGCCATGACACGGTGATGTCATCGAATTATTTTATTTCTCGGATTTACATTTACAGGTTTTTAATTCATACATTCATTTAAAATTTAGGTCGACCAGGCTACTGTCCCAGATATTTGACCGGCGCCGCTGGTCAAGGAGGAGGTTCTTACTGCGAGGTGGACAACGACTGTCCTTATCCTCAGAAATGCTGCGTCGCGATTGGTTCCAAATCGGGCTACGACCGCAAAAGGACTTGCGCCTACCCCTCCTACTCCAGGTGAAGTACCGGTACAGCCTGGGCCGAGTCCATTTACATAAATCATAACACGGTACATATATTTCAAAAGAGGAATCAAGGGTTGTTGGCGCGACCTTGAAAGCGCCTCCGAACCATAACTCTTTGTACATAAGTTATTAACATGTGTATACGCATTTGTAACCATATTTGACAAAATAATAAAAAATTATATATTACTTTTTTCGGAGTGTGATTCTCCCACGAATTGACGTCATTGTAATTTCCTTATAACCACGGCTATTAGGGTGTGAAAATTTAATTTCATGATGAAATTGAAAGCTTTACACTTACGAAATCGCCTTTTTCACTTCTTCCATAATTGATAATTTTCGCATATTTTTAAATGAAACCCTAAACTATATTGGCATAACCCTCTGACCACATTTAATCCTAAGTTTTTATTAAAAAATATACGAAAATAAAATGAGGTGGCTTATAAAAAATATACGAAAATAAAATGAGGTGGCTTTTAGCCACCGGGATTGCCACATGCTTCAGGGGGCACCTAAATTTCTATCAAATAATATGCTAGATACCGATTGAAACTCCGAAAAGAATTTTGCGAGGGAAAGGGGGGGAGGGGGACTATAATTTCTTAAAAACTGACAATTTCAAAACTTGGGTTTCTCAGCCCTCGCATTTTTGTATTTAATTTTAAATAATCGTCCATCTTTTCCCTTTGATTATTTAGTTACGAAAGAATATGAAACTAAATTTATTAAATTATGGCGAAACGTTGAGATAAAATAAGCAGTAAATTTATGGAACCATCTAACATTGTGACGCTTCGTCTTATATTTTAATTGTACGATCCCCGCGTCATATTGTACTATTCTTGCTCTACTAATTTTCGATTTAATTTTCGATTTAATTGCTTAAGACTTCGTTTGATGAAATCATTGGATAAGTCAATAGACCTCTTAACTTAAATCCATTTCACTTTAGTTTAATACAAGATAATTAATATAATTTATGATCCTTGAAGTTGAGCTCCTCGTACTTAAATAGCGGCCATGACCAATTGACCATTATACCTCAAAGGAAATTACAACGTATATCGGTCAGTTAAAGGGCCGCAAAATCATTTGATAAATTCAACCCGAATTTCAGGTAACTCCTCCCTTTTCGCACCTCGTTGTAGCAGGTCCAACCAATCAAATTTAAGCATTTATCTAGCCCTATTTCTAGATACTAACGATGGAAACAACAAATATTTAAAGGGATTTGGAAATTTTTCGACGCTGTTTAATGGTTTACATTCCCGTTAGAAGATACTGCGTGCGATTCACTATCATATGATTTTAAAATACCAAACAATCATTCTTTTTCAAGCACTGTTAGACGAACAAAGCGATTGGAAATATATCAGAAATAATTAAGAATTAGTAAATTAAGGCTTAATTGTTGAACCCTGTGGCATTTAAGTGGAAAAATGCTTCACCTTCAACGTTGAATTTCAATTTCTATAATGTTTCTTGCATATAGCAAAAATCAAACATTTATTAGGATTGAATTACCGTAGCTATAAACATTTGTCAAGGTTAGCATTCCTAAAATCGCCTGGTCATTTCGTAATGGTCAGTGTGTTAAAATGTGGAACGCGCGAGGCGACTTGGGGCTACTTCACGTCAAGATATCAATCAAGGTTAAAACGCTATTGGACTCAATTACGCCATTCCAAATTCGTTCTCGCTTTAACGGTTATAATAATGATCTCTTTCAGATTTAAAACGTAAGTAAACTACTTATTACCTCGTAATTATTATCTTGGACGCCATTTTTTCATACTTTAAGTAGTTGGACAATATGACGACAATTGTTCTACAAGTAAATTTTTATTAAATTCGTTCCATATTTTGATCATTAACCAAGCGTTTCATAATCCCTGGCAAACTTGTAGGAGATAATACGCTCTGCTTTAAGTTATTCCTACGCGTTTTCGAATAAGGGCTTAAACTATCTTAATACCGTTGTCAAATTAATTTTACGCGTTGTCCCTCCCCTTTGGAGGGAACGTAAATATCGGTATCCATTTGCTAACCATAAGGAAACAGAAACGTCCGATCTTAGCAGGTTCGTATTGTAACCAAAAATTCAACGCTCAAGTGATTTCCGAAACTCCACTAATTCACTTGTTAAGTCACGTGGATCGTGGGAAACCCCTCCTGATTGGATGACCGTGCCTACTTGGGAGAGGGAAATTTGCGAGTGCGCGAAAATGAAAGCTTATTTCATCCAGCATCGTTTCACGCTCTCTTCGCTAATTCACCTAGGTTTTTTATAGGCCTCTGATTTGGTTGTTTGTATTTATTTTTATCGGAATATAATCCCGAACTCGTGTAGTGAATCGGTTGTCTATATTAGAGGAAAGACGGTGGTGGCTCGTCAAACGGAATGGATACGGCCAAATATTTGTCATGGGAATTGTTCAATCGTACCCTGTACTTGTTTTATCTGGCTGATCCCAGAGACAATGTCTTCGAAAGGGTCGAAGATGTGCCATCGTACGGAGCCATAGTAAGATCGTTTTTGTCATTTTATTGGCCTTTTTCTTTATTATTTTTCGAATGTATTTTTACGATAAATTAAATGGGCTACTAGCTTTATAAATTTCACTTCATAAACCAGTATTTATATAAAATTTCGCAAATCAAGGGCGCGAGTTAAATATGAAATTAATAATATATAATATTAATATTAATATTAATTAATAAAAATTATTTAATTAATATATATTAATGGTATGAATATAAAAATTTAAAAATTAAGGACGTGAGTTAAAAATGAAATTGACTATAAATATAAATATATATTAATAGTATAAATAAAAAAAGAAAAATGAAGGGCATGAATTAAAAATCCAATTGGCAATATGTAATATTAATATATATATATCAAAAGAATAAATATAAAAATTGAGAAATGAAGGGCGTGAGTTAAAATGGAAATTGACAAAATGTATAATATTAATATGTATTAATAGTATCAATATGAAAATTGAGAAATGAAGGGCATGAGTTCAAAAGGAAATTGATAATATCAATATATATTAATAGCATCAATATAAAAAATGAGAAATGAAGGGCGTGAGCTTAAAATGAAATTAACTTTAAATATAATATTAATATATATAAGAATAGAATAGTAACATGGTTAATGTGCACATCAACAGAACAGACCTTCAAGGATATACACAGCAATTGGTCAATATTTAGAAATTCATATAAGCTAAAATTTCACAATATTTAAACATTCATAAATTGCAAAAATAAACTTAAAAATATATATATATATATATATATATATATATATATATATATATATATATATATATATATATATATATATATATATATATACATTTTTAAACACCAATTTTTAAGCTTTAAAATATCTTGGCATTTACAGGAGAAAATACCAATTTTGTCACTGAAATCGTTACAGGACATTTGGAATCTCGTTAAAGGAGATGAAATGTATTTTTTAGTAAATGTTATATTTTGCCTCGTTATTAATAGTATAAATATAAAAATTGAGAACTGAAGGGCGTGAGTTAAATATATAAATGACTGATAAATTTAAATATGTAATTAAAATCGCGGAAATAGACTACTCATCCTAAATCTAATACGTGCTAACTTAGCAGCCTCTTTTCCTTAAAATTTAATAAGAGATTTAGGTTAATCATTCCATAAAACACCTTATAATTATCCAATCCATTTAAATAAAATGGGACGAAGAAGTCAAGTTTTTGAAATATAATTTTATTTTAAGTTTTTCGATTTAATTTAACGACAAGTAAACTAATTTTTTAAACGACCCTCAAATTTTCAAAGAATTCAAGTTATTAATTCAGTTTGTTTTTCTTAATCTTGGTTTATAATTTTTAAAGGTAAATTTCAGAAAAAAGTATACTATTAAAATTTTACGTGACAGTTCATTAAAAACATCTGCTTAATTTGATTAGGTATTACAAATCATTTAGAAAGTCAGGGTTTAATAGATCGATTCCAAAAGACAGTGAATTTAAATTTTCTTCCCCACTGACATCATTCCAAATCTCAAGGAAGATCTATAGGAGATCTTCCTTGCAAATATCTCGCGAAGACATTTCCCCACACTCAAATGTGAGGCATTTGGAAACTGCACATCAGTAACGGATTTACTGAAGGTGGGGCCCTAGGCACTAAGTTTTGGGGAAAGCATAAGAACGCAAAACGGGCGTGTCCCGAAGCTAAGCTTATGTCCAGAAAAAAATGGTTTTTCAAATAATAAAGCAACAAGCCTGATATGTTTTACTCTTAAACCGAATCTGTGAAAAATCCATTGATTTCATCAGTGGTGGGGACCTTCTGTTAGTGGGGGCTTAATCCAGCACTTCTTCCGTCTGTAGGTATTCAATTTGACCAAAACCCGATAATATCTGAGAGTAAATGCGGATAATCCGATATCTTTTCGATCGTAATTATTTCATCAGAATCAGAATCAATAGGAAAATAGATTAAACTCTGTTGCAAATTTACTTTAAACGTTGCAAAATTTTCGGCTCGTCCTTCCTCCCCCAAATAACACTTTGCCACGTTTTTTATTTTTTGCCGTGGAGATGGTTATGGATATGGAAAACCCTGACCCTGTAGACCCACCAAAATCAAACAAGGAAATTTTCATCCGGGTTTTGTTTTTTCATTACAACTGGTTTTTATTCTCAACTTTTCTTTCTTAAGAGATTTTAAAACTTAAAAGCACTATTAAACAACGGCTCACCCAAGGGGGGTTTTCAAGGGGTCGAGCACTTGCAAATTTTGACTATCAAAGTAATTTCTGAAATATAAAATAGATTTTTAGATTTTAGAGAACGATTTTCCTAATGATTTCTGAAATCTGAAACTAATTTTGAGATTTTAGAGTACGATTTTCCTGATTATTTCTTAAATCTGAAACTAATTTTGAGATTTTAGAGTACGATTTTCCTGATAATTTCTGAAATCTGAAAATGATTTTGAAATTTTAGAGAACTATTTTCCTGATGATTTCTGAAATCTGAAACTAATTTTGAGATTTTAGATAATTATATTCGAATATTTTCGCATTGATTCACGAAAAACAATCCAGGGGAAAATCAAAATGCCCGGGGAAATTTTGATAAAAAGCTATTGACAATGAAAAAAAAACCAATAAACTAAACTATCAGCTTTCACGTTGCATCATGGGGGACCGCCGATATTTCGGGGAAATTTTAATGCTTTTTTATTGCATTTGTAGTTCATAAAATGGATGGCATTTGCCCACGCGTGACATCTGAAACCCTTCCTCATCCTACCTTTGAGCTCGGCAACCCTTTTGACCAAATTACTGGTGATAAATTTTAATTTATATAAAACTGTTCGCTGACTAACTACCGTGAAACGAATAATTTCGTTCTAGCACGATTACTCGTTCACATTGAACCAAAGCGCAGAGTGAAAATTTCTCGAAGGTTGAGTCACTCGGTAGGGCAGATAAAGATAAAAATAAAATGCGCCAAGTTTGGCCAATTGTCATTTACATATCACCATCAATTTTATACACGAGTGGACATAGAATATAATTTATATTAATATTTGAAGGCTAAGTTGAGTAACGAAACCAATATAAGGAAAGTGTATTTGATATTTGCTTTTTTTATCGCCAAATTTTGTTGATTTAAGAACGATCTTTGTTTTCACTACACTCAAAACTTGGGAGTTTCCGATGGTCGAATTTTAGCACGTTCTAAAACCTTTCGCGTATTGACTTTGCCATCGTTACGGTTGTAAAGCCAGCTAACCTTGTCGCTAGCAAGTACTAGTTTTAAAGATCTGGTATACTATAAACGAAACTATAAAAATGGCACGAAGATGCTGAATTCGTGTTTGCAAAGTATTCTGGTTTTTTAACGTCCCAAAAAACCCTTGTTAAGTATATATTGCGAGTAAATTCAAGGTCTACAATTTGTAAAAACTATCCTTATCATTTTCATACTTGGTCGGCAACCCTTGATATTATACGTTAGGAAAGCGAACTTGAGAAATCAATAACAGAAATCCGCCTAGGAAATAACATATTCGCGTTAAAAACATTTAGAAATAGAAACCTTGAACTTCAGGCTAACTTTTGGCAGATTATATTTTCCAACTGAAAGTAAAAATGGTTGTAATTCAAACGTGAAAAAGTTTTTTTTCTGCTTATGGAAGACCAACAGGTCGGTTCCTCCTTCATATTTTGGGGAATTTTTCGTACTTAACCCATTGCGATAACGTGTTTTTGTATAGATAGCAATCAACATTTTCGAAGTTAGCAAACATTTAAAACAAAATTACGTCAGTTATCGCTTAACGCGGGTTAAAAGCATAATTTATTTATCATATTAGAAATAAATTATCAACACCAATTATTTAAAATTATATAAATTATGATTATAAATCCCCTTCATTTCTGAAGGTAGTTATTGGGGTCAGAATAACGGGTAAATTAAGTTGGTGTACATGGCTGAATGCCTTCACACCATACGCGCCCTTGTTACCAACAAAACAAAAACAAAAAAAATTGTAGACCAAAACAAAACATAACAACAAAAAAAGTAGTTCGAGATCCTGCACGGTGAGTCTTTCGGAAACAATGTTCGCTCAGAGAGCTACCAGTTATTCACCTAAGGCACTTCGTAGGATGTCGCAAGCGATCGCGAGTACATCCTGCCAGCCGGCATGGACCGTGCTGAGGAATCCTACCAAAGTCGCCTCATAATCTCTTCGCTTGTTCCGTAGTATTAGGGCTATTCTTTTTACTCCTTCTGAAAGGAGGTGTAAAGGAGTAAATTAGATTTTGTCGTCTGCTAACCAGAATTTATCAGCTAAAAAGGTCACAGGCAGTCATTTTGGAATAACGTTTTTACTACGATTCGATGTATTCGCCACCACAGAATCGGAGTAAAATGCCGTCATAGCGTTACTATTCTTACCCTACACCGAAATCCCGGAACAAGCGAAAAAAAACCATCTATTGAGAAGAAGAAGGCGTTGCCAGATTTGAAGGGCACTCGAAAAGGGTATGTGCGGCGTCTTCTACAGCGCGTCACGCATGGCACGAGTGCGTGGCACTTTAAACGGAAACGATGTAACAGCGATTTTGTGGGCAGCCGTCCGCAACCAAGACGCGTGAGTAGCGTATCCTCCCGTCGCGTCATCTTAACTCGCACTAGAGCCAGGGACGGGCTTAGCGTGAGTGAACGGTAGGAAAAATTCCACCTTGGGGGGTGCTGTCAGTGGTGGATTTACCATAAGGCTGAAAAGGCTGGAGCCTAGGGCGGCAGATTTTAGGGGCGGCAAATTTGGGGACCGAATTTTTTTAGCCGGTTTTCTGATGTCTTGCAACTAAAGAAGTCTACAAGAAATTTTCCGGTGACTTTCAATTTCATTGTTCATTTAACGTACCGCAAATTTATATAAGTACTCTAAGTTCTATGCTAAGACATCCAGTTCCCGGCCCACAACCAGTAATCGGCTTCTGCGTCTCTGCCTGTACTTTGTATGAGTGAGAAGAAAGCAAAATTACAGTACCCCCTGTCATACAAGTCCGACTATAGTAACTGGTCAGGGGCGGCGAAATAGGGTACGCAGGGTACGCAACTGCGTACGGGCGCCAGGGTTTTTTGGGGCGCAAAAAATTCTAGGACTATTAGGTAAGCAAATTTTTTTAGTTGCCCCAGTGGCAGCGTTGGGAAGTTGTTTTAATTTAATTTAAAAAATAGAAACATTTATCCTGCAAAATGTATCTGATACACGTTAAAAAATTAAGTTACGGAGTTAAATATAAATAATAAATAAATTAAATAATAAATATAAATGCATCTGTATTAGTATTATCGAAGATTCCAAATACGAATTTTGTTTTCCTGAGTCAGGCGGCTATTAGTTTTTTATTTTCTGTATTTTTTATTATGGCATTAATTTTACATGGCATTGATATATATAGGTATTTGTTATTGTTAACCAAGTTTATTCACTATTCATATCGAATTAACCTTTGAAATCGAAAATTTTACATAACCGAAACGCCCGAAAGTAAAACTAAACTAAAATATATTTTTAACACCTTTGTAGTTATTATCTATATTCTTTACCGAAAATTCAAACACGTGTAAACAATTTTATTCTCTTAAAAATTAAAAAAGCTTAATCAGTATCACATGTGCACTTTAGGTATTGTAAGAACTTTCATAGCTTCATGCAATTTGTATTTTTTTTAACTGTTTGTAAGCAGGGTTCGAAATAAAAAAACCCATACAAAAAACCCGCGTTTTTTTTTAAAACCCTGAAAATTGCGGAGTTTAACGGTTAAGTGTAGCATAGCCGGCTGTATTAGAGAAGGCCAGGAAATAGAATTTTCGGAGGCGGCGACATGAGTAATTTTTTCCTGCCGCTAGATGGTACTTATTGGAGTAGTAACTAAAGGCGCGCGATTCAAATATTATATATATTTATCTTTCCTGTAAGTTTTTGAACAAGCTATTTGAAACCCATTTAGGAATACTATTTTCGTCTATCATATTGTTAGTGTTGTTCTACTTAAATAATGAAACAAAATAATTTTATTTTGAACTTATTTTAATAAAACCATTTAATTTTTAAGGAATTTATTATTTCTTTATAAAGTTTTAGCATATGCAGCTTTTTCGCTATTATATTAAACTTTAAGCCCATTCTAGGGACAGGAACTTTGTACTTTAAAAATAAGAACATTTGTTTTTGATTTACAAAATCACATATCACAAACCTTAATTTAAAGTTTAAGATATTTTCTAGATAAAGGCTTTTTCTTATAGTTTACATAACAATGAAAAAAATATCTCGGTATAATCTCAAAAAAGGAAGATATAAATATTACATTATGAAACGAATTATTACAAAACTGTACTTACATTTTTTTGTCGGTACTTATAACAATTAGACAGCTGACACCGCCGCCTAGCTAGCAGACGCTCACCGTGGAAGAAAAATTGTAAAAATCAAAAAGCAATGACATCATTAAATATTTCCTACTCCAATAAGCACCATCTATCGGCGGTTGGGGTCTGGCCGCGTGCCAGTAAATATTTTTTCAACCGCCGAGATTTCCCGGCCTTCTCTAATACAGCCGGCTATGAGTGTAGGGAGCTGACGGTAAGCTCGCGTGGAATGAAGGGCCACTCGTAAATAAGGCAATAAAAGTCGTTTTTTTATTAAAAAAAATATACCCAAAAACTATTTCCTGTGCAATTTTAACCAAGTTGTTGTATTGTAAAAAAAATGGGAACTGACAATTGTAAAGGTAAGGGCGGCAAAATGTGAACAGCCTCCTTTTGGGAAATGTGTAAATCTGCCACTGGGTGCTGTAGCTTGGTAACCCCTGCCAAGTGGTCCGCCGCTTCATTTGCCGGTACGCCGACATGAGCTGGACACCATAAGAGAGTTTTGGGGCTGATGTAATCATCGCAGAGATCGTGTATGAGTGTGTACGACTGGATTCTGGGATCGCGAATAGAGTTTGGTGAGAACGATCTTCGAGTCCGAGCGGATGACCAGAGCTCCTTGAAGATTATTTGACGCGTCAAGCTTGTTTTCCACTAGCGCGCGTCATAATGTTATTTTCTTTACGCGCGTTAAAACGTTTGAACGTTTCAAAGCTGAGAAACGCGTCGTTGCCCGCGCCGGTGGGAAACAAGCATTAGAGATATTTTCGAATTTAAAACCAAATCGCGTATTACCATCACACTGACCTGTGTGAGAGAGAGTATCCAAAACTGCGACAGTGGCACCAGTAAACTCTGTACGCTAGATTTCTGATTACCAAAGATTTGAAAGTAATCTTCGATTTTTAAGATTTCCATTAACGATTTCCTGATTTTTACGGCCATATTATCCGATTATTTTAGGTTTTTCCCGATTATTTTTGATTTTATCAGATTATTTTGAATATTATCAGATTAGTTTGGATTTTATCTGATTATTTTTGATTTCTTAAGAACATTTTTAATTTCTTAAGATTATTTTTGATTTCTTAAGATTATTTTTGATTTCTTAAAATTATTTTGGATTTATTAAGATTATTTTGGATTTCTTAAGATTATTTGGATTTCTTAAGATTATAATTTGGATTTCTTAAGATTATTTTTGAATTCTTAAGATTATTTTTGATTTCTTAAGATTATTTTTGAATTCTTAAGACTTAAAAATATTTTTGGAAATTTTATTGATTTTTTATTTTAAGAATCGAGTAATCGTTTTTTTTAAATATACACTAGATTAATTATAATAAAATAATAAAGGCCACTGTTGCATAGTGAAAAATATTATCGTTTAGTGTCATACTTATTTCGATTAAGTTACTTATGATAGTAGGGGTTTTCCCCCGAGACCTTCGGTTTCCCCTTCCACAAAAACTTGTTGAGGTTAACGGTAATAGTTAGTGTAGGGAGCTGTTGGCTCGAACGCGTGGCATGCAGTGCTTGCCACCACCCTCCTACGCATTGCAACCCGGCCACCTGAATTAATGGCTTCAAAAGTCGCATGATGACTTAGGCCTAAGGTGGTGCCTTGGGTATTAGCCTAGCTGATTATTATTATAGTAGATAACCAAACTCCATCTCCTATGATCCCCTCTTGCTTAATTTAACTAAAGGTATTTGTTATCCTTCGAAATGTCAACGTATTTCTGATGTCTAGCGTTCTTGCAGGTTTTCCCCGCCGTTGTGTTCCTCATCGGATTAGAAGGCATTACCAGAATCTGCCAGCGTGATTGGCCCATTCGAATAAATGATTCCATCACGTCCGCCACGGCGGGCATGTTGTGGGAGCTCACTAGGTAATTAACTAGCCTCATTTAAATAATTGTGATATTCTGAGGGGGCAGTTCGCTAATTAGGTAAAGCAAAAATTCGACTAATCCTAACGAAAAGTAGTTTTTGATGAGACCTTCACCCCATAGATTACGTAACAAATACTAACCCCCCCCCCTCCGAATTACAATAGCTAGATGAACCTTAAAATTATTAAATTTCTTTCAAGAGCGTTCTATAAAATCGGCCCAAAACCGGCCAAACGTTTCATACAGACTATAGAGCTAGTTCAGCAGGACTAACAACGTTTGTTATTCTTTGCTTTAAGATAATTCGGCTTATGTCCTGTCTTTATATGTATATTTTAGAGACGTACCTTTTAGGAGTTGTAGGTGGGACCCTAGGTGTTGAAGTATGTTTGGGGTTAAGAATTTTTTCATGATCTAAGTTTCTTTTTAAACCAAATGATTAATTTGGGACTAGTATTTTGCTATATTTTCATTTAAAATAAGAAAAACGGCGCGGAAGGCCGGAAATTAGTGAAGCCTAGGCTAGCAACTACGCTACTCCTAAAAATCGACTGCTCTCAATTTCTTACGGGTTTGCCAGATAAATATTTTTCTCTCACGCGAAAAACTGGCCAAACCTTCACCTCCTCCAAACTCAGAAGGGGGAAAGCACACCTAACCGATTTTATAGAACGCTCAATTTTTTTACAGTTTAACCTCTAGAAAACAAGTATTAGATTGCTCTTGCACCTTAAAATATTTGTCAATTTAGGTTTCAGTATGTAATTATATAAATTATTATATTATTATAATTAATGACGTATTATTAGTAACGTTGGTACAAACCCATTCCCCTAATTTCAATTAAATTAACTCGTCGCAGAATATGGACGTACGGCGTAGAAGCCATCATTTACACTTGGATCTACAACAATTTCCGAGTGGCCGATGTCGACATTCGCTCCATTCCGTTGTGGTTCTTTTGCATGTTCTACTCGGACTTTGCGTATTATTGTTTGCATCGGGCGCTGCACGGTCTGATCTATTTTTTCGATCGCGTAACTTTTGGGCGATAATTCATGGATTTATAATTAATGTAGAGGTGAATCTGCTATGGGCCATGCACCAAGTTCATCACAGCTCGGAGGAGTACAATATGTCCACCACATTCAGGCTAGAGATTCTTCGACCGTTCGGGGAATGGGTAAGAATGATTGTTCGGAGCAGGCCCGTCACCAAAAGGAGGGCCACCTTCTGTAATTTGTTTGGCCACCTCTAACACTTTTGGAAAATTTCCAATTCGGCCGTCGTACCTAAAAGTTTTAATATATTTGTAGAGCCGTCAAAAGTTTTATATTTGTAAAAATATAAAAGTATTTAATTTTAAAATTTCGGTTTAATTTTTTTGTTTAAAGGTCATATAATTTTAATTTTACACGAAACTAAAACATCAGTTTACCATTGACAAATATGTAGTGTGCTCCACCTTGGCCTCGCCTACATTTTCAGGCTGGTCACGTGGCGCTGGTTCGGGGCCTGTTTCCGTGAATGGCGTTGTACCGTTTTCTTCTATTGTTGTCTCGGGAACAAGACTTGAAGCGCTCCATCTGTATTTGATTTTTCGTTTCAGATCGGTCATATTCCCATAGCAATATTTGTACCACCTCCTGTACGTTTTATTATCAGTTAGTCAAAATGAATGAATTTTGTTGTAATCAGCTTGAATAATCTTATATTCCATAGCTTTTCTTTGTACACTTCGAACTGCACTTGTTGACGCAAGTCTGGATACACTCCAAGGTACGATAAAGTTTTCAAAACCACTCGGATGATCGGATTCCGTGCTGAAAAGTGTATTCATATTTTATCCACTTTATTAGCTTATCGGAAAACTTGGTTTTCTCGATCTACTGATAAATACGCCCAGCAATCACCGAGTGCATCACGGCCGTAACCGAAGATGTATTGATAAGAATTTCGGAGGGATTCTGATGATCTGGGATCATCTCTTCGGGACCTACGAAGCCGAGGGTGACGGCGACGACATACAATGGGGACTGACCCATCCTCTGACGACGTTCAACCCCTTATACGTTCAAGTACGAAATCCCCTCTTATAATTTTCGTTTCATCCACGTTTTTACAACGTCGTTAATCATTTCGCAGTTCCATCCGTTCATCTACATGTTTAAGAACATCAGGGCGTACCCTGGCATACGGAACAAGCTTTCCGTCATCTTCAAAGGGCCTGGATGGACCCCGGGGAAACCCAGATTAGGGAACCTGGAAGAAATACCGCATGTATGATGTTATCTTTTATCATTTACATATATATCTTTAACGGGAAATTACATACGCGAACACTTGGAATGACTATTATGTTTGTCCTGATGACGAAAGCGGAAGTGATTCACTGCCGAGATTTTAGTCGATTCGATACTCAAATAAGAGTTCCACTACCTCTTTTCCTCTTTTTTAACCATCTAAATAATCTAGACTAATTTCGTGAAGAACATTAATAATTATCCACGAACTTCAGTTTGAGAAATTCAATTTTCAGAGTGTCTTCCATTAGTGACGGTGGCTATACACAGTTGCGGGTTACGAAAGACAAATTACCTAGCACATTTAGCGGAAAGATACTAGCACGAATTTATGTTGAATTTCTAAAGGTTCCTACGCGTGGTATATTAATCCATTTTAGAAATATCTATTGCGTAAATTTCAAAGTGATCAATAAATACTTAATGTAGCTTATAATTTTTAAGCTTAATTATAGCGTATTTTTATTATTACGCTCATAAACAATCATCAAATCGCATGTTTACGTCAACGTGGTAATCTCGGCATTACCCATTCTATACTTACCCTGGTCTCGCCAAACGGAATTCTATTAGGTATGTCGCGCTTGTGAAATTTAATTATTACCACTGTTTTAAATATTATCTTTTTTAATTGCTTAATTATCACTTGGAATTATAACGCAATAGACGGTATTTTCCAAAATTATATAACGCGCGGAGGTATACTTAGAAATTCAACCGTAAATAGGCCAAATCCAAAATTGTCGCCTCCGATTTCCCGGAAATTCATGCTAGTATCTATCCGCCAAATACACTAGATATTTTTCCTTTCTTAACCTGCTACTGAGTATAATAAATGAATTTTTTCCTTTCTTAACCTGCAACTGACTATAGCCCATTTATCAAGATGCAATAGACCCTTAAACATTTAAAGTTTAAACATAAATACTTTCCCGCTTTGACTGAATCTAATTATTTAATTGTATTTCATTAAAAGCACTACGATGAGGAGAAATACGACCCCGAAATGAATTTTTGGACTTCAGTGTACGTTGTTTTTCATTTTGCGGTGTTCATACACGGATATATTGACGCTGTTTATTTCCACAACGTGAGTAGTGACAGAAGATTATAGTGAACACCCTGAGAAGGGAAGTATCTAACTCCTTATTGAGCACTTGTAACATCTTTTTAACAGAAATGACTCGAGAAGTCACTTCACTAGAATGAACTAATCATTAAGGGCTAAATAGTCTTTGTTGGCCTTGAAAAAACTTAACACCTTTTGCATTCTACCAGTCTCTAAAATTATCCGAAATTTAAAACAATTATCTTCGATTGAGAAAGATTTTTACTATGACTATTCTGAAGATGGCACCACACAACACTATGGAGGCTTTCCCGCTCCGTATTATCTGGAACATGGGCAAACTACTACAGTAGGATGTAGTTTGCCCATGTCTGGAACGTACTACCGAGCATGCGTCGCGCACTGTTCTTAAGTAGAAGCGGGAAACCCTCCGTAGTGTTATGTGGCGCCATCTTCAGCATAGTCAGAGAGGAATCTTTCTCATTGTTTATCGCTGAAAAAAAACGTAAAATGTCCAATTATCAACGCCCTATTTTTGGGTCTTTTTATGGTCTTTTTTAAATGCGCACGTCCGCGAATCATAGATGATGTTACGAGGAAAACGTGTAGTTATATACTTCTTCCGAAGGGGATACATTTTATAAACTTCTGGTAATAATAGAAAACATAAATTATGCTTTGGACTCATAATTGTATCATTCAGGATCTGGACGTCACCATCCAACGAACTCTAGTACTATTTCTTTTCTTTTCATCCGTGACGAACTCATTTTTCATGGACTGCAGGTATAACTCGAACGATATGTTTGTAATGGCTGATTCCAGTGGCGGAGCTACCGGAAAATACTAACGGGGACACTTTTATTTATTTATACATATATTTTTAAAAATATGTTAGTAATCCAGAAATAAATTTTGTTAAAATAGCAAACCTTAGCGAAAGCTTGGACAAATAAACTAAAAACCCCGAATCATGAGCAAACACTTAGTCCTTCAAATCGCGAAACTTTTCCACCCAAATACAAAGCACATTGGATGACAAACTAAAAATGTTAGGCCCAATTTCATTGGTTGGGAGTACGTTATCTTCTTTCTTATCGGTGGACTCAGAAATTACTACGCATAGTTTTCGTAGTTTGTGGCTTGTTAGGTTAGGTCATGTACCATAATTACTCATAAATATGGCAGAAAGGATTTTCTTTAATGAAACTCTGATAACGGGATATGACGTTACGAAATACGCGTCAACATCTTTATAAATGGGAAACGGAAAATAGAGACTAAAATTTTGTTTCCACAGTTTAATACCCCCAACTAATTGTGTGAAGAAGTAGTAGACGACATTTTGATTAAAATATTTCCAGGCTGAAGCTCGGTCGATAGACAGCGAAGCCTATACCACTTGATCTTGAAAGTATACTTTGGGTTACGAGATAGCATTTAACCAATGAAAATTAGGAACGTTTGTTACCTTTAATCTCGCGTCGGGCTTCGTCAGTGGCGGCGGAGCGGGGGGGGGGGGTACTTGGTCCTCTCCCAAAAAAATCGGGTGGGGACCAGGCATATGTTGTCCCCCCTTAAAAAAAAGGCTTTTTTATTCATAAGTAATAGCAAAAGTGACATAATTACCAAAAGTGTGTCAATCGGACCTATTTCTTAATGAATGCTACGAGCGAAATACAAGTTGGGAAGGGATAAGGGAAAGTAGGATTTGGGGAGGGAAGGAAGTTAAAACCACTTAGCACTAGTCAAAGTTAGTGTATTTTTTTAGTTTTCGTCGTTCTGTGGAGATGCTAGCGCCATCCAAGGTTACTAAAGAATTTCTTATATGATCGCCATCTACCTACGATATAATACCATAGCCTAAAAAAAGGTCCAGAAAGGCGACAATAGATAGTCTTTTATGTGGTCGATCTCGAGTCGAACATTCATTAAACCTTTAGCATACGAAAGTACAGGAATTGTCACACTTTTGGTAATTATGTCACTCTTGGTAATAGGTTTTACAAATCACTAAATGATTTATGCGTTGGAAATACTCTTGAACTTTAGCCTATTGGATTATTATTAGATTAAATGCATATCAGGCTTAAAACTTTTATTAGACAATCCTCAACAAGTATGCAACCAGCTTTCATCCATTTGAAAATATATATATCCCGGGTTTGCCCCCCCCCCCCCCCGCCCTCCCTAAAATATGAACCTTCCGCCGCCACTGGGCTTCGTTAATATTGGGGTCGTGTTTCATATTTGGGTGGAAACGTTTCCAGTAGCGGACACAGTGACGCAGTGCTGATCTAAAAGAACCAAGCGGACAATCTAAATTCGGGTTGCGTAGTTTATTTGTCCAAGGTGAAAGTAGCGAAACAAAACCAATATATTTTTTTGGGGTAAAAATTATTATACAATCAGATTATAAATAATATATAAATATAAATAAATTTTGCTAGTGTTGCCGCCGTTGCGGTTTTGATTTCAAAGACTAATGTATCATATTATTTTGCCAGGAAAAATGCACCACTGTGGGAGGTTCTTCGTTGCGTCATATATCTGTCATTTCCCAAATACTGCTTGCCCTGTCATTGGCTTCCGTGGATGGCACCTATTATCAGACCAAGCATGATTGCGTCACTTATTATTTGCTGTTTGTACCTCTTGCGGAAAATAATTCCTTTGGAGAAAGTAATCGACCTTGCCAAGGATGACAATGACACGGATTCGTTTCTCTTAGCCAACGGAAATAACAACAAAATCAAAGCATCCTAACGATTAAATGGGACAGTCTTATTCTATTTCCGATTAGGATAGGCTTTCATTATTCTACTGATTTCTGCCATATACAACGAAATATTATCAGGGAATTCCTATCTTTTCATTTCCTAGGCGGCCTTCAATTTTTCTGTTGGAAAATTTAAGAAAAAGCAACAATGATGTCGATGACAGTGCTCTTGCCAAAGTATATGAACTAGATAATTATGTTTACTTTCTTTTATTTTATTTTAAATGAATCATTGTGTCAACCAAAGGCCTTAGACACAAAAACAAACAAATGTAGAGTTAAAAATTAACAAATTAAAACCATAACAAATGTAACAAAAGTAGTACAATAAACATTGAAAATATATAAATGTAAATCTAATGACATTTGTAATATTACCTTCTGCCGTAGATGTTTGAATTTTTATTGTTTCCCGCGCTAGCTTCCGGTAATAGGGCTGGGAAATCTCAGTATATGTTAGGACGAATCTGCTATCATAAGGTACGGAAGAGGAGAACCAAGCTACCATATCTTATTCGCGACCGAAATGAGCACCAAATAAACAGTAACTTGCAGGTCCTGGCTCTCGGATATATTACGACTTGTCGATTTCCTTAACGATGTTTAATAGGTGAATACTTTTCACTAGCTGTTCTCGGATTAAAGGTGTACTCATTTAACCCTAGAACCAACTATTCGCCTGTCCCGGGGATGATAATTACTCTACACCATAAACTATTCACCTGTTCCAGGATTTTTGGGCTAGTCTTTTTACTCCTCCTGAAAAGGAAGTGAAAAGAGTACTGATAAAAAAATTAATAAAAAAATGGCGATCTAACCTCTAGGCAGTGTTTTCTAGTCAAGTTAAGGGTTTTTTTTTACCCCTCTCTTCACTTTTTTCTTTTAGTCGTGCCTCTTTTTTTTATGTAATTTGCGGTTTAGTCTATTATTATTTACTGGGTCTGCCGAGTTATTTGTTATTATGCCTGAAGTTAATGATGACGCCGGCCAAGGCCCACTACATGTGTTTGTAGCGAACTGCGAACAAGGCCTGTGCGCTTACCTTTGCTTATTGCGCGGACTGCCAAAACTGGGTCCCTCTTCTGTTTTCGGCTGCTGCGGCGGTTGTGAGCCCTTTTTGCCGTCTTTCCACCTCGATTGATGCTTTATCGGTGTCCGCCAAGGCCCTTGAGGCTGACTCTAAGAAATTACATGGTCTCTTCTCTTCACTTTCTGATTACATTGCTTCTCTAAGTGCTCTCCCTGATGCCCTGCTGCAATGGGAAGCTGTTGTCAACATTATAAAGGATATGCCAAGCTGATCAGGTTTCTAAAACAGAATTTTCTAATAGGAAATTTGGTTCTAAGATAACTATTGTCGACCCCATAAAGGATGCCAAAGCTGATTTGGTTTCTTCTATAGTGGTTGTTGACCTTATTAGGGATACCAAACTGACTTGGTTTCTTCTATTGATTATGCTAGCGAGGAAACCCCCGTATTTTCTGCTTAGCTGTGGAATTGAGGCCTTTTTGCGGTTTTTTGGGCTTGGACAAGTTTTGCCCCCTGAAGGGGAACGCCGAGGCCTATCAAGGTTGTTCGCTTAAATCCCAATCATAAGAACAGCATTTATAATTCAATTCATACACAGCGTCTTTCTAATGCCTTTTTCCGCGCAGGACGACCAGACTAACAAGCAACGGGGGTTGTTTGCACAAGCTAAAACTGTTCTCACTGCAAAGAAAGCCGCTGGTGAGACGGGCTGGACCATCCATCACTTCAAGGTGGTGAAAGCCCGTTCTCTAGAAACTAGGCGCTCGCATTCTAGTCCCATCTTGGATCCTTCCGTGCGCCCCAAGGCCAAGTACTCTCGTTCAACTTTAAAGCCTCGTTCCCGCAATCTACCGCCACATTTCCATCGCCCCTCATCAACTTCATCCCTTCCTCGTGCTTCGTTCTCTGACTATGATGTTGCTGCTGTAAATTAACCACCACCTCTAACTAACTATTCGGACTATTCTGCTCTTTCTTCTTATTATTTGACCTTCACAGGATGTGCGTATGGTGATTGATCAAACATGTGGTCTCATTCCTCACTCCCTAATCTCATCTCCGAATAACAATTACCCCTCCAACCCATCCGGCCTCCGCCTTTTCAGTAGCCACATTAACTCTCTCACAACCCTTTTCGCCCTCCATTTGTCTCATACCTGGAATGCTTGTGGTCTCTTCTGCCATTGGGAACACACAGGAGTGTTCCAGCCCCATGTCACTCCCAGTGCATTCGCTCTCCTCTTCAGCCTATGCCATCCTCACATGCAAGCACATGGAACTCACGCACCTTCTTCGTATTCGCAAAGTTGATTTCGCTGCCGTAACTGAGACTCACTGGTCTTCAGACCACAAAGATGCCGAACACTCGATTTCGGGCTACTCTCTTTTCAGGCAGGAGCTGGCTCTTTATGCTGACTGTTCATTTATCACGAGAGTTCTCACTTTTGCTGACATAGCTCTAGACAATTTCAATCCTACTATGCAGGGGCTTGATATTTTAATTGTCTCCTTAACTTAATTTTACCGAGGTCCATCGCCTAATGTTATATATATACTATTATCGCTGTCCTTTATCGTTGTAATAACTGTAAATATGATAATCATGCATGATTTGTTTTGTAATTTCCTAACAGATGTTTATTGTGCGCGTCGTCATTTGTCTCTTAATTGTATCACTCTTATTTCTCTACTCTAAATTGTTGTAGTTCCCACTAGAAATGAACGTTTTTACACACAATCCTAAGGATTTGTGTGTATTAGTTTCACGTACAGTGTAGCCGATGCCGCCGATGCCGCCTTGTCGCGCATATATCTTCAACGGTTAGGGCTAGAAGAGTCAATGATATCTCGTTCGAATGTACATACATCGCCATTGGTAGCCTTTCATAAAGTTTTCAAATCGGAGCCCTAGTAGTTGGGCATTTGCCCAATTTACTATTTTCGGTGGTTTCGCTTTATGTGGTAGATATTTTATTTAAAATTAAGTCCGATAACGTTACAACTTCAGTTATATCAGCAAAAATATATATAAAACCATAAAGTGGACCTCTAAGGCCCTTACCGACAACATGAAAAATGAGAAACCCCCTCAATCACCCCAGAGCTGCGTCCCCCATTCGGGCAGAAGAGGAGGGGATGTTAGTTCGCCGCCGCGGAGGGTTAAATTCGCGCATTTTTACACAAGGTACATGCGTTAGTTGGCAAAATTTAAATAGTTCCAAAAAATCTCAAACGTTTTTGTTGTGAAATTTCCAAAGTGATAGATTCAAATTGATTTTTAAACATGAGTGAAAATATTAACGGAAAACCATTAGATTTAGTGGCGTTAATAGAAAATTACGAAGATGAAGACTTTTTTATCATTGATAAATCCGGAAACCTTAAAAAGACTCTGGAATGTTTTAAAAGGCAACTGCTCTTCTGTTCTTTTCCGTGGCATTTCAAATGCAAAAGAAAAATATCCCTAAATTGAAATGAAGTAGATGATTACATTGATGAAATTTGATTTTATAACCTAATTGAAAATTAAATAAATAAAATTCAAAACAAACCTAGAAAACGATGTAGCTTATCGGGCCTTTGCATCAAAGGAAAATAAAGTATTTCCAGTTTTCCACGGGATCCCATAATCCGTAAATCTAGAAACCGTGGTATTTCCAAAGCAGACGGTGCAGACGATTTTTTATATTTGTTCCCAGCAGAGCTGCTAGTATCGCGATTCTCATGAAACTATTTTCCGACATCGCGTGACGTAGAACGATGACGTATGTAGCTCTAAGGCGATTGGTTTTGGAATAAAGAGGGAGAATGACACCCCCAGTCGTTTCTCATTTTACAAGGCTATTGTAGGGGAAGGTAGCGAAGGGCCGTAGAAGTCCACTTTATGGTTTTTATATATATTTTTGATATCAGTAAATATTAAATTAAAGTATAGTTTTCAGGGTAATTTACGGGACCCCAATTTTCGTGGTTTTATATTTTGGCCTAAAATTCTACATACAGCTCCTTAATTTAAGTCCGATTTTCATGAAAGTTATATTTTTTAATAGCTGTGGTTTACATATAATCTAGAGTTGCAAATACGTTCCTTAATTTTAATTCTAAGTAAGGTTTTTTGTTCAGCGTATACGGACCCCCGCAATTTCCAACATTGTAAATCCCCGTGTTTATAGATTTCTACGCGCCCGTTTCCCTCTAGCGTTTTTCAAGGCCGTTCAGATTGCGCCGCGCCTTCAACGTATGACCAGAAGTAACAATTAAGTATGACACTAATCGACCTAGTTTTCGTTTAAGTGTGACACGCAACGTAACAAATAAGTGTGATCAGAAGTAAAAAATAAGAGTGACACTGATCGAAGGAATCTTCGAAGCTTTCAAAGTATGACTAGAAGTAACAAATAAGTGTAAATACAATTATGTGTGACCGTGGATATATATTGGTTGTGATACCGGCGTTGCAGGTTTCTGTGAATAGCTCAAACAAACTTAACACATTAGAAGGATTGTGTGTATTCTGACCGTCGTACGTCTTGTTTTATTCTGTAGAGACAATGTTCTTGACCTAGTGTTTTCGTCGGATCCCTTTGCCGTTGACCCGAAGGTGTTGCCGGCCCCCGACCGTAGTGATCATGGTGTTGTCCAATTTAAGACTCAATTACGTGGGCCACGTCCTACGTTTGTTGAAAGGACTAATTTCTTTAAGGGGGACTATGAGTCCTTTAGTGCCTTTTTATCATCCGTCGACTGGTCCCTGGTTTTGTGTTCCATCTACATCTTAGAGTCGTGGACTGTGTTTCTTGTTGTACTTTACTGGTATAGCCTCCTTTGTTGTAATGCGTAAACCTCCCAATTTTCCCAAGCCTAGTCCTCGCATGTCTCTTAATTGAAAATTTAAGACTGATGCATGGTCCAGGTTTCTTCGTGCTAAAAAACGAGCGGCTCCCCCATCGGTTTTGGATACCCTTCATTATCAGTATCGGATGGCTTGCAATGCCTTTAACTCCCGGGTTCTTAATTATCGCCTTAAATATGAGGTTGTCCATACTGCCCAAATTCGTGATAACCCAAAGGCATTTTGGGGTCTCATTAATAAGTTCCGCTGTTTCCGTGCACGTATCTCCGAACTTTAGAAGCCGGATGGTTCTCTGGGGCAGCAATGGTTCTTAATGATTTATCTGTCACCACTGTCAGATCCTGTAGTTCTCCTCCTGCTCGCTCAGTAACTACTCTGCCCCCCACTACCGCGTGCTGAGATGCGCACTCTCTCAACTTTATCCGGTGAACCTCTGTATGTTTTACTTTTTTTACGGAAGCTTAAGGCTTCTAAATCCCCGGGTTCAGATGTTCTCCACCCTTTCCTGTTCAAATCTCTTTCTAATACATTATTGTTTTAATTGTACATACTAATTTATAACTCATTTGCTCTCCGCGAGCTCCCCCCACCTCGGAAAGAAGCCCATATAACCCCTATTCATAAAAAGGGGTCCTAGTCAGACCCCACTACTTATCACCCAATCAGCAACCTGAACTAGGCCCTTAAACCAAATTTTTGCCATCATTTTACTGTTTTACGACGACACCAAGCTCTCCCACAAAATTAAAGTGCATAGTGACAACCTTGCGCTTCAAACCGACCTCAACGCTGTAGCCAGTTGGATGGAATCCCACGGCTTGTCGTTTAACACAGATAAGTGTTCGGTTTTACAGCCTGCTCCTTCTCGGTTGAGCTCCCCTCGAATTCAATCCATTTCTGTTCGACATAAACTTGTACAAATTCTTGTACAATGGCATAGACTATACACTCTTTTATATCCTTATTTGTGAGAGCTGCCATTTTATTACAGGTCTGATTTCAAATAGTGCATGCAAGGCCGCTTCACGCGGTCAAGTGCACGCGACGTCTCGAGCTGGTGAGCACGTGCAGGCGCCCTTGCCTGTACTATTTTAAATTAGGCCTGTAATGAAATGGCCGACTTCGTAAAAGAGTGTATTGGACTTTTTCTCCTTAAATTCGTGCACCACTACCCGTGGGCACACTCATAAATCGTCAAAACCCAGGGCCATAGATTGATCAATGACTGGAATAATCTGCCGAATGACATTGTGACGCAAAAATCCTACTGTACATTTAAAACTGTGTTGCGGAGTAATTTGAATGAAAAAACTTAATGTTATTTGTAATGTTACCGTGAGGGCGTAATGATAAACTACGTGGTTTAGTTATTTTAAAGGGCTGGAGAGATGATATTTACAAGGTCAACAGTATTGCCATAATAGATTAGTATGTTTTTAGTTTTTTATCACTAGCGTGATAACACATTATTGTTAGGAAATTTAGTTCTTAGATTTTATGTTTTGTATTTTATTTGACTGATGGTTTCAATGTATCGATGCTCAAACATAAGCCCCGTGGCTTCTTGAGCGGTTCTTAACTAAATAAATAAATCTTCTGCTTATCTACTAAAATGACCACAGGCAGTCATTTCGGGATAACATTTTTACCCTGACTCAAACTATTATCCACCACAGAATCGGAGTATAAGGACGTCATAGGGTTACTCTTCTTACACTACTCGGAAATCCCAGAACCTAGATCTTCCTTGCCAGAACAAGCGAAGAGTATCCACCTACTGAAGCGCCTATATTACCTCACTTCCGGTACAAGACCTCCGAAAAATCGCGCTCTATTGGTTGCTGTATTGCACTATCCATAGAAATATCATAGGTACCTAGAATGCTGCCTTCTATGGTGGGGCCTGTCGCCTGTTCGTCAGGGGCCATTCAGCCAATGAGAGGCGATAGAGTGACTACGCTACGCCGCGTCATCTCTCGGCGGATAAATATGAAAGCTGCAGACGATGCTTCGATAGCCCAGCTCGAGAAATTCCCTTAGGATTATGCTGGGTTTTTTCGATTTTGATATCGTTTTGGAAAAATAACGTCATTACAACGGTAACTATATCATGTTTATTATTATTTTCTAAACATGTATAAATTAGGAACATTTGGAGCCATTTGGAAGAATATTGATCCGTTTCAACGTTTTCTTTCGTCGGTGCGTTTGGTAAACATTAGTAAAAACGCGAACAAGTAATAAGACCAAAGAAGTGGGGGAGAAAACTAAGCTTTAATGGGGAAAAAGGTGCGGTACTTCAGCCGATAGGCCTTCAAGGCGGAAAAATTAATTAACACTAAAGCTGGTTTCACACTCGACGGAAAATATACCGGAAAGACAATAATAAACGCCGAGCTGAAAATTGATTCCCATTCGATATACCGCTAACGTTCAACTTTACGCTGCTAATTTTCCGTCGAGTGTGAAACCAGCTTTAATTAATTTTTTCGCCTTGAAGCTTCGCCTTGAAGGCCTATCGGCTGAAGTACCGCACCTTTTCCCCCATTAATTGAAGGACTATCGGCTGAAGTACCGCACCTTTTTCCCCATTAAAGCTTAGTTTTCTCCCCCACTTCTTTGGTCTCATTACTTGTTCGCGTTTTTACTGTAAACTCTCTTGGCCATTGGTGGTTTTCGTGTTTTGTTGTAAACATTAGGCCTAAGTCAATCTGCCTGGCAAAAAGTACTTTTATCTGTTTCATAGTTTTTTCACGCAAACATGTAAATTTTTATAAAAGAAATAAAGCAAAATATGCAAATTATTTTATCATTATATTGGTATTGTTATGGACTACATTCTTGCAATTTTTGGTTAAGTATGAGATCTGAAAAAGTGGTATTTAAACTTTGTACGTTACTGCATAAATGCAGCTTTAAATTGGCTAGTTACCACCACATTTGCCTGTTCTGATTATAAAGATGGAATCAGAATGTTTAAAGAAGATTTCTTTTGTGTATGCAATTATGATTAGTGGAACACAACACAATTTCACAAAAAAAAACAGGTAAAGTAATAATTTTCTAAAAATACAATTTTTTTCTTTTATAACATCAAATAAATCTGCCACAAATGAATTAAAAGTTTCTATATCTAAGGCAAGCAGTCCCCCTAAAGATAAATAAGTAAAGGGGGGCTGCTTATAGTAACCATGCTCTGCTGAAATTTTGGTCAAGTTTTTAGAATCAATTCAGATTTCTATGGCACATGCATTTATAATTAGTTTAACCAGGAAACTATAGAGTGTTGTCGTCTGATACGATTTTTAAAACTTGTAACGTCACAGCTGTAGTGTTAATAGTGGGCCTTTAGTGGCCGCCATGACAGTTAACGTTTTATATCAATAGGCAAATTACAATGGTGACGTCGCAGGATTTCAGGTATACACTTGGAATGTCTAAGCATGGATCCTATATTGGTCTAAGGAAGATTTTTCCGGCCGTGATGAAGCTCGTAGAAACGGGCGTGTCTTAAAGCGGGAAAACTCACGAGAAAAACTCTGGCGCCTCGCTACCCTCATTCGACGAAAACTCGTCATATATGATTATTATATTATTAGCTTACCTGATTATTTCTTTTATAATCATACACAAAGAAAAATATAATTGCAAATTTTACAGTAAGCTGCGGTCAGCATAGATGCCAGCAGAACGCTGTTAATTTCACAACCAACTCTGACTGTTTAAAAATACAGCAAGATAAAGTTATATTTACAGAGTATTGCTGTTTACGGTAAATGCATGCAGTTTTTACAGTAAAATCCAATGTGAGTAAAATTCCAGTGTTTGCGGTAGTTTTAGTTATCAAACGTATTTAGTAGATAACCTATTCACAACCTTAAAATTTCATCAAACCATTATCACATTGGTTTAATTATAAATTTCTAATATTTTATTAATCATTTCATGATAGAAATACATAATAAAAATTTCATCAATCATTAAAATTATTTTAACAAAAATTTTGACCTAACATTTTCATGATAAAATAGAAAAATTTAACCGAATGTATCAAAAGTGACTACAACTCTAGTTGATCATGTATAACTCGAGCCTTTGTACATTAGAGTTACAGGGAAAACCAAACGAAAGTAAACTATTAACTTGGTTTCAAATTATTAATCACACGATGAACAAGGGTTGTATTTAATATAGCATTTTGCGTGGGGTGCTACTTATACAAAAGAGTATATAAAAATATTTTTATCGGATATTATTATATTTAAAACTAAAATGAAACTTGTGCGATTTAAAAAAATGTTTTGACAACTAAATAATAATTAGTTGTTTTATATACTAGCGCTTGCCGTTTATAACAGAAAAACAGCAACGTGTGGTAAATTTTACGCATTTTTGAAGTAAAACGTCAACCACGGTTTCATATTGTTAATTTTAATATAACTGTCATTTTAAAAACAGTACGAATATGAATTTTTACAGTCGCTACTGTTTTCTTCAAAATACAGCAGAAAGCTGTAAGTTTTACGACAAACTGCTGTTAACCCACTTCAACTGCACCTTGCTGTAAATTATAAACCGTATTTGCTGGTTTTTTTTTGAGTGTGTACCTGAAATTAGGTATCACTACACTTCTTTCGCGAAGAACTTTATAATTACTTCAAAATATTAAGTACAAATTGAGGTTTTTAAATCCATTGTTTTATAAGCCTTTTTTGCGCGGCAAGATCAATTATTTGTTACCATGACGACGCATTCTTTTGCGTCAAACCTCGAGCCAATGAATTTGAAAAGTCGCGTTACGTCGTACACTTGACATAGTTAAGCCCCGCCTTTTTTTTGGCGCGCTTTCGTATCACTGTCCCAATGGAACCTTAGACATTCCAAGTGTATACCTCTATAGTTTCCTGGTTTAACTGCTTATTGTGATTTTGTGTTCTAGTAAAAATTTTGCTTTTTTAATTTCTATAAATACAATTTATCGTATTATCAAACCCAACAAGTTTGAAAAAATTAATTGAGAAAGCAGAAAAGCCTGTGTAAAAGGGAAACAATAGCGCGCAGGTGGGCCCCACGGACCGTTCATGAAGTGGGCCCCTCAAACATGATAGCGTTATAGTTGTTAAAGCTGTGGCCCTTTGTCTTCTGGCAGCCAAAAATATTAGACCCAGTCCGCCACTGGTTATGGCATTGTAGTCCAGGTGTAAATGGTCTTAGGTTACACGTCAGCAATCTAGGTACCTATGAGATTTCTATGGCACTATCTATAGTTGATTACGATAGTAAAACTGTAGGTTAATTGTTCGGAGTTCCGCAAAAAGCAGTGATTTCGAATCTAGGGTATGAGCTCTATACACTCTTTTTCACGCCTTTCTCCCCCTCTATTATATGCCCCCCGCACGCTCGCCATTACCTCCACCCTCGGTGGGGAGTCCTTGCCTGGGTCTTGGAAAAAGAGTGAACATTGGTGGTTTCTTTTCGCTTGTTCCGGGATTTCTGAGTAGGGTACACACAGAAAAATATTATTGTAAATTTTACAGTAAGCTGCGGTCAGCATAGATGCCAGCAGAATGCTGTTAATTTCACAACCAACTGACTGTTTTTTTTATTGTCATGCTTCCTGTTAAATTTACTGGACACTCTGCTGTTTAAAAATACAGCAAGATAAAGTTATATTTACAGAGTATTGCTGTTTATTTAACCTTCATTCCAGACGTATTTAATACGGTAAATGCATGCAATTTTTACAGTAAAATCCAATGTTTGTAAAATTCCAGTGTTTGCCGTAGTTTTAGTTATCAAACTTATTTAGTACAGAAACTATTTACAACCCTTAAATTTCATCAACAATTTTACGGATCAAACCATTATCATATTGGTTTAATTAAAAAATTTCAAATATTTTATTAATCAATTCGTGATAGAAATATATAAAAAAATTTATCAATAATTAAAATTATTTTAACAAAAACTTTGCCAAAATATTTTCATAATCCAACACAAAATTTAATCGGGACTATCAAAACTGATTTTAACTTTAGTTGCTCAACTTGCTCTTGTTTAGCTCGAGCCTTTGTAGTTTAGAGTTATAGGGAAAACCAAAGGAAAGTAAACTATTAACTTGGTTTCAAATTATTAAGCACACGATGAACAAGGGTTGTAATTAATATAGCATTTTCAAGGGTTGCTACTTATACAAAAGAGTAGACAAAAATATTATTATCGGATATTATTATATTTAAATCTAACATGAAACTTGTGCGATTTTAAAAAAATGTTTTGACAACTAAATAATAATTAGTTGTTTTATATACTAGCGCTTGCCGTTTATAACAGAAAAAACAGCAACGTGTTGTAAATTTTACGCATTTTTGAAGTAAAACGTCAACAACGGTTTCATTTTGTTAATTTTAATATAACTGTCATTTTAAAAACAGTACGAATATGAATTTTTCCAGTCGCTACGGTACACACTCAAAACTTACTGTTGAAAAAACAGCAAATACGGTTTATAATTTACAGCAAGGTGCAGTTGAAGTGGGTTAACAGCAGTTTGTCGTAAAATTTACAGCTTTCTGCTGTATTTTGAAGAAAACCGTAGCGACTGTAAAAATTCATATTCGTACTGTTTTTAAAATGACAGTTATATTAAAATTAACAAAATGAAACCGTGGTTGACGTTTTACTTCAAAAATGCGTAAAATTTACAACACGTTGCTGTTTTTTCTGTTATAAACGGCAAGCGCTAGTATATAAAACAACTAATTATTATTTAGTTGTCAAAACATTTTTTTAAAATCGCACAAGTTTCATGTTAGATTTAAATATAATAATATCCGATAATAATATTTTTGTCTACTCTTTTGTATAAGTAGCAACCCTTGAAAATGCTATATTAATTACAACCCTTGTTCATCGTGTGCTTAATAATTTGAAACCAAGTTAATAGTTTACTTTCCTTTGGTTTTCCCTATAACTCTAAACTACAAAGGCTCGAGCTACACAAGAGCAAGTTGAGCAACTAAAGTTAAAATCAGTTTTGATAGTCCCGATTAAATTTTGTGTTGGATTAAGAAAATATTTTGGCAAAGTTTTTGTTAAAATAATTTTAATAATTGATAAATTTTTTTATATAGTTCTATCACGAATTGATTAATAAAATATTTGAAATTTTTTAATTAAACCAATATGATAATGGTTTGATCCGTAAAATTGTTGATGAAATTTAAGGGTTGTAAATAGTTTCTGTACTAAATAAGTTTGATAACTAAAACTACGGCAAACACTGGAATTTTACAAACATTGGATTTTACTGTAAAAACTGCATGCATTTACCGTATTAAATACGTCTGGAATGAAGGTTAAAATAACAGCAATGTCGTTAAATATAACTTTATCTTGCTGTATTTTTAAACAGCAGAGTGTCCAGTAAATTTAACAGGAAGCATGACAATAAAAAAACCAGTCAGAGTTGGTTGTGAAATTAACAGCATTCTGCTGACCGCAGCTTACTGTAAAATTTACAATAATATTTTTCTGTGTGTAACTCCGGAACAAGCGAATAGTTTATGGGCCGGAGTAATTCTCATACCCGGAACAGGCGAATAAAACGTTTTATGGTAAAAATATTACACTTTTATACTTTTAGTCCGAGAACAGGCGAAAAGAAACCACTTTAGTCTTTGATGAAGCCACGCACCCAAGCTCCGGATCAGGCTGAGAAATAAGGAATTTTTCAAATGGACCTGTGGCAAGTAGAGCATAGGTAGTTTAATTAAAAAACTGGCCACTTACCATTTTTAACCTTCAAAATCAGATTTCATAATTTATGGTCAAACATCTATTCTTGGCAATATGTGCTAGGGCATAGGAGTAGAAGGAAAGTGATGGCGAGACGCCACCCCCGGGGACGGGGTCAGGTTCGGGAGCGGGGTCCGGGATTTAAGGGGTGAAATGAGGGTAAAATCATCGAAAAGTCAATGTATTTAGGGTATTTCTCGCGACGATTTGTTTTCCCGTATATCAACATATTGTGTCCAGGCCAACTTGTTCATTTATCTACGCTTATCTCGAAAGATACTTGAACGTATATCTTATCAAGTTTTATCGTACGGAATAAGTTGAAATGATGTAAAAATTGATAACCTAGGCGACGCGTGCGCAGATTACCCCGGGGGACGCGGTTAATTTGAATTTAAGAGTGTTTTGACGTCATGGAATATTCGTTGTTAAAGTAGAATGGAAATATTTTTAAACTTCATTTTAATATCATTGTAGTACTTAAATATGCTTGACACTTGAACCAATCTCACGAGTATTTCTTAAAACGAATATCTCGATCGCGTTTTATCGTACGAAATAAGTGGAAATTATGTAAAAAGTGATAACCTAGGAGATAGCACGCGTGCGCGGATTACCTGGGAGGCGCGGATTGCCCGGGCGCGCGGTTAATTTGAATTTAAAACATGGATTCCCTCTCCGAAATAATTCATGTACCCAAAATTGGACCGCAAGTTTTTTTTTTCTTTTAGGGGAATCTCAATGGGAGTTTAACATTACACTAAAGCTAATAGGTCTAGTTTGGGGTACTTTTGGTCCGAAATGGGGTACATAGGGCCGAAAATGGTGACTTTGGTCGTTTTAAGGGTACTTTTGGTCTATTTTGGTCCATTTTTGGGTACATCAGAAAAGCAGTTGGAAAAACGAAGAGCCTTATTTTTTTTTCACCCATCTCCAAACTCCAAAAATTTATTGCTTTAATTTATTAATCCCTTCCGTAGGTATAAAATAAGATAAAAACTACTTACCTATATTTTATTTACGGTAAATTAAAAATACTTAATTAGTGTACTAAGTTACGTTTAAAAGAACCTTTTGTAACAATTCCAATATGTAAATATAGGTATAAGGATTGAAAAAATACTTAAAGTGGTTTTACTGATAAACTCTAAAGGAATTTAACTTTAAAGGGTGTCTTAGATTATTGTTTTTAATTTTATTCAAGTTGAAAACGTATTAAGAGTCCTTCAAAGTACTATAAAAGGATTTTATTTACGAACTTAATTCATATTTTCTTCAAACTTTCAATTCGCTTTTATTACTATTTAAATACGGTAAAATATAATTCTTATACACAAATTTAGTCAGAAAGATACTATAAAACACTAAAATTAAAATTAAATTAAATTTGTGTGGATAAGATTTGTAAATATCATTTTGAAACTAATAACTTTCACGCTTTATTTAAGTCAAGCCAATAAAAACAATTACCTATATTTTAAATACGGTAAAATATAAATACATTTCCGATATGTAAATAGGTAGAATAACACTATGAAAAGTTCCTTTTTCTTCTTTTAATACGACAACACACAACTCTGATACGCAAATATATAAAGAAAATATAAACAAATTTACTCTACGTTCGATACGTTAAAATACATTTCCGATACACAAATATAGATAAAGAAATACTATAAAATGTAAAAAGGTAGAAAAATACTACACATTAACCATTATGAATTTAAGCTTACAACATCCTTCACGTATAGAGCATAACATATATGTTCAGAGTTAACTTGTTTCCTCGTTATCTTTATCGCATGTGTTTTAAATAGCGTATGGAATAAGTTAAGAATGTACTGAAATGGTGTATGTTTAAACCTCGTAGAATAAATAGTAAAACATATGTTCAGAGTCGGCTTGATTACTAAAGCGAATAACACAGAGACGTTTCCGGTGTAGTCACGTAGGAAGAAAAATACTACAACACTCTCTATACTCTACATTCAACACGTTAAAATATACTTCCGAAATGCCAATATAGGTAGTAAAATACTACAAAATCTCTATACTTTACCTTCAATACGTTAAATTACATTCCAATATGTAAATATAGGAGGAAAAATACTACAAAAGCCTCTTTTCTTGGCGTTCAATATGTTAAAATAGATTTCTGAAATGCAAATGTAGGTAGTAAATACTACAAAATCTCTATACTCTACCTTCAATACGTTAAATTACATTCCAATATGTAAATATAGGTAGTAAATACTACAAAAGCCTCTTTTCTTGGCGTTCAATATGTTAAAATAGATTTCTGAAATGCAAATATAGGTAGTAAATACTACAAAAGCCTCTTTTCTTGGCGTTCAATATGTTAAAATAGATTTCTGAAATGCAAATATAGGTAGTAATTACTACAAAAGCCTCTTACTCTACGTTCAATACGTTAAATTAATGATATGCCTCCGATCGAATCGTTCATTTTTTCCTATTTAAATATACGCATTTAAATTAGAATTGCTTCTAGTGATCGGCAGTCGATTAATTTTTATCCACAAATTTTCCGATTTATTTAAAAATCGTTGGTAAAAAGAATATCATTTTAACTTATTTAATTGTGTTTTTTACCCAACCAAGCATTTATTTGAATAAAAGTGGTATTTATTTAAATAACCAATAGTTAAATAAAAATTGTTAAATATTTAAATAATCGAAAGTGAACAAGCCTATTTTTTAAATAAAACAAACAGACTTTAGAGTTGATAAGATTTGTAAATATCATTTGAAACTAATAATTTTCACGCTTTATTTAAGTCAAGCAATTACATTTTTAAAAATGAAAGAAGTTAAACAATATAAAAATTTGTAAATATTGTAAATATTTTTAGGTAATAAAGAAATTAAGAAATGTTTTAATTAAAATATCTTTCATTTTCTACTACATTTTTAAAAATGAAAGAAGTTTAACAATATAATTATTCTAATATAATTTCAAAATCAGGTATTATTTAAAGTACAAATGCATAATTTAGTGAAGCAATTCTTATTTAAATACTTTTATTTAATTAATTTGTGTATCTGAAATGTATTTATTGAAAAATAAGTGGGTTTTACTATTTATCACGGTTTTTTATTTATATATATATATATATATATTGGAATTGTTACAAAAGGTTGTTTTAAACGTAACTTAGTACATTAATTTATTTTGGAAGTTCAAAACGTATTAAGAGCCCTTCAGGGTACTATAAAAGGATTTCATTTACAAACTAAATTAATATTTTCTTCAAACTTTCAATTCGTTATAATTTGAATTTAAATGAAAACATCATGGATTATAGGTGCGTAATCTACTATTAGACCGAACGGATTAAAAAATACTTAAAGTAAGTAGTTTTACTGATAAACTAAAGGAATTTAACTTTAAAGGGTATCTTAGATTATTGTTTTTAATATTATTCAAGTTCAAAACGTATAAAGAGTCCTTCAAAGTAATTTAAAAGAATTTTATTTACGAACTAAATCCATATTTTAGAAGTTAGTTTGTATGAAATACTTACTAATACCTGAAAAAATGGACTTTAGAGTTGATAAGATTTGTAAATATCATTCGAAACTAATAATTTTCACGCTTTATTTAAGTCAAGCAATTACATTTTTAAAAATGAAAGAAGTTAAACAATATAAAAATTTGTAAATATTGTAAATATTTTTAGGTAATAAAGAAATTAAGAAATGTTTTAATTAAAATATCTTTCATTTTCTACTACATTTTTAAAAATGAAAGAAGTTTAACAATATAATTATTCTAATATAATTTCAAAATCAGGTATTATTTAAAGTGCAAATGCATAATTTAGTGAAGCAATTCTTATTTAAATACTTTTATTTAATTAATTTGTGTATCTGAAATGTATTTATTGAAAAATAAGTGGGTTTTACTATTTAATAATTCGACGTATTTGTTTTTGAAATAACTAAATAGTTTGCATATTTGTCAAAAAAAAAATAAAAAAGTAATTGAAATTACTATTAATTTTACTTGCAATAGTAAAATACTAAACCAAATGTATAATTTATATTTTATTTTATTTAATAAATTTAAACTATAATACTAAACTTTTTCAAAAAAAACTTTTACAAACAAAATTTAAAATACACATTTTTAAAATTTAACTACACCAGCTCCAAGTCAGCTAGCGACTTTTTTTTTTAAGTAACTACTAACTACAATTAAAATCAAAGGATCTGCTATATTTTTCATGCTTTGAAAACAATTCATTAAAATCTCGAGTTTTTAAATATATGTAAAACACGAAGGAGCAGATCTTTTATCACAAATTTTCAAAAATTATATTTAATTTAGTTTATAATAATATAGGGAACTCAAAAATTAAAAAACGAAAAATAAAAAAAAATACTTACTTCAACCTTTCTCCCAGTTATTAGTTTCGTTTTAAACTTGGTTTACGTTTTAGTTTTACTTTGCTATTCTAGAAAATTCCAAAATTCCTTTAGAGTTTATCAGTAAAACCACTTACTTTAAGTATTTTTTTAATTAGTTCGGTCTAATAGTAGATTACGCACCTATAATCCATGATGTTTTCATTTAAATTCAAATTATAACGAATTGAAAGTTTGAAGAAAATATTAATTTAGTTTGTAAATGAAATCCTTTTATAGTACCCTGAAGGGCTCTTAATACGTTTTGAACTTCCAAAATAAATTAATGTACTAAGTTACGTTTAAAAGAACCTTTTGTAACAATTCCAATATATATATATATATAAAAAACCGTGATAAATAGTAAAACCCACTTATTTTTCAATTAATACATTTCAGATACACAAATTAATTAAATAAAAGTATTTAAATAAGAATTGCTTCACTAAATTATGCATTTGTACTTTAAATAATACCTGATTTTGAAATTATATTAGAATAATTATATTGTTAAACTTCTTTCATTTTTAAAAATGTAGTAGAAAATGAAAGATATTTTAATTAAAACATTTCTTAATTTCTTTATTACCTAAAAATAATTACAATATTTACAAATTTTTATATTGTTTAACTTCTTTAATTTTTAAAAATGTATTTGCTTGACTTAAATAAAGCGTGAAAATTATTAGTTTCGAATGATATTTACAAATCTTATCAACTCTAAAGTCCATTTTTTCAGGTATTAGTAAGTATTTCATACAAACTAACTTCTAAAATATGGATTTAGTTCGTAAATAAAATTCTTTTAAATTACTTTGAAGGACTCTTTATACGTTTTGAACTTGAATAATATTAAAAACAATAATCTAAGATACCCTTTAAAGTTAAATTCCTTTAGTTTATCAGTAAAACTACTTACTTTAAGTATTTTTTAATCCGTTCGGTCTAATAGTAGATTACGCACCTATAATCCATGATGTTTTCATTTAAATTCAAATTATAACGAATTGAAAGTTTGAAGAAAATATTAATTTAGTTTGTAAATGAAATCCTTTTATAGTACTCTGAAGGGCTCTTAATACGTTTTGAACTTCCAAAATAAATTAATGTACTAAGTTACGTTTAAAAGAACCTTTTGTAACAATTCCAATATATATATATATATATATAAATAAAAAACCGTGATAAATAGTAAAACCCACTTATTTTTCAATAAATACATTTCAGATACACAAATTAATTAAATAAAAGTATTTAAATAAGAATTGCTTCACTAAATTATGCATTTGTACTTTAAATAATACCTGATTTTGAAATTATATTAGAATAATTATATTGTTAAACTTCTTTCATTTTTAAAAATGTAGTAGAAAATGAAAGATATTTTAATTAAAACATTTCTTAATTTCTTTATTACCTAAAAATATTTACAATATTTACAAATTTTTATATTGTTTAACTTCTTTCATTTTTAAAAATGTAATTGCTTGACTTAAATAAAGCGTGAAAATTATTAGTTTCAAATGATATTTACAAATCTTATCAACTCTAAAGTCTGTTTGTTTTATTTAAAAAATAGGCTTGTTCACTTTCGATTATTTAAACATTTAACAATTTTTATTTAACTATTGGTTATTTAAATAAATACCACTTTTATTCAAATAAATGCTTGGTTGGGTAAAAAACACAATTAAATAAGTTAAAATGATATTCTTTTTACCAGAGATTTTTAAATAAATCGGAAAATTTGTGGATAAAAATTAATCGACTGCCGAACACTAGAAGCAATTCTAATTTAAATGCGTATGAACGATTCGATCGGAGGCATATCATTAATTTAACGTATTGAACGTAGAGTAAGAGGCTTTTGTAGTAATTACTACCTATATTTGCATTTCAGAAATCTATTTTAACATATTGAACGCCAAGAAAAGAGGCTTTTGTAGTATTTACTACCTATATTTGCATTTCAGAAATCTATTTTAACATATTGAACGCCAAGAAAAGAGGCTTTTGTAGTATTTACTACCTATATTTACATATTGGAATGTAATTTAACGTATTGAAGGTAGAGTATAGAGATTTTGTAGTATTTTACTACCTATATTGGCATTTCGGAAGTATATTTTAACGTGTTGAATGTAGAGTATAGAGAGTGTTGTAGTATTTTTCTTCCTACGTGACTACACCGGAAACGTCTCTGTGTTATTCGCTTTAGTAATCAAGCCGACTCTGAACATATGTTTTACTATTTATTCTACGAGGTTTAAACATACACCATTTCAGTACATTCTTAACTTATTCCATACGCTATTTAAAACACATGCGATAAAGATAACGAGGAAACAAGTTAACTCTGAACATATATGTTATGCTCTATACGTGAAGGATGTTGTAAGCTTAAATTCATAATGGTTAATGTGTAGTATTTTTCTACCTTTTTACATTTTATAGTATTTCTTTATCTATATTTGTGTATCGGAAATGTATTTTAACGTATCGAACGTAGAGTAAATTTGTTTATATTTTCTTTATATATTTGCGTATCAGAGTTGTGTGTTGTCGTATTAAAAGAAGAAAAAGGAACTTTTCATAGTGTTATTCTACCTATTTACATATCGGAAATGTATTTATATTTTACCGTATTTAAAATATAGGTAATTGTTTTTATTGGCTTGACTTAAATAAAGCGTGAAAGTTATTAGTTTCAAAATGATATTTACAAATCTTATCCACACAAATTTAATTTAATTTTAATTTTAGTGTTTTATAGTATCTTTCTGACTAAATTTGTGTATAAGAATTATATTTTACCGTATTTAAATAGTAATAAAAGCGAATTGAAAGTTTGAAGAAAATATGAATTAAGTTCGTAAATAAAATCCTTTTATAGTACTTTGAAGAACTCTTAATACGTTTTCAACTTGAATAAAATTAAAAACAATAATCTAAGACACCCTTTAAAGTTAAATTCCTTTAGAGTTTATCAGTAAAACCACTTTAAGTATTTTATCAATCCTTATACCTATATTTACATATTGGAATTGTTACAAAAGGTTCTTTTAAACGTAACTTAGTACACTAATTAAGTATTTTTAATTTACCGTAATTAAAATATAGGTAAGTGGTTTTTATCTTATTTTATACCTACGGAAGGGATAAATAAATTAAAGCAATAAATTTTTGGAGTTTGGAGATGGGTGGAAAAAAAAAATAAGGCTCTTCGTTTTTCCAACTGCTTTTCTGATGTACCCAAAAATGGACCAAAATAGACCAAAAGTACCCTTAAAACGACCAAAGTCACCATTTTCGGCCCTATGTACCCCATTTCGGACCAAAAGTACCCCAAACTGGACCTATTAGCTTTATTGTAATGTTAAACTCCCATAGAGATTCCCCTAAAAGAAAAAAAAAACTTGCGGTCCAATTTTGGGTACATGAATTATTTCGGAGAGGGAATCCATGTTTTAAATTCAAATTAACCGCGCGCCCGGGCAATCCGCGCCTCCCAGGTAATCCGCGCACGTGTGCTATCTCCTAGGTTATCACTTTTTACATAATTTCCACTTATTTCGTACGATAAAACGCGATCGAGATATTCGTTTTAAGAAATACTCGTGAGATTGGTTCAAGTGTCAAGCATATTTAAGTACTACAATGATATTAAAATGAAGTTTAAAAATATTTCCATTCTACTTTAACAACGAATATTCCATGACGTCAAAACACTCTTAAATTCAAATTAACCGCGCCCCCCGGGGTAATCTGCGCACGCGTCGCCTAGGTTATCAATTTTTACATCATTTCAACTTATTCCGTACGATAAAACTTGATAAGATATACGTTCAAGTATCTTTCGAGATAAGCGTAGATAAATGAACAAGTTGGCCTGGACACAATATGTTGATATACGGGAAAACAAATCGTCTCGAGAAATACCCTAAATACATTGACTTTTCGATGATTTTACCCTCATTTCACCCCTTAAATCCCGGACCCCGATCCCGAACCTGACCCCGTCCCCGGGGGTGGCGTCTCGCCATCACTTTCCTTCTACTCATAGGCTTAGTAGTTTAGTTATTATAGGTATTTCAAATTTTGGAGTGTTAAATCCTCGTGTTAAATAAAGAACTATAAATCTGCTTAAGCAATATGTAGAAACATCTTTATTGATCAATGTTAAATTAAAAAATCACTACTATCACAAATGGATCACATTGTAATGAGGCCGATTCGGGATGCACGACCCATAGGGAGTTTGCAAGCTGACGTTTCCCGACCTGAACAAGCCTACTGAGAGAGATACTGTTTATATTTCTTTTTGCTAACTGCTAAATTCCCTTCTTCTATACTAGGTGTTTTTTTTCTCCTGTTCTGGGTTTTTCGAGCAGGTTAAAAAGTGTAGCCATATGACGTCATTTTACTTCAATTCTGTCTTGACGAAAACAAGACATACGACGGTCAGAATACACACAATCCTTCTGTGTTAAGTTTGTTTGAGCTATTCACAGCAACCTGCAACGCCGGTATCACAACCAAAATATATCCACGGTCACACATATATACAAATTTACGCTTATTTGTTACTTCTAGTCATACTTTGAAAGCATCGAAGATTGCTTCGATCAGTGTCACTCTTATTTTTTACTTCTGATAACACTTATTTGTTACTACTAGTCAGCCGTTGAGTGTCACACTTATATCTTCTGGTTATACGACAAAGACTAGTTCGATCAGTTTCATACTTATTTGTTACTTCTGATCACACTTATTTGTTATTTCTGATCACACTTATTTGTTACGTTGAGTGTCACACTTAGTACTTCTGGTCAAACGCCGAAGACTAGATAGATCAGTGTCATACTTAATTGTTACTTCTGGTCATACGTTGAAAGCGTGGCCCACTCTGAACGGCCGCTTAGACTACTATAAACACGCGGATTTACAATGTTGGAAATTACGGGGGTCCGTATACGCTGAACAAAAAACCTTACTTAGAATTAAAATTAAGGAACGTTTTTACAATTCTAGGTTATATGTAAACCACAGCTATTCAAAAATATAACTTTCATGAAAATCGGACTTAAATTAAGGAACTGTATGTAGAATTTTAGGCGAAAATATAAAAACACGAAAATTGGGGTCCCGTAAATTACCCTGAAAACTATACTTAAATTTAAAATTTACTGATAAAACCGAAGTTGTAGGTCCGCTGAATCCTAACCTATCCAATAATTGTTTTTTAACGTTATCGGACTTAATATTAATATCTATCACATAAAGCGAAATCACCGAAAATAGTAAATTGGGCAAATTCCCAACTTCTTGGGCTCCGATTTGAAAACTTTATCAATGGCAATGTATGTACATTCGAACGAGATATCATTGACTCTTCTAGTTATAACCGTTGAAGAGGTATGCGCGACACGGCGCCATCGGCATCGGCGGCAACGGCTACAATGTACGTGAGACCATATGTAACATAATTACTCATAAGTATGCCTCTGTATAAAATTTCCATTGAAAAAAATTCAATGAGACCTTGTTTCACGCGGAACATACATTGA
Organism: Leiobunum rupestre; assembly: GCF_980474605.1. NCBI lineage: Eukaryota > Metazoa > Arthropoda > Arachnida > Opiliones > Sclerosomatidae > Leiobunum > Leiobunum rupestre. The sequence goes on from NC_143389.1 coordinate 41,774,639, forward strand.
GCGGACCCAAAAATGCAAAAATGCTTATAATCCTTGCGCTATTGAAATGAAATCATGTGATCGCGAGGCACGAGCTAAACTTGACATGGGCAAAGCCAGAAACGCGCGAGGAATTCTCACTAACTTCCGTTTCCGTAAAGTTGATGACGCGTTTTTCGTCACGGAGTCGGAAATTACGTGATTTGCATCATATCCCGTGAATAAGGTTTCATTAACGAAAATGCTTTTATGGCATACTTATGAGTGATTATGTTACATATGGTGAGACTAATACACACAAATCCTTAGGATTGTGTGTAAAAACGAGTTGGAGTTAGGTTAGGCGCCCACTGGCTCTCCGTTGCGTATCCGTCCTGCCTTCCACAAGGCATTGTCTCCGTTACGAAGTAAAGGCTTGTTGAAGGTAGTACGTAGACGTTACGAAGAGCAGTGAGCGCTTGGCCTAAGAAGGGAGTAGTTAAAGGTTAAAGGTTATTTATAAAAAGATTGCCCGTCATGTTTTCGTGAAACAAAATTTAAGTAGACGACAAAGCTAGATTACTCCCTCTACCCATCGACAAATGTCGATGTTTTACCCCTCCTTTCGAGGAGGAGTAAAAAGTGTAACCTTAGAGCTCTGGAACAAGCGAACAAAATTCGGGACCGGGTAAATCTTACCCCGAGAACAGGCGAATAAAACACTTTTTGTCCCCGTACAAGCGAAAAAAAACCACCTATTGTGTGTAGAGTATAGAGTAGACAGACTCACGATACCCAGCAGTGGCGTAACAAAGAACTCCGAGGCCCCCCCTCGAAAAACGACTTGCGGCACAGATTTTAATCATAAACGTTTGGGGGCCCCCTAGTTCTCGGGGGCCGCCCACGCCGCGGGGTCTGCGGGGGCGCTATTTACGCCACTGATACGCAGAGTCACCCACCCATACACACAATTGACACAAGGCCAAGCTACGGCCAACTTTGACACTCGCGCAATAGTGGCCAGCCCATTCGTTGAAGTTTCTATGTTAACCTACGAACAAAAATATCTCTCGGCGTCTAGCGCCCCTAGCGGAAAATGTTTTTTAGAATAGTTTTTGCATTGAAGCCAATATAAAAACGAGCGTGGCGCTGAACGCCGATAGTTTATAGCATGGTATATAGCGGGAAAATCCTTGATCATAGAATTTCGGCGAATGGTTTCGCCGCTATTACGCGAGTTGGCAGTGAATGGATTTTTTTTTAATAAATTAAGTGGTCACCATGGCCACTAACACCCCAAGCATTTAATTTTTAAACTGGCCCAGCTAATTTTTAAACTGGTGATTGGCCTGTGTTAAAGCCTTATTTCTCACACTGCTCCGGATTCGCGAACCAAGAAGGAAAACTATAGACCTATTACCAAAACCAGCCATATTTCTCGTGTTTGTGAGCGCATATCTAAAGCCCAGACAGAAGACTTTCTCACTAGAACAAATTTTCTATCTGATGCCCAACACGGTTTCCGGCCCCGTCACTCATGCACTACCAATCTTCTATCTGCAACACATGATTACGTTAGCTGGCTCGATAGCGGTTCACCTGTGGACATTATTTCCCTAGATATGAGCCGTGCGTTCGATACTATTCCACATAGTCATCTGCTACGGTCTCTCTTGGATGCTGGGATTTGTGATTTGGCTTTACGTTGGCTTGGTGATTTCATTGAAGGTCGCTTCCACCGTGTTGTCCTGAAGGGCTGCTCTTCTTCACTACGATCTACCCTCAGTGGTGTCCCTCAGGGCACAGTACTTTGACCACTGCTATTTTCAATCTTTATAAATTCATTGCCAAAGTGTGTTAAGCACTCCGTCCCGCACTTGTTTGCAGATGACACTAATCGTAAGTTGGCTACTAACGCCAATTCCGCTGAAAATAGGGCTAACTTACAATTGGACTTGGATGACGTTGTTGATTTGGTCCGAAATTATGGTATGAATTTTAATACAACCAAAAGTACCGTCCTTCACTTAGGTAACTCCAATGTTCGCCACACGTACCAAATTGCTGGAGAACCTATTCCTAATGTGCCTGTTATACGCGATCTTGGCATTCTATTTGATGAAAACCTAAAATTCTCCAAGCATACCCAAAGCGTTGTAAGTCGTATCAATTCTATCACTGGACTCACTCGCCGAAATTCTTTTTACCGCTCTAAGCCTATATTGCGTATTATATACAATGCTCTAATTCTTCCGTCTATTGACTATGGCTCTGTCATATGGTCACCCTCACTCGCTGGTGACCGTGACGTCCTATCAAAAGCTCATAACCGGTTCACTAAGTTGACGCCTGGCCTTACAGATCTTCTTCAACGTGACCGTGACTCTTCACTCGATCTTCTTGACCCAGTTGACCACCATAGAATTAATGACCTAGTATTTATTTTTGACATTTTAAGAGGCAACGTTTCCCTAAATTTTTCAAAATTTTTTACTCTAAATAATACCGGCCGTATGCGTGGTCATTCTGAAAAACTTTTCAAACCGTGATTAAACACCGGCGTGCGACAAAATCACCTTACTTTTCGAGCTTTAAGCGACTGGAATTCACTACCTCAAGATATCCTTAACAGTCAATCAAAGGTTTCTTTTCGTGTCAAGCTAATTGATTGGGTTAGGGATAGTTAAATTTTCACCGTGTTCTTTGTTTATATTGTACAGTATATATTATATATTGTGTGTGTGTGTTTTTTTTAGAGGACGCCACAGAAGCCTCACTGGCTTAGGCGTATTATGTATCCTCTTTTTTTTTTTTTAATAAATAAATAAATAAATAAAAAGCCTTATTTCTCACACTGCTCCAGATTCGTCCAGAAACCTTTTGTGTCGTCTTCTATGTATTCTGCAAGTATTACCGATTAGCGTTTTGAACTTTCCGCGTCGCCGTCGCGGCGTTGTTTGTTTTTATGGCTGTTATTGATGTTATAGTAAAGTTTGCCTTATTATCGAGATTTTTCCTCTTTTCCTGTCAGGTAAATAAGTCCATTTATTTATGGATTAAAACTGGACTGTGAAATGGTCACCGATTTTGGAGAAGCCAAGGTCTATATGGTTTCTTCCATGAATTGGATTTCCAATTCATAGGCAGGCTTACTTTGCTGTAATTAATTTTTTCTACATTAGAATATTTGTTGAAACATTTTCAGTGCCTGTTTAACTATGTGATTGAAAATCATGTACCAAAATCAGGCTGTTTTATGGCACCAGGGCAAAATGACACTACAGTAATTGACGAGTCTATCACTTTTTTATTTGGTGGGCTCAAAAGCTGGGATGCTCAGTACTTTCTCCACATCTCTAAGAATGGTTACACATATGAAAATACATTAGCATTTTTTCCATTATTTCCGTACCTCAGTTACTTCTTAAGTTTACCGTTTCAGTTTTGTTTATCAAAGTATGTTAGCATTTATAATAGCATTTTGCTCACTGGACTAATGTTAAATCTAATCTACTTTATTTTAACCACTGTCATACTTTATTATTTAACTAAACATATATTCAACGATAAAAATTTATCTTATTTAACATCAATATTATTTGCTATAAATCCGGCTTCTATATTTTATTCCGCATTTTACTCTGAGTCCTTATATTGCTTTCTAAGTTTTCTCGGGTTTTTATGCTTAGAGAAACAATATTTATACATTGCGGCTTTTCTGTTTGGTCTCAGTGGTGGCACTAGATCAAATGGACTTATATCGTGCGGGTTTGTGATTTATAGTTTTCTAAGGTTGATAGTTAAAGATGTCTTGGCGAGTAATGAACAGTTAAATATAACTCTATTTCTAAAACAATTGCTGCATCTGAGTGCCAGAATATTTTTGTGTGTTTTGCCTTTCATATGGTATCAAGTTTATTCTTGTCTCCTTTATTGTGTTCCGTATTATTCAGAACTTAAAATACCATCGGAAGTGAAAGATTACGCGATAGAAAGAAGTTATCGAATGCCTTCTGAAAAGTTATCACCTTGGTGTTACGATACCGTTCCTTTATCTTACTCATACATTCAAAATCATTATTGGAACGTGGGTTTCCTACATTATTATCAATGGAAACAAATTCCAAACTTTGCATTAGCTACACCAGCTGTTCTTTTAATTTTGAGTTTCTCAATGAAAACAATTGGGAGGAAACTAAAAGAGTTGCGGGTTAAAAATTTTGAAGATTTTCTAGTGTCGATTATAAATGAAAAGACATTTGTCTACGCAGTCCATGCTTTTGTATTAGTGGTATTTTGCGTATTATTCATACATGTACAGGTAAATATAATTTTGTCTTATGCAATTTCAACCTCCGTTCATAATTATTTCATTCAAGGTGACAACTAGACTAATGTGTTCATCTAGTCCCATAATATACTGGAGTTTAGCGAAAGCTTTAAAGTTTGATTTTGAAAAAGCTTTGAAAGAGTGTAAAGAACTTAAAAGAGATGTATTCAAAGTGTCAACGTTGTTAATTTGTTTGAAATATCTCATTTGTGACAGTAGCAAATTAACAAGAGTACTCATTGGCTATTGTTTACTTTATTTAATTTTGGGTTCTATATGTTTTCCAAATTGGCTGCCATGGACTTAATTTGAAGTCGGAAGATTAAAATTTTACAGTACTTGTAAATTTTTACAAAGTAAAGATTTGAAATAAAATTGGTTGATGTTTTTCATTTCCCTTCGTAGATGGCAGAAGCTCTCCTAGAAATATTTTTTCCCGAGAATTCGCGAACCGGACTTTTGAATTTGCCCGCCAAATACAAATTTCTTTTCAACCTGGTCCGTTATGTAGTTTTAAAAATTCGAAATATTACGAATTCAACTGATTTTAAAATTACTTTGGGCTTTACTTTCCATAGCCAAGTACGATTGTCTTTCTTGAAAGAGGGGGCAGTTTTTCCGCAACATAATTCTTTGCAGTCGCAGTAATATCGATGATAATGAGGTAAACAGACACCCCTAAAACTTTCCAGTTCCTTTCTAGAAATGACCTTTGTCTTACACTCGATGGTGTCGTTTTCCTTGAGGCTTTAGGTACAAAAGGTTATAGCGTTGACCTTGGGTAAACCTAGTTCAAAGTCCAATTTTTGTTTTACCATTTGGACTTCTCTGTTTCTTGGGGCTCGTCATTCAGATGTTTCCCCGCGAAATTTCTGGTTGTTAATTTATAACTATTTTTGTCCGGCATGGTATATGATCAAAGAAAGATAGATCGTCTCTAAAATCGCTTAGCCTTTATTTAAATAAATTTCAGTTTTTGAAAACTGTTTTATAAAAACGCGCGCGTGGACAACTCGTTAAATTTAAATACGTTTTAAAATATTTTTTCTCTAATAACCATAGAAAATATAGAAGAGGAATAGTAAGCTCGGGCGATTGGACATCAGATGTACTTTTAAGCATATGTAACATAATTTTGTTGTTACATATGTTTTAAGTGTATTTGCCTCCGCTTCGACTTAGCTTCTTCTATTAAAATCTATCAACCGGAAGTAAATCATGCAAACTCCTAGCTTTAAAACCTTCAGATACAGTTTAAAGATTATCAACCCTATAGAGTTACTTTTTCTCTAATATATATTTTCTATGTAATAACATCATTTACGTTTTGACATTTATATATCATATTTAATACATAAAGCTTTAAAACATCGTTTTATTAATGACTAGTCGACATCTACTTTCTTGTAAGATGGGAAGAATTTGGTCCATCGGTGGTCACCTGGTGGAGTGACGTATGTTGACTCTCCCTTCTTGACGACGTAAAATTCTTCGGGTACCGCGTAGACGACACCCTCAGCTTCTGGTAAGGTGACCACCGTCACTTTTTCCCCGCTACCAGGGGCTTCCTGTTGGTGGGTTTTGGCTTCCGGTAGTTGTAATGTCTAAGATTAAAAACTCATTTAGGAAATGTTTTACTGAGATAGATTGGGACTTAATTACCGGCGGCTTATTGTTCTTCTTGGGTGTACTTGCCGTTACGTTATTAGGATTTTCGACCTTTTCTTCGGGATGGTTGTGCTTCTTGCAAACTTTAAATGATGTGTACTCCGTCAACGTTAGAGCAACGGCACAAATAGAAAATAAAAACCCCATGTAGGTTATGATTAGCTTGAAAATACCGATGGTTAACACTCCAGGACCTAAAAGGTTAAAAGAACAATTAGATGACGCGCATTCCGCTGCCAAAAATTAACGAGTGAGCATCGTAAAGTATAACCTTCGGATTGGAACACATAACTAATGTTGATTAGAACCTAGAAATCTCAACGATTAAAGGGTTGAAATCGAAAATTCTAGGTTTAAATTGTACACCATTCTGAAAGTCATTATAATCCGACAAATGTACTCTACGATACAATAAATGTAACAACCTCGATTCCACATCACTGGGATGCATAGTACTGACTGACTGTGCACGATGATTGGTACGATAACGGCGGCACTAAGCCCGACGTAAATGATGGGTAGCAATCTCAGGACTTTCGATCTGGTTTCATCGTGAACTGAAGACGTACGAGAACCCTTCTTGTGAGTCGTTACCAGGGCCAATCCGGCAAGACCACCGAGGAACTGAAACAAACCCGTGGCGATACTTCCGGCGTTCAACGCTTTACAGCCTTCGCTCTCGTTAATGTGAAGGTCCAAGGCCGCCAGTATCCACAAAACCACTCCAGAAACTACTTGGCACGTTGACGTAACTAGTACTAAACTCAACATCCCCAAACCCATAGGTACAGCTGGCTGTTAAAAACGCTCTCCGTCGAAGTGTTGTTTACGCTCTTCTAGCCGCCAGTCGAAGTCGCTCTGATGGAGCGCGGACGATAGAGCCTCCGAGCCGTGATGTTAACTCTTATTTTAGAAACTCTTTGATGGCTCAGACGCGCTCGGCGGCCGGGAGCGAAAAAAATGAAGGAAGAGGGTGAAACTTTCTCTTCTTTTCCCGGAGAATTATTTCCGACCAATAGGGATCATCCTTAAAAACTCAGTCTTCGGTTGATGGTTGCGTTCGAATATGTCATTAAAAAATCCCGTACGTGGGTTGGCGAGATTAAATGATTCTGATTAGCGGATGCGAATCGGACTCGCCTCTGCTTTTAATACATTAAACGTTCCTTTCCTTCGCGACGTCTGCCCGATGAGTTTACATCATTTTCCCAGACTGGGCGATAGTTTTGGGGAAGGCCCCCCTTAAAATAGCCTTCCAGAGCAATGCTAGCAGCTGCTGCGATGTCTTTATGGGAGGCCACTTTTCCCTTCCCTTCTTCTTTTCTAACGCTTGAGATCTAGTCGATTTCGTCGGAACTTATTTCGAATAAGATGAAAAGCACACACTCTGTCTGTTACCGTTTTTACGTAAACTGTTTACTCTGAGCCCGATGAACGATACAACCGTGTCACTTCGAAATCTCGAAGGACTACGGGAATTATACCACTTTCGATATCGACTAAAAATGGTTTATTCCATGTATTTCCATTGACAGAAACCCGGGCTACTCTGTAGTATTTTTGACAGGACGCTATTTACTGTGCAGTGTGGAGGGGGCATGGAACTAATTTGACTTGATGGGTTTCTAGTATTCGGGTAACTCCAGTTCGACGTTTGCCCCTCTTGATACGGTGGTTGGGTTCTTCCGCTCTGCGGTGGGAGTTTAATTAATGGTTATTTTCGTTTGAGGAGTACTCGGCGCGGTCGGTCGAGATGAAGGAGACTGTGGGTGACACGTAATTTTGCCCATGCGTAGGCTTTCAATTAATGCATTTTTTCCGACTCGTTAAGAATCTCGAAGGGAGCACTCGAAAAGAGTGGGGGATCAACGCTAATCTGATCTCCCTGCTTAACCAATTGTTCCTTTGTTTTTCTTTATAAAACCTAGAATTATTTGATGTATGTAGACGAGTGCGGTGAATTTGGTAGAGTTTAGGTTAAAATGGCCTATAATGACCGATTTGAAAATCGTGTTTACATGTTTGAGTATTTACACGCGCTAGGTGATTTATGAAATCTATCGATTGAAGCTATAGATATTTTATAGGCGGTTTAATAGCATCAAACTAATTTTTTGCAGTTTATTTTAGTAAGTATATTCTTCATTATAACCAGTACAATACACCTAATTTCTAAAAATTACAGTAAGTGGGCATTGATAAAAACTTTGTGCCTCCGAAATGTGGCACAAAGGCTAGGAGAGACGCAAAAATTTTAGGATGTTGTCTGCTCACAGAAACCCGTCACGGATTAGTTTGACCGGAGCCGCCAATTTTTCAATGGTGTCAGACACGCTTTTTATTGAATTAGTTGTAATATCGCTATGACTTTAAATATTCCACTAAAAAGTAAAGAAACGTATCTTTTATTTCTATACAAAGGTAAAATTGTAAAATTTTGGATTCACGTTTCGTCATTGAGAACACTGAGACGGTAAGTTAGTTTTGTTTTGATAGTTCTTAAGCCTGGGCTCTAAAACGCGTTTGTTTGATTGCGAACTTGCGATGGAAGTAATGAGATATCATAATTTTCATTTAGACTAAATGCTAGCAAATATAGGAACTATATCGAGGTATTTATAAAATCTCAGTATAGATTAACTTTTAATTTGATAATATAATAAGTTTGAGTTTATTAACGTTATAATATATAGTCTATTGCCAGAAGGAGTATTACCATAGCAGAAGATAAAGTAAAACGCCCAGAATCTGTCCCAAACAGCCTTACATTGGATGGCAAAGATTTCATTGTTGAAATTTGTATCTTTTTTAATTACACTAAAGACTAACAGTGTGGAATTTGGGTTACCCCATATTCAGGTAACCATTTTCCCTTAACTAGACTGTTACTTAAGCTTTGAAAAAGTGGAAGCTGGCTAAAATGGTGGAATTTGCAAATTTGGATGGGACAATGTTTCCCGGCGTAGAATATCAGATTAAACTTAGAATAACAGACAACCCAAATATCAAAGCAATGCAAAAGCATTTGTCCCCAAATTCTTCCACAGTATCCAAAAATATTCAACCAAATAACTCGTTTCTACACCTCACTTTATCTACCTCCCAAATGGTTGACAATATGGACACATTTCAGGTAAAACTTAATTATTCTAAATGCCATTTAAATAAATGAGGGTAAGTTGAATTTTTTAGGCTTATAATGAGGACAGTATAAGCAACACTGTTTTAAGATGCCAACAATGCAAGGATGTTGTAGAGAATGGGCAACATATTACACCGGAATCAAATACCAGTGCTTGGAAAAGCATTTTGAAGTACGGTCATTTGTCTCTAAACTATTATTTTTATGCATTATGAAATTTTAATATTCTAAAATCCTCTTCAGCTTTCTCACTAAGCCATTTGCTTTTTTAACAAAGTGAGGGATTTATAAAAGCTACAAATATCTTTTTCATTTCTTTTCAAAATGACAATTTCATAATATATCACAATGTTTATCTTCAATTATATTTTGTTATCGAAATGTAATTTATTAACCTACTTCACATTAAATACTCAACCCAGAGCCATTAACCTAAAATATGTACATAACAATGTATTTATATCTTTTAAATTTTATTAAACGGTTATAATATATATACATTTTCTTGTAAATTTCAAAACATTTAATTCAACATGAAAGTAATTAAGAAAGTAGTAAAATTTATAGAGCAAGTTTAATTTTTTAGAAGCGGTAAAAAAAGGCATGTTTTGTAATTATTACTTTTAAAAGTCGATGTTTTTCCACCAAAAAATAAATATTTTTCCATTATTTAAAAGATAGTTCCAAGGCACTCTTCTCAAAAGTTTTTTTTGGAAGAAATATAAAAAATCTTGGCAGGGGGTATTTCGCGTAAGTAGCGATAGATGGCGTAACTGAGGCGTTTCGTTCCTTTTTTGGCGGATTTTGTTTCTATCATTTTCCTCGCTTCGATTTCGCGTCAAAATGTCGTTTAACCGGAAAATAAATAAAAAAGTTATTTTTCAACGTATTAAGGCGTTAGAAACTTTCCACGTTATTTTACTGACAATTGGTTTTAATCGTTTTCTACTGTTTGTTTGGTCGGAATTTGATTTAGCCATTTTGCATCGGGCAATTAGGCGATGGTGACTCCCAGTATAATGCCCAATATGACTCCGACCGTGACAACTCCTAAGATAATCCAGAGCACGATTAGATGACCCTTGCAACAAACTTGATCCATGGTGTAATCGTCTTCGTCCATTTTGGCGACGAACTGTGGCGGGGGAGTGCGTAACTTGAAGGGGTCACGGATGGGGAGGGGCTCCGCTCCGGCCGGTATCACCATGGGCCGGCCTCTCATCAGGGTCGGGGCTAAGAAGTGGGGCGGGAAGGGGCCACCCGAGGGCGGGCCGTGTCCCTGCGGAGGGTACCCGTGCGGTGGAGGGAATGGCATGGCTAACATTTGCATAGATCCGTGCATGGATTTCTTATCCATCATGACGGAGGGAGGCGGCGGGGGGTACAGCATGGGCGGTCCCCCGTGCGCCCTGACGTCGAACAGGGATCCGTAACGCCTCATGGTGGGCGGTCCGCTGGGCGGGAAGATGGGCGGTCCTCCGCCGTGAACTGGACAGGGTTCTCCGTCCCAGGTGGCCAGGGCCAAGGCGGGGACGCTCCTGGTCGATCTCAAGGTTCCGTTTCGGAAGGTGCCCATGTGATTGGGGCCCGGACCGCCGTGCATGGGGTGCATGTGGTAATTGTCCATGATTGATGGCACTGTTTGGATGTGACCGAGTCCGGCGTGGTGAAGGGAGTGGCTGCTGCCTCCGTGCTGGTTCAATCGGCTGCCGCGGCTGTACGGGCGCCGAGGAGGGTGGCGCACCATGGGAACCTCTTCCCGGTCGTCCGAGGACGAGGTAGTGACCGAGGGCGACGAAGGACGATAGAAAGTTGCTGAAGAGTGAGGGTAATTACCGGTAAAAGGCCGCGAATAGCCACTGCTCATAGTATTGTGGCCGTATCCAGTTGGGCGGTGGTGGCTGTGGTGGTACTGGTGCGGATCGTTTCTGTGACGCCAAGCCATTCGACGACGTCTCTCCTGCCAGGACCTCTCTTGACTCCTAGACTAGGCGCCCCCGGCATATAACTGGGACCACTCCTCCCACTAATGGTTGGACACTTTCGGCTACCCTGAACTCCACCTATTCATTCGGTATGAAACCTGCAAAAATTGACACAAAATATCAGTAAAAATTATACTAATCCTTCTACAACTATTTTCCTAAAAATTACGCCTATTATAAATTTAAACGTGGCCATCGCAAATACGTTGTTTGTGTATATTCTTAACCCTTTGAGACGCAAAAATCTGACGTTGTTTTTAAATATTCTCCTGGAGATTATGTCAGTGACCCTGAAGATCCATTTTTCCTGCTATTTCCGACTTTGCTAGATAGCGGCGGAATGATTATTTCATTTTATTCGCCACAATCCAAACGAAACGGATGTTTCATTTTCTCCCCAACGCTCCCCGCCTTCGTATTTTCACGAACATTTTTCGAAAATGCTCTGGCTGCCTTTACCGAGCTACGCTCCACTGACTCGACTATACCTTCGATACAGCCCGGTATATTTAATAGTGCCCCATCTGAATAAAATTCAGCAATCAAAACTCACTTTACCGTGCTACTGGCGCGCGATATTTGCTTGAAAAAAAAACCGTCATTCCAATATTAGGAAATGATGGGGGAATTTCTACGGAAAAACCTCTAGAAATTGATTGATTGATTTTTAAAAATCGGCCTTTTATTTTATACAGACTGGAGATTAAAATCTGGAAGTTAAGTTTTTCAATTCGACGGTTTTTACGTGGGAGCCAACTGGATTCGAAAACTACATTTTGTAATTATTTAAAATCTCGTTTAAGTCGATTTCATTTGGCAGTGGCGTTTTCAGTTAGCCCTACCTTTATTTAAATAAATCCCGGCTGTCGTAAATAATTGTTGAATGTAGAAACTACCTTGAAATGATAAAAAAAAAATGTGATTCGCTTGTGTCGTATTTTTGTAACTTTATGCCCCTTCATTTTTGGAATGTTAATGAGCTTCGATAGTATGTTTCCGCCAATAATGACAAAACCGGTATTTATTTAAATTCCAAAACTTATGTGGTCTGATTCTTATAATAAATAAAGTTTATTTAAAAAAAGAGAGAGAAATAAGGGCACCTCTTACCGTTATCAAATAATTTATACAGATCGTATCTTCGCTGTGAATTAAGTTCTTAATTGAAATTAAAAATAACTTTTCCCTTTAGCTGGAATAGCTAATTAAATATTTTTAAGATTATATAAAAGAAGTTTTCCTTAATAGTTAATATTTCCAGCCGGAAAAAAATATTATGAATGGAATTATAATGAAATAGGAAATAAAAGTAAAATATGATTAAAACGGTCAGGCCCTTGAGGTTTAGACAGTTTTTAATTTCACGCGTTCAGAAGTAACAACAATAATATTTTTGGTAACGCTCGAAATAAAAATATCCAGTATTCCGCGGTCATTGCTCGTTAGCTTCTAAACCCTCGTTTTTAATAACTTAACCACTTAAAACCATAAACAAAATAATAGTCAAGGTTCGTTTACATCATATCAGGATGGGGTCGGTTTTCTATTGTTTGAATACTGTTTTATTTTGTTGGCTGTTATATTCTGGGCACGGTTTATTAAACCGTTGCTTATGTCCGTCTCACTTGTGGAATGTTTTCAAGGCTCGTAATAACGTGGATAGTCCCACTCAATTTTTTCATATTAATACTGGTAGAAAAATTCAAATTTGGCGTAATGCATCATTAAATCTTGTTTTTTCCAAAGGCCAATTTTTCGAGAAAAGTAGGTCCAAGGTCTGCGGTTACGCTCGTAAATTTCGTACTTTTTTAATTCGTAATGGATTGCAGGAAGAAAATACGCTACTTCTAAATTCATTTTTTTTAAATATGTTATTTCAAAATTTTTAAATTGTTCTAACTTAATTTGAGGCGACGTAGTAGTTTCTCAGAAATAATTATAATATTTATCCCATTACCTTCGTAACAAAAGATTTCGTAACAATAATTTAATTTCCATGATCCATATACCACGCGCTTTTCCCCGATTTATTAAAAGCTGGTTTATCCTAAGCGCGTTTATTTCATTCTTATATTTCTTAAGCGCTCTAAAAATAAAATATAAAAAGCTAAAAACCTCTGTACGAAATATAAAAAAATAGATAATTTAGTTCTTTCAACAAAGCGGTTATAATAACTCTCTAAAGAAAACCAAATCCATTGTATTAAAAAATATCGTTTTAAAACGATGCAATGCGGTTGACGTCTATTAAATTTTATTCAATGTCATTAAAGAAACGTTTTCCCTATCAACGAATAGCATTTAAAATTGGAGCATAGGGCGATAAAAAAAATCGATTAAACTATAATTAGTGAAATTTCACCTTTAGGGAGACACCCTATATATAATTCGTATAAAATGTAGGCCTGTAAGTTATAGAAAAAAAAGCGGCTGTGAGGGGTAGGAAAACTTGATATCTTACCAATTTGGATTTTCATTTCGTTGGCCCCAAAAGGTGGAGGGCAACGAAATATTAAAATAGTGGCTTTCCGCCATCGCCTCCGTTTATGCCCGAATTACTGACGATTGATCGCAACAAGATACGAATAGGAGCGAGAGGTTAATACGCTTTGTTGAACCAAGAATGTGTTTAGTCAGGGTTGCCACAAAATTTTGATATTCAAATTCTGTGACTTCCTTGTTTTAACTGACCATTTTAGGAGATTTTCCCTAACTTTTTAAGGCCAAAATGTTTATTTTGTTAATAAAAGTTAATAAATTTGAATTGACTCATATTTCAGTAAAAAGGTTATTGAAATGTTGAAGAAATTAGCAAACTTTCAAGGAAATAAATGATAATCATAGAATTTGCCATAGATCTAGAGTGAAATTACCTTAAAAAGTGTCGAGAGAAAATTGAATTCCCTGACTCTTCCCTGAATGTTTACAAATTCTTAATATTCCCAGACATTTCCCCGAATGTTTACAAATTCTTAAAATTCCCAGACATTTCCCCGAATGTTTACAAATTCTTAAAATTCCCAGACATTTCCCCGAATGTTTACAAATTCTTAAAATTCCCAGACATTTCCCTGAATGTTTACAAATTCTTAAAATTCCCAGACATTTCCCTGAATGTTTGCACATTCTTAAAATTCCCCATTTCCCTAACTTTTTAGGCCCATTTTTAAATTCCCTGAAGTGTGGCAACCCTGTTAGTTATAGTTAGGGAGTATGGCTATGTTGGCACGAAAGGGTGGAAGGGAAACTTCACCCACGTGCGCTTCAATCACGTCAGAAAACGTCATATTTAGAAACTATTGATATGCTGGTCTGAATCGTTTTTAGGGGGGCGAGGCTTACTCTTCTAAGGTTCGGGGGATTGGGAGCAACGCTAAAAATCGTCTCATAGTCATTCTCCCGAAGTTATAATAAATTAAACTTAGGATTTTATTTCTGTCCGTGGAGTAGCTTGAGCTAGGATAAAAGTACCTATTTTTTCTGTAATGCGCTTAAATCATCCTAAAATAGAGATTTAGTCCCTAAAGTACCCTATTTTTAACAAATCCGAGTGAAAGCACCAACGGTTTGAAATATTTTGTATAAGTGTACAAAATGGTCACTTGACCAAGTACATTATTAAAAACTAATTCCGGTCTCGGGATAAGATAGTTCGAATAAAGGTCTTATTTTGTTTTACATTGATCCGTATTTAGGTCCTATTTTAAGAATTGTGGTGCCTATTTGACCTTATTTTTATTCTTGTCCCTTTGCCTAATTATTTTTTGGGATTCGTGTTAAGAATGACGCGTATTACCAAAAGAGCATAGAGAAATAAGAGAGAGAACGCACATTTTAAGATTTACGAAACCGCCTGTGGACGGATTCGTGATCAAAAAATAGTCGCTTCTCACACGAGCGTAAGACTCCATACGAAACGTACTACTTGTTTTATTGAAGACTAGGGCTGTGCGAGTACTCGGACATCGGAGTAATTGGAGAATACTCCTCGATTACCGAGTACCAAAAAATTGCATATTCGGATACCCGATTGGTATTTGTTTTTACCACTTTTTAGGGGGCAATAAACGGTACCTACAAAGTTGTGGAAACTGTGGTTTATGTAAATTAAAGGAATATTTTTCAGCATTGAAAGTAACTTTATACTCCTTTTAAATTTAATTTCATAATTACTTGAATAAAACCCGCTCCTAATCAACATGGTTCATACAATATTTCAAAAACCATTTTCCCTGATATTTCCAGGTTTTCCAGAGTAGTTTTGAATATTTTCCAGGTGTACTTTTTAAAACAATAGGGGTCTCCAAAATGTTAAAAGCATTACTGTTACACTTTCTAATATAATATAGTCAAGATTGAACGTATGAGTTTAATACTAATAATTTCAAAAATACTAAAACAAATTGCACATAATTTGGAGTTCTCATAATTATTTTCCCTGATTTCCCTGATTTTTCAGGAAAATTTTCATTTTCCCTGATATTTCCCTGACTTTTTTTGCTTTAAATAAATTTCACTGATATTTCCAGGTTTTCACTGATTTCCATGTTTCTATGAACCCTGATCAAGAACTCGATAACCCGACTCGTTAAAAATATTACTCGAGGTTTTTTTTTTAGTTACTCGACTGACTCGAATAAGAGAAGGTTTCCCCTTAATCAAGTACTCGATTACACGACTCGACTCGAATACTCGATGAAAAAAAATTGATACTCGATAACCGACTCGATTGCCTAAAACCTTTACTCGCACAGCCCTTCTGATGGCTAAAACCCCTTTAACCAGCCGGGTGATAACTTACAAACTCAACGAGGAAGGAGTGGTTCCGTATTTAACCATATTTAAAGGGCCGTTCGTCAATTTTAAATTTCGAATAAATGGTAAAGCTTAATAATAATAACGAGGAAGGGGCAAGGAAATAATAAAGTCACCTTCTTGGCGATCTTGTTTTTTGGAGAGCCACCTCTCATTCCGCGGCGGGGCGAGATTTCCCATGGCAAGGACATTTTATTCTTTTCAATTTCGATAGTTGAAAATCACGCCTTTCTTATATTTTTTTTTATAACAACGAGTCCGTAATTTAGTACGGATACGCACGCTGCCAAGGTTTTGATTACTATTCTAGAATTAGCGCAGTATGTACTCCCCAGTTTGCCCTCCAACGTACTCTATAATGATAAGCTTCGACTTACGTTATTTCCTCTCTAAAACTCGTTTGGAGATCTTTTTAAGTACAGGCCTCGGGTTTAATCACGCGGTGGACGATTCATTTTCCTCCGTCTCTTAATACATAAATTAGTCTTTTCAGATTTCGAAAACGTTCATTTCAGTTTGGCAAACTCTCCCTTCTATGACCACGGGCTATTTAAATATCTATTAAATAGATAAAGCTCTTACATTAAAAATACGCCCTTGTTTTCCAGACGTTTTGTATTAAAATTTGTGAATTTCATTCAAATAACCTTTAGATCGTAATGAGTGTTAATTAAGGTGTTAAAGGTCGTCGTGTAGTCAAAAATGTATTGTGGTTAACGGATAATGTGTACTTTAGCCAATAGCTAGCAGCAACAGGAGCCGGGTGAAAACTCCGAACAACTCCTTCCGCGTTGAGTTTGCAAGTTTTCTCCCCGCTGGTTTGGGCGGTTTTCCCCCGAGCTCTTCGGTTTCCCCTTCCATAAAACTTGTTGAGGTTAACGGTAATAGTTAGTGTTGGGAGCTGTTGGCTCGCGTGGCATGAAGGGCTTGCCACCACCCTCATACGCCTTGTAACCCGGCTACCTGAACTAATGGCTTTAAAAGTCGGTTGATGATTTAGGCCTAAGGTGGTGCCTTGGGTATTAGCCTAGCTGATTATTATTATTTTATGATTTCGGATATATATTATCATAAATTTATAATACTAATAATAATAATTCCAAATAAGCTCTCATGTAAATTGCATTGACCTCGTAGAAGCATTTTAAATTTTCGCGGTTACGCTGTGAGTGCCATACTAGTTGTGTACGGCTATAAAATAATTTTTTTTAACGGACGATAGGTAACTGCCTGGTCTTAAAAGATTTAGTGATTGTTAGTAAGCTTTTGTCACTATGCTCAGTTTTTGTTTATTTTATGTAAATTTAAATGTACCTAAACTCAATGCGGATTTCTTTAACTAACTTGTCTTTTAAATATAAGTTTAATGTGGTTAAATAAATTATCTCCCACATCCAATTCATCTAACGCTTCTAAGGCACGCGCATAAATATTTTCGATTATTCTATTTCCGCGATGAGCCTCTGCGCGCAGTCTTCGCGGAAAAATATATTTTAAATCATAGTAGCAATGGAGGCCACTAGGTGGCGGATGATATTCCTTACGTTTACCTTCATATAGGGGGTTTAATATCCAACTAATTTGCCTTTCATTCTGACTTAGGTGGATCTTATTATAAACTTATGATATTATCCTTGTTATGCGGTTGTACCAGAGTGTCTTACCCCTTCCAGGAAAAAATGGGGAGAGATTGCACTTCGAAAGGCAGAGGGGCGTGGTTTTTCTTCCAGGAATCACGATAACACGGTGCTGCCCAAATATTATCTGTTCACTTTCTGTACATTCTTCGTGTAGTGCAGATTATTACATTAATTTTGGTCCCCTTCCACTTACTAGGAGACTACCCGAGGTGTTACACACCGATTTTGTTCAAACTCGGGGGATTGATAGACCTTCATGTAACTTGAAAAATCCTAAAGGGATTTTATTCAATGGGCAACGGTTTTGCCATGGCAACGAAAAATGTTTTTGACAACATAAAATAACATGGGATTTTGACCGATTTCCCTGTGAAAAAAAATTAAAAAATTGATAAAAATGTGACCAATTTTGATTTTTCTCGTCAATTTTTATCAATTTTTTTTATAATTTTGGCATTTTTTTTTTTTCAATTTTGTAAAATGTTTCACAGGGCCCCTTTGGAATCGGTCAAAATCCCATGTTATTTTCAATGGGAAAATTTCCATTTTAAGTTGTCAAAAACATTTTTCGTTGCCATGGCAAAACCGTTGCCCATTGAATAAAATCCCTTTAGTATTTTTCAAGTTACATGAAGGTCTACCAATGCCCCGAGTTTGAACAAAATCGGTGTGTAAAACCTCGGGTCGTCTCCTTGTTAGTTGGAAGATTTCATTCTTAGAAATGCTCGTTAAAGGTTTTTTTTTATTATTTTCGTGAACTGAAATGTAAAGAATTCGGTGTGGGTTGGGTTAAATAACATCGTCTAGTATTTCTGTGATTTAGTGTATTGAAGTTTAGTCGAGCGTGAAATTGAGGATTTTAAGATATATCGCTTTTGTGTGAGAAAGATAGTTAAAAATCTTGGAATAGTGCTTCTTTAAATGGCGAAGCTGTTTAAAGAAACGGAATCTGTAAAATTCTGTACAGAATTTCCCCGTTAATCTTAAATTTAAAAATAATAAATTTAAAATTGTTATATTAAAAAAAAACAATTTATTCGTAGGAAATATTTAGGGTCACCTTTAATTTCTACAACGCGCTGTTTCCGTAAATTGCCAAACGCGATTTAAATGATAAACGATTTGTTAGAAATAACTTCGTAACCTATCGAAGTACGCGTCCGTTCATAAACGTGGCACCCGTGGCCTCGCCCATTTTTAAACGTTACCCGCATCGGGTCAAATATGACAGCTATTTGAAACAAAAAAATGAGTCAAAACTAACACAAAAGGTACCTCGTGAACGAAGCCGCGCTATCGGAACTGCCCAAAAAATTCGCGTTTTTTGGGTATTATTCAGGGCGAGTCGCGGCGACTGCTATCACATACTTTTTCCCACAGAATAAAAAACCCAAGCTGGTTTCCCCTCGCCAGAATATAATAGCGCTTAATGGATAAAGGACGTTATCAATTTCGTAGCGTGGCGGAAAATACTACAACCGCTGTAGACCGTACCCTCACCGAACCTTCTTCTACACCCTAAAGTGACTGGCAGATTTGTTTTGGCATTATTTATATTACGGAAAGAATCACTCGTATTAAGCGGACGAAAGTATAGTCTTTATCTAATAACAATCTAGTTGAAATATTTGTATTTCAATATATTACTTAAATAATACACAATACTACCGTAAATTTCGGTACGTATGCTGGTTTTTGGCTACGGACATTTTTATAAACGCGCTGTATTTTCTCTTTCAACTAGTTTCTACGACTAAGTTCGTGTTTCGCTATTTAATTATTTTTCTTCTTGGCTAAAACACGAAGAAGGGCCCAGTTGGAACGTAGAAAATGTGGACCTTTTTTGATTCTTTGACGGGTAATAAATCGGGGACAAAAGTATTTGATCCGGCTGCGGTGGCTGGCTGGCTCGCTCGATAATTTGATTTTCCCCGAACTGGTTGTAGTTAGTCAGGTTTTTAGGATGGTTCGGAACTTTATAAAAAAAGGAGGGGTACCCCTTTTCAGATCAATGGAGAATAACCCAGTTTACTTTTATTTTCTACCCATTGAAAATAGTCGCGGACTGTCACGATTTCCACTAGTTTTATATTTTTCATTCGACAACGTTTCAAACGTAATTATGGCCGATAGAAGAAAATACAAAATTGATAGTCTAGAAATTTCGAATACCACGTTATATTTCATTTTCATTTTCATAATCAAATTATCTAATCATTTAATAATAATAATAATAATAATCAGCTAGGCTAATACCCAAGGCACCACCATAGGCATAGTCATCAAGCGACTTTTAAAGCCATTAATTTAGGTGGTCGGGTTACAATGCGTAGGAGGGTGGTGGCAAGCCATGCGAGCTCAGCTCCCTAACTAACTATTACCGGTATTCATTTTACACCTTTATTGTACTTTAACCACTTTACTTAGCTTATATTTTAGCATAAATTTGCTGAAAAATATCGCAACATTTACCAACCTTAGTTTTTTAGACTACATTAAAAAATTTCAAAATGTATTTCAATTCTCTGACTTTTTACCAAATTTTGAAATTTCAAAATAAACTTCAATTCTCCGACTTTTTACCAAATTTTGAAATTTCAAAATAAATTTGAATTCTCTGACTTTTTACCAAATTTTGAAATTTCAAAATAAATTTCAATTCTCTGACTCTTTACCAAATTTTGAAATTTCAAATAAACTTCAATTCTCCTACTTTTTACCAAATTTTGAAATTTCAAAATAAATTTCAATTCTCTGACTCTTTACCAAATTTTGAAATTTCAAAATAAATTTCAATTCTCTGACTCTTTACCAAATTTTGAAATTTCAAAATAAATTTCAATTATCAGGCTTTTAACAAAATGTTTAATTCCCAGACTTTTCTCTGTTTCATGTAACGCTTTCAAACCTAGAATTCGCAATGTATTTTATTTAACTGAATTGTGGGCAAGATTTTGTTAAATAATATTGTAACAAACTACGGTTATAACATTGACAGAAATTAATTACTGAAAATTAATTTAACTTATTTTCTCACCTCATCCGCGCATTTTCTAAAACCAATTATTCGAAACTATTAATTGGAATCATTACTAAACAATTAGTATCAATAATAATAAGTTGATAGCTTTGAAGGTCCTCAATAGATAACCAGTTGGGCATTGTTTCGACTACACTGTACCGGTATATAGCCGATATAATCGGGTGTCCTCGTGACCTTCCTCGTAAAAGGGTCAATTTTATTAAAACCCAAACCCGATTACATTCAATAATAATCATTTCCCCGTAATCATCCTGCTAATAGACACGTTGTTGCATTCGGTCCATCCCGCGGTAAGTCCCAAATTGTCCAAAAGCCGCTATTAGTCCATCATTAGTACGGTTATTATGGTTCGCGTACATAATATTTACAACCGTACCTTCATTCATGCCCATTAGCCAATACGGAATAAGGCGAGGATGTTGGGTGAAGTCGTCGAGCTTATTCGCCAACGCGGATGAATTCCAAATATGGCTTAGAGTATGGTAAAGTTCATCGAGTAATTATTTACAAATAAGGACGGCGGGTATAAACGTAATGCCTACCTCCGGAAACTGGACGAACGGGATTTTGAACGACGCGTCTGGGGTGGCAAAGTCGGGGATTTGGAAGTACGAAATTATTGATGTGATTTCCGCTCGACCTCGGAAATTAAGCTACCTTCGCTTCCTCGTGCCCGTTCCAAATATCCCCCCCCCCCCCTCGGTCCGAACTTCGTCTTTGTTGGTCTGCGGGCATCGATGAAGCGAGAATTCCGTTACACGTGGTTTCCGAACTCCCTCCTCAACGCACTGGCGCCTTTCGATTCCGATCTTATTTTGGGGAGTCTCTCGAAGGAGACTAGCTAGCTGGAAAAATTATCCCCATTTTGGTGACGAAAAGTTTTTTTGGGTTTTATTTACACCCTGCGGAAGAAATTTTACGGGTTGACTCGATCGTCACGGGTGCGCTAAAATGGGAAGAGAAAATTATAGGCTTTCTCCAATCGTTAAACTCGATATTTTTTCTTTGGATGTACTGTAGCCTGTAGCTAATTTGTTAACCGAAGGGTTCTGGAACTTATTCGTAATAGACGCTAGCATAAACTCTATTTATGTCTTATTCAACTTGTTAATCAGTTCCACGCGCGTCTTGATATTTTAGCGTAAAAACCGGCTCGAGCGATTTCGCGCGTGCTCCCCGAAATTTAAAAAAACGCGCGAGCCTTTTACGCTAAAATATTAAGGAGCGCGTGGAACATTTTAACAAGTTGAACAAGACACGAATAATTTATGCTAGCGCCTATTGGCTTCTCAGTTTATAAGTTAAGGTTGTTAAAATTGGTACGTCACAGTTACTGCGGCTAAGTACTTTTACCATCTACTGAATAATGGCCGAGTTAAATTGCGTAGGAGGGTGGTGGCAAGCGTTTCATGCCACGTGAGCCATCAGCTCCCTACACTTACTAATACCGTATACATAACCAATGTTATAAAAAGCAAATCGAAATGAAAATAAATCAAATTTTTCAGAATGAAATATGCAAAATCGATGACTGCGAAGCATCTGAAATCTGCCGGTTTGAAATGAGTTCAAATTAGTTTCCGATTTAAACTATTTCAATCGCATTTCACCATTATTAACTGCTTTGATAATATCTGGGCGTAAATACAGATCTGATATACCGTAATTAATTGCTCAGGTTAGATAAAGCAACTGCTTTCTGAGAATCGTTTGGAAGCTCTAGAATCGTAAAACGTATTCGGGGTTGCACGAAAGGTCAGGGAAAAGTCAGGAACTTTGAAGTGGTTCAGCGGATTTTAAGAATTGATAAAAAGTTTATTAATTTTTAAATTTTGTCTTTAAAATTTTATGAAGGCGATTTTATTGTAATTTTACTTAAGTCTGTGACTATAATTATTATGGGCTCATTTTTAAATGTTGTAATTTCAACGTGGCAATACACTTTGGTTCGGATTACGTTTCAAGAAAATCCATTAAGCTCGGATAAAAATAAATCCTTAAGTTAAAATTTTCTAATTATCGACTTAAAAGTGTTAGGGAAAATCTTTAAAAATTGTCGTGAAAAGCTGGGAAATTGAATCGGAAAATATTGTGGCAACACTTTTTCTACTTTTTGTTAGGCTAAAGAAATATATTGATATAAGCCAACATTGGATACGTTTTTCTCTACGTTAATTGCGGTGCTAAAAAAACTCTTTTAAAAACAGACGTTCAACACTCTTCAATGAGGCGGATGGGGATCAACCCTAAAAGTCGTCTCCAAACAGTCATTCTCGCTAAGTAGGGCTTCGACATTCGTACAAATCCCGTACACTCTAGAGAAAAATGATCTTAGAAATCTTGAAATCCAATTGAAAATCCTAAAATCTAGACGAAAATTCATTCTAAATCTCGAAATCAGCATGAAAAACCAGAAATCATAAAATCTAGACGAAAATTCATTCTAAAATCTCGAAATCAGCATGAAAAACCAGAAATCATAAAATCTAGACGAAAATTCATTCTAAAATCTCGAAATCAGCATGAAAAACCAGAAATCATAAAATCTAGACGAAAATTCCTTCTAAATCTCGAAATCAGCATGAAAAACCAGAAATCATAAAATCTAGACGAAAATTCATTCTAAAATCTCGAAATCAGCATGAAAAACCAGAAATCATAAAATCTGGACGAAAATTCATTCTAAAATCTCGAAATCAGCATGAAAAACCAGAAATCATAAAATCTAGACGAAAATTCATTCTAAAATCTCGAAATCAGCATGAAAAACCAGAAATCATAAAATCTAGACGAAAATTCCTTCTAAATCTCGAAATCAGCATGAAAAACCAGAAATCAACACGAAAATCGTGCTCTAAAATATCAAAATTAGTTTCTGATTTCTGAAATCACTTTGAGATTCAAAATTCCGTACGCAAAATTTGCAAATGTCGGACATTCTTGGTTATAGTCAGGAAGCAAGGTTTAAAACTGAACTTTACTAATTAAACCCGATTTAACCACGCGTAATACCATAAGTGTATAATATTAATACATAATCGTGACACTTCCTATTTTTCACATGGAGAGCTATTCACAAGACCGACTGCGTTACGGACTACGTCACCTTTTTGCGTCCGCTTGCTCAAGCGTCACACGTAGCCTTTGACAGCGCCTCGCTAGGGGGATATTTTTTTCTGGTGATGACGTCACTCCGTTACTAGCTCTCAGTAAGATATTCCCCAAAGTGACAAACTTATAGAATGATATTATAGACTTATGGTAATACACATCGGATATTATAAAAATAAAAATAAAACTAAAATATATTTAAAGGAAATAACGGTTTGTTATAAATAAAATTGTCGGAATTTCTGGGAAGGAAAATGGTTTCCGTATTGATATAAACAAACAAGCGTAACTTCCAAGCAGCACTTTCTCCTTTGAAAACTGGGAGTAGCGGTAGCCGGTCGGTGGCCGGTCCCTGAGGGCCAATCAATATATAACAAGAAGCGTTCATCTTTAGAAACAAGCTCGTTTCTCCGAGAGAGAAAAACAACCACGGGCCAAAAATTCCCTCTCTATGTTCATCTCGAGACCTCCGCAAATTACATTCCAACGCTGTCGAGACTGTTTCAGAGGGGGAAAAGTTTGACTAGAAACCGTCTTTTGGCTCGCAGGCATTGACTTCTTTAGTTCACCAAAAAAAAGGGGGGGCGAGACTCCCCCCTAATTTATAAGAAAGACGTGGGTCGCGATCTTACGAACCCGAAGAAAACTGCGTGACGTCTACGCTATGATTAAAAACCAGCTCAAAGTACGCGGTCCGATTTATCCTATTTCCTCTTCTGTGATTGAATAGACGCTAGCATAAACTCTATTTATGTCGTGTTCAACTTGTTAAAAGGTTCCACGCGCGTCGTGATATTTTAGCGTAAACGGGCTCGAGCGATTTCGCGCGAGCCCCCTAAAATAAAATAAAAATGCGCGAGCCTTTTACGCTACAATATTATAGAGCGCGTGGAACTTTTTAACAAGTTGAACAAGACATTAACAATTTATGCTAGCACCTATTTCAAAGCTGAGAAACGCGTCGTTGCGCGCGCCAGTGGAAAACAAGCATTAGGATTCATTGCGCGTTTCTTAGCTATAAAAGTGGGAAGTTACTGGCTTTTTCAAAGTTGAATGGCGCTATGGTTAAAAACCAGCTCAGTGTTCCGAGGTGGACGATAGTGTGGAAAATTCCGGCCTGGACAAAAGTGAATTGAGTGGCCAATCTGGCCAAATGTGGTCGATAAATAATTTTACCACAGAAAATTATAAAATAATATTTGAACACAGAAATTTCATATTTGCGCTACTTAAGGCAAATATATATGCGTAGGAATGGTGAGATTAAGATTAACATTAGAATAATCTTATTTTTTTGGAATAATTAATTCTAACATTGTAAGTTCAGTGTAAACTATGACATTTTTACAATAAATATTTTAAAAATTTAATTCCATTACTTTTTTAAGCTTTGAAATGCAATTTTTCTTTATTAGCCACTATTTGCCACTTTTTGACAATTTTCCACTATTTGCCACTAGCCTGGACTTTTGTCCAAAAATGTGGCTTTTTAGGAACACTGATCCAGCTCAAAGTACGCGGTCAGATTTATCCTATTTCCTCTTCTGTGATTTTTAGAATTACCTTAAAAATACGTATGGTTCCTCCTTATCGCCGCTTTGTGGAGTTATAATTGGGATCGAAGGTCGTTAAAACAGGAAACTACAAATTCGCTATTCGTTTTCAATTTTTAAGGTAATGCACGTGGATTTTTATTTTTTGAAAAAGGTCGTTTGACACGTAGATTTTAAAAATTCGCGATCCTTTTACAAATTTTAAGGCAATTTAAGTGTATTGTACATTTTTGAGAAATGTCGTTTTTGATATTCGCGATTAGTTTTCAAATTTTATCGCAATTGACGTGGATTTTATATTCTTGGGAAATATCTTTAGGCACGTATTTTATATATAGCTATTGAAATTTGTTATTACTTTTTAATATTAACGCAATTTAAATAGATTTGATAAAAGGGTCATTGTTTAGTGTTTACTATTCGTAATCCGTTTTACCATTTTTTACGAAATGTACAAGAATGTTTATTTATTTTTGAGAAATATCATTAAACGCTTGGTTTTTGAAAATCGGGATTAGTTTGGAATTTTTGTTTTTAAGAATTCTTTTTCAAATTTTAAGCCAATTAACGAAATTTTTTATAATTGTGGAAAATTTCATTAGAAAAATCGCGATTTGTTTTCGAACTTTAAATCAATTTTGATACCCATACATTGTAGAAGGGTATTCAAAACACCAGCCTTGCATTAAAAACTAAATCTAAAAATCATCTGCTAACAACCGCTTCGTTTTAAACCAGGTGGAATGTGTAATTTGTTTATTTACAATAAACTTCGTACTTCTTTTATAAATACTTACTTATAGCGTTTGCAGGGCCCCCACTCAAATCTTCAATTTTTATTTATAGTAAAAATAGGATTATATTTCTAAAAACATAGGACTTTATAGGACTATTTTTACAAAATTATAGGATTTTATAGGACTATGTATGCTATTTAACTTACTAACTTTATGCATTTAAAATCAAAATCTATATTTGGAGAAATTAATCTTTAGAGTTTACTTAAATTAGAAACTATTTAACCATTTTATCACAAAAATATACTATAAGCTAACAAAAGTATAGACTAGAATGACTTGGTATCTAGCAATTTAACTGAGTGGCTGGATTTGAAATGGGCAAAATATCAAAATTATAGGATTTTATAGGACTTTTGCTAAAAATATAGGATGTTATAGGAATTATAGGACCTCTGGGGGCCCCGCGTTTAAAATTGTAAACCAACAATAGTATAACTATAATTTTGGCAATGATCTTATTAAAAATCTTCTGGTAAAATTAAATTTGAAAATTGTACACGCGTAGCAAAAGTCCACGTGTTTAATTTTTTGAACATTCAAAAACGCAACGATCGATAAAGCAAAATCTTTCCAAATCGAAAACGTTTAAAAACAATTAAAGAAGCATTCTCAGATAAAAGTACTATTATTGTCACACTTTGTACTGTAAACAAATTATTTACGCCAAAAATCCTCTCCAATCTTTTACGCCTGCAATAGGGTTTGAAGAACGTTACGTTTATATGGATGCGTGTATTTTTTATATCTCTCGCGTGATGACCTACTTGAAAGAGAATTCGCGAGCTTTCAAAAAAGATAGACTTTTTAGATCGCGTAAAAGACCTAGATTCGATGGGCTATAGCTAACCTACATGCCCACAAAATTGAGCTCCACAAAAAAGCACCAGACACAACTGTTTCAGAAAAAGTGATTTTGTTTCTTATTGTATTTTAAAGGGGGAATTTACGATCATCCATTAAGACGTTTTTTTTGGAGAAACACGGTTAAAAAAGGTTTTTTAAAACGAGGTTTTCTTAGGATGATAAATATTCTAGAATTTTTCTTTTATTTCTGGGAAATATTGGTTTTGTAAATTTTGTTTCTCGGAATACTTATGACTTTAACCTGGTTTTCAGGTCAGGTCTAACGAGGGGTTATCCACTTCGAAAAAAATCTATTCACCGAATACACCTCCATCCAATACATTGTAACCCGGCCACCTGAATTAATGGCTTTAAAAGTCGCTTGATCACTTAGGCCTCAGATGGTGCCTTGGGTATTAGCCTAGCTGATTATTGTTATTATTATTATTCAATATAGCCGTTGGTATGGCTAGATCTGTAATCAGTATCACCTTGATATGGCTAAATCTGTAATCAATATCACATTGATACAATCAAAGCTACAAGGGTTGAACACTGATGACGGTTGTGTTCAAAAGGATTATCAAACTGAAATTTAAAATTTCGGAAAAATAAGTTATCAAAAGAAGGTTCATTTATTTTATTAATATTAGCAAAAATTATCACAGAATTGATTTTTCGCGTAATTTGGAAATTAAGGTTTAGTTCAGCGTAGAGTCCCCTTAAGCCCCATTTTCATGCTCGCTGGTAGCGGGTAAAAATCAACAAAATCCGCTTCCACTACACACTTTTTCACTTTCCGCGTCGATCTGTTTCAAACAGATATTTTAGCTTTATTTTTACGCTTGCGAGTGGCGGATGCGAATTTTGATTATTTTTATCCGCTACCAGCGAGCATGAAAATGGGCCTTTACTGTCCAAATATGCCCAGGGCGAAATATACTATTACCCAGGACGATGATATACTACTCAGTACGTTTGCAAGTTCTAGTCAGAGCTGGCCTAGTGTGTCAGTGTCGAACGAAAGGTTCGCTAAGAAAAACTAGCATTAAAACCAAAGGAAGTGGCATACTTATTTTTATTATGTTACTTTTTATATTAATAATTTATTATATTAAAATTTATTTTAAAAATTATGATTAGATCTAGTGAAAATAACGTGTATCCATAAAATAAGACAAGCAGATGTTGAAAGAATGCCCTCCCCCATTTGCATTAGACTAATTAAGCGTGAAGTGAAACACCTTCTCTTAAACACGCGCGTTCCTTTCACGTTGCATCAATATTATAAATACACTCTCTCGGTGTGAAATCGCATCTTTACGTTTATTCTTTGGGTATTTCACGACCAGTTTTCCAATATGGCGTTTCAAGTTTCACCCCTGTTGGCTAAAGGGGTTAACAATGAAGGGATCATGGAACTAACTTTCTCACCGCGCAGTCGATGACGTCAAGTGCATACCCAGACGGGTATAGGTGTAAACAACCCTCGTGTTTCGAACATTAATATATATACAGGTATCGCCGCCCCCGGAAAGTTCTTGAACTTGGAAGAAATTGAATGGCGCGGGATTGTGAATAGATGTAGACGTAGCGCGTGCGTCGTCCCGAATGAAGCCTACACAGTTCATCGGAACTCATCCCGAACGCGTTTTCACCGTTTCTTTGTCGGGGAAAAATGTATTGAATATTGTTGTACTCTATTTCTCAGTTGTGTTTTTTCTCTATTCCGCGAGCTGAATTGATAATAAATAACCCTAATTTATGCGCGAACAATGCTAATTCGCTTTGCCATAATCTTTACGCGTTATTCGTGAAATATTTCGAGTAAGAAATATAGGAAGGTAATCGAAAATTATACGCGAGCGAAGCATAGTTCATCAACTTATCTGACAATGTTTGTCGTTCCAACTAATTTGATGGTGTGAACACGTTGCGGAGATCAAAGACAATTAATTATTATTATTATTAAAGTGATTAGATATAATTAGTTATTTCTACGCAACCTTCACCGCATCGATGCCGTAAATTTGAAATCGATATTTTATACATATCTAAGTATCGTAGAAAATCAGATAATTATCATATCCATACCTAACTTTTTCTAAAATATTTTATACCGCGTAAACAGGGTTGCCACCAAATTTTGAGATTCAAATTCCCTGTTTTGCCTGACCATTTGAAGAGATTTTTCAAATTCTTAAAATTCCATGACTTTTAGGCCCATTTTTAAATTCCCTGACTTTTCCTGTTTTCCCTTGGTAGATTGAATTGAAACTTGATAATGAATTTCGAGGTACAACGATTTGCTGGCGGGTAAAAGTTCTCGCCATAGAAACCTCTCATTTTCTCTTAACAATACAAAAAAAACGCACCGAAGATAATGAAATTTAAGTAACTAGCGTATAGTGTAGGGTTTACTCTAATCATTAGCCACAAACGACAAAATTCGAGGTTGGTTAGAGAACTTTAAAAGGCAATTTAATTTTCGACGCGCCGAAAAAGCCTCGATGCTTTCGCCGCTTTGACATTTACAATAGAAAAAAACGAACAAAAGAAGTATATACATATGGCAAGCTTATAAGATAAAATCTTCAATCTCCATCAGAGGCTTGTGCTTTATATTTAATGGCATGCAGAAAAAGGGGGGTCATCCATTTCACGTGTTAATCCAAGTGTGACATCTCTCCATTGAAACATTTTTTGTGACCGAAGAACTTTCGCGTCACAGAACAATACGTATTTTTATATAATTATTTTTTTTACGAATATTACAATTTTTAATCAATTTTTTTGCGTTATTAATTTAAAATTTGCCGTATGGTTTGGTCAAACTAAGTTGACAGTTTCTGTATTCAACCCGTGTAGCAGCTATGTACTATATTTCCGATTATTAACCGTCCAGTCAGATACTAATAATTATTTTCATTGTTACGAAAATACTTTTTGAAGTTCATTATCATTTTTAGTTCACGCTTTTTCGGATAATTTTATTCGGAATTTGTATTAATTTTTTTTATCGGCGTTCTTATATGTATAGGGAAATTTTAATCCATAAATGCGGAAATATTACGCGGAATTTTTATTTTCATATCGACCAGGATATTTTTTTTCCTCATTTTTTTCTAAATATTTAAATCCCAGAATCTACCTTTACAATTTGGATATGTATCGACCTTTTTATTAAGTTCTTGGGTACAATTTCTCGCGTTTCGAGATCGTGTCATCGAATGCACAAAAAAATAATTTTAAACGAAGTTTCTATTAAACAACGTCGTGATTTGAAAAAGTCCGTTTTAAAGGGAAAAACTTTTTATCTATCTAGAACGAACTTCAACGAAGGCTCTAACTTTAACGGGTTATATCTTTAAAGATTTTTTCCAAAAAGAAGAAAATAGTTCAAAACTGGAGATTTTCTTCCCGTTTTTTTTAGGGGCGGCGGTACTTTTTGGGTAATAAGGGGGGACCTTTAGGAGGTTTCGATATTTATGAACTACATTTAATCTAAAGTAATAAATAGTTACTCTTAGTAACTCTTAAAGGGACTATAACCTCAAATATTGGCGCGCTTTAGTGTCGTTTGTGCCGGAGGTAATCCATAAAATTGTTTGGGGTTATATTCCCTTTAAGGGAAGATGACGTTAACTGTGGAAAAGTAATTTTCACCCACTGACTTTCGGAATTGTCTATTATTAGATATTACGGGAGTTTTCTTAATATATTCAATATTGAATTGGGTTCCTCATCGCTCGAACGTTGGTTTTCGTACTATCAGAACCATTAGCACACAATAAACAACAAAAAAACGGTCTAATTAAAAAGCGAATTACCTCTCATAAATAATTCATATCGAATTAGACTCGATCGCCAAAAGAAACAAGTCAACCTTCACCCAATCCCAATATTTCGGATTCCTCATCACGGAATCATAAAGAACTTCAATACAAAAAAGCAGTTCTCAAACTTCGTCTACAATCGCGTTTGTTTTTATAAAGGTAAATATAACGACACCGACATTAACAATGCGGGCTTTAATTAAAGCAATATGGCCGACGATGTCCGACACATTTAAGCCTAGGTCTTTTTGTTTTAGTTTTACCCTAATTGCCCAGGACTTTTCGTAACGTACTATTTATAAACGTAAAATTTTAAAACTCTGATTTAAAAAGAATGACGTACCTTTTAGAAAAAGAGAAAGACGTATTCCATTTAGGGTCGGTTCCATTTCGAATGGTCAATTTTACTGATAAAATGCGCGGCTATAATTGTGAATATCCGTCCGCGGGTTTTTTCCTGGCCTACCCGAACCGGCCCTTCATTTTCCGGAATGATATGGTCCGCAACGTGTTTCCCCCACTCGCCTCTATAGCGTCGGAGTACTGAATTGTTACGCGGTGGTTGCACGATCTCCAAACTTTTAGCAGGTATCCGTGAACGGGGGGAAAACGGGAGAGTCAGGTGGGGGGCGCCAAAGTTTTTGGGTCTATACTAGAGTCAACGGATACTTCGTTTAGTTACGTCCAGGCTAGATCGGCCTTTCTACGGCACCGTACGCTTTGGTCGAGTTGTACGTTTCGCCTCGATCGAGTATAAGTCCCGGTAGTTTTGGAAAATAGCCTCCTTCCTCCTTTTCGGGCCAAACTTTTCTGGTTACTTGATTTTCGACGCATGCGCGTTGCGGACCTCCCTCTCTTTACCGGCGTAACAGGTTTTTATGGGCAGTGAATACGACGGTGTTACTTTATGCGATGCCGAATACGCTAAAGCACTTGTAAGCAGTTACCCGCCGTACCCCATTACTTTTCGCGACCATTTAGGCTCTTAGCTGGTATTTCAGGGAATACATCAGCGTTGGAACTTTCCCCTTTTCCCGCTTTTCACGCTACTGTCACCTTATGTAATTTTCATAGGAGATATTTAGTTTGGCCCAATGATGGTGGTAGAAATGAGATGTCGCGGAACTCGCGATGGATAAGTTTTGTCTAAACTATTTCAGTGGTGAAGGTTTTAAACGAGTAGATCACGGCTATAGGGTATCGCAATAAAAAAGATTAAAAATTTAATCAAATAATTTTTCGTCTTAATAAAGATTTAATATTAACCTTTATTTTAATCATGGTTTAATAATTTTTCATGTTTATTGAGATTTAATTTTAACTATTTTTTTAATCATGATATAATCATTTTTCATCTTCATACAGATTAATTTGTAACCATTATTTTAATCATGATTAGTCATTTTTCATCTTTATGAAGATTTAGTTTTAACTATTATTTTAATAATTTTTCATGTTTATAAAGATTATTTTAATCATGATTTGATCATTTTTGATCTTTATAAAAATTTAATTTTAATCAGGATTTAGACATATTAGAAATGTGATCAGTCTTTTAATAGTAAATATGGTAACATATTTATGGTGGCGTTTATACCAATGACAATAAAACATGCTTCTGTTTAAAAGTATGGGTAGTTAGATATTATTTGTCAATTCGAGATGAAGGTATGTCATGATTTAGTAGTAAAGATATTCATCCAAAATATTATAGAGAAAGAGTTCTGGGAAACAGATACTTTGGTTTAACCTTTCGTAACATTTCAGTACAACTTCGTAATTTATTTCGGACATACACGAATGCGCACTCTAATAAGCTACCCAACTAACGTTTCCATTTTTATATAAAACCGGATTTTTTTTTGGTAACGAGTCTCGTATTTTTATTAACTCGGTGATTAAATTGCCATCTAACGTCGTTTCCGCGAAATAATTTTCTCGGGTGTGGAATAGTCGTTTCGATTGTATTCATCAAAAATATACAAAATGCCGTTAAAATTCCCACAGGAATAATTTAATATACTGTTTAATGTATTTCGTGTCATCATCATTTATATCAAACACCCGTAAAACGCCCGGTTCATTTCGTAAAGATGTATTTGCAATGAAACCCCAAACCTTTTGTACGCCATCTACACCCGGAAAAAATCTAGTTTTATTTTATGTATTGTCATTCCAACACCTATCTAGCAGGGTTAATGATTTTTTATATTAAAAACAAATATTTTATTTTAATTGATTATCGATTTTTTATTTTAATTTATTA
This sequence comes from Leiobunum rupestre, assembly GCF_980474605.1. Classification (NCBI taxonomy): domain Eukaryota; kingdom Metazoa; phylum Arthropoda; class Arachnida; order Opiliones; family Sclerosomatidae; genus Leiobunum; species Leiobunum rupestre. Next base: position 41,807,629 of record NC_143389.1, read on the forward strand.
TCGATTTTTTATTTTAATTGATTATCGATTTTTTATTTTAATTGATTATCGATTTTTTATTTTAATTGATAAGGATTTTTTTTATTTTATGATTTGTTTTTGTAATTTATGCTTATTTTCCTCCGCAAATTGATAATTTGCATACATTGGTAATGTAAACTAAAATTTAAATTAATTCGAATTAAATTTAATTACTACTTGTAGTTATTTTGCTCTGAATTTTCATTGCTATAGCAACCATATTTGTACATTTTCATTATGTATAATTCAAAAATCAAATTGATTTTGGTTACTGAAGGCCAAATAAATTAGCACATAAATCAGCAACAATTTTAATAATATATATATATATATATTAAATTCCGCAAAATAATATAATTTTAAAAACACGATTCGGCTTAATATAATAGAAATATCATTTTTAATAGTTTTAATGAAAACGTCAAATATTTGCCAGAAGTAACTTAAAATAATTTATGAATAATCTACGTGCATAAAATGTATGTATGTCGCATGCAGTCAATAAGAAAAATTATTTTAACGAAACAAGTTTTCTAGGTTTTCGCTAACGCAATTCCTACAATTTCAACCTTCAATCTAACTTGCGCGTTCAAGTATACTGTTATAGTAATTATCATAAACAAATATTAAAAATACTCAAAATCGAAGTTACCCGTTGCCACTTTCCGTTGATCTGAGTCTCACTTCATATCTGATCTTGCTTATGCAAATGAACCATTTTTGTAATGTACATTTTTGTATCGCTCACGTTTAAGAATCAATCAATTCATATTGAAAATAGTTACATAATGCATACTGATAAAGGCTACACAGGGCGTCTGAAATTGCTATAACCAACCACGGCCAACTTTGATCACGCGCTGTTCGCGCTACAGCGGCCAACACATTCGTCGAAATTCCGCGAGCAAGGATTTTCCCCCTATAAACTGTACTATAACGTGTAGGAGTTCAGCGCCACGCTCGGTTTTTATATTGGCTTCAATGTAAAAACTATTCTAAAAATAATAATCCGCTAGGGGCGCTCACGTCATACACATCTTTTGATCATAGGTTAACACAGAAACGTCAACGAATGAGATCAAAGTTGGCCGTGCTACAACAAAGTATTTTTCTCAAAAGTTATAAAAGGTGGAATTGTTAAAAGTCCAGTGTGTTTTTTTTTTTCAGTCTAAAACTTTAAGATTGCAATTTGACTGCACTGACTTTATTGACTGCCAAATTGCTGATGCTAACTGTATTAGCAGCTAGATGTCCCATGATTTTTTGATTTTTGATTTGAAAAATACAATAGAACTACAATTGCTTGTTATGTTGAAAAAATAGTAATTTTTAAGTCTTTGATAAAAAATGCAACTATAGACTGCACTGCCCTACGTTTCAGAAACGCATTATATGCAAAAAGGCGGTTTAGAGATAAATCGAAATTTTTATTTCATAATAGAAAATTCGTTATTCTGGTTTTTATAATGCTTTTTCAGAAAAAGGCAAAATTTTCATTTTTAAATAAAGCGAATCTATTAATTAATTAAGTAACAGGCCTCAAAATTAGTAATTCGTTTCCTTGATTTTCGTTTCTCCTATTGCATTATAACAGATACCCCTGATTTAAACGGGATTCTTGTAAGAGTTAAAAAAAATTCATAAGTAACATAATACCCCTAAGTATGACACTTCTAGCCTTGCTTATGCATTTCTTCTTAATACATCCTTTCTTTTCCAAAGATAAATCAGTAAAACGACTAGCAACTCTGTAACCCGGAAGTTTAACCCTCTTTGTGATTGGAATTTCTCTATAGGTCATCGAAAAAGGAGTCGGAGTTCAAATTCAGACAATCATATAGTACTCCAAAAACATTCGTCTGTTGCGTAGCCATAGTGTGTGGCCTACGAGCACGAGCCGAAAACGAATTTAGTGCGGCTAAATACGCATTAAGCCTAAAAATGGCGGTATTCAAAATAGCGCGCCAAATTGCCGGAATAACACGTGAACGGAAGTTGGATTAGATTAGTTCATGGTTCTGCTACCGAGGGGCGCTATTTAGAAAAATATTCGACGTCACTGTGAAGAAAGGATGTAGTAAAAAAATTACCTAATGTCATACTTACAATTGTTAGAGGTATTATGTTACTTATGAATATATCCATTTTCAGAAAATGCGTTTCGGATAATTATGATCTACTGGAGAAGATGGAGTTTTTTAAGTATCTTCAAAACTTTTGGGTTATAATGTGTTTTTACATCTGCGTATCTCAGTAACTAACTATAAGGGCTAGAATTAAATGGATTTCAGATTAGAAATAAGTGTCACTGAATTAATAAAATGCATCCTCAAGCTCAAAATGTCAAAATTTGTTGATAATGCGTTTCTGAAACGTTGGGCAATGCAATGGGCCTTTCTATAAATTAACGTGGCCTCCTTGTTTACTGTTTTTCCCCTCACTTCTACAATGCTTCCTTAGCTCCCCCACTAAAGAAGGCTAATGAATTCGTCCATAGGTTTGACTGCACAATTTCCAGAACAAGTTGGGCAGTCGTAGCGAATTTAAGGAAAGGCCTATTCTAGCCGTATAAAATAAGCTCAAATGTGACAAAATGTTTGATGTAATAGCATTCCTTTATTTCATTTTTATGCAAGTTTATGAACGACTGAAAAGAAGCTACTGTTGCAGATTTGTGACAGAAAAGAATTATTTCTGTAATTTGGCTGAAACACTATATCAAGCTAAATTGTTAAACTCGGTTTAGAAAGTAATGTTAAAATTTTTCTTTAAATGATTAATTGACAAAAGAAAAACTCACACATTATATTTGCTAATTTTCCGAAGTTTCCTACATTTTTTAAGCGTATCCTACAAATATAATCAGGGTTGCCACGGTACCTTTAAAACCTATAATTCCCGGAAAAGCCAGGGAGTTTGACTATGGGTATAAAAATCGGGGAAAAAATCAGGAAATTGTAAAAAATAATCTAAAAATCCGGGAAATGTCAGGGAATTTAATTTCGGTTGCAAATACGTAACTTTTACGAAAATATAGGTTAAAAATTAAAAAATCTTGGCACAAAATAAGTCAGGGAAAATCTCCGGAGATGGTCAAGGAAAACCGGGAAAAGTCAGGGAATTTGAATCTGCAAAAACTGTGGCAACCCTGATAAATAAATCAGAAATACAAATATAATTTCTATAAACTGGGGTATCTGTTTCACGGCCTAATGTTTGAGATTCGTACATTGCACTAGCATTTTATAAATGTTTCTGAAATATGTAACCAACACTGGATTATTCTTTTTAAGAAAACACTGTACATCAATAAGATTTGTTGTACGCCAAAATAATTGTATTGGGCCTACAATGCTACTGCAAAGGAACTGTAAAATGGGTCCGTTATTAGACTGTAAAGAAAGTGTATAGACCAAAAAAAATTAACTACGAAATAACTATAACGGGGCTGAAATTATACATAAAAAAGAGCAATGCCCTTAAATTCTACTGCACCATAGCTGTATTGTGGCAGCATTTCGATTGCAACTCAAATGTAGTGGGTCTACATTGCTACTACGAAATAACCGTAACAGGGCTGCAAGTTTGCTGCATAATTGTTAAATAATTCTGTGGATGAGACGCTTTAAGGTTAAAATGGCTTTGCAAAACCACTACAATTAATTAGGATTTAAATTGTCTTCGTTTCGGCTACTCGTCTTCGGTAGAAATACATCTTTCATATTAACGACAAGTCCTGAAAAATGGTAAAAACTGGACCCTTTCTCAGTTGAAAATGGATTTAGTTAAATTGAATTAGATTTAGTTCAGTTGAATTAAATTTGTATTTCATTGATTATAAGTCTGTAATTTGGCTGTATTGCATCCATATTGCAACCTCCACATTTTTGTTTGGGGATATTTATAATTTAAAGCTTATTCTATCTAATAAGTATACTCCAATGTTTTCAGAAATCCACCTTTAATAGTTTTTGAAAAAACACCCTGACAGAGCAATTTAAATTACTCTCGTTAGCTTCCTTTACCTTTATAACTGTAGATGGCGCTAAGGTTTCCCCCTCCTATTTTAAACATCCACTGCGGTGGTTAGCGATATTTCGCATAGGAATTTAGTATTTTGTTAAACATTAAACCCTTTTAAAGATCGTATGAAATTTCGTATTTCTGCCAAGGGTGGTACTTAACCTTGAAAGTGTTGGCCCGGTTTTGTTTATTGGCTAAAATAAATTTGCACGCGAAACTACCTCTATATTATAAGGCTTATCCAGTATATTTACCCACTTTTATACCGTAACATGGCGACGTACTCTCCCGCGCTAAATAATCATTTCTTCCTTTTTTTCGAAACATTCGGATGTAAATTAAACAGATTTAAATGGAATGTAACTTGTAATATTTCCAGGCAATCGCCTAGGGTAGGTCACTTGGTGAAGCTCAAAAATTACATAGCAATAAAAATATAAAAACCACTTACATACTTAGAAGCGCTTTTGAGAAAATTGCGCCTATAGCCTTACCGGAACCTAATCCGGCACTGCATCATTGATATAGACGGAGAAAAATACAAACATTGTTTTCGTAAAAACGACTTTATTTCATGACGATAAGTGCGAATGAATTAGTCAACTGAAGTCATTGCGGCTTGAGAGCGACGAAATGTATCCAATAAAAGAGGCAGAACCCAAAGAAAAAAAGCGGGAAGATGTATCTGGAGATTGTGTCCACCGAGGTTTTAGGATCCCAGCTCGTTCTGGTGGATTCCTTCTTCCCAACCGCGGATGCTTTATCTCGGTTATGGACGACGCTCGTCACCACCATCGCTTTCTTCTTGTTCGAGAAATTGAGCGTCTGCGGTTGAAAGATAGCGACGGTATTAACCATAGATAAAATAACTTCGTATATAGATAGGAAACTTCATGTTGTAGAAGTGACGCCAGAATTTTGGCCGACATCGGGTGGCGGCACCCGAATAATATTATTTGGTGAAGTTCGCGCTACTCGAAGTACGTACTAGAACCTAATAATAATAATAATAATAATAATAATCAGCTAGGCTAATACCCAAGGCACCACCTTAGGCCTAAGTCATCATGCGACTTTTGAAGCCCTTAATTCAGGTGGCCGGGTTACAATACGTAGGAGGGTGGTGGCAAGCCCTGCATGCCACGAGATCGAGCCAACAGCTCCCTACACTAACTATTACCGTTAACTTAGACAAGTTTTTATGGAAGGGTGCTTGGACTAATTAACACAGGGACGTTTCGGCTTCCCTAAAACGTAAACCACACTTAGGGTCATCTCTCTACTGGCGAAAAAAATGCGTTACTTACTCTGCGCAAGCTCGAAGGTGTCACACGGAGCGACCCTGTTAGGTAGCGTCCTCTGTTGGCATTCGCCTGTCAATTTTTAAGCGGTCTGCCTAATAAGAAATAATATCTTTAATAGCTACGAGGTGGCGTAGCTTACGTTCAAGATTTGAAATTTTTAGCATGGCCACTCCGTGTGACACTTTCGCACTTGCGCAGTAACTGTTTCGCATATTTTTCCCGATAGAGGAATGAGGCTAACCGGGTCGCGCGCTTTGCTGGGAATTTCAGTAGCACCGAAACGTCCCTGTGTTAATTAGTCCAAGCTTGGTGTAACGCAATCCCAATTGCAAAGGCTTAAGCGAGCTATATGTATTAAAAGTACTTTTTCTTGAACAGAGAGCAAAAAAATAGCACTAAAGAAATAGCATTCAGTAAAGATTTCAAGTTTGTTTTAAAAGCTATTTCTGGTATATTTGAAGACATTTACCTTGCAAAATACGTTTATTCCCAAAACTCCGACCTCAAATTTCTCAATACGTTCTACGCTCTTGAGAACACAGCCAACTGGCGCAGTCACTAGATGTCAGGGCAATCTCGTGAAAATCAGTTTGCCCAATCGAAGTTTCCTAGATCTATATACGAAGTTATGTTATCTATGGTATTAACGGTTGGCCTCTACTGTAGAAATGACACTTCCTATGGTTACCGTTATCTACCAGTTTAACTTACGTTCTCGCTAGGGTAGACTTTCTTCTGGTTAGCTTCCATTAACCCCACCACTAAAGCGTATTCCAACAACGTCGTAAATACGAACCCAACGCAACCCTGAAAAGATCCCTTAGTATATATGTATACTTATAGTCTCGGAGGGATCGACTAATCGATAATCGGGCGTAAAGCACCTTGCCGCGCTTTTAATTATCTGTGGCGGATTATGGTTAATATTTTTTTTCCTTTCATGGACAAAATTATAGCGAAAACTTAACAAACGAAATGATTTTATATTTAGTTCGAAGAAAGCTATTGTTGCTATTCTTGCTTATTCTAGTAAAACTGGAACTTTGGTTAATTAACTATATATACCTACATCCAGAGTTCCTACAAAGTATTGATAAGCCTCAAAAGGGCGAAACCGGGCTGCGTTTGGAAATTTCTTTCCATAACAATTTCTGATCTTTAAATATCTCATTTATTATTTAAAATTGGGTGAGCTTTGTGTTTCGAACGCCACCTAGCGGAATATGTCTTTACGAACAGAGATATCGCTTTAAGGGGGAAGAATACAGTAAAAACCTCTTTTTCGTTCAAGCTGAACGTTTCTGTTTTAACAATTACATAATTGAATTATATTTTTCTTATTAGGCTGAACCTTCCTCTAGTGCTTTAAATAATTTTGATAATTATAATATTAATAGTTAACGATATATAATGTCCTAACTAAAGGGTAGTTTGGGCGCTTGTCCAACTTGTTTAGCTCCGGCGGTCCGAATTAAAACGTAATAACTTAATTACTTTTAAATTTAAACAAGAGGCTGTTCTACACATAAATATTAATTTTATAAGTTAAAATACAAAATTAAAAGAGTGCATCTTGAAATAGCGCGAAAGTAGACATTGGCCACTGTAGTCTTCCCCCTTAAATCCATTTCCGCCATGTCGAGTGTTACCGTGAGGATGGAAGGCAAACCCGAACTCGGTGTAGAGCTGTACGGTTTGAAGTACATCCATTAGTGAAGCTATAGTAAATTATTTCACGACTGTAAAGGGTGAATCATATAGAGTGCCCAATTTGTATACCATCATCCAGACATTGAGGGCGATGACATAAGAGACGGACGGCATGTGACTGGCGTACTGCTGGGTGACCATGGTCAACAGGGAGGTGACGCTTAAGGTGACCCGAGCAGGGTAGGCTGTGGACGGGATCCAAAAAGTCACGAATGACATGCAGACGATCAGAACGGACGGGATGTATTTGTTGATGAGAAAGAAACCCATGTGACGACTCAGTTGCATCGTGCCCACCAGATACGAAAAACTTCCTGTCGAATATAGCACGAACAAGTATATTCAATTAACTTACTTAAGTACTATTAGATATTTCAGAAAAGTGACTTATTTTTCTTTTCTATTCTTTGACGTGTGTGAACTGACCTATGGTGTACGTCTTGTTGAGACTTTCCTGATTATGGCCGACGACGGAAAACTGAGACAAAAGCAGCGATTTCGAGATGGAAAAGCGACGCCATTTCAGCACGACGTTTTCAACATTGTGCGTTACTGGTTGGAATCAAAATGGTAATTAGCTCTTTTATTACGTGGAATAACGTTTATTTCAGCTCTTATATTAATTATAATCTTTTAGGTAGCGATCCACGTGACCAAGTTAAGCGTTCTCGTTATCTTCAACGTGGAAAATTCATTACTTAAATAACCGTTGTGTAAACCTTGAAAACTAAAACGCAGGGCTCGATTAGCTATTAAGCAAAATAAGCACGTGTTTTGACCATCTTACATATATTTTATACATACCTTCTCAAGAAAACGGCTTATTTTTAAACACAATCGTGTAAGGATTTGTGTGTATTATTTCCACATGGTACGTAGCCGCTACATAACTATTCAACCGTTAGGATGGTAATGGTAAATAATACGTCAAACGGCAGGGCACAATATAAATTTTTGTGATAGAACGCCCAGATGTTGATCATTTGAACATTTTAGTGATATTTTTGGCGATTTTGCCTAGTATCATCGCCGTACGGGTATACCTCCTCAACCGTTGCGGATAAAATGGTTAAGGAAGCCTCAATCGTTAGAGCATCACACACTCTCGATAGCCGGGAGGGGGGCAAACAATCGTAAGGACAGCTCAAACCCATGCTGCCCCAATATTTTCGCAAAGATTGGATAGCTCAAACCCATGCTGCCCCAATATTTTCGCAAAGATTGGACAGCTCAAACCCATGCTGCCCAATATTTTCGCAAAGATTGGACAGCTCAAACCCATGCTGCCCCAATATTTTCGCAAAGATTGGACAGCTCAAACCCATGCTGCCCCAATATTTTCGCAAAGATTGGACAGCTCAAACCCATGCTGCCCAATATTTTCGCAAAGATTGGACAGCTCAAACCCATGCTGCCCAATATTTTCGCAAAGATTGGACAGCTCAAACCCATGCTGCCCCAATATTTTCGCAAAGATTGGACAGCTCAAACCCATGCTGCCCCAATATTTTCGCAAAGATTGGACAGCTCAAACCCATGCTGCCCAATATTTTCGCAAAGATTGGACAGCTCAAACCCATGCTGCCCCAATATTTTCGCAAAGATTGGACAGCTCAAACCCATGCTGCCCAATATTTTCGCAAAGATTGGACAGCTCAAACCCATGCTGCCCCAATATTTTCGCAAAGATTGGACAGCTCAAACCCATGCTGCCCCAATATTTTCGCAAAGATTGGACAGCTCAAACCCATGCTGCCCAATATTTTCGCAAAGATTGGACAGCTCAAACCCATGCTTCCCCAATATTTTCGCAAAGATTGGACAGCTCAAACCCATGCTGCCCCAATATTTTCGCAAAGATTGGACAGCTCAAACCCATGCTGCCCCAATATTTTCACAAAGATTGGACAGCTCAAACCCATGCTGCCCCAATATTTTCGCAAAGATTGGACAGCTCAAACCCATGCTGCCCAATATTTTCGCAAAGATTGGACAGCTCAAACCCATGCTGCCCCAATATTTTCGCAAAGATTGGACAGCTCAAACCCATGCTGCCCCAATATTTTCGCAAAGATTGGACAGCTCAAACCCATGCTGCCCCAATATTTTCACAAAGATTGGACAGCTCAAACCCATGCTGCCCAATATTTTCGCAAAGATTGGACAGCTAGTGCAGCTATAGACTTGTCATTTCTCAACATAAAATCTCTAACGCCTTAAGTTTATGTACAAGGTGATTGAAAGTTTGTTCAAAATTAAACTTAAATATGCAAGATATACTTAATACATTGGTGTGATCGCGTGTACTCGAATGTCCACGACGTCTTGATTAATATTAATTAAACAATTAATTTTTGCTCAGAGCTTATGTGGAAAGTATGTAAATAGCTTTGTTAAAGAGAAATTACTTGGTCTGAGAGAAATACATCCAAGAGTGTACGCTTTTAGTATCATTTGATAGCTACAGTATCTACCTAATGGGTGACGATATTATAATTTTAAATTCATAAAAGGTGATATTTTCAAAACAATATAGGCTTTTAACATCTCATTTAAAACGTATTTTGATATGTCTTTCTTAAAAGGTTTGTGACTTTCATGACCTTGATCCATATGAAGCGAGTGTTATGTAGTTTTCACAGTAGATTTCGAAACACTTAGCTAGTCATGGCTAGAGCTAGGCGGAACAGATGAATTAACCGGCAAATTTTCGATTATTCATAAAAATTTCGGTTAACTGTTTATTTATGGATATTATTCGCGGTTATAAAACGATTTAATATGCGAAAAATAACTTTTAATTCAGATAATTTTTGGTTATGGATAAAAACCAATTTAACGGTTATTTCTTCCCCGAGCCCTAGCCGTGACAATAGTTATTTTATTTCCCCTTTAATAAGAAATTTTTTTTCAGGCACATTTACAAAAACACAATTATACCAATTAGTCGCTTCAAAACACGTTGGTCGAATTTATGCCTTCATCACCTAAAAAATATTTGAACGAGTGCCGTAACCCTCGCTCACCTTTCGTACAATTTTATGGGTCCTTGCTCTTTTTGGCCCCCTTCAGCCTTGTCAGCCTTATGAATAATGCGCCACTGATTTTAACAACGTGTTGACCACACAAACGCTTTGGTTGGCCAAGTTCAAAGGTTTGAAGAAAGACCGGTTTGTTTTTGACCGAGGCTTAGATTCAATAAATAAATATCTTTATTAATGTAAATTTACATATTTCAAGTTGTTTTTTAAAAGTTCCAAGTAATTATCTATGCATGTTCACGCTCGAAATCTGAGCAACATTTTGGGGCGCGTGTGAACGAAAATTCAACATGTTACGCGAACCAGAGTTAAAAGCTACACTAACCAAGAAAGCTGGGCAACAAGGTCTAAGCGCTCATCTTTCCTCCGTTTGTATATCAATTTGTATTAAGTAATTTTTAATGTCTGAAAATAAATGTATAAACTCTCCAGGCTTTGTCGTGATTTTGTACAATTCATATTGCATTGTAAATAAACATGTTTTTACCACCTTCTTAGCCTTCATGATACCGTTAAAAAACAAGTCTTTATTTTACAAGTGCGATGTCCGACTTCAATCCCTGCATCTACTCGTACTCGTTAACTTTCTTAACAAAACCAGGCATGACCTTAAGCCTCGTCTCTAGTTAAAAGAAAGTTCTTAGCTAGATCGAAAGATGCTAACAATCATGTATTTAGGATAGGTACATTGGCACCTTGAACCAAGACACAGCTGCGGCCATTCCCGTATAGCTTACGAAATGCTACTGCCACAAGACCCGCGTGTAGGGTCATCTGAATGTTGCAAAACATAAATATTGATTTTAGTTAATGACCAGGTTTAAATCCCAAACCAGCGTGTTAGCATTTTTAGTAGTTTAAAATGTTTACAAACCGGATTTGAAGGTCGATAAATTTTGTAATATCCTAGTTTTACGCCTCCAGGTGGTTTTACACGCAGATTTTACAGCGTGGCCTTTCTGATAAGTATGAACGTGAAAAAAAAATACGAAAATAATTTGAAAATCACACAGTGCCGTCTATTTTAGTGTCGATGAACTATTCAAATTTAAGTTTTATGGGAAAACTACATAACGAAATCACTATGTAAAGATCTAAAAAAGCTATTGAACGTTTCAATGTATTAATTTTGAATTATTTAAGTTTGTACCACGTGATCTTAAAATTTTAAAATGGAAATCTAACGCGGTTGCTATTGTTACGTAATTTTTTGCGCTTTATATTTTAGTAATTTTTAATTTTGGTTTTTTAATTCAATAAAAACTATCAACTGATATTTAGTATATCATATTTAATCTATAAAAACGTGAAAAAATACCTTTTGGCGTAAAAATGTACTTCGTGTTTATCTTTTTCCTTTTTTCGAACAGTATCGTCCACTCTTAGCGATACTTGTTTTTTTTCAAATAACCTTGGACGACTCTCTTAGTGTGATTGGTTTACAGGGGCTAAAAACCAGGCTTTTTACCGATCCTCTAAAATCTACTATCCATGGTTGAATTCAACCAAATATAAACTTTATATTTTACGTGAATTTTAAACAATTTGGGTCAAGACCCAGTTTATATTAACCTTAAAACTAAAAATGCTCGTATTTCTAACTTGCAGATATTTGGTAAGCGACCAGTGGCGCCGATCCCAAGTGTTGCCAGCAGCCTCATTCCAAGTTTATTAGTGGGCTTCGGCCCCCGTTAAAAAAAACCGATCGGCGCCACTGTAAGCGACCACGCAAATACTAGAATCAATAACTGGTGGAGATCTGGCTAACGAAAATACCACAATCGGTTAAAAAGCCTTTGCACGTCAGCTGTCTCCTGAGGTGTAATTTTGCGATGTTTATTCTTGAGTAATTCCAAATAGCCGAGGCAGGGAGCTCTATCGTGTCGTGTTTTCGGTGCTTTAATATTTGCGTTTGTTTAACGAGCGCATGAATAACTTAAAGAACAATAGGAACTTACGGCTCATGATAGTGATGGAACACGATTGCACGTCGTGCGGGTAAGCCGTCAGGTCCATCGGGCAATTCAACTTCAAACTTAACCTGCCAATGGGACAACAAGGTATTCGTTCAACTAAACTCGAACAAAAATGATTTTATTTGTTTGTTCTTCTTTATTTTTATTTATAGTTACTTTTTAGCCCCAATGGCTAAGGGCCTTGGTTTCACTGGAGCATTTTGATACACCTTAGAACTCAACCACAGTTCTTTTGCCTTTTCCCATTTATCTAATTCACCAACAAGAGATATTTTCGTATCATCACGTTTCCGTTTTTTATTTGAATTAAACTCGTTCATTATAATTAAATTAAATAAATAATAAAATACTAGAACCAAAACCACGCCCACGAAGGCCCGAATATCTTAGTTCGCGTATGAATACCTCTCACTAGTCTCTCTCGGGTCGCTCCTCACTATTTTCAAAACATCTCCGTCAAGCGGGGAATAAAGAAAATAAAGCAGGGTCCGGATTTTTTTGGAGATACCACGTTACTGGACGATTTCAAAACCCCACTTTCCAGCCTCTTTAAAGGCCTAGGTTTGCTTCTGCCTGTCCCCCTTTAAAATAACTTGCCTGAAAAGCAAATACCCTGGTGGTGGGCCAACATGTTCAGCGGTTGACCTACCACCAGGGTATTTGCTTTTCAGGCAAGTTAATTTAAGGGGGACAGCCAGAAGCAAACCTAGGCCTTTAAATAATCGTACCAGAGCCAAAAAATTATTGATTTCAGAAAAATATTATCGTACGCCTGAAAACTGGCGGTAAATTTGAATTTTGTGTGAAATATTAACGTTAAACTTGTGGAATAAAAATTTTTATAGCGATAAAAGTTCGACCTATTAAAAGTCACAGTTTTAAAAACAATATCGTACATTATCGTACGTGCAAGCTAAATTATCGAAGAATGCATACTATATAGTAAGCCATTGAAAATATCGTACGTCCCACAAATTAGCTCGAAATTATTAACGTGTATGATAATTATCGTACGTCTGGCAACGCTGCGAAGTTCCCCCATTAGGCGTGGTTTTGCTTCCGGAAATCAAGGACAGGGTGTTGCCCACATATTTTCTGTTAACCTGAATACATTATTAGCCCTGGCTACTGAGGACAATCGAGAATTTAACTATCTTTGTCGGCAGACTTAATAGCAGGTCATTTAAATTGTACGCGATACCTTTTAGCTCTCAAACGCGAAAATGATTGTAATCAAAAATTAATATATACCAATTTCAAGTTTCGATTCAATAATTCAATTGAATGAATTTAAGAAACAATTACCATTTAATAGCGGTGTTTTTCTTATTGGTTTTAAAATCTATGATTTATTTTCTGAAGGATTAACAATTTGAGAATCAATATTAAATTAACTTAAATCATATTAAGATGAGGAGCTGGGAGGGTACAAGCATTTTTAACGTAATTAAGAAGGTAAGGAACTTTCTAAATGGTACTTTACGTGATTTGTCAACGAAACCTCATTCAACGTTACCTTCTACATATAAATAAATTTATATCGGAAACACAACGGTCAAGTTCGTATAGGTTCCATAACCGAAGATGTAAACAAGGTTTATATATCCCTAATGATGTTAATATTTCAAATATACACTTACGAATCGTGTTTACACGTAAGCTACCCAATTATAGTCTTTGCGGTTTTAATATTTAACCTTTTATCGAGTAAATTTTGACCGTATACCCCAGAGGACAAAATCATGTAAATTTAAAATTCGTATAGTGTGGTAGTGCCAACAAGGTGTAAGCTAGGAGCAACAAACACAAGGAAAACGCAGCTAGCCTTTAAACACGCTAAGGCAGTGGTAAAATTAGCGAATAAGTAGATTAGTCCATTATTTAATTTAATTAAGTTTATCACTCGAAGATCTATTTGGTACGAGCTATTTGTAAGTTTTTATATTTCTTCAAATTTGTTTAGGGTTTAGCTTTATTATCCCTTTTCATAATCTACTTATTCGCTAATTTTATCATCCTTTGCATTGCAGTCCATAGTTGGTTCCTTTTAACGCTAAGACAGTGTTGTGTACAAACTTTCATTGCACGTTTTACGGAAATGGGGAAGACAATTTCCGAATTTTCCCCTTCCGACGGCAGCAGGCGATAATGCGTCTAACCAATGAAAAATGTACACAGGATAATGCGCAACTTTTGACGGGTTGCGTTCTCCTTGTGTAGGGTGCTGTGTTTGTTGCTCGTAGGTGTAAGGAAATGAATGTAACTACGAAACCAAACAATGGTATAAGTTAGGTAGGCATGATTCTCAATTACCTGGCCGCGAAGAAGACAGTGCCGTCCTTGTCGAGCGTGTGGTACATGTAGGGAATGACGATGTCGTGTAGTTTCCCGTCCTCCGAGTTCTTGAAGTAGGTGTCCGGGGTCCACATCAATTCCCGCCAGGCGTTGTCCATGATGATGGACGTTATATTCTTGTCGCAGTTACTGGCGTTAGTCGGAATGGTCAAGCGCGAATCCCACCAGAACTGGTGGAAGAAAACGTCCGTCTCGTAGCTCTTTGTCCAAATGAAACAACATCGTGTTTCTAGTTTAGCTCTTTTAACACTTTAAATGTACATTGAATTTTTAAATACCATTTTCTCCTCGTCAATCGATTTAATGCTAAGTACAGCCACGTTGATCTCGACTATCACAGGCTTGCCTATTGTATAATGATCGAATTAGAGAGAAGTGTCCATCTCTGCTAAAGTTATTCGTTTGAAACACGCACTTACCGTTATTTCATCGAAATATTTTTATTCAAAAAAATATTAATTGTAATGTTATATTATTTTAAATTTATTAGAATATTATAATTAGAGTTGTAAGTCGGAAAATTTCTCGCCCGGAAAATTGTCTGGAAAATTACCGAAGACTTTTTTCCAGAAAGTTTTCGGTATTTTTCAGAAAAAAATAAAAACAAAAGTTTTCCTTCCATGATTATAATCTAATATTGTTCGAAAATTTAAATTTCGCGGCATTTTCACCTAGTTTTTTCGAATCTAAAAGTAAAACTAAACCTCTAGACTAGTCTAGAAAAAAACCCTAAAAAAGTAATATATGTTTCAATTTTTTAATTTTCCGAATTTCATTTTTCCGAAAAATTAACAACTGCAATTATAATAATATAAAAGTATGGTTTGCGAAAGACAGAATTTTTACAATTTACAGTTGAGCGGTGATTGCGTGTATGTTTCCGGGCTTCGACCACACCCGTACAGTATATGGTTCGCTTTGATGACCTAGATGAAATACTTCTTTTTATAGTTAGTTCTTAGTGGTCATTTAATGCGTGTTGACAGATTTTTTAATGAGATATCTACAGTCATTTAGCTATGTTTATATTATTTAGTGGTTAGGAGGGGTGGGGAATCGCGTTACCTGAAAGTTAAAGCTAGTCTAAAAACCTATATTTGAGAAAAACGAGTTTTTGGTTTTAAGTATTAAATAATATAAAGTAATTTTATCTTGGAAATACGCTAAAAAATAAAAGTATGAAAAATTCAATATTGAGTCAGTTAAATGTACAGACTCTTAAGGCACCTCTACCGCTAAAACGACGTTTTTATGCCTTCGTTAGAAATTCTGGCCTTATAAATGCCTTAGAAAAATGGGCACTATATATTGCTAATAGATTTGTCCATATCTGGCATCGGGATCATTATTTATAATTGTCGAAAGTTAATTAAGTTTTGACCTCACATGACTCCATTTCAACTTACAAAATATTTGTTTAATTTTAATTTTGCAGTAAGAGTGGTCAAGCGATATTTTCTCCATATTTCTTCGAAAAGGTTGGAAAATGTTTCTTGTTTGAACTGTTTACACCTGGGTTTACGAATTCTATACTAATAACCATTTAACCACTATATATATCCGTGTGAAATGACTCCCTCCTACGCCTATTTGTAGCTTGTACATGTACGTAGTGACCAGTGATGTTTGTAACTGCCCATGGCCCCGTTTCTCCGCGAGAAGAGATGCCACTCCTTTCTTTATATTCGATATTCCCACGAAATGGGGGATCCCCTAGATAAAACCAGAATGCCATCTAGTGGCAGAAATCGGTAACTTTTGTCGGAAAGGGATTCTTATTTCGAAATTGTTGTTGGTGTGATTGAGGCAACTTGTGACATTCTGCGAAAGGCCATTAGTTCATATCTTTAACCCTGAGTTAGATCCTGTGTCGATTGACTCTTAGGTTGTACAGTTTTTTTTTTTGGCTTTATATATTATTGAAATTACATGTATATTTCCCCTTTCATAAAAACTTGTTGAGGTTAACGGTAATAGTGAGTGTAGGGAGCTGTTGGCTCGCGTTGTAACCCAGCCCCCTGAATTAATGGCTTTAAAAGTCGCTAGATGACTTAGGCCTAAGGTGGTACTTTGGGTATTAGCCTAGGTGATTATTATTGTATTGCGTTCATTTTAGCTAAAAGCCCCAAAACATTAATTTTCACTTTTAAGTAAACTATTCGCTTTTGTCTAAACGAATAAATATCAAGTTTCGCGAAACAAGACATCTAGCGTAAGAGCGTATGTTCGGTTGTACACATCGTAATTTTGTATAGTACATGTACCTATATTCGTTTTCAAATGTTTATATAGCGCACGCGCGCGTGAAAGTGAGTTTTTGGTTGCTGTTAAAAAAGGTGTTATTTTGCGCGTGTAAAAATAAATTAACGGCCAGTTCTGTTTTGAAATAAGAGGAAAAAGGTTTACCGGTTTTTATGTCGGAAAAGTTCGCGTCTTTTATTTCGCTGTTCACGACATTTTTTGGTCCGTCGAGCCGGATACATTCGTCAACTTGATTATGTTCCTCAACTAATCATCGAATCGGCTATCTTTCCGTGAGAGACAGTGAAAATTAGCGTGGATTCTCCGTTGGAAACCGTTTAAACCATCGATCATATCCCGATCGTAAACGAATCAACATAAGTCATCATGGATGTTCTGGTGAGAAGAAGAGCAGCTATCAAGGGACAGATCACCAGGATTGAAAATGCGGTGGGTCAAACAGCAACGAATCTATCTGACGTCGCCTTGAAGCTGTATGTAGACAAGGTGGAAAAACTATCGAAAGACTTGGATGAGGTTCACGATGCCGTAGTTGCAAATATCGATCCCGACGACGACGATTTCGCGGATCACGAAGATGAATACAACCCCCTAATCGCTCGACTCGAAGATCTGACAATCCTACTCGTCACTGAATCAAATGAAAGAGCAGCAAACATTCCAGTGAGACAAGTCAGACCAGCTAGTGATGTACGTTTACCTAAGCTGGAACTTCCATCATTCAGCGGTGGTTACGTCGATTGGCTTCCATTTCATGATCTCTTCACGGCCACCGTACACAACAACGAATCACTCACCGGAGCTCAGAAGTTTCAGTATTTGAAGTCATCATTACGAAACGAAGCAGCGCTCCTAGTTCAATCTATTCCGGTAACTGACGCTAACTATCTGGAGGCTTGGGATATCTTAAACAATCGGTTCAACAATACCCGGGAAATCATCGATGCACACGTAAAACGTCTCTTCAGTCAAACTAACGTCATCCAAGAATCTTCATCCGCTTTACGAACGCTCATCGATACCACCGCCGAATGCATAAGGGCGCTCAAGGTTCTCAAAGAACCAGTACAACATTGGGACTCCATACTACTTCATCTTGTAAAGGAAAAACTGGATTCAGAATCTCGCCGACAATGGGAACTTTCCCTGAGGGGGACCGAAAGACCAACTTTCGAGGATCTCGTTACATTTCTTGAACAACGGGCCAGAACCTTAGCAGCAGCTCCGCCTACAACTACTGCAATCAAGTCGAAGCCTCCATTACATCAGAGACCGAGTACAAAGGCTCATCATGGTGCTCTGAGCGAGACGTGTCACTTTTGCAACGAAACACACTCGGTATACAAATGTACCAATTTTCTGAATGCATCTTCGGACGAGCGTTGGAACATGGTCAAGAGGAGTGCCATGTGTTTCAATTGCTTACGAACCGGTCATCAAAGCAATGACTGCAAATCTGGTCATTGTAGGAAATGCAACGCACGACATAACACACTTCTACATCAAGAGAAGGAATTAACGAAGACGAAGGCAACCTCCGGTGTAGTTTCATGCCCATCTCGTGAAATAATTGGATCAACCCAAGTTATCTTGGCAACCGCAATGGTCCAAGTCAAGGGACTTGACGAGCAACTTTATCCAGCCCGAGCGCTTCTGGACTCGGGTTCTCAAGCCAGTTTCATCACGGAACAATTCACGAGGAAACTAAGATTGAAGCGAACACGTTTCAACGTCTCAGTTGACGGAATTGGAGCAACCGGAATGAACACCTCTCAAGGCAGTGTCATGGTGAATATTCAGTCAAATATCATTAACACGTCGGAGGTCATCGTCGAGGCAATCGTCCTGAAAAAGGTCACGGATTATTTACCTAACAGTCCGTTCGATCCTGGAAATTGTCTACACTTGAAAGGCTTAACACTTGCTGATCCAACTTTTCATAGCCCTGGACAAGTGGATATTTTACTAGGTGCTGACGTGTATCTAGAGCTCTTACAAGATGGCATTTGCAAGGGGAAAGAAGGTCTTCCAGGTGCCTTTAATACTCTTTTCGGATGGGCAGTTTCCGGTCCATTGCTGATGGCCGGAAGAAGTTCGAAAATAAAGGTCCACCATTGTACATTGGAAGCAGATTTGAAACATCTTTGGGAGCTAGAAGACATCCAGCCTCGAAGAATACTATCTCCAACAGAAATTCAATGTGAAAAGAACTTTGAAGAATCACATACACGTAACTCTACAGGAAGATTCACTGTACGATTACCAAAGATAAACGATGCACCAAAACTTGGAGATTCTAAACAAATGGCAATCCGTCGATTCTCTCACTTAGAACGACGTCTACGTGTTAACCCGAATCTCTATGAGGAGTACCGCAAGTTCATGGGGGAATACATTGCCCTTGGACATGGAACTCATTCCCTCGAATGAAATAAAAATCGAAACCAATCCATCTTACTACGTGCCTCATCATGCGGTATTCAAAGAAGACAGTACCACCACGAGAGTTCGTGTAGTGTTCGACGCCTCTGCCAAATCTACAACTGGAGTTTCCCTAAACAATCATCTGCTAGTGGGGCCAAAACTTCAAGATGATTTGGTCAACCTCCTTATTCGCTTTCGTCAACATTGCATTGTAATGAAAGCAGACCTTGCCAAAATGTTTCGTCAAATTAGAGTACATCCAGATGACTCCGATCTTCAAAGAATTGTTTGGCGAAACAACTCACACGAACCCTTGCTCGAATACCGTTTGCTAACGGTTACATATGGAACCGCATCAGCGCCATACCTAGCAACTAAAGTCTTGAAGCAACTCGGCCATGACGTGAAAGAGACACTTCCGTTGGCATCTTCGGCTTTACAAAATGACTTCTACATGGACGATCTAATGACAGGAGACGAAACGATTGAGAACGTTTTAAGACTTCAGTCAGAAATCATTCAAGCTACATCTCAAGCAGGATTTGAAATAAGGAAATGGGCGTTGAATGAAGCTGCATTATTGGATACACTACCAGCCAACATGAAGGATTTACAAAAGCCACTATGCATCGAGAACGACGAATCAGTCAAGACTCTCGGCCTATATTGGACTCCTTCGGCTGATAATTTCTCGTTTATGGTTACTTCTCCAGCGTCAAGAAGTTCAATCACTAAACGTACGATTCTTTCGGATACAGCAAGGATATTCGATCCTCTGGGACTGTTGGCACCAGTAACCGTTCGAGCGAAACTGATGTTACAGGAAATGTGGCAGCTAAAATTGAATTGGGATGAGCAACTTCCCCAACCACTTGAAGCTAAATGGAGGTCGTTTCGAACCGATTTACCAGAAATTGAAAACATTACGGTTCAACGGCACATTTCGCAAGCTAATGCTACAGACATTAGCCTGCATGGATTTTGTGACGCATCGGAGAAAGCGTACGCAGCTGCCGTATACCTGAAGACGGTGAATAACAACGGACAAATCAAAATACAACTGATCGCTGCGAAAACAAGAGTCGCTCCGCTCAAACAAATCACACTTCCGAGACTGGAATTATCTGGTGCATTACTTTTGGCTTCTCTGATTCAACTGATCAGGGAGTCATTGAGATTGGATATAGCTGATGTTCATTGCTGGTCGGACTCAACAATCGTCCTAGCTTGGTTGAAAGCTCCACCGCAACGTTGGAAAACGTTCGTAGCCAATCGAGTGTCAGAAATCCACGAGAAACTACCGAGAGCGCAATGGCATCACATTTCAGGAGACAGCAACCCTGCAGATTGCGCTTCTCGAGGAATATCCGCTAGCGAACTGGGAAATCATGGTCTCTGGTGGCATGGACCGCAGTGCCTTATTTTCGCCGCAACAACGCAAGAACTACATGAACTCTCAGAGCCAAATGAATGTTTATCCGAGGAAAGACGAATTATTTCGTTAGTAACACATCATCAAATGGATTTCACGCTCCTTTCCAAATTTTCAGCGCTTAAAAAACTCATTCATATCACCGCCTACATTCTACGTTTTGTCTTCAATTCGCGAAATGCGACAGAATTGAGGATTACTGGACCTTTATCGAAGGAAGAGAACGAAAAGGCGCTATCCCATTGGATTCGGGTCGTCCAAAGCAACAGTTTTAACGAAGAGATAGCTTGCCTTAAACAAAACAAGGAATTACCACGGAAAAGTAAAATCCTTTCGATGCGTCCGTACATCGATCAAGATGGGATTCTTAGAGTTGGTGGCAGACTTTGCCACTCCAACTTACCATACGAACAAAGGCATCCGGCACTGTTACCGAGACAGAGCAAATTAACAGAACTTCTAATACAACACGAGCACGAAAAACATTTTCACGGAGGTGCTCAACTACTAACTTCTGTCTTACAGAAACGTTATTGGATCGTCGGTCTTCGTGATGCCATACGTTTCCATATCAGAAGATGTGTTTCATGTGTACGACAGCAGGCAGTCACTGTAAAGCAACTTATGGGCGATTTACCACCAGCGAGAGTAAATCCTGCTCGGCCATTTTTGAAGTGTGGAGTCGACTACGCAGGACCATTTACCCTTAAACTAATGAAGGGACGAAGTCACCTCAGGTTTAAGGGATACATTGCCGTCTTCGCTTGCTTTACCACAAGATCAATTCATCTTGAACTTGTCAGTGACATGACCACCGAAGCATTTCTGGCAGCATTGAAACGCTTTGTTGCTCGACGAGGAAAATGCGCCGACATTTACAGCGACTGTGGAACCAACTTTACAGGAGCCGATCGAGAGATGAAAACATTCATCAAATTCATAGTCTCTACAAACAACAACGATCAAGTATCACGATGGCTCGCAGACGAAGGAATTAATTGGCACTTCAACCCGCCTGCAGCGCCACATTTTGGAGGCCTCTGGGAAGCCGGGATGAAGTCCGTCAAGTATCATCTGAAACGAGTTCTTGGCACCATGGTTCTAAACTTTGAAGAAATGCAAACGCTTCTTTGCCAAATCGAAGCTTGCTTAAATTCACGTCCTTTAACGGCGTTAAGCTCGGATCCAAACGACTTCAATGCGTTGACACCTGGACATTTCCTAATCGGAGATGCACTCACCGCAATACCCGAACCCGATCTCACTTCTGAAAACGTCAACCGCCTGTCACGTTGGCAATTGGGCCAACAAGTACTGCAGCACTTTTGGAACCGTTGGCGAAATGAATTCCTCTCTCGCCTTCTACAACGTCCAAAGTGGACTACACCAAAACCGAATCTACGAGTCGGCGACTTGGTCTTGCTCAAAGATGAAGATTTACCTCCAACCAAGTGGAGAATGGCAAGAATCACTGAACTTCATCCAGGACAAGACAATCAAGTTCGCGTCGTAACTGTCAGAACCTCTGACAAATCACTGAAAAGACCCGTAGTTAAATTATGCCAGTTACCACTAGACTGATTTTAATTGTATTCAAACTGTTTACTAAGGGTTATTTATGTATGCAAATGTAACTTTTCGGACTTTTACTATCTCATTTGAAATTCGTTATTTCAAGGCGGGCGGAATGTTCGGTTGTACACATCGTAATTTTGTATAGTACATGTACCTATATTCGTTTTCAAATGTTTATATAGCGCACGCGCGCGTGAAAGTGAGTTTTTGGTTGCTGTTAAAAAAGGTGTTATTTTGCGCGTGTAAAAATAAATTAACGGCCAGTTCTGTTTTGAAATAAGAGGAAAAAGGTTTACCGGTTTTTATGTCGGAAAAGTTCGCGTCTTTTATTTCGCTGTTCACGACAGCGTAGTTACAATAAAAGCACAATGGTGTAAAATATTAGTATATAGTGTAACATGTTCAAATTCCCACGGTCCGGTCGTGTAAAACTATAATAAAATAGCGTGTGCTGCAATGCTCCCATAAAAACATGGGTAGGTCGAAATGTGTATTTTCACTTAAACCCATACGGCTGTCACGCCCATTTTTGAAATTTTGGGTTAGTAGTATACAACAACTGTAAAAATCCGTCTTTCCTAAAACCTCCTACCTACATTACCATAAGAAGTAATGTAAATCAAAATCGATAAACTTAATTTTCTCGAATTTGAAAACATGTAGTGTACTAGGTTTGGTCATGGGACAGCCGTATAGGTCATCTTAGCACGGGGTAGGAACGTAGTAGAATAATTTAATAATAGTTATATTAATTAATTATTATATTAATCATTAATTATATTTAATCGAGAAAGAGCAGCCATAATTATTATATGACATTCCTCAAAATTGTTTTAGGTTTTAATGTTCAATATTTTTAGGTTTTAATGAAAAAATATTGTTTTTGGGATTTCATACGTCAAAGACGGCGATACTCTCTGTCAGGCACATAATTCTATCTCTATACAAGTTCTTATTATAATAATTTGTGATCATAAACCGATTGGAGTTCGTATTTTCTCCTTTCACAAATTCGGCACTTGATTGGTCGATATTTAAATTAGTCAGAAAGTCGCCAAAGGTTTTTTTGCACATGAAACGTTAAGCACTTATTCGAGTGTTTGACCTTGTCGCGAGTTCGAAGTCGTGTAAAGTAAAGACTGAATACAGAGTCGTATTGCTCTAGAGGCCGACAATGCAAAATAAATCGACGTTTTCTAATGATGGACGTCATAAACTTCCTTAAAGAAATGCCGGAGTATTCGACAAGCAAACTCGAGCATAAAACTAAGTGTAAACCCGCTATGAAAGTTCCTATGTACTCTATAAAAGTGAGGCTCTAGGATTATGTAGAGAAAATTGAATATTAAATCTTCAAAACAAGTTATTTATAAGCTACGAATGGACGATCGCGCAATGTTACCATGCATATAAAATCATTATTTGGTTTCACAAAGCTTTCATGGTTTTAAAAAGTCAGTGATTTAAGTCACCAATATTTCACAAAAGTAGAATCTTGAACAATATCAATTCAGAACAAACTAACTTAAAGGTTATGTTTCCCTTCACATTTAAATGTAAATAGCTTTGACCATACCTAATTTGATCAATAACAAGTCGAGGAATTAAAGACAAAACCAGAAGGTTGTGATGAAAATAATTTTACTAGAGAACAGGTTTGAACGGCTAATAACTCATGCGTAGAGTCTAAAAATTTGCTAGACATACTCATGGTTCAAGGTCATTCTAAGTTTATCTCGAAAGCCAATGGTTCCAATTTTAAAAGTGTGTAAATTGAAATTTTAAGTCTAAATGTCTTTAATCCGATGCACAACACCATGATGAAAACCTTTCAAATTGGAACCATTTCTCTAAATCCATTGGTTCTCGAGATAAACTTTGAATGACCTTGACCCACGAGTTTTATGTCATCCGAGCAGATGAGTATGTCTTGCAAATTTTGATTGTCTAGCATGAAATTTTTTCGAGTTATTAGCCCTTCAACCTGGTCTCTAGTAACATCATTTTCATCACGACCTTCATATCATGTTTTTGTCTTAATTCTTTCTACTTTTTATTGGTCAAATGAGGAAGGATCAAAGTTATTTACCACTAAAATGTGAAGGGGAACACTTTTCTAATTGAAACGAACTTTCTATCTTCAATGGTTCTCGAGATACATTTTAAATGACCTTGAAGACATGGTTCAAGGTCATGGAAATTTCCGTTGTCGTGTGTTGTGTGTCCTGAAAGTTTAAAATTCCCAGATAAAATACATTGGGAGCTATTGGCCTTGTATCGTTTTTAGTTAACACCCTGTATAATCCTGATGTTTGTGGAATTTCGTGTCCATTTCCGCTCTACTGAAGATTCCACGACTATATAATCTCAATTTATATTAATATCCAGAGAGTTTTAATTTGATTGCCCCAGGCATTTTGCTCAAAAACTATATTATCTAGAAATGTGATATTTGTAAATTGCAACAAAATCGTGAACTTTTTCACGTTTTTGGAATTTTTATTTTTTTAACGCTAGGTTGTAGACGACAACTGTCAATGAAAAGGTTGTAGAGCATACTCTAAAACCATAAATGAAATTTGTTTGGTCAGAATAGGTAAATTTTTCACAGAGTTATTAGGTCATGACAAATAACAAGTTGGTAGTAGCCTTTTCACAAATAATTTAAAAATAAACTTATCTAAATAGTAATGTTTGTATGACTGCTAAAAATGAATGTTTTTTTAATTAATTGGTAATTAATTTTGAGAGAGAAAAAACAATTTCCGAAAGAGTTACAAAATGTTTAAAAAAATAAGGTTGTAAGAAGTCTACAAAAATGTCAAATTTATGCCAACTGAATTTCATTTGCACTTCGTTTAATTTTAGGTTTCCTTTTAAGTATTTAAATTGCGGAGGCACCGACATTAAATAATTATCTCAACGTACTTCAGTAATTAAATATGGCTCGTTATAGCCGTGAACAGCGGTGCAAGATGGTAAAGTTATACTACGGTGATGGTCATCAAAAAGCACGTCTAGTAAGTCAGTTATTTCAAATGTTCTATCCTGTTAGTCGACCAGATCCGTGCTGTTCGTGACTTTGAAGATGATGGCAACGTGAATCCCAGATTCCGCGGACGGGGACATCATAACATTAATATGGGAGACATAGTCATCGCCTATTTTGTTACCTACCCACGAGCAAGTATAAGAATATCTGGAGTGTCCTTGACCACCATAACCTTAATCCATACCGTGCCACGCTGCACCAAGCACTTCACGATGGTGATAGGTGACTTAGATTGGAATTTTGCAACTGGTTCAGAACCATAGTCGATGCAAATGAAAGTTTCCTCCGTTTGCTCATCGTGTCCGACGAGTGCTCATTTTCGAGAGATGGCCCGTTTAACAGACAGAACAGCCACATGTGGAGCGATGAAAATTCACATTGGCACAATCAGGTCAAATTTCTCCTCAACGTCTGGGTTGGTCCACTAGATGATCGCGTTATTGAACCATTTTTTCCACCGAATAGGCTTAATAGGAAAAACAACTTGGCCTTCCTGCGGAATGAAGCGTTGGAATATGTACCTTTGATCGACATCCCACACCTTTGCTTCCAGCATGACGGTGCGCCTCCTCACCAGCAAAGAGGTGTGATACAATTCCTTAACACCGAGTTCCCTGGGCGTTGGATTGGAAGAAACGGTATCCGAATTTGACCCCGCCAGACGTTATCCAGTGGGGTTTGGTGAAGGAGGAAGTTTATAAGACGCCAGTCACTAGCAAAGAAGACTTGCGCGAAGTTGCACCATAGAATTATTGCAGCGTTTCGATTCGTAACTCCAATTAATTTCAAAATATGCTGTATCGCGCACGAACGTGTATAGCAGTGGATGGTGGAATTATTGAACCTCATTTAGTATAAGACTGGTACATTCGTAAATTTTGTAACACTTTCGGAAATTATTCTTTTTTATCTCAAAATTAATTACCAATTAAAAATTAGTTTAAAAAACGTTCATTTTTAACAGTCATACAAACAGTACAATTTTTAGATTTGTTTTTTTAATTAGTTGTGAAAACGCTGATTCCACCTACTACCAACTTGTGAAAAATTTACCTATATCGACCAAACCAATTTCACTTAATGTTTTCGAGTATGCTCTACAACTTGTTCATTGACAGTTTTCGTCTACCACCTAGCGTTAAAAAAGTAAAAATTCTCAAACGATTTTGCTTCCCCGATAGTGTACACCCTGTAAATTTCACATTTCTAGGTTACATAGTTTTTGAGCCAGATGCTTAAGGCGATCAAATTAAAACATCCTGTATATATTAATATTAATATTAATATTAATATTATTAATTAATTTCCAACAATACTTAAATTTAAGAGCATATAATGCAGCTCTATTTGCATAAATAAGCATTTTCTTTTTAAATGTCTAATTTTTTTCCTAAGCATCACACACCGGTAGTAGTTGTCCACCCCATTTCGACCCCTTCTGTAGTTCTTACATAATCTTTCTCGTTAATATCTGGATGCAGGAATGTTTAACGCGAAGTTTTGTTTTGTAAAGTCACAGGAATTCCAGAAATATTTGAATATCTATTCCTTCTTAGCTGTACAAAGAATAAAAAGTTTTTTTTAAAGTTCAGTGAACTTGTTTTTACACACAATCCTAAGGGATTTGTATGTACTGGGTCCACGTACAGTGTGGTCGATGCCGCCGTATCCACATACCTCTATAAGAATTAGGCTTAGCAGAGTCAGGGATATCTTAATCGAAAGGAAATATCATGCTCTCGGTAGCCCGTTATACATTTTTGAAATTGGAACCCAAAAGTTAATCATTTTTCCATTTAAGTGGTTTTCGAATTGGTTGTAAATTATATTTTTAGTTAGTACTGATCATTTCTGAACAACGTTTTCTTCTTCATTAAGAATTTTTTTATTTTAAGTGATATTTTTGGCCAATTCTCGGGACCCAACCGACCCGCGTACACGCTATTGTGATATTAGAATTTCGTACCAATCGATACATGGCTACCTTATTTCCAAATCCAGGTAACTCGAAAAGTTTGGTGTGTCTAAAATTTCATTTAAATTAAAGGGAATATAACCTCAGGTATTTGGTGTGGAACACCAACGCTTGCAGCTTTGGCCGCTCTTGCCTTTGGCATTAGAAATGTTTGGCGCCACTGTGCAGGGAAATTTGAAATATTGAAGGGGTCTTCCATAAAGATGGCTTTGCAGGTTATATTCCTTTTAACGCGTTAGTGTTTCGATACCTTATTTCCAAAAACGGTTACTCAAAAAATTCAATTTCGGTAAAATTCCTCTTGGGTTTATTAAGTACAAGATCATCGAAAATTGGTTCAAATTTAAATTTAATATTTAAAATATATTTAATACATCGGGGGATTGTGTGTACTTAAATTTACGTCACATGTTGTTGTATAATAGAACAAATAAATGTTTATAACTTTTTCGCTGTTACAGATAGAAACAAAATTCGAGCCTTTCCTTTAAGAATATGAACTATATAAAACCCGAGGAAGTAAAAAACAGTTATTGTGGGGAAACAAAGCGGTACTTCCGAGTTACTTCAAACCTTGGAGAAATAGCGGGAAGTTAAATTTGATCAGTGTCGGTTTGGGGGGTCATTTCAGAGTAGCGTCATCGGTATTCAGTTTTTAGTTGTCGTTTCTGTATATAGATGTCGCTAGGCGAGAATGAACTCGACTTCGAAGTAACCACTCATGATATACCTTTCAGGCGTATACAAAACGTGGATTAACGAACGAGCAATTTGTTGGTGCTAATAAAGAAAACAGTTAGAAAACGCGTCAACAAAGGGAATCTTACTATAAAACGGGCGAAGAATAACGGAAAAACGAACTTGAAAGGGGAGGGGGGGGGGAAATGCTTGCAAACAATCATCCTACCTAATGACCAGAAAACCCACCAATGTGACAATGTCTTATGATTGCGGGAAAGACACAACGACTTGTTGACAGCACGCGATCAACCTAACCACCTAAAAGCTAAAATCGCCAAAACATTTACTAAACACTAACTTACAAGAAGACGACCTGAGGTGTAACCCTCCGATTTGGTTTAAACTCGGGGAATTAGTAGACCTTAACGAGAGTTGCCATGGCAACCAAACATGTTTTTGGCAACACAAAATAAATTTTTTTATATGTGATTTAACATGGGAAAATCACAGATTTCAAGGGTCCTTCCTGTCAAAAAGCAATGAAATTTTAAAAACATATTAAAAAAATGGGAAATTTTTCCAATTTTGGGTAATAGAGAGAATTTTGGGGTAAATTCGCCTGTCGTTAGGTAAATGTGAAGAAATTAAGGTAAATTTCAATCAATAAAGGAAGTTGAAATATTTGTGAATTAATGCTATTAAAAGTAACAAAATCCAATTTAATTTAAGTTATTTCGACTAAATTGGACAAAGTTCAATAAATAGGGTAAAACCGAAAAATCCCGTAAATTCTGGTAAATTCGAATAATTTGAATTAAATACGAGTAAAATTCAGTAAGATAAGTAAAGTTGTGTAAAGTTTAATCATTTGTGTAAATACTAGTAAATTAAGAAATTTTTTAATATATTAAGGAAAATACGAGTTGAATTCAGTGAGTTAAAGTTAGGTAAATTGTAACTTATTTAGGGTTAAATCGACTAAACTGGAAAAGTCGATTAAATAGGGAATAAGTAAGTTGGATAAATGCAACTAAATTGGGTAAGATCGAATAAAGGTGGATAATTGGAAACTAATTTCGGAAAATATGGCTAAATAGGCAAGACCATGTAAAGTTGGGTAACCGCAAACTAATTTAGGTACTTTTCAATTAGATCTGGGTTATTGCAAGTTAGCTTTTGGAAAATGTATTGCATTTGAGAACTTATAATTTATATAGATTCCATTAAATGGTGAACACTTCGTCCAATAGTTGATTTTATAAAATGTCTTTACCCTTGCCCAACTTGTTGAAATGTTGCCCTGGAATAGTTCAGCCAATGCCTAAGAATGAGTTCGTAAGCTCTTTAGTGGGAGAGAAAACGGATCCACAGCTGAAGCGGGGAGGCAACATTTCAACAAGATGGCCAAAGTTATTTTATAAAAAGAACTATTTAGTCAAATTAACAAAAATGTATTAGGATTTACCGAACTTTAGTTATCTTACCGAATTTTACTCAATTTACTGAATTTTTCGGTTTTACCCAATTTATTGAACTTTGTCCTATTTAGTCGAAATAACTTAAATTAAATTGGATTTTGTTACTTTTAATGTATTCACAAATACTTGAACTTACCTTAATTGATTGGAATTTACCCTAATTTGGTCACATTTACCCAACGACAGGCGAAATCACCCAAAAATAGTCTCAAGTACCCAAAAATTATAAAAAAAATTAATATTTTTTCAAAATTTAAGTTTTTTAAAATTTCATTGTTTTTCATTTTGCCATGTTAAATCACGTAGATAAAAGTGTATTTTGCGTTGTCAAAAACATTTTCGGTTGCCATGGCAAAACGATAGCCCAGCATAACGTTTCCCAATAAAAACTTTCAAGTTACGTTAAGGTCTACTAATTCCCCTAGTTTAAACCAAATCGAAGGGTTACAACTCGGGTCGTCTCCTTGTTAGTGCTTTCAATCGATTCTCAGATAGCAACCGATGAACTGATTACGATAGATCCGATATCAGATTATCCGCATATTACGCTCAGATATTATCAGATAAAGTATGATTAATTTGAAACAAATGGAATAATTTTAAGTTTTAGGGGTTTTAAAATTGAGGGGGGTTTGAGTATTTGTTGCGTAATTTAGGGGTTAAGGGTCTTTATAATTGTTACATCGCGTTACGAGTGGGAGGGAATTGACAGAAAGTAAATTAATTTATTTACGTATATGGCGAACAGACTCTACCTGATCAGTTCACTGTTGGAAGCGCGACACTAATTCGTTTAAACTGTTCACCAAAATTATAAATTCCATTCACCGACAAATAGTGAAAAAATGTGGGCATTAAATTTAGTTTTCCGAACAAATATTTGGATCATTGTTATTATTTCGCACATTTAATGTGATCCCATTACATTCGTTCCTGAAATAATGAAGGCCAACTTACCGTTATGAACTGGTGGTTTCAATTTGTCATAATTTTTAGAAGAAATCTTATCAAAGGTTAAAACGTCACCGCCGCTGTTTAAGTTTTAATGGGAAAAGACACTATTATTGTCTCAAAAACAACTTTCGTAATTCATCGAACTGATACCTGCAAAAATGCTCGTCCAAGCTGTCAATTAAAATCGCCAGAATTATATTAATAAGCGCGATAATTTCAAATTGTTTGTAAAGAAACATTGCTTAATAATGAATATTTAGTGTCATAACGATTAAATACGTAGTGTTAGGGGTAAAAGGTACGATAGCTGTCGTGGAGCTTTGGACGCAATCCATGTATGCCGACGAGGGTTGTTTTGTAAAGAGTCGCGAAAAGTCAGTATAGCCAGCGCTACACTACTATTTAGACGCCATCTGCGTTTCTGTATCGGAACTAGGGCCATAATGTCATTGATTTATCTCATGGCGTTTTAACAGATCCTACTTTTCCCATGCCCACAGGTTTTCGGACATTGATTTTTCAAGTACTTGGGGACACCTGTTAAAGGTTCCGCGGATAAAGTCGAAAGGTTAATTGCGACGATGAGAAAGTTCCCAAGATTTTTAAATTGATTTTTAGTATATAGCATCTCTATTCAAATAAACTCCACGGTTTATAAAACTAAATAATTTAAATGCATGCCGTTGCTGATTATATTAAATATAGCTTTTTAACTTTAAATCATAATATTTGCGAAAGCTAATTGCTTCGCACACAAGCTACTATTTACATTTCTGTTCCGTCTGAAAACGACCGTTTAATAGAAGTTTACGCATCAAAAAGGGCTGCCCCTTCTAATATGGATCCGCCTGAGTACTTCATCATCGATCTCTCTCATTAAACTTTGGCCGGGTTACTTGGTTGCTGTAAAAAACGCCATCTAGACAGAAAATAATGAAACTCGATCAGAATCAAGTCGAGATGGCGCTCATTTCCTTCCAGACAAGAATTCTGGCGAAACATAAGCGTCGGCATAGGGGAATAGCCCTGGAGTGGTATTGATAGTTCTGATTGGGCTAAGCACTGACATTCCTCTTCAGAAATCGCGTAAAGGGGATGTAGAAACGGGGGGGTATGTCGAGGTAGACTTTTATCTATTCATACATTCCAACAAAGGCAGCGCGATCATGGCGCCATCTACCGGTTAGGGTTTGAATTCTTTTAAAAAGTCTACCTCAACTTTCCCCCCTTCCTCCCCCCGCCTCGAACTGGCACTACGCTGTTGGATTTAGCGCCTTCTTTCCTTTCCCCTCCTCTACTATTCCTCCATGGCGTCGGGTTGTTTCGAAACTTCTCTTAAATTCAAAGAAACATTTTCTATACATATTTTAATAACAATTTAAGCTTGATTGTAAGAATTGATGTACCCAGCAGCTCCAGCTTGTCTGGTTGCTTTTCGAGAGCAGCCCTTTAAAGTTAGTAGAAACTAAATCGAAA
This sequence comes from Leiobunum rupestre, assembly GCF_980474605.1. NCBI lineage: Eukaryota > Metazoa > Arthropoda > Arachnida > Opiliones > Sclerosomatidae > Leiobunum > Leiobunum rupestre. The sequence continues at coordinate 41,839,368 of NC_143389.1, forward strand.
AATCGTCCGCTACTACCAGGGTTGGACATAAGGCACTAGTCACGGCATTTGACTACTAAAATAAATGCTCTGCCTACTAAAATTATTCGAAATCTGGGGGTTCACTAGTTAATTTGACTAGTGAAAAATGTACCTAAATATTCATAAATAATGGCGAATATGGCGTATTATAAATTCATCATTCATCAATCCCATATTACTTAAAAAAATCACAACACGTTTGTAGAGCTTGTAGAAAATCAAGAGTCCAGAGAGTCCACTGCACCTCATACAATTTCTGATTCAGAATCTCTATCTCAAATTAATGCGTCATTTGATGATATTATCAATGAAAATATTTTAAACTAGTCAAAGACTCAAAGTCGTGAAGAAATTGGTATCGGTACAAAGTCATGTTACTCGTGTAACTCAAGTGATAATAAACTGCTATTTTAATTCTGACGGGTAACGCAAAATGATGGCGGTCCCTCTTGCTTTTATACCCCCACTAGTCAGTGACTACTAAAATAAATTAAGATAGGAGGCTCACAATTCAGGCTGACTACTAAAAACAATATCCTTATGTCCAAGCCTGGCTACGACTGGTTTAAACCTGGTGGCATAAAAGTTAAATTCATTGATCCACCATAAATGTGGAAGTTCATAATCCGAGGGGTCCGACATACGTAGAGCTCCCGTACACTTCTTGAGAAAAATGTTTTTAGAAATCTTGAAATCAACTTCAAAATCCAGAAATCTGGGCGAAAATCGGGTCATAAAATTTATTAAATGACATAACATCTTAAAGGGAATATAACCTCTGGTATTTCTGTCGCCCTCCGAGGGTTCCAATATTGTCCGCTGCCTCCCATGGCCTTTCACACCTGCGGCGCTGATAATCGCTGATTGAGAAGGGAATAAAGGAAATTGATGGGGTCTTCCATAAAGAACGCGTTGGAGGTTCTATTCCCTTTAACTTCAAAATTAATAGAAATTGGTTTTCGAGAACAGCAGATTTTACTGTAAAGGTGACTTTATTCGTGGGTTCCTGGGTGGGCACCACGGCTACAGTCAACAACAGAAACATCGGTCTGGGCTACTCTGTCTTTCGTCTCTGGAGCCAGGAGAAACCGTTGTTGTATAATCATGGTTGTCACGTAGAAACTGTCGCCATCTAGACTTACACTCGTGTATTGTAATGTGCTAACTGTTATCATGTATTTATTCGGTTTCATTCTTTGAAATATTGCATTAAAGAAATATTTTAAATGAATGACAATTAATAACTCTAGTTAATAACTACCGCAGCGCTTTGGATATGTAAACAAAAGGCGAAAATTATTGGCTTCCCAATTTTACCCTAACTACACTACACCCTTAACTATTGGTAGAGTTTCGGTGTTACACGTGGCTCTTCGCAATCTATCTATCAACGCATTGACAGATTGGTTAGAAAATTCTTCCCATGGTGTCATCGGTGTTACATTTTGCTCTTCTCAATCTATTTATCAACGCATTGACAGATTGGTTAGAAAATTCTTCCCATGGTGTCATCGGTGTTACATTTTGCTCTTCTCAATCTATTTATCAACGCATTGACAGATTGGTTAGAAAATTCCTCCCATGGTGTTCATGTAAATCATTCGGTTTTATCTTCTATTCGCTGATGACGTCCTCTATAAAGGGAATATAACCTGCAAAGCAATCTTTATGGAAGACCCCTTCAATTTTTCAAACATTTCTAAAGCAAAAGGCAAGAGCGGCCAGAGCTGCAAACTTTGGTGTTCCACACCAAATACCTGGGGGACACACTGGATGATTTACAAAGCCTCTTGGATATTTGTTCTCCCTTTGTCGAAGATCGTGGGAGTGTGAAATCGAAAGTGTTGGTCTTTGAACCTATGGACGCTGTTTAGTGCTTCACACTTCACTCAATTGAATAAAAACATTGAGTATACCTACCTTGGAGTAGAGCTCGGGGTTTGGATAAGAAATAACCGTTTTATTGGTTTTTATCCATAACCGAAAATAATCCGAATTAAAAGTTATTTTTTGCATATTAAATCGTTTTATAACCGGGATTAATATCCATAAATAAACAGTTATCCGAAATTTTTATGAATCATCGAAATTTTAACGGTTATTTATCTGTTCCGCCTAGTTCTACCGCGACACTTTTAAATATCTAATATTAAAAATAAGGGGAGATATATTAACTAACACGTTGTCTAGGGAATATTTTTAGTTAAGCATTATAGCTTAGGTTAAGAAAGTGCCAACATTGATAAATGATAAAAGGTTTATTTACGACACTAATATTAAAACATACTAAAAATTAAAACTAATCTAACACCCACAGTAAACTAACTTAAAGGGAATACAACCTCAGGTATTTGGTGTGGAACACCAACGTTTGCAGCTATGACCACTCTTGCCTTTGGCTTTAGAAATGTTTGGCGCCACTGTACAGGAAAATTTGAAAAATTGAAGGGGTCTTCCATAAAGATTTCTTTGCAGGTTATATTCCCTTTAACACTAATCTTAAAACTAAAGCAATTCGAAGACGGAATCCAGTTATGATTTCTCGCTCCATGGTGAAGAGGCGCAGTCGCAAGCTCGGCTCTGAGGACCTTGTTCTACTTCTTCCATATACCACATTTCACTTTATTACTTTGTTTACTCGCGCATACACTTTTTAACGAGGATCGAGAACATCGCTCGACTTTCAGCGCTGGATCCAAAACTCTACTGGTTCTGACCTCTTTTTCTTTTTCCCTCCTCGCGGCCGAGGATGACCGCGTGATCGCCGACTCTTTCGGTTCGGGGAAAAACCCATGATGAAGGTGGAGAGTGAATTCGTTGAGCCGCGTTGTAGCCCTTGCTCATCACAGCGGGTAACACCAATGTTGAACGACTCGGCTTATTTATTTTATTTTGTACCGTGGAGGGAACCAGCTTTAGGGGAAAACCAACTTTATAAGCGTAAAAACGTTACATTACATTGGAGTCGTGTTTCAACAGTGGGAGACCGGCCTATCCTTGCACATAAGTGGAAACTAATTTTGAAAGTCATCAAATTGGCCAATGGAGCACCTATCCGAAAATTCGGATAACAGGTACCGTATTCCGTACTTTGTGTAAGTCGATGGCTGTCCCTACACTGACGTATCATAATGAGATCCTTGTCTCCGGCAACACAGACGGCTCTAGATTATGCCCAAAGAGACGTTGGTCGCCGTCCGCTCTCTGCTGGATCGTTTACGCTGCAGTGATTCTCAAATGGGGCTCCATTTAAAATTTTAGGGGCACAACGAGATTTTGAGATGTGCTATGATAGAACTAGTTTCGGCAGAAAAAAATAAATACCGAACATATTTCTATTTAACGGTCAAATCCTGTGTTCATTCAATGAAAAATATCATTAAGTTCAAAATCTCAATGTTTGTTTGTCTCAGATTGAACCGCGAATCTAAAAACTATTTTGTGAAAATCAGTGTCAATCGCGAGGGGTAAGACACTCTGCGAACTCGGTGTACACTGCCGTACCTTTGACAGTGCTAAATGGAACTTGCGAACTCTTGAAAATATGTACCTTTAACAGTGCTAAATGCACGAAATCGGTGTACAGATTATCTGAGACTGTCTTACCCCTCGGTCAATCGTCGCACTAAAAATTAAATAACATATCTTAATTTTCCTAAACTTGTTTTCAAGCGAGGGCTCAACGATAATTAGAAACTGAAATGGGGTTCCACGAGGTGGCAAAGGTTGAGAACCACAGGCTTACGGTCAACGCCGCAATCAAGGCAGAACTCGGCTGGAGCACCATAAAAGAAGGTGAAGCTGCCAGCTAGGATCAACAAACACTTTTTGTTGTTCCTAGCTGGCAGCAAAACTGAAATACCTGGGTAAACCTCAGTATTCTCCCATTAATTAAACAGGGTGTCCGGAGTTGCGAAATTTTTAAATATGGGAACGCTTTACATTAAAATTATCAGAAACATCGGCAAATATTTTGACGTTTTTCAAAAATTTATTTTTTGGCGGGGAAAATGCTAGAAGAAAACCTTCAATGAGAAAGTTGTAGAGAGTGATTGAAAATGTACAATAAAGTTGGTTTCATTGAAAAAGACCAATTTTTCACGGAGATACGAGGTGATGGAAAAAAAAACAAGGTCATCATAGTAGGCAATTGTTTTTAGGGTATTGTACGTCAATGTAAGAAATGGCTTAAATGGTTCATTTCTTTAAACAAAGGATATTTTTATTCATAAAAAAAAATTAATTGAGGCCTACTAGTAGAGGTCTCGGTTGTTTAATTAGTATTTAAAGCGAAATCTTTCCGTTTTAAAACCATTCTCTAACAATTTTGAGTCAATTATGCCACTTTATTCTCGTGAACAGCTCGCTTAAATGGTAGAGTTGTATTACGGAGGGACGATCTTGGTTTGTCAAGGTACTACGGGTGGACTCCTCTTCACAATCACCACTTCCATCCCTTTCGAGCGACCCTCCACCAATCTCTGCACGAAGGAAATACGGAACGTCGATATGATTTCTGTAATTGGCTAATGATCGTGTCTGATGAGATCCCAAATTTCCTCAATCAACGTCCGGTGACCGACGAGTGTTCCTTTGCGAGAGATGGGCCTTTCAACAGACAAAATTACCACACGTGGAGTGATGACAATCCATCACCAATAACAACCATTTAGACTAAATGTTTAAGCAGGTTTGCTCGGGGATCGAGTTATGATCTTATTTTTTCTTCCAAATCGTCTTAATGGACAAAATTACTTGGAGCTTTTGCAGAACGAAGTAGCACACGCGTTACACGACGTTCCGCTGCCACTTACAGATGAATACGGTACCAACATGACGGTGCGCCACCCCATCAGCCTCAAGGTGTTTCGGAGCATCTGAAAAACGAGTTCCCTCAGCGTTGGATTGGTCGAAACGCTCCCGTTCAATGGCATCCGAGGTCTTCAGATCTAACGCCGGCAGTGGCGTAACTAGGGACCCGAATAGCCCGCGACCGCGGAGGGGCCCCTTGACATTTTCACAAAATAGGGGGCCCTTTCGTCTTAAGAATTATTTTTTTACTACGGAAATTGTACGAGGTGTTAACTAAAAAATGGACCACCGTGAATATCTCAAAATGTGTTTTAGCTACGATTTTGAAATTTTAGGTTGTTATAGAGCGCTCAGGGGGTCAACCAACTATGGAAATTTCAATGACCTTGAACCATGTCTTCAAGGTCGTTCAAAAATTAACTTGAGAACCGTAAGAGTTACGAAGTTGGTACCAATTAGAAAAGTGTTCCCCGTCACATTTTATGGCTAACTAGGTTTGACTCGATCTGATTTGCGAAATAGGAAGTTGAGCAATGTTAGGCTAAAATCAAGAAGGTCGTTAAGTTGATAACGTGTGGAAGCGAGTTTTGGGAGCTAAAATTTTCAAAGACCCCCAACCACGATGAGGTTGTCTAACAAATTTCAGTACCCTAACAAGAATACTTTTAAAGTTATCAGTTGAACATCATCTTTAACACGTATAATTTTTTTATAAAGGGCCCTTTTGATATCCTGCGGGGGGGGGGGGCACTGAACGCCGGTGGACCTTTTATTGTGGGGTTCCATCAAAGAGACGCCGGTTGCGAGCATCGAAGATTTACGACAACGAATCATTGCACCCTTAGTACTTCTCACTCCTGATATGAATGCACGCTCATTTCGAGAGAAGGCCCATTGTACCGAAATCTGTATCCTGTATCGCGGCTAACAGAAGCCGCGTTCACACTACGCACTTTGGAAACGTTTTAAAATGGTTTCGAAAGATCAAATTCAACATTTTCGGAGTCAACTGTATTAATAGTCATACGATAAATACATTCGAAACCAAAATTTTACAATTCTATCTTTCGAAACCGTTTCAAAACGTTTCCAAAGTGTCTAGTGTGAACGCGGCTAGACGAATCATAGAACCTCGCTTGTAAATTTTGTGCATTTGGGTGATAAATATATCCTTTTGTTTAAAACAAAATTAACCGTTTACGCCTATTTGGACATTTACGTGCGTAACTCTAAAAACGTCAACTCGCCCGCCACCCGCGCATCCCGTCACCGTCTACTTCACTGTCGCTGTCTGAAGTGATTTGCGATTGTTTTTCAATTCGTTCCTGATTTTTGCATATCCCAATTCGCATTACGTATTGGGGTGAGTTCACACCGCCAAGTGAGCTCCGTACTAGTGCGAACGATAGTTGCAGTAACGGAGACGGAGAGAGGAAACGAGCTTCCTAGGACCTCCGTTTCTCTCAGCTGAGTAACTTGCGTCTTCAATTTTTCCGGTACGAACAATGAACGGAGAGGGGAGCCGCTTTTGTTCCGATAAAATAAATGATTTTTCGTAGAAATTATGTTTAATTCAGAGAAAACGGCATGGTATTAGAAGATAAAACTTATTTTATACAAGACGTTTCGAGCCGAGGCTCTTCTTCAGTCGTTCGTTAGTTTTAATTTGATTTAAAATTTTTTACCACGCGCCATATTCAAGTTCTAATATCACGCGAGCAGAAGGTCAGCTGACCTTCTGCTCGCGTGATATTAGAACTTGAATATGGCGCGTGGTAAAAAATTTTAAATCAAATTAAAACTAACGAACGACTGAAGAAGAGCCTCGGCTCGAAACGTCTTGTATAAAATAAGTTTTATCTTCTAATACCATGCCGTTTTCTCTGAATTAAACATAATTTCTACTAATATTCACCATGGTAAATAATAAGTTTAATATAAATGATTTTTCATTTTAATTATTTGATTAAATAACATTTGTGTTTTAATAACCAAATTAGATAGGATTTGAATTTAAATTATTTTATTAAATAACATTTGTGTTTTAATAACAAAATCAGATAGGATTTGAATTTTAATTATTTGATTAAATAACATTTGTGTTTTAATAACCAAATTAGATAGGATTTGAATTTTAATTATTTGATTAAATAACATTTGTGTTTTAATAACCAAATTAGATAGGATTTGAATTTAAATTATTTGATTAAATAACATTTGTGTTTTAATAACCAAATTAGATAGGATTTGAATTTTAATTATTTGATTAAATAACATTTGTGTTTTAATAACCAAATTAGATAGGATTTGAATTTTAATTATTTGATTAAATAACATTTGTGTTTTAATAACCAAATTAGATAGGATTTGAACTGTGGAAAAAAACCTTGTGCGAACGGTGGTTGTACCTCTTTCTTGACCAACGGACGGGAATAAAACAGAAAGAGTGCGAACGAAAATCCGTCTCACTTGGCGGGGTGAACTTGTAACGGGGAGCTATGTCGGGAAGCCTCGGTGGGTTTATTTATTTTATAGTTGAACCACGTGTGGAGAGATGGCACCACCAGTTCCGCGGCGGGTATCTTATCTGGAGCTCAAAGGTCGACAGCGGCGGGTTTTCTGGGATGTGAACCTGGGAGCTGATTCATAATTAATTTGACTCTTAAAGTTTACCAGTTTTGTTTTGTATTCGCGCTATCGGCTGGACGAATAAAGAGTTTTTAAGACCAATTGTGTGGTGAACTTGGTTTTTATTACGGTACGTACGGACAGTACTCAGTGGTCAAACCTTGACCCCTCGTTCCCCGACAAACTCACCCCCCTACGTGAAATGGACTCCGTAGTGCGAATTGGGTATTTATACGTCAAGCTGGCCTTAGGAACGGTTTAATTAAACGGATTGAACCTGTTATTCGGTACACCGTACAACAACGAGTTGCTATAATTATGAAGGAGGCGCGGAAAATAATATGGACTGATGAAGTGAAAGGGAAACGTAGTTCGGTCCCTACCACCATAAAGCCACCCCGCGGCACAGTCGTTTCACGGTGATGTGTGGTCCTTAATAAGCCTATATTTTTGGTGCTTTGAAAGAGGACCAAATACCGGTGTCGCGGAGTGAATGTCTGAAGCTTGTTTTCCACTAGCGCGCGTCATAATGTTATTTTCTTTACGCGCGTAAAAACGTCTGAACGTTTCAAAGCTGAGAAACGCGTCGTTGCGCGCGCCAGTGGAAAACAAGCATGATGCTTGATTTCCGCTGGCGCGCGCAAAGACGCGTTTCTCAACTTTGAAACGTTCAAAAGTTGTTAAACGCGTTAAGAAAATAACATTCTGACGAGCGCTAGTGGAAAACAAGCTTTTATGACGAGCGCTAGTGGAAAACAAGCTTTTATGACGCGCTAGTGGAAACCAAGCATAAAGCTGAGAAACGCGTCGTTGCGCGCGCCAGTGGAAAACAAGCTTTATGCTTGGTTTCCACTAGCGCGCGTCATAAAAGCTTGTTTTCCACTAGCGCTCGTCAGAATGTTATTTTCTTTACGCGCGTAAAAACGTTTGAACGTTTCAAAGCTGAGAAACGCGTCGTTGCGCGCGCCAGTGGAAAACAAGCTTTATGCTTGGTTTCCACTAGCGCAAGTCGTAATATATTTTTCTTTACGCGCGTCAAAACATTTGTATGTGCCAAAGTTGAGTGACGCGTCGTTACATGGACTAGTGGAAACCAAGCATTACCACTCTATTCAATCACAGCTGTAACTATAACTCCCGGGTATTTTTGTCAATTTTTTCTTTTGATCAGCTTTACGTGGCATTTTCGAAAATGACTTGGCCTACCAAACTAAAAGTGAATTTTCTTGAATCTGTGGCATAAATTTTCCTATAGTTTTGAGATTGGAAGTTCAATAACATATTATTTACAAGAAAAATTCATAAAATTTTTAAGATTTTGTTACTCAAATTATAACTACAGATAGTTTTAAGGCATCCCGTAAGCGAAAGAGACCGAAGGAGAGCTATTGACGCAATCGTTTCACGGGTTTTCCCGAAACACAGCAGCTTTCGGGCTTGTCCTGACAGAGTCACAATGACTATATTTACGTTATACATTTCTAAATTTTAGGGTTTTTACAGATTTACATATTTTTAACATTTAGGATTTAATTATTTTACATATAATTTAATTACCTTTAATTTTACATTAATATTTGATTAATGTCTATCTCTTTTTAATCCCCGCGCCATCATCTAAGTCTATCTACTCCACCACCAACTGCCATTTTAGGCGCGTTTTTTTCTCTCCGGAAAAAGGCATGTGTGACGTTGCGTGACGTCACACTGATACTACTCTAATCTAGAAAATCCCGAAAGTACTCTATCTCACTTTCGAATAAAATACAGATACAAATGTCAAAAACTAAGACTATTGGTGCTAGTGTCGGTTTCCCACGCTATTGGGAAGGTTTAGTGGTGCTCTTACCTACCAAAAATTGGGAAAATGAGAATAACAAAACTTGAATTGCTTTGCCGCTTTAACGGAAACGACCTTGACCTTGATCTTTCGGTTCTCTGGTATCACCGACTTTGAATTCTAAAAATTCAAAGTCCGTGCTGGTATAGTGCATTTTTGTTTTTACCTTCCCGACCGTCCGAAGAAAAGATTAAAAGAGAGTTCCTTGAGATGGGGACTCTACGGTTGTCACATGATAGTGACGAGCGTGAAGAGAAACTCCTTTTCTAAGGAAGTGATTTCCATGATAAAACTATGCTTTCCAATAATATAGCTTCTACGAGGGGTCGGACACTTGCCATTATTTTGTACGGGATTTCGGGATTTCGTAGAGATTTTGGCGATTTTGTAATTACTTTTTGAAGTGATTTTGGCATTTCAATGTTAATTTACCATAGAGAGAGTTTAAAGATTTTGCAATTTTAGACAAAGTGTACGGGATTTTGCTAAATGTCCGACCCCTCGAGTTTCTATGTATAATTTTCAAACTTAATTTTTCATTGTAATTACATTATGTGATTTTCAACTGTAAAGATCTTCTGCCTAGGTTAAAGCAAAATTATGTTATTGTGTTTTAATTTTTAGGCTTATAAATAAAACGTTGGTAAGTATGAGAGATTCGACATCAGTTTATGAAACGGGTTCGGAAAATTCGGAAAAGTTTCCGGTCGTGACCGAGGGGTAAGACAATCTCAGATAATCTGTACACCGAGTTCGTGCATTTAGCACTGTTAAAGGTACATATTTTCAAGAGTTCGCGAGTTCCATTTAGCACTGTCAAAGGTACGGCAGTGTACACCGAGTTCGCAGAGTGTCTTACCCCTCGGTCGTGATCTGCTGCAGAACTGGGAACTGGAATTAACGGGTTCAAATCCTACTGAAGGAAACAGTAGGTTTTGAGCGGCTTGAATGCTGCCGAATAAATTGCATGATTGTAGCACAAATCTCAATGAAGATTTACAAATGTAAGATATGAAGCAATTTTTTTCGGAAAAGTCCTTGGAATGATACGTATTAAAATATTTAAAGAAGTTACATTTTAATGATAACCTTTTTTAAGGTTTTTTAATGATTAAATAATGATTATTATCAAGGATTCAAAAGTTCAAGGTGGATTTACTTTAAATTGTATTTTCCAAGGTACGATTTTACTGGCCAATAATTTTGGCTAGTTGGAAAAATTTAAAGTTGAAATGCTTTTAGGTTTTCTGGGAACTTCAGTCAAACATCTTCCCTTGAAAAACTTTACAAGACTGGGGTGAAAGTCACTAATTTTCCATAGAAGTCGTTATGGAGGTAAGAGTCAATTGGTGTTAGGGATATGCCCGTACATGTGGGGGGGGGGGGGGGGCAAAGGATGCTCAGCGCCCAAAAATTAATGATCATCCCCAGCCCGACCGACCCAAAAAAATGATTGCTCAACTACCGAAAGCTGGGATTTAAAATATTTGTATATTATTCAAAAAGGAGAATCACGTTTACTAGCGAGCTACATCACAATTTCATTTCAGTAAATATTTAAAAGCTTTTACTACAGTTTTGGAAAATTTAGTTTTCGTGCGTTTTAATGCACCAAAAGTTCAAATATTGAAAACAAAACTATACAACTATCGTCAATTTAATGCCAAATGTTATGAAACCACCAAAATTACATGCTTTATGTAACATAATTTAATTAAAATAAAATTAAATATGTCACAACATTAGTTTATGATATTTTAACTATGCAAATTAATGAGAAAAGAAAAACGTTTCTTTCGAGTTCCAGTAACGCACCGATGATCAACAATCCATAAAAAAATTCCAAATACGCGACGGTCTTTCAATTGAAGAAATACCGATCCAGACAATCAATAGTGTGTGCCTTGGTATTTTGAGGCTACACCAGGATACATAAAAATGATTGGACTGCACTATAAACAAGTCGTAATATTAGTTCCACATCAGTTTATTCGGGTGGGCAAACCAATACACCCTTAGTAGACACAGGTAGGCAAACTAATACAAAAGCTGTTGAGGCTACGTGATTTTTTATCGTTTGATGTATAAATTTCCATCCTAAGTTAAAGAGTGGATGCCGCCCACCACCAGGAGACCGGGTGGGCAAACTAATATAAAAGCTGTTGAGCCCATGGTATTTCCTATCGTTTGATATATAATTTACCATCCTATGCTAAAGAGTGGCCACCGCCCACCCTCAGGATACGCGGGTGGGCAAACCAATACAAAAGCTGTAGAGGCCATGTTATTTCCTATCGTTTGATATATCATTTACCATCCTATGCTAAAGAGTGGTAACCGCCCACCCTCAGGATACGCGGGTGGGCAAACCAATACAAAAGCTGTTGAGGCCATGTGATTTCCTATCGTTTGATATATCATTTACCATCCTATGTTAAAGAGTGGCCACCGCCCACCCTACTTAGCTCAATTGAGTATCATTCCTGAAACTATAGATTTGCTTCTAGAACAACGTGACGGCCGTATTACCGTCGACTTTCGTCGTGAAATACGGTCAAATTTTAACGCTATGGCTGACATCATTTGCAGCCCAGGAGTGCAAAATAGCAAGCCTGGCTGCTACAAATTCCGAAAACGAGTCCTTCGTGGACAAATTCATTTCTTCTCCCCAACCACGCTTAGCCGAGGTTGCTCGTCGTTCTGGTGCCCCTGCCATGGGTCCAGTTGGTACTACTACCGCAAAGGCAGCTAAACCTATGGGTCCACAGCCTCGTCTGCTGCCTAATGACCACGTCATCCTGGTTAAATCCACGGATGCTAAAATTTCTACTTCTGAACTCCAAAAGAGCTTGTGCTCCCAAATTTCGCCTTGGAAAGAGCGTATCGCTGTTCAGTCCATCCGCCCTGGACATAATGGGTTGGTGGTCCGTTGCCCTACGGCGGCGGATGCCACTAACCTGAAAGCTGCCACTGTCAAATCAAAGGTTCTTAGCAAAAAGGTCAGCACTAGCCATCCCACTTTGGCTAAACCAACCCGTACAAAAATATGTCTATAGAAAACCCACGTTTTATCTCCATAGCTTTTCCTTGGTTTTTCAATGGGTTTTCTTTAGAAATTTGGGTCAATTTTCTATAAAAAAAACCCTTTTAAAGTTTTCTCTATAGAATTATCTGATTGGTTTTTGAGGAAACAAACCCTTTTGCACTGGTAAATATAGTTAAATTTCTATAGAATTTACCGAATGTTTTTTGTTTGAAAATAGAAAATTTTCAATTTTAAATAGTGGCATTTCTATAGAATGGGCTGATTTGTGTTTTAGAAAACACCAATTTTTTACTGTTAATTATAGTAGAAAATCTATAGAATTTACCGAATGTTATTTCAGAAAACATTATAACCCATCGAAAGATGTTCTTAACAATATCTTAGAACACTAAAGGTTTATATTGGTTGTTTTTATAGAAAAACTGTATAGAATATCTATAGTATAACTTTCGAATTTTATTAGAGTTCTTATAGCTTTATTATAGAATTAAATTGGATAATTGGAATGTGTTAGAGAATTCTTTGAATATTATAATATCCTTTTACGAAAACTCTTAACAGCTTGCAGAGGGGCTCAGATTGACTTGGGCTACATGCCACAACAAATAACATCCAAGTGAACCTCATTAGGAGTATTTAGAACACTGATACTACACTTTTGTCTTAATCAAAAGGCCGAGAAGCTAACGTTGAGTTCGAGATATAAATATTCATAACAAATGATTCAATTTATGCAAACGGTAAAATGCAAAAGAAATAAAAAATTACGACAGATGTGGCGAACCGTAGCATCCACATTTCATACGAAATGCTAGGCCTGAACAATCTCCTTCGCTGGCTTGATTTTTAAGAAGATCCAAAGTCTATTAGTAATTGAAACGGTTTCAAATATTAAATTAAATTTCACTTAGAAAAACAATTATTGAAAAACCGGAAACCAAGACTTTCAGTTAAGACGAAAGACCGGATACTTGTTACCAAAACAAAGTGGAAATTATATATCAGAAACCGTCAGAGGATGATCTTCCTGGCGACCAGATTTTCCGGTAGAGACCTGCAGAACAGAAATTCCATCGGAGACCTGGAGACGAGACCTACACAGAAAAAAAGGTGTTTAGGTTTTTAACATCTAAACATGTTTGAAAGCTAAACATGGGTAAGAGTTGGTGTTGTTTCCTTAAACACATCTGTTTAAATAAAACGAGTTTCTCAAACAATCTTCCAAGATCTTTCCGGTAGTGTTCCAAACCGGAACAGCTGGTAAGAGGTCATGTTTAGAAATTAAACTTCGTGGTTTTTAAACATAATGCTAAACACTGATGCTTACTAAGTGTATATTGCGTTACGAGTTTAATGTATATTTCGCGTTGTCTATATATTTCGTTTAATTTCGTTTTCTATTTTTCTAAAAAAAATAATATTCGTTAATCACCGATATATTAATAGAGTTAACTACAATAAGGACCGGGTTCCTATATCATCTCATAATTTTAAGTTAAGACTAATTAAATAACACTAATGTATTTAAATCAATAATTGAAAATGAACTACTAAAAATTAATAAAATAACACTACTTTTGATATGATATAAGGTCGTATTAACACAAATATAATTTAAATTAATAGCGCTAAAATATAATCAGGCAGTTAAAGAAATGAAATCGACAGTATAGGCAGTAGGTTTCATTATTTCGTAGCCAATTAATATTAATGTTATTTTAGATCGTAATTAAAACACTCAAATATAAGGCTACTCAAAGAGTGGCATATACGGCAAATTAACACATGTCTTAAACCACAACACCCGAACCTTTGAACACGTTTAGAAACTAATCTTAAAAATCTTAAGACGGGTTTTCATTGTAAGCGCGAAAATCATTTAATATGTTTAATCTCTGAACGTATTCTATCTAAACACGTTTTAACGATAAATATGATAAGCAAATAACACGTTTAATTTATAAACGCATGATGTTGCAAAGCTGAACACCACTATCGCCTGAACATGATCGTTTTTAAACATGATAAATATTCTGTTGCATTTTGGTGTTTAAGAAAGTGTTTAGTATCTAAACACCTTTTTTTCTGTGTACCGACGTAGACCTAGTGGCCAGACCTTCCGACGGAGATCTGAATACCCGGAGATAAGATCTTTCGGCAAAGACCTGGAGAGTAGTTCTTACAGCGGCGATTTGGAGACCCAAGTGGCCCAATCTTCCGACGGAGACCTTGAGACCATATATTCCGAATGAGACCTTGAGACTTGGATATCATATCTTTCGGTAGAGACCGAAAACTTGTATTCAAAGACTATTTATACGCTATGACCGGTAACACTGTGCATAGTCAATTAAATGCACCTTATTTCTGATACACGACAAGCTGCTTAGTTACGTAAAGTTGAGGGTATTTTCTTAAAAAGCATCACACTGTCTGCAACATAATAAGTCCCAGGTCTTTGCTATTAATTATCGTTTCTTCCGTTTGTTGTGATACATGTAAATAGGCGAATAATGTGTTTAAAGGATGATGCTCATACAGTTTATGCGATGTATATTTCAACAAGCCAAATCTGTAACCCGCTACCCGGTTACTTATGCTGTTTTCTAAAAAAAAACAATTGGTAAATCGTGTAGAAATTCCACTAAATTTACAAATGAATAATTGCTGTTTAAAAAAAACGGCCAATTCTACGGAAATTCCACTATATACCAGTGAAAAACTGGTGTTTTAACAACAAAAAACACAATAAATTATATAGAAATTGACTAAAATTACTAGTGAAGTGTTTTCAAAACATTTGGTAAATCTATATAAATAACTTTAATAAAAGGTTCAGAAATTAACTCAAGTATCGAAATAAAATCTACTAAAAAGCCAAAGATAAACCATTAAAATAACCTAGGAAAAGTATTAAAAACCAAGGAAAACTATAAAGATAAAACTCGGGTTTTCAATAGACATATTTTTGTAAGGGCTTGATGGGATAGCTCGAAAACCTATAGAGTACTTTGGGAATATCTATAGACATTTGAAGTTTTTAAAACCATAAACATTTCCCAAAAAAAAGTTAGTGGTATTTTCTTCGAAAATTGTATAGAAAAAGATATTCCTATGGTGTCCCCATAGCCTTTCTATAAACCTCGATATATTTCTATAGATATTCTATACACGATTTTTGAACGGGAAAGGTGATCATCTTTGGGGTTGATGGTGTCATTAAAAAGGAGGACGTAAGTTCTCTAATTCTCGACCAGAACAATCTTTCATTTGGAGACGATGAACTGGAGGCGAAATTTTGCCTCCAGGGTCGCAATGGTACTCGAAATTGGGTTTTTGAGTTATCTCCGGCTCTCTATAAAACACGCATGTCACTACAAAAAATCCACATCGATTGGACAATGTGCCCGCTCAAGGAGTACTTTTTTGTACCTCGCTGTTTCAAGTGTTGCTTCTTGGGGCACATGCAAAAATCTTGCACTACTCCTGAGCAGCACTGTACGTCATGTGGTGAAACTCATGGCTATAAAGAGTGTAAGGCCACAACTAAATGTTGTCGAGCGTGTCTTCAAAACAACCAGACCCGTGGCACTTCCTTCAAAACTGGACACAAGTCCATCGACCCAAATTGCCCCCTTTATAAAAGGGAGATGGAACTCCGGAAACTACACTCTTAAAACAAAAGGTGTATTTTCTTGTCCCATATTTAACACCTTAACAGGTTTATAAAGGATGTTATTCTACACATTAAAAAGCAGTTTTCCTGCTAGGGTGTTTATTTACACTGTTTGGGATGCTTAGGTCCTCCGTTTTGGTTACTTTGTTATACAGTTTGTGGTATAAACCTATTCCCTTCAGGGTACAAGACTACTCCTTTTAGGGTACCAAACGACTCCCTTCAGGGTGCTACAATACTCCCTTTAAAGTGTTAAAATACTCCTTTTAGGGTACTAAACTACTGCCTTAAGGGAGCTACACCGTTACGAGGTGTTAAATCACTCAATTTACGGGGTAATATAACACCCTTTATACACCTTTTCAAGTTTTTAATTTGGGACAATAAAAATCCCTTTAGATCGTTTAAATTAACATTAAAGAGTGTTTTTTACAGATATTACACCCTTAATATACCATTAAATCACCCTTTTTTTAAGAGTGTACGTACCGGCTTGTGGAGCTATCTGAGTAACACCTCCACTACCGGTACCCTCTCTTCCTTTTCTGTACTAACCCTCTCTTCTACTCGTTTTATTTCTATTATTTTCTCTAGTTTCCCCATTTGAACCTGGGTCCTTCTGGCCCTCCCCTTTCGGCCTTTTGTGTTTCTTTCCTGTTTTCTTTTCTGTACTTCTCATTATGCCGTTTTATGGGTCTTTGAACTTCTCCTATTAGTAATTTATAACTCCTGTAGTATGGCTATTTTTATATACCGTGGAACAGGAGTATAAAACAGACACTTACCCTCAGGATACGTGGGTGGGCAAACCAATACAAAAGCTGTTGAGGCCATGTGATTCGCTATCATTTGATATATAATTTATTATCCTATGTTAAAGAGTGGCCACCGCCCACCCTCAGGATACGCGGGTGGGCAAACCAATACAAAAGCTGTTGAGGCCATGTGACTTCCTATCGTTTGATATATAAATTGCCACTCTAAGTTAAAGAGTGGATGCCGCCCACCATCAGGAGACCGGGTGGGCAAACTAATATAAAAGCTGTTGAGCCCATGGTATTTCCTATTGTTTGATATATAATTTACCATCCTATGTTAAAGAGTGGGCACCGCCCACCCTCAGGATACGCGGGTGGGCAAACCAATACAAAAGCTGTTGAGGCCATGTGATTTGCTATCATTTGATATATAATTTATTATCCTATGTTAAAGAGTGGCCACCGCCCACCCTCAGGATACGCGGGTGGGCAAACCAATACAAAAGCTGTTGAGGCCATGTGACTTCCTATCGTTTGATATATAATTTACCATCCTATGTTAAAGAGTGGTCTCCTGATGGTGGGTGGAATCCACTCTTTAACTTAGGATGGCAATTTATATATCAAACGATAAAAAATCACGTAGCCTCAACAGCTTTTGTATTAGTTTGCCTATATGTGTCTACTAAGGGTGTATTCGGGTGGACAAACCAATACACCCTTAGTAGACACATATAGGCAAACTAATACAAAAGCTGTTGAGGCTACGTGATTTTTTATCGTTTGATATATAAATTGCCACTCTAAGTTAAAGAGTGGATGCCGCCCACCATCAGGAGACCGGGTGGGCAAACTAATATAAAAGCTGTTGAGCCCATGGTATTTCCTATTGTTTGATATATAATTTACCATCCTATGCTAAAGAGTGGCCACCGCCCACCCTCAGGATACGCGGGTGGGCAAACCAATACAAAAGCTGTTGAGGCCATGTGATTTCCTATCGTTTGATATATCATTTACCATCCTATGCTAAAGAGTGGTAACCGCCCACCCTCAGGATACGCGGGTGGGCAAACCAATACAAAAGCTGTTGAGGCCATGTGATTTCCTATCGTTTGATATATCATTTACCATCCTATGTTAAAGAGTGGCCACCGCCCACCCTACTTAGCTCAATTGAGTATCATTCCTGAAACTATAGATTTGCTTCTAGAACAACGTGACGGCCGTATTACCGTCGACTTTCGTCGTGAAATACGGTCAAATTTTAACGCTATGGCTGACATCATTTGCAGCCCAGGAGTGCAAAATAGCAAGCCTGGCTGCTACAAATTCCGAAAACGAGTCCTTCGTGGACAAATTCATTTCTTCTCCCCAACCACGCTTTGCCGAGGTTGCTCGTCGTTCTGGTGCCCCTGCCATGGGTCCAGTTGGTACTACTACCGCAAAGGCAGCTAAACCTATGGGTCCACAGCCTCGTCTAATACAAAAGCTGTTGAGGCTACGTGATTTTTTATCGTTTGATATATAAATTGCCACTCTAAGTTAAAGAGTGGATGCCGCCCACCATCAGGAGACCGGGTGGGCAAACTAATATAAAAGCTGTTGAGCCCATGGTATTTCCTATCATTTGATATATAATTTATTATCCTATGTTAAAGAGTGGCCACCGCCCACCCTCAGGATACGCGGGTGGGCAAACCAATACAAAAGCTGTTGAGGCCATGTGACTTCCTATCGTTTGATATATAAATTGCCACTCTAAGTTAAAGAGTGGATGCCGCCCACCATCAGGAGACCGGGTGGGCAAACTAATATAAAAGCTGTTGAGCCCATGGTATTTCCTATTGTTTGATATATAATTTACCATCCTATGTTAAAGAGTGGGCACCGCCCACCCTCAGGATACGCGGGTGGGCAAACCAATACAAAAGCTGTTGAGGCCATGTGATTTGCTATCATTTGATATATAATTTATTATCCTATGTTAAAGAGTGGCCACCGCCCACCCTCAGGATACGCGGGTGGGCAAACCAATACAAAAGCTGTTGAGGCCATGTGACTTCCTATCGTTTGATATATAATTTACCATCCTATGTTAAAGAGTGGTCTCCTGATGGTGGGTGGAATCCACTCTTTAACTTAGGATGGCAATTTATATATCAAACGATAAAAAATCACGTAGCCTCAACAGCTTTTGTATTAGTTTGCCTATATGTGTCTACTAAGGGTGTATTCGGGTGGACAAACCAATACACCCTTAGTAGACACATATAGGCAAACTAATACAAAAGCTGTTGAGGCTACGTGATTTTTTATCGTTTGATATATAAATTGCCACTCTAAGTTAAAGAGTGGATGCCGCCCACCATCAGGAGACCGGGTGGGCAAACTAATATAAAAGCTGTTGAGCCCATGGTATTTCCTATTGTTTGATATATAATTTACCATCCTATGCTAAAGAGTGGCCACCGCCCACCCTCAGGATACGCGGGTGGGCAAACCAATACAAAAGCTGTTGAGGCCATGTGATTTCCTATCGTTTGATATATCATTTACCATCCTATGCTAAAGAGTGGTAACCGCCCACCCTCAGGATACGCGGGTGGGCAAACCAATACAAAAGCTGTTGAGGCCATGTGATTTCCTATCGTTTGATATATCATTTACCATCCTATGTTAAAGAGTGGCCACCGCCCACCCTACTTAGCTCAATTGAGTATCATTCCTGAAACTATAGATTTGCTTCTAGAACAACGTGACGGCCGTATTACCGTCGACTTTCGTCGTGAAATACGGTCAAATTTTAACGCTATGGCTGACATCATTTGCAGCCCAGGAGTGCAAAATAGCAAGCCTGGCTGCTACAAATTCCGAAAACGAGTCCTTCGTGGACAAATTCATTTCTTCTCCCCAACCACGCTTTGCCGAGGTTGCTCGTCGTTCTGGTGCCCCTGCCATGGGTCCAGTTGGTACTACTACCGCAAAGGCAGCTAAACCTATGGGTCCACAGCCTCGTCTAATACAAAAGCTGTTGAGGCTACGTGATTTTTTATCGTTTGATGTATAAATTTCCATCCTAAGTTAAAGAGTGGATGCCGCCCACCACCAGGAGACCGGGTGGGCAAACTAATATAAAAGCTGTTGAGCCCATGGTATTTCCTATTGTTTGATATATAATTTACCATCCTATGTTAAAGAGTGGGCACCGCCCACCCTCAGGATACGCGGGTGGGCAAACCAATACAAAAGCTGTTGAGGCCATGTGATTTGCTATCATTTGATATATAATTTACCATCCTATGTTAAAGAGTGGCCACCGCCTACCCTCAGGATACCCGGGTGGGCAAACCAATACAAAAGCTGTTCAGGTCATGTGATTTTATATTATCTCGGTGATTAAATTGGTATTTTCTTAGAGCAGATATTTAACATGGATTATTAACAACTACATTTATAAATCATATTATTGTAAGAATGTATTTATGTACTAAGAATATGGCAAGACGGAGATTCTGTCCCCATGGTCGCATACTTTTCAGCTTAAGGGTCTGTTGCAAAAGCCCTAGCCAAAGTGCTAGCCCATTGAATTTAACATGTGTGATTCTAGCAAAGCAGACTTTTGCAACACGCCCTAAGTTCGACTGCTTTGGATTTTTTGGTCTCACTCTTTCAAGTAGACGCGAGCGTAGACGATTCCAATCTTTTACTTTTATTGTTCTATCGAATGAGACCAACTTTTTTTCCGGTCACTCTCCCTTTAAGGGGGTTGGTCGGAGGGGGCAGAAATTAACGGCACGCGTAAGGGGGCGGAAAATCTCTGGACCAACTATCTACATTATAGTATAGTTTTTGACAACTAAAATATTCTATGTAAATTAACATAGGAAAATTGAAGTTTCCTAAATTATTCAAATTTTTTTTAAACCAATTTGGTTAATTTTGGGTAAATATCAAATTTGATATTTACCCACAATTTGATATTTACCCACAATTAACCACCTTTGTTTAAAAAAAATTTGAATAATTTAGGAATCTTCAATTTTCCTATGTTAATTTACATAGAATATTTTAGTTGTCAAAAACCTTTTCGGTTGCCATGGTAAAACTAAAGCCCATCGCATTTTTTCCCTTTGGGGTTTTTTAAGTTACGTGAAGGTCTACTTAATCCCTGAATTTAAAGAAAATCGGTGAGTTACACCTCGGGTAGTCTCCTTGTCAGTAGCTCATAGTATTAAAGTCAATTACGAGACCAAATCTCAATTCAAATAAACTCCACGGTTTATAAAACGAAATAATTTAAATGCATGCCGTTGCTGATATTAATAAATAAAACTTTTTAACTTTAATTCATAATATTTGCGAAAGCTAATTGCTTCGCACACAAGCTACTATTTACATTTCTGTTCAGTCTGAAAACGAAAGTTTAATAGAAGTTTATATATCAAAAAGGGTTGCCCTTCTAATATGGATCCGCCTGAGTCTTTATCATCGATTTCTCTCATTAAAATGTTGTCGAGTTACTTTGTTGCTGTACAAAGCGCCATCTAGACAGAAAATAATGAAACTCGATCAGAATCAAGTCGAGATGGCGCTCATTTCCTTCCAGACAAGAATTCTGGCGAAACATAAGCGTCGGGTTGTTTCGAAACTTCTCTTAACTTCAAAAGAAACTTTTACTATAAATATTTTAATAATAATTTAAGCTTGATTGTAGCGTAGCCAGGATTTTGGTGTGAGGGGCCTTCAATTGAAGGGGTTACTTTTATACAAATTAGCACCAATCCTCCTAGCTTCGGTTTACCCTGCTGGCCAGAATAGAAAATCCATTTATCCATCATAAACATAGAAAATTTATAATCCGATTAATCGGGTCGAGAGGGCGCTCCTTTCCTTCGAGACAGAAGTTAGGCCTCATCAATACGACTGATTGGTTTTCAAGGGTCCAGCGGCGTCGCCAGTAGTCTGAACAAGTAGGCACCTGCTATTTAAGGGGGAAACAAATATTGTAAGGGGCTACCCCTTTTCAAAAGTGGAACGAAACGTTCTGATTCGAAGATAATGTTTTGTGAATTATATTTAAATAGGTTAAATGCGAGGGCAGATCACTTTGTTACAGTGTGTCCTAATAATCATGATTTAAAATTTAATCGTGATTTAATCATTGTACAGCTAAAGCTACAGATTTTGTTTCATTATTCTTTATTGTGTACATTAGAATTATTACATGGTCATAAGCAGACATACTTCATATTTACGTACACTTGCCCTTCTACAAAAGCAAAGCTTGTATGTAGGGGGCACAAGTAATATATAGTTAAAGTGATCAATTAAATCACCGTACAGGTAAAAAATAAAAATAATTTAATTTTTATAACAGAATGTTAGGTTTTTATATTAAGTTAGAACATGTTGCTGATGGTATCATAATTATCAGCGGTCCATTTTTTAATTTTAGTTTTATATGTTTTAAAGTCTAACTCATTTCGCAAATCGAGACTCAGTTGGTTAAATATTAATGGGCCATAGTACATCGCGTGCTTTTGACTTTTAGATTTATTAAATTTAGGTATTTTAAATGTAAAAGCATCTAAGGATCTTGTGTCATGCACGTGTTTATAAATTAAGTTTGGTATTGACTTATATTTATAGATATTTGTTAACACATTTACTGTATATTTGTCTTACGTTTAATACTTGAAACTCAGAGTATAATTGTACAGTTGGGTACCGTATCGGTTTAAAAGTGCATGTTTTAATTATTCTATTTTGTAATCGATTTAGTGGATTTAAAACTGTATTTGTGGCGTTTTCCCATCCTAAAATACCATAGGACAATAGCGACTGAACCAGTGCATAATATACCGTTTTCAACATCGTATTACTCAGGATACGTCTTAGAAACAACAATTTAAACAGACAACATCTCAATGACCCTATTAAATAATTAATATGGATATTCCAGTTCAGTTTGTAGTCTACGTAAATTCCAAGATATTTCCAAGAATTAACTTTTTCTATTTCTTTACAGTTACAACTACCTATTATATTTTTACAACAATCAAATTTACTATGTAAAAACACACCAGAACTAGAATTATCGCTTTCGGAAAAGGCTATATATTTGTTTTTATCCACATTTAGGCTTAGAAGATTTTTTATTAACCATTGATTAACATTATAAACACCAATATTTGCCTTGAGTACTACATTATCCCAGGTTTTTCCAATAAAAACTAGTACGGTATCATCCGCAAAGGAAAACAGAGCATCTGCCATCTCAATTTTACAAAAATCATTAATATATATTAAAAATAATATGGGACCAACTATTGTCCCTTGGGGACCGCCACAAAGCAAAGGCTCTTTAGAACTAGTATGTTTTCCAATTTTAACACTCGAAAAACGGTTATTCATGTAAGAAACAAACCAATTCAAAACAATTCCACAGATTCCTATAAATTGAATTTTTTAAAATAATAATTCGTGACTTATCGTGTCAAATGCTTTTGCAAGATCTAAGTAAACTGATATTACTTTTTCACTTTGGTCAATCTTATCAATTACGTATTTAGTAAAGTTATAAATGGCATCATTCGTACTTTTTCCAGCTTGAAATCCATACTGATTCTTGGAGATAATATTATTATCAAAAACAAATTTGCATAAATGAATCTTCATACACTTTTCAAATATTTTTGAGAAATTACTGAGTAGTGAAATAGGCCTATAGTTTTTAATTTAATTTTAATCTAATCTAATCATGAATTAATCATACGAGGGTATCCTAATAATCATTGGAGTGAGCTGCCCCTGGGTTAAATGTACCTTGAAGACATGGTTCAATTTAAAAAAATTGTGAAATTTTAAAAAATAATTAAATTTCAACTCTGATAATGTAATTTTTGAATTAGTTTCTCTGCTTAAACGTGAAGTTCTCAAATCTCGGTGTCTTCGTGTAAAATGTGCTGGTGTGAATGAAATTGATGTTGATAAGGAATCGGAAGAGGCAATAGATTATGATAAGGGTGAGGAGGTGTTTGAAATAGATAATGATAAAGGTGAGGAGCAGGATGAAATAGATGATGATAGGCAATTGGAAGGGGCAATAGATGATGATAAGGGTGAGGTGGTCTATGAAATAGATGATGATGATGATGATGAATAGGAAGAGGAAAAGATGAGGATAAGGATGAATAGGAAGAGGAAAAGATGAGGATATGGAATCGGAAGAGGAAATAGATGATGATAAGCAATTGGAAGAGGCAATAGATGATGATAAAGGTGAGGTTGTGTATGAAATATATGATGATGATGATGATGAATAGGAAGAGGAAAAGATGAGGATAAGGATGAATATGAAGAGGAAAATATGAGGATGAGGAATCGGAAGAGGAAATAGATGATGATAAGGGTGAGGTTGTGTATGAAATAGATGATGATTATGAATAGGAAGAGGATAAGGATGAATAGGAAGAGGAAAAGATGAGGATAAGGAATCGGAAGAGGAAATAGATGATGATAAGCAATTGGAAGAGGCAATAGATGATGATAAGGGTGAGGTGATGTATGAAATATATGATGATGAATAGAAAGAGGAAATGATGAGGATAAGGATGAATAGGAAGAGGAAAGGATGATGATAAGTAATTGGAAGAGGAAATAGATGATGATAAGCAATTGGAAGAGGCAATAGATGATGATAAGGGTGAGGTTGTGTATGAAATAGATGATGATGATGATGATGAATAGGAAGAGGAAAAGATGATGATAAGGATGAATATGAAGAGGAAAATATGAGGATGAGTAATCGGAAGAGGAAATAGATGATGATAAGGGTGAGGTTGTGTATGAAATAGATGATGATAATGAATAGGAAGAGGATAAGGATGAATAGGAAGAGGAAAAGATGAGGATAAGGAATCGGAAGAGGAAATAGATGGTGATAAGCAATTGGAAGAGGAAATAGATAATGATAAAGGTGAGGAGCAGGATGAAATAGATGATGATAGGCAATTGGAAGGGGCAATAGATGATGATAAGGGTGTGGTGGTCTATGAAATAGATGATGATGATGATGATGATGATGAATAGGAAGAGGAAAAGATGAGGATAAGGATGAATAGGAAGAGGAAAAGATGAGGATATGGAATCGGAAGAGGAAATAGATGATGATAAGCAATTGGAAGAGGCAATAGATGATGATAAAGGTGAGGTTGTGTATGAAATATATGATGATGATGATGATGAATAGGAAGAGGAAAAGATGAGGATAAGGATGAATATGAAGAGGAAAATATGAGGATGAGGAATCGGAAGAGGAAATAGATGATGATAAGGGTGAGGTTGTGTATGAAATAGATGATGATTATGAATAGGAAGAGGATAAGGATGAATAGGAAGAGGAAAAGATGAGGATAAGGAATCGGAAGAGGAAATAGATGATGATAAGCAATTGGAAGAGGCAATAGATGATGATAAGGGTGAGGTGATGTATGAAATATATGATGATGAATAGGAAGAGGAAATGATGAGGATAAGGATGAATAGGAAGAGGAAAGGATGATGATAAGTAATTGGAAGAGGAAATAGATGATGATAAGCAATTGGAAGAGGCAATAGATGATGATAAGGGTGAGGTTGTGTATGAAATAGATGATGATGATGATGATGAATAGGAAGAGGAAAAGATGATGATAAGGATGAATATGAAGAGGAAAATATGAGGATGAGTAATAGGAAGAGGAAATAGATGATGATAAGGGTGAGGTTGTGTATGAAATAGATGATGATGATGAATAGGAAGAGGATAAGGATGAATAGGAAGAGGAAAAGATGAGGATAAGGAATCGGAAGAGGAAATAGATGGTGATAAGAAATTGGAAGAGGCAATAGATGATGATAAGGGTGAGGTTGTGTATGAAATAGATGATGATTATGATGAATAGGAAGAGGAAAAGATGATGATAAGGAATTGGAAGAGAAAAAGATGATGATAAGGAATTGGAAGAGGAAAAGATGATGATAAGGAATTGGAAGAGGAAATACATGAGGATAAGGAATCGGAAGAGGAAATAGATGATGATAAGGGTGAGAAGGAGGTTATGAAATATATGATGATAAGGAATAGGGAGAGGGAAAAGATGATGATAAGGGTGAGGAGTAGGATGAAATAGATGATGATAAGCAATCGGAAGAGGAAATAGATTATGATAAGGAAGTTATAAAGCGACCTCACCATGGTTTTCTTATTTTTCAACTATTTATCTGCAAGAGAGGCGCTGTTGACAATTACGGTCGTTCATCCAGGTGGAGGGGTAGGAAGTCTGACTTATTGAGGCCGTTATGGGACACGGGTTTCTGTACTGGTATAGCGTCATAATGCCAACTTCCCAATTTTGGTTATATCTTGGGTCAAATGTTTTGTCTCCTTAAACCAAATTATAATCTTAGTTCGAGATATTCCGCTTTTGCACAATACGTTAAACATTTAATCTTCGTGCGGTCGAGGCTTATTTTTAAAAATGCAGACGAATCTCATAGCTTGTTGAATCATCTAAAAATTATCATAGTCATATTTAAAATATTATTAAAACCTGTCTGAGAGCGATGTCGCTTACCTCGTCTGACAACCCGGCCAGTGCCTCCTTTTAATCAACCTGTTACGTCACTCACGAAAGAATACGAGAGAGAACGAAAGGTGACGGGAAATACCGACGGATCACACGCCCCCCCCCCCCCCGGCACACTCTATCGACACGCGTCCGCCGCAACTTCTTGATCGTAGCCGGGACGAGGGTTGAAGTGTACTAGCTAATATTAGCTAATACGGAACAATATGGGTATTCGAATTTACGTATATTTGGGGGAAAAGGGGAGGTGGGGGTGGAAAGCGCTATATGCCAATGAACGCTAAGTTTCTGTATATCGGCGTCGTCGCCTAGCAACGTCCCTTTTTGCCATTGCGCAGTGCAAAAGTTAGTTCGCCAGCGACGGAAAAACAGACAGGCAGGGACTCGTCGAAACTCTCCAAAGCGATTATCGTCCGAACTAAAATTTACAAACGCCAATTGTTAAATTTAAGTAAAAATGTTTATAGAAAAAAGTGCCGTATCGTCGCCATGAATAGAAGCGCTAGAAGCCCCGCTCCGAAGTTGTGCCGTGTGGACCACCTCTCTCTTTCTAAGGATTCTGTGGATTACTGAAAGGCCTTCGACAGATTTGTGGTATAAGGATAAGAACACTATACCGTAATGCGGCCTAGGTAAGTGAATTTCGTAAGCCTAACTTTTAATATCGATACCGTTTCGGGCTCTACTTTCGTGCGCGGAAGAAAGTCAAGCCTTGGTATCCGGGACTGCTTTTTTCAAATTTCGTTCTTTTTTCCATTTTTTTAAACCCCTGTTTTTTTACCTATACTTTTTTATCCAATTTTTAATAGGCGTGGCTTTATTGAATCTAATATTAACGTGGAATTTTTAACGGTCGACCCGCGAAGAATTGATAAAAAATTCACTATGTATTGAAAATGACGTAATGCCTGCGCGTTGAATATTGTAAATTTCATTTGAGTGCCGGCTTAAGCCTAAATTCTTGCTTTGTAAATGCCATTTTAAAGGGGCTATCCCACACGCGCACGAGTGTTTTTTTTTGGTCCTTATTTATTTTTTATGAGGGAAAGGTTACTGCGCGTCTATTTTTATTTAGCATTGTTGATGGCATTGTTTTTAAACGATAGATCATAATTAAATTTTAGCATTGTCAAAACTTTAAACCGTGGGTTGCTTTTTCGGAATTAAGTAATATTGTAAATTGATGAGACATTTTTGGCAACTGGTAGAATTTGATTTGTAGGTTATAAATAACTTAGTATTGATTTGATAAGATATTAATTACGGAAAGCTGAAAAAATTAAATTCCCGCCTCCACTATTTAAAGTTTCAGATGGTATGGTATGTACATAACAATGGCTTACCTTTGTCAACAACAAATTAATTAGTTAGACCAGTTACGAAGCTAATAGTCCTTACAATTAATTAATTATTACGAAAAGTAAAATCCAACGTGTACTTTCAAAAAGGATTTTAAATTATTTTGTTAAACTTACGGTTTACGATTATCCCATATTTAGAAAGATTCTAAAATAAAATCCAAATATCCAGTGCTAAACTAAAATATTCATAATTTAGTCTGATATATCGGCTTATCCATTTAAATGTGTATTTACAGGCATCATTTTCAGGCGTAAATGTAAATATGCCCGGTAAGACCTTTAAAAAAGAAAACGCGACCCTTCGATAAAAATGTACGGTTAGAAGAAGTTGGAATCGAAGAGACAGTACTGCCGCGATATCTATCCCATTTTAAAGACGTGTATTGACATATTGCACGACAAAAATCCCCTCTAGCTGTCTTTCATAACGTAGCTGCGCAGTTTATGAGAGTCCAGTTTTTCTCCGATATCTCTGATAGCTTTCCAAACCAGTCGTAAAATCGAAAAGCACCCCCTCAATAGTCCTCGAAAGAAAAACAAAATATTTATCGCGTGTAACTCAAAATGTAAAAAGCCATGCTCTAATCCCCTTCTCTCTATCCCACACACAGTTTACCTTAGATTACTTCTTTTATTAACGATATATTTTACCTTTGATATTCTATACCAGAAAGATAGATTTAAGCAGGTATTTTTTAATAATAATAATAATCAAGGCACCACCTTAGGCCCAAGTCATCTAGTGATTTATAATGCCTTTAAACAGGTGGCCGGGTTACAACGCGTAGGAGGGTGGTGGCCAGCCCTTCATGCCACGCGAGACAATAGCTCCCTACACTAAGAACTCGAGGGAAAACCTCTCTAACTAGTGGGGAGATAACTTGCAAACTCAACGCGGAAGGAGTGGTTCCGAGTTTTCACCTAGTGCCACAAGCAGGAATAGAACCCGGCTCCTCTCACTGCGCCACCATCCGTAGACTTTCTTTTAAATTATTTCTTAAACTTAATTTAATTTTGAGTTATAATGTATTTTGTTTATTATTTAGTCTTCTACATTATCTTACAATTATTAAATTAAATGTCTTTTATTTAGATTTTGGTAATAAAATTCTATAGCTAAGTGAATTTGCCGGTAAATTATTTTCCTTGAGGTAAAATTAGCATTTGAGCTCAATTAAGTCCGTAGTTTGTAAAATATAAAGTATAATATTAAAATTCATTTTCTTAGTTCAATATTGCTTGGGTTATTTCCTGTAAGTGTAGAATTTGATTACATTATAAATTAGGTGAAAACCTTTCGCCCGTTCAAGGATTTGACGTTATTTTACAAATATAATGTCCCTTCGAATAGTTCTGATTGGAATAACGTAGACGGAGCAAAAATATTTCCAAAAAAGAATTAAGTCGATAATAGGTGGATACCTTTCGCCTGTTCGTGGATTTCGAGGTCGGGAATCTTGTTGACGTCATTTTACTGCAGTACTGTCCTCGCGATAAGTTCGTGTTTGTGTATCATAGCCGGGGTAAAATAATTTTTCAAAAAAAGTGGATACTAAATGTTTTTGATCTGTTCTGGGACTAAAAGTGTACACTTTTTTACTCTTCATTCGACCGTCTGCACCAACATTTGGAAGATGAAAAATTTAATTCTAGAAAATGCAAATTATTCCCCTAATATACGTTTATACTTTTATTTTGAATGTATTATACATTTTTGTTAAGTTTATAATTTAAACCCTACCAAAAAACTATATAATTATCGGTGACTCCTGAATGTCGACTTGTACCTGACAACCGATGTTCAGCCGTTAGAACACTTGTACAGGGGGTTTTTGGCCAAAATAGGCCAAATTAAATTTATTTTTCTAGTTTGTTCGCAGTTAGACATAACTTTACATTATTATTCTTAAACCGTCGTCCTGTAATTTCGAAATCTGCAGCGAACGCGAGCCGACTTTGAAAACGTCATGGCAAAGAAAGTTGTAATAATGAGAATGCGAAATAATCGTATAAAGGTAAATTTATTTCTGTGAAGGCGCGACGTCGGAGGGCTTCGTACAAGTAGACGTACCTGGCCAAAAAACCCTCCCAAAAACCCAACTCGTATACGTGTGTTTATAGTGTCAAGCTTTTAGGCGTTTTCTCTAAGTGTGATTGAATTGTTTTTGAGACAATGCAAACAAGACCGGTTTAGAGAACTAAGTGAAATAATTGATTTATTTTGGGCAAACAAACGAAAGGGGAAGAAATAGGGGGGGGAATGAGAGTTGAAACAAGCGTGTTGAAAGAGAATTGCAACCCTGCCCTATCGAACCATACAATTTACGCCTTTCCCACCGCTATTAGACCGAAATTCCTTCCATTGTCATGTTCGTGGTTGATGCCTCCATGTCGCTGATGGTGGTAGCAATCAATTACTATTTTACCTGATTAGACTCGTGTTAAACTTTTGAAATACGGCTGATAAAAATGGTTTAGAAATGGAGAAACTACCAAAAATCCAAGTTGACGTATTCAATTGATTCTGTAGCCCTATAAGTCACCTCTCTTTAAAATAATATTTCTATAGTTAACACCTCGAACAAAGGAGTTCGTTAGGCTAATAATGATCGTTGAAAATATTCGTGTGATTACGGAAGTTGGGAGATTAATAGTTATCGAGGTGAAGGAACGGCGGGAGGTTTCAATGGCACGGAAGCGGTTAAGACTCAACGACTTTGCCCCGGAGTGTAATTTCATTTAAGTTCTTGGTGCTCGCTCAACTCCTCCGCCGATTGCGCTATTCCGCTTTCCGGAGGGGCTGCCATGTTTGAAGTTCAGCGACTTGCTCCCGAGCAGCGCCCAGCGGTGTGAGTGAGGGTGTTTATGAGGAAAGACTCGGGGGCAGTTGACCTTACACACCGGACACGGGCCCTCCCTTCTCCTTTGTCTCGATTAGGAAGAAAGGGGGTACTTACCTGGTATCCTGTAGCCGCTATATTAAGAGTTTAAAGTAAAGAAGAAAGGTGACAAGCAACACGGCGTACACGTCCACTAGCCAATACCTTTCTAGGAGGGAAAATGCTTGGCCATTTTGTCGCCTATCAATCAACGGGGCTTCCCCCGTGTTTGTTTTGTCCCGATAATCACTTTTGTCGTTCTTCCACTCCCTCCTTCATCCTCCAGCCAGTTCATTCTCCGCTCGTGTGTACATTGCCATTTACGATAGGTGTCAATGGGGAAGTTGACCCCTGCTGTAGTTTTTTATTCCCTGGTGCTCTCTCTGCCTTTTAGTTGTATTTTACGGCGAGATATTTTTAACGGGCGTACTTTGCGATGATTCTTGGAAATACGAAAAGGAAATTTGTTTACGTGCTCGCCTATTGACGAGATATATCGTATAGAAAAAAAATAAGCCTCGTGTGGTATTTAACCTAGAGACGTTGTATATTAAACCCGTTCCCGAAACAACAACCTACTCGCGGTCGGGAGTCATCGCTAAGTCATTAGATTAACGTTTTTGTCTCTCTATTGATCATAAATTACCCTTTTATTTGTATCAATAATAAATACGATAATCATATCTTAATATCATCAATCATCATTTTCCCTTTCGTGACCTCTCCCGTTGTTAGAAGATACTATAAAATACTAGCTACGATACTGGTGTAGCTAATTAAACGTTAGCCTTAGATCTTTTACAAACCAAACTGATATTAATTAAGCGGTTATTAGGCTATGAAAGGGAAACCTGTAACTTCAATGAGCGCATACCGCGACTGACATTATGCGTTACTTTGCCAACCGATATGAAATAGTGAAAAATATCCCTTGTTTTATTGACATTTACTTATTTATAAATCCTATTTTCCTCCTGTTATAGTCTTTGAGTTGTCAAGTTGTAGTATAGAGTTGGCGAAATCTAAATTTTAACGATTTTTTAACATATTCCGATTGTATACCGCATACTTGACTAATTTCGTCCACTCGATTAAAGACTTTTCGCTACACTCTTAAATATCATACACCGCTGATATTATGAATTTTACGACTTAGATTAAAACCAATTTTAATACGAATATTTAGTTAGCGTGCTCGAATCACTCGAAAACCATTTCGACATTATTTTTCAGTTTAGTGGTAAATAATGTAATGAATTGTCATTGTAGGTCGTTATCGAGGACTTTTTATAATTGCCCTGTTTTTTAAGTTATTATAAAGGCGTATTTTGGCGATTATTAGCTTTAGAAATGCAAATCAACCAACTTATGACGTAGGTTTTAAGGGTGAACTGTTAGCGTGTTTTAACAACCTTATATATACGTCAAAAGGCAATTGAGGACGCGAAAAGACTAAAGGTTTTTCAACCCCGGAACCCTCGTGACGGAAGAAAGCGTATAGCCGACCCTCGCCAACCCGACCCTCTTAATTAGACTCACGCGGTCGCGAACTATTCCCTATTTCCGTTTCCGTCATCATAGTACTTCCGTTTCCGTTCGTAGCCCATTTGGCCAGCCTTCTGCCAAAACGCTTAAATGTTCATTTTTAGAATAAAAACGCGGGTTGTCTCGATATAATTGTCAAACGTAAAAAGTACGCTTTGAAATCGGTGCCTTTCAGAGAAATAAAAAGACTTCTCTCGTTAGGGCACCTTTTAAGCAGTAATCGTAAGCCTCGGTCGGCTCTAATTTTGAAGTCTGAACCCGTCGAAACAATCTACTGGACGTATACCCCCGAATCGGGTCTCGCAAGATTTCCCAGACTATTTTATAACTAATTTGGCGCGTGACATCACCCCACCCCTCGTGCGTAGCTGGACCCCCCCCCCTAACGGTAATTATACGAAAGGATGTACATCTTTTTTGTATCGTTTTATACTGTTGAAGCGAGACTTCATTTGACACTTCGCCAGAAGGCGAGTGGAAAGGGTAAAGCCCGCTGGATGAACTTCCACGTGACTCGTTAACGAGTTACCCGTACTTAGGGTGTGGTACCAGAACTAACGGTAGAGGTACTTGAAAGGCAGACCAGGATCCTTTACCAAGTAGGTCATCCCATTGACTCTACCCCGGTTGAAGCCTAATAAATGCGCCATCTACCCTATGAAAATGGATGGACAATGTCCACGGCGATCTGAAATACTAGTGCTCTTCTATACGCTTTTCCATTTGGGGTCCGCCATTTTGCGTGGGTAACTGCTTAAGAGTGGTTTAAGCAAATGGTAGAATTGCCGGCTGAGAATGGTGGTCGTGATAAAGGTTTAGCGGAAAGTGCTTTAGTATCATCGGTGATACAACCCACCGAAGGAGTCGATAAAAATTAAATCGAACGTCAACTCTATTTCAATCGGGGTGTCCTCATTAATAATTAATTACCTACTTTGGAATACATTATTTATCTCTGGGCTCACATTTAATGGTAATTCTCTTTCTCTACACTCGAGCTGCGATGCGGGTATACGGGACCCGCCTACACTACTGGCTATTCTGGAATTTAAATTCAAATTACCCATATTAACTATGTAACCTGTAATGTAGTTATTATACTTAGAGAGAGTGACTATGTCTAAGAATAAATACATTATTTCCATAGCTATTCATGTTTACGTTTTATGTTATTGTTTAATTCCTTAAACTTTCAATGCTATAATTGTGGCAGTATTCCCCTTATACCAGGAGATTATGTTTGTATACACTAAGTCATTATTACAGAAATGGATATGGTTTACCGGCCAGATTTTTGCTCGCGACGACGGCTAATCAATGATTTAGAAAATACGTCTTACATTTGAAGTAGCTTAAACGCACTCTCGCCAGCTGAATTTTCTCACATAGGTGGCTTTTAGTTCTTTTATGAAAAAGAGATGGCGATGGAGTCTATCGCGACGCGTGCTACGAGCTTTTCCCATCTCACTTCAATCTTTATTGCGAAAGTCGAACCTTAGAGTAAAAGTATATGTGGGAAGGAATGAACTATATGCCCCAAAGAGTTAGAAATCAGTCACTCCAGGGGGCTGAAAATCCGCTCTCCGCTACCTTTGGCTGTACAGCATAGTTAGAGAAACCTCCGCTACTCTCATTGTCGCTACTATCTAATGGAAAAAATTGAAAGAAAATAAGTAGTCCCGAATTCGACGCTAACACAAATTTTGAGCTTGCGAGAGTGCGTTTAAGCTCCGACCGTTTCTCCAGACGCATTAGAACTGAGAACGGTGCCAATGGATCCCTAGACATTCCTGATAATTCTAAAATCATAAAAATATGATTTCGTGAATTTACTAAGTAATGAGATAATGGTATTGATAATAGAAAAAGAAATGGAGGTTAGTCACACAAATCTCCTGGTAAACAACTGTTTTCAAATTATCCATGAATGATTCATGAATTTCAAACATACTTTGCTAGTATATATATGAAAAATTTTATAATTTCCATTTTAAGGAAAAAACACACTTTACGTAGCTAGGTGATAGGACATAATAGCATAAGTAACATAACAACGTTAAAACATTAAGTATGACAATTATCAAAAATTATTCCAAACTGATTTTTAGTTATCGAACAATCATGGGTAATTTCCGAGGTAATTTCTCAGCACAGAAACCCCTAGTGTATAAATATGCGCAAGGCTTAAGATACTACTAAGTTCGGTTGCGAGTACAAGTTGGAGCTTAGCGAGAGTGTCAATATAGAAAAATGTTCCATGGGAAATTGAGCGTTAAAACCACGCGATGGGTCATACTTATCTTTATTTCGTTACTTATGGTAAAAGAATCGTAATCCTTTTCGGCTGAAGAGGTGATTTGATCGCTCTCCGTAAAGCAAACAAGATGCGCTTTCCAACCCATTCAGTGCTTTTTTAGTCAATCGCTTTTGACAAACACATTGTCCTTCAATTGAGGACGCTTGAGTGGTTTGGGAGGAAAATACGATGCCCACGACCCTGCCCCTTTTCGACTGACATTCTATTTCCGTTTATAAACGTAATAGATTTAAGTGCTACACTGACCTAGAGATCTTTGCAAGTGTAGTCTAAGATCATCCCATCTCAGAAATCCACTTTTCGATTTAATATGGGTTGACAAAGGGAGAGATATAACCGAGGGGCAGGTCACTTCCTTGATTAACGACGCACCCCTACAAAGATTAAATCCAATTTAACTGTGATTATTTTGCTTTAATTCGATTTAATCATGATTATGTTGATTACATCACTTTAAATCATGTTTATAATGTTTAAATCTGATTTAATCATGTTTAAATGATTAGATCATGATAAAAAGATTAAAAAGATTAGATCATGATAAAAAGATTAGATCATGATAAAAAGATTAAAAAGATTAGATCATGATAAAAAGATTAAAAAGATTAGATCATGATAAAAAGATTAGATCATGATAAAAAGATTAAAAAGATTAGATCATGATAAAAAGATTAGATCATGATAAAAAGATTAGATCATGATAAAAAGATTAGATCATGATTAAAAAGATTAGATCATGATTAAAAAGATTAGATCATGATAAAAAGATTAAAAAGATTAGATCATGATAAAAAGATTAGATCATGATTAAAAAGATTAGATCATGATAAAAAGATTAGATCATGATTAAAAAGATTAGATCATGATTAAAAATATTAGATCATGATTAGAATGCTTAAATCAGGTTTAATCATGGTTCGAATGTTTACATCTGATTTAATCATGATTGGATGATTAAATATGATTGAAATGATAAAATCTGATTAAAATGATTAAATCCTGAATAAAAAGATTAGATCATGATTAGAATAATTAAATCACGTTTAAATTGTGATTAGATTGATTAAATCGTGATTAGATTTTATAATCTCGATTAAATTTTTTAATCTTTATCACCCTGATTTAATCACGATTATCCTGATTAAATCATTTTACTATGATTAAGACGCACCCAAAATGGAAGTGACCTGCCCCTCGGATATAACTCGACTGTCCCATGCCAAATCTTAGTATACGCCATTGTATTAAATTTCAAATATTTAACTTTGCATAATTTCTTACGGTATATAACGTAAATTATATTTAAGAGTATAACTCATCTACGGTTAAAACAATTTCCAACAGGTGTACCATTCGCCTACGAACTGTAATTTACTCCTAACTCAAAATTTAAAATTGAAACAGCCGAACTGAAAAGCACCCTTTAAAGGCAAAGTATTTGCTACGACTGTAACGTATCACAATACCATATTATTTATTTCTTAACTACAATGTATCTATTTATACATGTATTTTATTTTTGAGCGTTGCTCCCAGTTTCCCCTACGCTCCAAAAGTAAGATAATAAAAATCCTAATCAGCTAGGCTCATACCCAAGTCAGTGCCGACCTGAGGCAGGTATTAGGATGGAGCGAGGTCTGATTATGGCGCCCCCCCCCTCCCCCCCCCGGGCTTGCCCCTAATATAAACATATTTTTTCCTTTATTTTCCCCTGAGACTTTGGTAGGGCCGGCTATGACCCAAGACATCTAGTGACGTTTAATGCCTTAAACATGTGGCCGGCACCCCTCCCCAACAAAAATCAAATGAGCCCACGAAAATTGCGCTCTAAAATCTCAAAATCAGGTTATGATTTCTAAAATCACTTTGTAATTCAAAATACGTACGCAAAATTTGAAAATGTTGGACACTTCGTCTAATATAGCGAAAATGACATTTTTTAGATTCAATTTTAATTCCTATTTGAGTGTTTTTCATTTAAAGGCCTAGGTTTTCTTCTGCCTGTCACCCTTTAAATTTGCTTTCCTTAGAAACAAATACCCTGGTGGTAGGCCATCAGCAGAACACGTTGGCCTACCACCAGGGTATTTGTTTGGAAGGAAAGTAAATGTAAAGGGTGACAGGCAGAAGAAAACCTAGGCCTTTAAGAAAATAAATTAATTTAATTTGTTTAATAGTATCGAATGACCCCAGCAGTTGTTGAGAGTTGTTTATCCCACGTAAGTAGTACCGCCATTGGGACGTCTAACTTTCCCGTGCTAAATTTCTATTAAAAACGCTAAATCCTCGTTTTTTTCAGATTACCATAAACAATCTCGCGGTAGAGCTTCGTATACTCGGAAGGACCCCTGGAACGATAATATAAGTCTACCTAACTACGATAATTCGTCGACGTAATTAGCCTTGAAAAAGACCCGTTGATATCGCGTTCAGGATAACCTGACGTCGAGAAAACCACCCATTGCTTCCTTAGTCTAAAAATGCCAACTGTCTCCGACTGCCTTCACCAGCGAAAATACTATAGTCTATTCCAACCGCGGTATAATTCGTCAAACAATGCCCGGTAATCGCGAGCTTTCCCTCATTGCCCAGCCTTCGTCCACGCACCACGGTACTCTCGAAACCGACTACGGGT
Organism: Leiobunum rupestre; assembly: GCF_980474605.1. Lineage (NCBI taxonomy): Eukaryota > Metazoa > Arthropoda > Arachnida > Opiliones > Sclerosomatidae > Leiobunum > Leiobunum rupestre. The sequence goes on from NC_143389.1 coordinate 41,876,518, forward strand.
CGGCAATATCGGGCCCTTAGTGGATAGCGTGCTCGGCGTGGAAGGTGGGGAGGGGTAAACACGCAAACATTGTATAGCGTAACTCGGCTAAGAAGCCATTGTTGAAGGCACGCTCGTAGAGAGTGTGTAAGGGTAGAGTAACGTAGCGGTAAGGTCTATTTAGGCCACGCCACCCTGTATCTTTCGACCCTCGCCAGAGGGCGCGAGCATTGCGTACTTGTAGCGTAAATACCCCCCTTCCTTTTATTAATACATTTATATGATCGTTATATACAATTTGCTTGTGTCCCCCCTTCAATATATACACAAAAGAAACTCGTGTTTATTCCATTTTCTTCCCCATAAAACTGGACACTCTATTTTTATAACAAAATTTTTATTCGTTTTACTGTCGCTTTGTGGCAGAAGTCATTTTTTTGGGTGTTTTTCATTGAAAGGAACAGGACCGGAGAGTTAAATATCGTAACAAAAGACTTACGTCACGGCCTCTTGCTAAATTCTGGGAATATTTTTATTTTATGTTGACCATTTACGATCTGTCCAAATTACTCGCTTTGAATTTAAATAGGGATGATTTCATTCCTTGACATTCTACCGAGGGGCTGATCACTCCGCGTAATCGGTGTACAGAGCCGTACCTTTGACTGTACTAATGTAATTACGCGTAATCTTTGAAGTCATTGCTTTTGGCAGTGCTAATCTAAGCGTAATCGGTGTACAGACTTTCTAAGCGTTTATTCCCATTCGACCGAATCCCATTCGACCGAAAGAATTTTAAAATGTAGCCCAATTGGCGGGGTGATTTGGTATTTTATTTATAAGGTATGCACTATCGAAGATCCATGTTTAGGTTAGGTTAGGTTAGGTTAGAGTTGGTTAAGTTTACTATTTCAGTTTTGGTTCAGTTACTTTTCTTGACTAGGTGAAGATAAAAATATAATTCATGCTCATTCCATTTTATTTTCGGTCGAATGGGACACAAAAGCGTTCGGTCGAATGGGACACATAAAAACCGCACGTTTCGGCGGAATTCGGTCGAATGGGACACCTCAAAAACCGCCTTCGGTCGAATGGGACTAAAGCTTTCTAAGAGTGGTTAGCCCCTCGCATTTTACGTATTAATGGATTTTTATAGTCCCGTACGATATCTTGATTCAAAGTTTTTCTTTCCAAATATTATATTTATAAGAACTACGAGAAAAGTACGCATTTCTAAATACTGCTGATATTAATCGCTTGCGGGCTCCCACTGATTTTTCAACATGATTTTTGAAAGAAAACAGCAGATTTTTATCTATACAAAGTATAGAAAGTGAACCGCGTAGGGATATTTACTGATTTATAAACCATATTTATCCGATATAATTGTAGTCATTATAACTAGTCAATATATTACGCATTTCTCCGCGCACTATTTTATTTCAAAATGTATTTTGAATAACATTTGAGCCTGCGAAGGTACAATGTTTCAAGATAAGAACTTTAATAGTATAGATATTTCTATTTATAAAATATATATTAATGAAGTGGTCTTGGGTTTGTAGACTGAAGAATGAGCTCTGATCTGGAGTCGGTTCTACTGCCCCTGAACGGCGTCAGTCGTCGTGGAAGTTCCAAGTATGAGGAACCTCCAGCCGCCCAGTCAGTGTCTTTTTTCTAATCATGGCACCCTGTTTGTCAAAATTAATTAACATTAATTACATTTTATATTTCAAGGTACGGCGCCTTGTCCGAGAAATTTCGCCAAACAGCTCCCAAGGATATCCAGTGTTCCGTATTTTGCGGCGGTAAGAAATGCCGTTACGAGGGGCACGCCGCCTGGGCGCCGGAAGAAATGGCCATCGCGGGAATCTTCTCTCATTGGTACGTTCTAGTGTTGTTAATTTTCCGGAAAAATAAAATGCGGAAAATTTTGCGGGAAAATTTTGCGGAAAAATAAAATGCGGAAAATTTTCCGCAAATCGGAAAAATAAAAAATTGAAACATAAATTACTTTTTAAGGGTTTTTAATGTTTTTAACTTTTTTCGATATAAAATGTCTAATATCAGTAAACATACTTCAAAACATTAACAGTGTTACATTGTTAATCAGTTTTAACTAGTCTAGAGGTTTAGTTTTACTTTTAGATTCGAAAAAAAAAGAAGCGAAAATGCCGCTTTATTTCAATTGGCAAACAATGTGTTAGAAAAATCATGGAATTAAAACATTTTTTATTTTTTGCGGAAAAATACGGAACATTTTCCGGAAAAAAGGCCTCGGTCATTTTCCGGAAAAGTTTCCGACTTACAACGCTAGTACGTTCACTCATTCTGCCACATTGAAAAGAAACCTTTTTCCGAACGTAAACTCTTTCGCGTCGTAGGGTGACGAACGATATTCTGGCAATGGCCAGACCTAACACGGAATCCATTAGAAAACATAAATTAATAGATCAGTTTCATAAGTGAGTAATTATTCAACAGTGGTACGGTATATAATCATGACTTACTTACTAAATCGCGTATTTGTCCCATTCAGAAACGGCATCAAGACAATCGTCAACTTGCAACAACCGGGAGAGCACTCGAGTTGCGGTAATCGTCTTGAATCTTCGGGCTTCTCCTATAACCCTCAGGTTTTCATGGACAACGAGAGTAAGTAGTGATCGTAATAATCCTAAAATTGTTAAAACTAACCCGTGACGTGGCGCCTTTGTAGTATTTTTCTACAACTTCTGTTGGAAAGATTACGGCACGGTGTCCTTCACCATGCTTTTAGACATGGTCAAAGTGGTCGCCTTCGCTCTTTCGGAGGGGAAAGTCGCCATTCATTGCCACGGCGGCCTCGGTCGGACGGGAGTCCTCATCGCTTGTTACCTGATCTATCAGCTTCGGTGTAAAGCCAACGACGCCATCAAATTTGTCAGGCTTAAAAGGTAATTGAAGTAACATTAATCAAACTAAAAAAAACCCAACCTTTGCGCCGGTACTATCTTACTAACTCGACGGATCTTTCTGTCAGACCCGGTTCCATACAGACGCGTAGTCAGCTGCTGTGCATCCAAGAATTTGCCCAGAACATCCTTCCTCATTTTGTAGTCTTCACAACTGTGTAAGTATCTGGTAATTGCGATTTAAGCCAGTTATATTAGACGCTTTACAAATTTTTCCGATAATTATTTCAGAATACCTAAATTAAAAGCCGGTCTTAGACTGTCTCAGTTTCTGACATGGCAAAGGCAATACCTTCATGGGCTACAAGCGCGGCATCTCAAACTCATACCTAAAGTAAATATTATTGATTACAACTACCATAAGTGTATAATATTGTAACATAAGTGTAACACTTCCTATTCTTCACACGCAAAGGTTTTACTGAGAGCTATTCACGAGACAGACTGCGTTGCGGGCTTTGTCGCCGTTTCGCGTCCGCTCGCTAACGCGTCACGCGTAGCCTTTGTGATGACGTCACTCCGTTACTAGCTCTCAGTAAAATATTCCCCAAAGTGACAAACTTACGTAACAATATTATAGACTTACGCAACTACTCATTCCAGGGTGATAAAGAAATAATTTCCCTTTATTCTCTAGATCATCTACATCATTTGCGAGAGGTTATTGTACCTGGCAGGCTGCCATTCAACTAGTTCCAGGTCGACGTCGTCTCGTCAAGGGTCGCTAGTGGGCAGCATCAGTTACCACTTGGACACCATGTACAGTTTCTGCAATTTCTTCCTTTCGGCCTCGTTGGACGACGGTCAATTCCGCCCGGTCTCTCAGCTTTCGACGGTCGAGTCTCTCGGCGGCTCTTCGGACACCAGTCTGGACAGCGGAGTAGGTCAAAGTGCGGGTTCCACGCAATCCGAAAGGGTAGCGGACCTACTGTGGCCGCCGCCCGTATTGGTACGCGCTAGTAATTTAAATCTTAACAAAGCGTACGCACCTTCGTGGGCTTTCTTTGGCTATATCATATCTATGTCTGTCAATCCCCATCTTCGTGTCTCGCTTTGAACCAGCTTTATTCCGTACGTAGGCCGTTGTTGTCTAGATTGCGCCTATACCTTTCTCGTTTATTCTCCTCTGGGGTAGGGCTATCTCCACCTCTCTCTCTCTTTTTATATCAATATTCTGGCACCCAATTCCTTTAATTGTCGCGTTCGGTAGGGACAGTCTTAACTATTAAACGCCTAATTGCTTTCTCTTCTACGTTTCGTAATTCGTTTAACTTTTAAAGAAAAAGACCCAAAGATCTTAATAAAATCTTCGCGAAATTCGTACTCGGTGTATTGTTCTAATTAAAATTAATTCCGCTACTTTGGGTAATTCTCTTGAAAAGGTAGAAAGGTACGGTCTTAAGACGATGGTTTTTAAAAGTGGTCCCTCTTTCTGGTTTTCAGCACGAGCAAGACGAGCGAGAGGACAGCGCCGACCAAGCTCAAGCCAGGGCGGCTGTGGCGGCTCAATCGCCCCTCGCGAACGTGCCTCCTATGGCCCCTATCGACATTAACGCGCCGTGCTCCTCTAAATCTTCCTCTCAGAACCACCCAGGAGAGTCTTCGAGGTCGTCTCAGCCTCCCTCGGAGGGTAGTAGTACGCGACCCGAAGACGCGGTCAACAGTAACGAACGAGAGTTTCCAGAAGAGAACGGGGTGGGTTTAATGTATGGAGATTTCGACCAAGACTCCGGAGACGAGAGTCTGGACTCGATGTTACTCGAAGACTCCAGCCAAGAAGACTTGACCATGAACGCCTGTTATCGAGAACTGTCATCCAGGGCCGAACTAAGAGCGGAAGACGCCGTACCAGGGCCCAGCCATATCAACTACAACTGCAAAGACGTTTCTCAAGCTTTATTGGCCAGTCATCGGAACCTCAACCCCGAGTTCATGGCCGCCTTAAGACAGTATCAGGTTTGGATTTTATATTTCTTCTGACAATATACATTTTAGACTAACTGGATTTTGGACGTCTTCCGCAGAAAGAGCTAAATCTGAAAGCGTCGGCCTGGGATCGACTAGAGCGAGAAACGGATTTGCTAATGTTGACCGCGTTGCTATGGTCGTGGATTGAGAATCTAAAGGTATGACTGTTTAGTATTACCATAGAATATCTAGTATCCTTAACTAATATGGTATATCCATTCATTTAGGACCCTATTCTGAACAAACAAGACTTGATTTACATTGTTTTGAGGCCGGAAAAAACGGTAGAGACTTTGGCCAGACTCGAAAGGGTAAGTCCACCTTTCCTCCTAGTCCTTAAAACCTTTTCTAAGTTTCCCCATCTTTTGGATACTAATACTCTCGATTTCGCATCTCAGGGCTCAAGATTTACGATGGAGTACCTGATTCATTTCATCGCTCGGTTGCACTTGGAGTCGGACGAGCTGTGCGACAACCTTTTGCGTCGTCTCGTGTGCAGTCTGAGCAAGCAGTGCCTGATGATAAAAGGAGTCCTGCAACCGGTCGGCGCCCCTTGGGGCAAAATGCGCGAAGGGACCCATTTACGCGTCTTTCTATTCGTGCGGCGTCTCTTTGACATCATTTCCGGTTTACCGCCCAAAACGATGCCTCACATACCACCATTCGGGGGACACAACCCGAACCGCCCTAACGGCAAAGAACGGAACTATTTGGGTATTAATATCATGGCCTGCGCCATTGGACGGTCCGGTTCGGGCGTCAGGTAGAAATCGCCAGCGCTACCAAAACGTTTTTTGATACATCATCTCGGGCGACTTTGCGGCGTGACTCTTCGAACCAATTAGGAAACGCGCTGGTTGTTGCAATTTTTTCCACACGAATACGCCATCTACCAGAAATTACTGGCAATACTCGTTCTCAATAAGCGACTGAAACGGACTTGTACTAATATAAGTTTAACAAACGATTTCAACAACGATATCAAAAACGCAATACAAAACATGTACCGAAATAATCGAGAACTAATTATTTATGCTTCCTAAGTGCATTATTAAGGGTTCTTTCATTTTTTAATATTTAAAAGAAAACAAAATGAAACGCGAAATCTTCGAGATTTTCGGGTTGGATTTTATTTCTCCGTCCGTATAGGCCTTCTTTTCTAAAATTCAACGTCCACGTCAATATTCAGACGGAAGAAGAAAAAGCAGTGGAGGACTGAAAAATAAAACTAAAACAGATCAAAAACAATTTAAACGAGAGCTTCACAGTATAAATAGCGTAGATATTATTAGATATTAGAAAAACCAACAAATCTCTATAAATAACTCGTGTATTTAATAATTTCGAAAAAGTGCACCAATGAAAGATTTGGTAGCCACCAAAATACCAAAAAAAATATATATACGTGACAATATTGCCTTACGGGTCGCGGGAAGTTACGGGCATTTCTGCTCAGACTGGGAAGTCTTGTTTTGGTATCCAACTAACAAAAACTTTCTATACTATCCTTCTCTCGTAAATAAAATATATCAAAATTTAAATTATTTATCATTTAACGTTAAGTAATAAGAAATATATATAAAATTAAAATAAAAATCTTTGAAAGTCTAAAAATTTGGTAGGGATAGTATAAAAGAACGTTCAGTTAAATGTAAAATATTTTACTCCCCCTTCTCCCTCTCTTATTCCGGTTCGAAACCCCCTCTGTTGTCAAAAAAAATGAAATAATAAATTTTTTAGTGAAAATGGCAAGTGTCTTTTTGGATATTTTCCCTTTAATTTACTAGCATTTTCAAATCGACATTGTTAAAGCTAATCTTAAATTTTCATATTTGCAAATATAAATTTTATTGCATTATAATATTAATTTGCTCATAAGTAAGATAATAACAATAAGTATGTCAATTAGCAAAAATTATCACCGAACTGATTTTCAGAGCCATTGCGCAATCCAGTACAGAGAACCAAGGATTACATTATGACGTCAGCACATGAAGTTCGTAGTAAGTGTCGTAAGCAAGGTCCTAGGGGCCCGCAAGACACGGATTGAGGCCCTTTCTTCATAAAAACTTGTTGAGGTTAAAGGTAATAGTTATTGTAATGAGCTTTTGGCTCGCGTGGCATGCGGGGCTTGCCGCCACCCTCCTACGCGTTGTAACCCGGCCATCTTACTTGATGGCTTTAAAAGTCGCTTGATGACTTAGGCCTAAGGCGGTGCCTTGGATATTACGCTACCTTAGAGCAAGAGCCAAGCAAGTCTGAAAACCCCTATTTGAGAAAAACCAGTTTTAAGTTCGAAATCTAGCATAATAACAATGATAATCTAAAACTGAAAATTGATCAAAATAGAGTGAAAATATATATTGAAAATTTTGTACTGAGTCACCTTAATTTAAAAACACTCAAGGATTCTTTTTTTTAATTTCTTTCAATAGTCACGTAGCTCGACTTACTTGACTTTTGCTCTCAGGTAGCGAATTTAGCCTAGCTGATTATTATTATTATTATTGTTATTATTATTATTATTATTGTTTCGGAATCTTTTGGGAGTACTTTTTATTCGGCCCCACCAGCGCCACGTAGTGGTCAAAGAAAGAAGTTTTCCAATCTTTATTAGATATACTTTATACTGATTTATTAGTGTAGTTAAAAATTATTTTAAACTATAGCGTAATGGTAAAGATCAATCTGAATTTCGAAAACGTTTTCAAAACTGTACATTTTTAACTAGAACAACGATAGGGTAAACATTTTGCCGTGATAATTTCATCTACAAATTTAAATGATAATTTAAACACCACCAAAGCTTAAAGTGCTGGTTTCCAATTTGACCTACGACCTTTTCACGTTAAATAACGATGTTAAACTGATTTGGTTTTTGTACGTTCAGATATAGAGAATAATTTCTCCGTTCAATTTAATTCTACATCGAGATTCAAATCAAATCTCTGGGAAATCCGTGACGGTTTCGTCGACGTTCCGCGCAACTTTGAAACGCGAGCTACGTTTTGTACTCGGCCAACGGCTAGACTATCGAAAATGGGTATAGTTAAACGCGTCTCGTAGTTGCAGGGGTGCGTGTATCTTTGTTGGCGGTGGCCTGGTCGTCCGTCAAACTTCCGTCAGCTCATTGATCATCTTTTTTCGTTTCTTTCTTCGGTGTCTTCCTCGTTAGCGGCGTTATTACCATACAGCTGGCTACTCTGACCCTTGCCCCCTGGTCCCCCCTTCGCGCTGGCTGTCTCCCTTCCGAAAGAGAGCCTCCTTCCTTTCCCAGTACTGTTCTTCAGGGCGTCAGAAATTGGCGGCAGTTATGAGGAACGTTTGACCCCGATTAGACCGGTTGTTGACCTTCCCTCAACTTCATCAACCCGCCTCGATTTCAGTCAAGGTTTATCCGATGCTCGTTCCAGTTAAAATGGAATGCTTAAGGTTGACTTACTGCTTCGATTGTAATGCTAGGTGCTTGGAGAATTTGGCAGATGAGAATTATGAATGATAAAGTTTGATATCACGCGCTGTTCCTCCCCACGAACATCAAACGTACTTTGTTTAGATGTAAAGTTTACAGTTAATTCCCTAATATAGACGTACTTCTGATCTCAAATTTAATATATTAAGTAATTTAATATTTTGTAATTAATTTATTATTTAATAATTAATTTAAGTAAAGTAATATCCTTCATTTATTATTATCCTGATTAACATAAATATAAATATTTTATTAATATAATCGCTTAATTAAGTGTTATTAGTATATATAATTAGTGGGCCCAGGCCTGACGAGTAATGGGGGCCCAAGCAGCGAGAGGGCCCCCCGTTCTGGATTACCCGATACAGAAAAAATTATTTGTTCTTTTAGTTATTGGGGTCCTTCATTTTCGTTTAATTAGGGCTCGTAGTCGTTATCAGTGCCCCTAAGTAGGCGTTGCTACCACGGCTGACATGATGAAATTGTAGTTGAAAAGTAGAACAATGGGGCACCAAGAGGATCGTAGATAATTCACGATCGACTAGACGCCATACTGTAACTACCGCAAGGCGATTTTTTTTAGTTAAATCCGCGGTTAAATAAAAAAAAACACAATTGTAACAATCGCCGGTTCCTGAACGATCAATTTGAAATCGGCGCGTCGTAGTTTCCTTCTTTCTGGGGATGGTAGTTACGAATATACTGGTCCGGGTTCTCTGGTTTATGATTAATGATTTCTCGGACACAATCTCCCCGGAAACGTTCGCTTCTTCCGACCATCGTTGTCCGAATGAGTTGAATTTTATTCCCCTACGACATTTGATCGCTGCTCGAATGCGCTTTTCTACAAATCACGCCTTCTGAGCAACAATCAAAAAGCGGGAGGAATCACTGAGATCGGCGCGTTCCCCCGAACCACTTCTTTACGCTCTCACTTTTCAAAGAGCGGATTACGCGGAAGAGGGATTAAAAATCGAGCTCCGAACTCACCGGCCACACCGTCTGAACTCGTTAAAAGGCTAACTGCCACCACTCCTTAGTTCCCTTCGAACTGTCGGGTGAGAACGAACTTCCCCCAGAAGAACTAAAAATCGCGAGAAACGATCGTTTTCAATTTTTCCATTCTTTCGCAAATCGACATTTACGCTCTTTTCGGTGCGCGTGCAAAGATCGCCATCCTCCCCACCTTCGAAGATGATCCATCATCTTCAGTCTCGTCATCTCTTTCTCTCTCATCCACCCAGTAGCGCCCGGCCCGGGGTAAGGGGGGTGGCTTACCGCGCCGGTTTACTAGCTTTTTGCGTCATATGGGATTCGCTGTTACCGGTATCAATGAACTTTTTAACAAAATAAACGTTCTAGACGTGCCTTTGGGGTGGAGGAGAGAATACCCGGGGGTGCATTTTGGCGCTATCCTTGATTTTAGGGTACGATATTGCTAGACTATTTGTAGTTCGAGTTGTTTCTAGACAATGTCTGTGATGCGCTTGTACGATAAGCGATTTCTTAAAAGACCTTTTTTGTAATTAACCTGGAGGTTTTTAAAGTATTTAACGTACTTTAACTACTTATGAAATAATTTTGTAATGCAATATAATAATAATAGAATAATAATTTGTACATAATATATTATATTATATCGTATGAATAATAATGTAATGTAATATTGTAGCTACAACGATGTTATTGAGAAATTTTTCAAGGTGTCGAAATTTTAATTTGCATAAATTTTAAATCCTTCTAAATATATATAGGTAATTTAGAGGAGTATTTGAATGGAATTTCGAAAGAGCAAATTATCGGGAGATTAAGTTCTGTTGTAGTACGTGTTTTCCAAAAAAATATTAGATGGACTTAATCTCAGTTTTATAAGAGTAGGTATTTAGACCTTTATAATCGTTTCGTTTAACTTATATTGCCATATTAAATGATACATTAGATATCGTAGGTATTAGTTATTTTGAGAGGGGAAATGTGACCGTTAAAAATATGGCAATCACGACTAGGACACGCAAAATATGATCCGTTTATGAAATAAATTAGCTCAGGACTACAAATAAAGTTTCGGATCAAAAACGTGATATTTTGAATCATTTCCTCGTACACGAAAAACGGTTTTATCCGCATCACGCTTCCTTAAGTAAACTTTATCAAATTACATCGCGAGATCCCGCTGTTGTTTCGCGTTTATTTGTTAATAGTGCCTTCCATTTAGATACGTTTCAACTGTCCGTGCAAACCAGTTGGGATCAACAAAATATTTTTTAAACACACATACCTATTTAATTTAGAGAATTTGGGTGGGCACATGCTTGAGACGATAGTGGTGCAGTGAGAAGAAATGCTAGGTACGTTGATATAACATGCAAATTTAAAACCGTGCCTGAGCTAATTTTGTCAAATTATCTACCTTTTCCCCCCGAACTTTACTGATTTTTATCTCCAGAACGGTTTAAACAACATTTCCTACTAAAACCTACTGACTGCAGCTCATTCCTCGCTTTGATTTAAATATAATTCTTAAAATAACATTTATTGCCTCATAACTAACATAAACACTTTATTTTTATAATTATAAAATTATTATCTATAATACATAATATTTTGCCAGTTTCCTAAATTGTTATTAAATATAATATACTTTTAACTAGATTTACAATTAACTTAACATCTTAAGACCACTTTTAATCATTTCAATCATTCGTACATTCCTCTAGTTTTAAAAAGAAAGATTTATTTTAAAACAAGTTTAGTTAAACTAACTGACACTCTAACCTGATATTCACGTAGATCTAAACTTTATTGTATCCTTCATTTCTAAACTAACAACCGCTTAACATCTCAACCCGCTAAATAAAAACGAAACCCAAAAAATCCATGCTCAATATATACTTATCTGAAAGCACTCTAGCCAATATATATCCAAACAAAAAAGTTCTTCTGCGTCACAAAACGCGGACTGGGTTGCCGCTAAAAGATAAAACTCGATATGCTTTTTTTTTGTTGGGAACGTACCCGGCGACGGAGAGATGAGGAAAAAATGGTTCCGCCACCGGTTGCTTCGAAAAGAAAACGGCGCCGAATACGAAAGTCCTCGAAGACACGTTGCGCCAGTTCATTTCGTTCTTAAACAACCGTTTAAAATAACACTTTTAAAACGTTTAGAGTTCGTCCGAAGAAAGTGAAAACAAACGTGAAATGGGAATCGAAACCGGCGAAACTAAAGTCAGGGACGTGGCTTGGTCCGACCCGAATGCGTCGCCATTGGAAGCTGAAATATTAGTGACCACTTGGACCGCCAAGTTGAATAGTTTTGTACGACCTTACGGGGCAAAGCTTTTTCGCGGTGGAGAGCCGGAGAGGCGGTACCCAACAGAATGATGCGGTAATACCTCAGCTAAGTCTTATTGCCTCACTTCGCAGCGCTCTACCATCCCCATCCCTCCCTTCGAAACTCCGAGAAAAATGGGGGTCAAAGCGTCCCCTCTTTTATTTAGCACTAACCCCCCCCCACGTTCCCCCACAGGGAAAAAAAGCTTCTCTGTTCCCTCCGTAACATCCCATCCCAGACTCGCGTCGGAGCCAGGGTCCCCGAAGATACCCCGTAGCGGAAAAAAATCTCCTCTCCTCTCAAACTCTGGGGGTAGTCGCTATTCGGACCTGGCGTATAAGATGTTTTAGGATTTTTTGGGTTTTGAGATATCAAATACCATGAGACCCATCGCATCTGCCTTCTTCTCTATGTACCGCTCAGTTTTTTTTATATCAAGGTTTTTCTTAGACCGTGCTCTAGTTTTTTTTTTTTCGCGTCTCGAGTATGAACCGCTATTCGCGTTATCACGGAGTCTTTTAGAATTTTTGCAAATTTATTTAGGTCTATTTTGTTTTAAAAATCTATAAACTTTGTTTCTTCAATCTATCTATCCGCGGAGGGGTTCAGCTCGTAGGCGTTTAGAGCTCTATCGTCCTGTTATAAAATAACGGATGTTATACAAGAACTTATTCCAAAACCACCATTCTCTACGGTACGGTCCTGGTGATATCCGACTCTCTTTTGCGTAATATTCCCTCGCCATTTCGACATCGCGGTACTGGGGACTCTTTACGAAACTTTACCTCTTCGGCCTTTCTTTTTCACCGGTCAACTTCAATCCACTTTCTTATGGATCTCTCGAGGTTACGTTACGTAAATTGCAGCGTGGGGAATTCGCTAGATCGTAAGGGGGGACCCAAAGACGCAAAATACTTACCTAACAGTCCCGCTTACGGACACCTTCGAATTTATAAACCTGTTGCGACTGACAACCTGTCAGGGGTTTCGGACTTGACCCGGGTCGAGCCGCGTTTGGAATCGCCTCAAAAGCGACCGGAAAATATCGGGGAAAAAATAACGTCCGAGGCTTAGAAGATAATATTCGGATGGTGGTGACAGTCCTTTTCGCCTTCCACACCGCTTTAGAGACTATTTCTGTTCTCGCGTTTCTCGTGGGCTCTAGAAGGGGAAAACGGGGTGAAACGTCTCGGACGCGATAGTCGCGTCGTCACCGCCAAAAAATGCGAGGAAATTTTCAATTTAGAAAAGTCAAGGCTGAGAGGCGAATAAAATGTAGTCGTAGTCTTTCAGTTGGGGAAGGCCACGCGGAAAAGTGTACTTAATCTCGCCGCGTAGCTTGACTTTTCCCTCGTTTTCCAAACCAATTTCGACGTGAAAAACTTAAAAAGGCGCTTCTTTCCGCGACGCGTGACCGTATAGCACGTCAAATCCGACGTCTTCTCGTGAAAAACAACTCTCCCATATTTTTTGCTTTCCCGACGTTTTCGGCGCGCGCGATTTTTCAATTAGCATCTCGGCGTTTAGGTCCCACCCGCTTTGCCTTTCGTTTTCCATGCCCAAAGAAAATGGAGAAAGAGAGAGCGAGAGAGAGATGGAAAACGGTTACCTTGACTACGGATAGATAAAAGTATATCGGGTCAAAAAGAGAGGAGCGCGTCACCATCGCCAGCAGCGAGAGCGCGCGTCCCTGATGATGCCGTTCAGCCAAACACTTTTGGTCGGCGCGCGGGCGGTGGGTCTTTTCCGTCGAACGCCCCTTCTTCCTCTCGAAGCGGCGTGTGGGATCGAATCAGCCGCTTCTACGCGATGTGGGGACACCAAAGGCCTAAAAGTCAAAACGGCTCCCGCGGTTTTGTTTGCTGAAGAGACGCCGACGATGTTCCAAATTTTGCGCGTACGTCAATTTAGTTTCCGAAAAGCCAAAAGAGGGGAAGCAGACAGCCGAGATGAAAATATTTCGTAAATTTTAACTGTCAAAAGGGGTTGTTTCACTAACGTTTTTTTTAAATAAACATTGTCCCCGTTCGGGCGTAAAAAATCTACTTTTAATGAAAAATGAATATTAGTAAAACGGGGTGGGGGATACGGACTGCCACCCTAAGTTTTAAAACCAAGATTAAACGAACGCCTTTTCAATCTTTTGTGTCCTTTCAATCGCGTCAAAGTGGACCACGTTTTATTACGTTTACCCTTTCCTTCCAAGTTAATATCGCGATTTGGTTGGTTGGATTGAAACCCTTTTCGAAGGGGGTGTTTGGTTGGGTTTTAGTAGTATTCTGTCCCGGTACAGTACTGGCTTGAGAGTTGATTATTTAGTCGGGATTCGGGTTGTAGAGAACTACAAAAGCTTAGCGCAATCATTTTGTACTTAAAAACGACGCCCGGGTAATTATGTATGGGCAGGACGCGATAGTTCGTAAATCCAGGCGATCTCACACTCGTCTCCTATTTGTCAACACTCGCTCATTTTTAATCAGTTTACGCATCCGTGTAAAATTAGTTGAAACTTCCCGCGAATATGATATCATCGCTTACGATAAATTTTCAATTTCGGAGTTTTGGAATATTCCCATTTTTATATCGTCTTCTTGTTTACTTTTCTCCCAAGATTAGCTCCCCTGCCAAACTTTTATTACTTTATATACTTATAGACACGTGTCGATTTATATTAAAATGGGGTTTATTTACTTTCTAACATTTTGGAAGGGTTAAAACTAAAAGTAGATCAAAAATAGAGCAAACGCCTGTAGAAGTGTTCCAACCAAATTCCCGTACGCGCTGTAAGGCAGTATCCCCGGTATTAAAGGGGTAAGGCGGAAGGGTAAAGGATCACGATAACAACCCCATCGGCGAAGACACGTTTTAAACTAACTGCTTTATTGCGTTTAATATTTTATATTTTAAACGTATTAATATAAATTCATTTAATACTTTTATTTCTTAACTTACTTAAATTGTTTTAGAGAACTTATTGAATAATTATTGAATCAACGTGATACAATTTTAAACAATATTTTCAGATTAATATATAAAGTCCTTTTGAAGATTAAATTTATTAAAGAAATTAAAAATTATTAACAGTTAAAGTTTAGAAGAGTATAATGAGATTACTTGTAAAGTACTATAGAAATTTTAACGCTTATAGACAATTTATTATGGAAAGTTAAATGTAGAAAATAATTGTTTTTATTATTCTTTCAACTCAGTCAATGTCAAGGAAAGCTAGAATAGTCAATTCAATTTATCTAAATTAGGTCTCAAATTTAAATTAGCTATTTATAACCATATTTAAATTTTATTTTGTTTTGTTAATTTTCTTAAGTTTTAGTGAGGAACTGATATTCTTGTAGGTTTAAAATTAATTTCATCTTAACTACTCTCATTTTAATTAATTTCATATTAAATACTCTAGTTTTTCATTATTTTCATATTAACTACTATCATTTTTAATAATTTCATATTAACTACTATCATTTTTAATAATTTCATATTAACTACTATTATTTTTAATAATTTCATATTAACTACTTTCATTTTTAATAATTTCATATTAACTACTCTCATTTTAATTAATTTCATATTAACTACTCTCGTTTTTAATTTCATATTAACTGCTATCATTTTTAATTTCATATTAACTGCTATCATTTTTAATTTCATATTAACTACTCTCATTTTAATTAATTTCATATTAACTACTCTCATTTTAATTAATTTCATATTAAATACTCTTGTATTTCATTAATTTCATATTAACTACTCTCGTTTTTCATTAATTTCATATTAAATACTCTCATTTTTAATTAATTAAATATTTACTACTCTCATTTTTCATTAATTAAATATTAACTACTCTCATTTTTCATTAATTAAATATTAAATACTCTCATTTTTCATTAATTAAATATTTACTACTCTCATTTTTCATTAATTAAATATTTACTACTCTCATTTTTCATTAATTAAATATTAACTACTCTCATTTTTCATTAATTAAATATTAACTACTCTCATTTTTCATTAATTAAATATTAACTACTCTCATTTTTCATTAATTTAATATTAACTACTCTCATTTTTCATTAATTTCATTTTAACTATAATATTTATTTGCTTTATGGGCTAAATAACGATAACTACCGGTGAGACCATCATTCGAAAACGCGTAGAATTAACATGTAGGAATGTCGACGTAGCGTTATTGAGTACAGACTGTTTACGCTATACGTTCCTCCAATACGTTTTCTATCGTTCTACTATAATAAGATACCCTTTATCGCGGATCAAAGTTATAGAATGACATAGGATCGTTGAAGGCGATCAAGACACGAATTCCAATGAATAAGAAGCTTAAACAGATGAATATACAGCGAGATAAAAAGTTCTCATTTTTTCCCACAGTCATCCAAAACGTCCAGAAGGTTTTTTTTTCCTTCCATACGAAATCCAACAAAGGCAGAGATACTCTGAGTATTAAAAACATACCATTTAACCCTCTCAATCCAGGCTAAAAGGCATTTTTCCCCATCAGTGCCAACGGTTTAATCTAATAAATTTTGCGTAACTGTCCTAGTTCCCATCGTCCAACGGATTCGAAATTTTGAATCAGCGGGAACTCGACCCTTAAAAGGTTGCGCAAACGGGTAAAATCTGTTTAAATGTAACTATTCCGTTATTGCACTATGAAAAAAATTAGAAGGTTTCACCATTGGCCCATATACTTTGAATGCTAGAAACTGGTTTTTTGTTTATATACGCTTGGATAAAAAATTTCGTACCCTTATAGCGAACAAAAAAATATACCTGAATATTTTTCTCACGGAGAGGTCTGCTTTCGGTTACCTTAGCTGATCCCGCGAAGGACAAAAAATGAAGTATAAAAAAGCTTCTATGGGTAGAGGGATGGGAGAGCTTTTTTCTCATCCTCCATTTCTTCGCTACGCAATTTCAACATCCCATATTGCCTAACCGTGCGGGACCCTACCGTTGTCAAGGTATTTTTGCACCGACTCGCGACTATTCGTATAGTTTTCGGACGCGTAGACTCTACCCTATTCGTCCCTTTACAACCACTGTTAGGTCTGAAGAAGCTAGACTACTTTGGGATAAAAAAAGTGTCCTCTAAGTTCACCGACCCATATTTTAAGTTCGGAGGAGATACCCCCTCTGCAATCTACAAAAAAAATATTTAAATTTTTTCTTAGTCTAAATTTTTTAGAAATATAAGTGAGATCAAGGGGTAGCTTATGGTTGTATTGAAAGTCGTCTGTCAGATGAAGTAGACATACATTTTCACTGAAAATTTCATTTATTGTAAATATATTTATGTTCAGAATGTTTGAATTGTAGACCTATTATTGTAGAACTAGATATTGCTACTTTGTTTGGTAGCTGTATTAAGTATACCGTAGTATATTTATTCGTATTGTGATTATATAAGAGAACTCTATATTCGTACATTTTATATAAAACAATTGATATTTAGATGTTTAGTTTCTAATGTGGTTTTAATAGTAAAAAAATTAAATATATCCAATTAAAATTCAGTTATTAAAAACCACATTTGTGGTAAGTCACGTAATTAAACCAATTAGAGAAAGTTTCACCTAAATTCGGAAGCTAAGACTAAAGGTACAACGTAGCATCTTGTTCAATTTCTTTTATCCGGGAGATGGGTAACTCGAAGAGAAAAAAAAGTGGAACAGAATGGTTGGTTACGGCTTCTAGACGTCCCGTTTGATTGGGGGTATCGTATCGGGGCTCGCACGCAGCCAAACGCGTATAAACTAGCCTACCGTAAAATAATTTCACTCCTCAATTCAGCCTTAACATTCGCGACACATCGGAAAAGGAGAGATATGAAAAAATCAGCGTGCATTTTTATTCCGAGATTGGAAAAAAAAGAGTCCCTACCCTTATTCCTAAAAATAGGCAGAAGGGGATACGGTCTCTAAGAATCGCTACAAACGCGGGGCCGTGGCAAGACGGGGAAAAGAGTATAAAAAATTCAAACCGTTGATTCTCTTTTTTTGAAAGGATGTTGGCAGACGCAAAAATGATTCGCGCGAGCAGCGGTGTGCTGATTTGCCCATCCTCCACCGGGGATGGTGCGACCGCTATTTTTTTATTTAATTTTTAAATTTGACTATCAATCTTATAGCGATCGGATGCTGCCAATTTCTATTTAAGGGCTTTTTATTTAAAAAATGGACGAAATATAACGTTTTGCGCCCAAAAAATGGCGCGTTTCTGTACGTTTTTTCTATTAAAATATTTCTATTTATGATTGATCGGTTTTGACAATCCCCTATATAGTAAAATAAATTTTACATCAGCTGTATATTTTTTTTGGTCTTGTACGTTTCGTATTTAGTTTCATACTTGATTAATTATTAATTTTGAACTCGTATATTTCTAGAGGTCGGAGATGGTTAACTTTTATTCAATAGATAAAGCTCTCAAAATTATTCGTAAAACGTTTTGATCAAGTAATTTATATTTCTGTATTATCCGATTAATTGTTTGATAAATTTGTAAAATTAATCGGAAAAACGACGTTTTTTTCGATAAAAACCTCAAATTTTACGAATAATACATATTTTTTAATCATTTTCCGAAATATTAACCGGTAAATTTCTTTGTTTACATTTTTTTCCCGAAAAAAATCAATTTAAACATGGATATTGATTAACCGTTACCGACCTCTATATATTTCGGTGAATTAATTATCAAACGTATATACGAAATACATTACCCGTAGAGAATATGATAAAAGAAGTTAGCAAACTTAGGTGATGAGCTTGTCAAAATTCTCCGATTAGAATTTCTACTGGAGGAATAATTTTAAAGATAACGGATATTATCTGGAATTTAGGATGTTTATGTTTAATAGTAAATGTTTTCGAAATACGCGTTTTATCATTAAAAAAATCTCCTGGGTTTTCCAAAAATGTTTAGGTTTATCTTGATATTTGGGACCATATTTTCAAATTACAAAAAAAGTATTAAAGGAACAATGGATATTTCAAAGAGTATCCGCGCGGGGGTAGTCACTTAAGAAATTTGATACACAAATAGTGAGAAATCGAAATAATCATTTCCGGAAATCTAGAAATCCACAAGAAATATAGGAAATATTGGAAATTCAGGATAAATATTGGAAATCCACAAGAAATATATTAAATATTGGAAATTCAGGATAAATATAGAAAATCCACAAGAAATAAAGGAAATATTGGAAATTCAGGATAAGTATTTGAAATCCAGGAGAAATATGGAAAATACAGGATAAATATTGGAAATCTAGAGAAATAAACGGAAATATTTTCGATATTTCTGGAAATCTAGAAATACAGGAGAAATATTAGAAATCTAGAGGAATGCGAAGAAATAATAGAAATCTCGAGAAATACGCAGAAATATTTTTGACATTTCTGTAAATCTGGAAATATTTAAAAAATATCGGAAATTTTTAAAAAATATCGTAAATATTTAAGAAATATCGGAAATATTTAAGAAATATCGAACATATTTAAGAAATACCGGAAATAATTAAGGAACATCAGAAATAATTAAGGAATATCGGAAATAATTAAGGTATATCAGAAATAATTAAGTAATATCGGAAATAATTAAGGAATATCGGAAATAATTAAGGAATATCAGAAATAATTAAGTAATATCGGAAATAATTAAGGAATATCGGAAATAATTAAGGAATATCGGAAATAATTAAGGAATATCAGAAATAATTAAGGAATATCAGAAATAATTAAGTAATATCGGAAAAATTTTAGAAATATCGGAAATATTTAAGAAATATCGAACATATTTAAGAAATACCGGAAATAATTAAGGAACATCAGAAATAATTAAGGAATATCGGAAATAATTAAGGAATATCAGAAATAATTAAGTAATATCGGAAATAATTAAGGAATATCGGAAATAATTAAGGAATATCGGAAATACTTAAGGAATATCGGAAAAATTTAAGAAATATCGGAAATATTTAAGGAATATCGGAAATATTTAAGAAATCAGAAATCTGGTGTACAATTTTTTCTAAGTGGCTACCCGCTCGAGAGTATCGAACGTAAAAATAATATACACACCCTGAAACCTTCAAAATTTTCCCTATAGAGGCCGCTAAAGACCTTGAAGCCTAAAAAAAAAAGAGAGGCTTCCCAATTTTGTAAATGACGTATATCTCCTTTGTAGAATATAATCAAGTATAGGCAGTGTTCCACACCGCGACGAATCGCGATTGTTACAATATTAATCGTAAATTATCTCTACAAAAATAGCTCGGAATAGTTGGTCCGATTCCCACGGATTCCCGCCGTCCGTCGCTTCGAGGCGTTTTTAGGGCAAAGAGCCGTTATGAAAGATGAAGATGGGGAGGGTGTAGACCTCTTAGGGATGAGCCCGCGCTTCTTATAGACGGGAAACGTCAAGATAGAACTCAGTGGATATATATGCCAGGAATAACGGGACATTCTCAGCATCTTCTCCTCCCCATCCTCCTCGCGTATCTTCCGACTCTACCATCCTCCCTGAAAAACTTTAACAGGTCCGAAATATGGCCATGGACTTCTTAAGTTCTTATTAGAGAGGAACTTGTAGAAGGCAAATCTCTCCGGCTGGCTCTCCTCTTGCCTAAGAGCTCGTAAAATTTGAGGTCTGTCTCTCTCTCTCTCTCTCTCGCTCTCTCTCTCTCTTTACAGTAATTGTAACACGTTTTTTTCTTCTTGCGGGATGCTATAAAAATGAGGAAAGACTAGCAGAGATAATGGTGATGTGTGATGCTGATAAAAACATTTTACAGTTTTTCTCACGCGGGTTTTCATTCATACAATGTACCGTTTACGTTCAAGGTCGATTTCGTTTACGAATTGAGTTTTCAAATTTTATAAATTATGCCGTGTCAAGGGCCTTATTTTATTTATTTCAAGGTCTTCTCGCGAATGGCAAGCTAACCATTTTTTGTTCCTGGCAAGGGCAGTGTTATCAGACGACCAATTGTATTTTCTCCAAGTAAGTCAAAAAGTGCCGAGTGACGTCGATAGAAAGCTTCATCTATTTAGCATTTTGTAAAAGCAAAATTAAGTTTTGAAAGATCTCGTTTACCGTAATCGACGTACCAAGAATGAATTTTTTAGATTTAAACAATTTTATTATTTTTATAAAACTTTTAAATACAATAATTTTACCATTTTTCTTAAATTTATAATATCATTAATTTTGGCAATTTCATAATTTTTTTAAATTTATAAAAATATTAATTTTGACAATTTTATAATTTTTCATAAATTTATAAAAATATTAATTTTGACAATTTTATAATTTTTCTTAAATTTATAATATTTATATAATTTTGGCACTAAGCTCATTTAATCTGAATTAAATCTGATTAAATCGGTTATGTTAGCTATAATAATAGCCCGTTCTTAGTGGGCTGCTGTCATTATATTTTAGCTTGTATTCATAACGCCTATTATAAATTTCATAGAACGAGTATAATATATTTGAAATATAACTACGTCTGAATTATAAATTTCATATAACGAGTATAATATATTTGAAATATAACTACGTCTGAATTATAAATTTCATATAACGAGTATAATATATTTGAAATATAACTACGTCTGAATTATAAATTTCATATGACGAGTATAATATATTTGAAATATAACTAAATCTGAATTATAAATTTCATATAACGAGTATAATATATTTGAAATATAACTACGTCTGAATTATAAATTTCATATGACGAGTATAATATATTTGAAATATAACTAAATCTGAATTATAAATTTCATATAACGAGTATAATATATTTGAAATATAACTACGTCTTAATTATAAATTAATCTGTTATATAAATACGTCTGAATTATAAATTAATCTTAAATATAAATTCGTCTGAATTATAAATTAATAGACTGTAATATAAATTCATCTGAATTATAAATTAATAGATTGTAATATAAATTCGTCTGAATTATAAATTAATCTGAAATATAAATTCGTTTGAATTATAAATTAATCTGAAATATGAATTCGTCTGAATTATAAATTAATCTGAAATATGAATTCGTCTGAATTATAAATTAATCTGAAATATGAATTCTTCTGAATTATAAATTAATCTGAAATATGAATTCGTCTGAATTATAAATTAATCTGAAATATGAATTCGTCTGAATTATAAATTAATCTGAAATATGAATTCGTCTGAATTATAAATTAATCTGAAATATGAATTCGTCTGAATTATAAATTAATCTGAAATATAAATTCGTCTGAAATATAAATTCGTCTGAATTATAAATTAATCTGAAATATAAATTCGTTTGAATTATAAATTAATCTAAAATCTAAAAAAATCTAAAATCTAAAATAATCTAAAATATAAAATAGTCTAAAATGTAAAATAATCTGAAATTTATATTAATCTGAAATATAAATTAATCTGAAATTTAAATTAATCTGAAATTTATATTAATCTAAAATATAAAATAATCTAAAATATAAAATAATCTAAAATATAAAATAGTCTAAAATGTAAAATAATCTGAAATTTATATTAATCTGAAATATAAATTAATCTGAAATTTGAAATTTAAATTAATCTGAAATTTATATTAATCTGAAATTTAAATTAATCTGAAATTTAAATTAAACAGAAATATAATTGAATCTGAAATTTAAATTAATTGGAAATTTAAATTAATTGGAAATATAATTGAATCTGAAATTTAAATTAATTGGAAATTTAAATTAATTGGAAATTTAAATTAATTGGAAATTTAAATTAATTGGAAATTTAAATTAATTGGAAATTTAAATTAATTGGAAATTTAAATTAATTGGAAATTTAAATTAATTGGAAATTTAAATTAATTGGAAATTTAAATTATTTGGAAATTTAAATTAATTGGAAATTTAAATTAATTGGAAATTTAAATTAATTGGAAATTTAAATTAATTGGAAATTTAAATGAATCTGAAATTTAAATGAATCTGTACTTTAAATGAATCTGAAATTTAAATGAATCTGTACTTTAAATGAATCTGAAATTTAAATGAATCTGAAATTTAAATGAATCTGAAATTTAAATGAATCTGAAATTTTAATTAATCTGAAACTTAAATTAAAATTCACCTAAATTAAAATTCATCTAAATTAAAATTCGTCTAAATTAAAATTCATCTAAATTACAATTCATCTAAATTACAATTAATCTAAATTACAATTAATCTAAATTACAATTAATCTAAATTACAATTCACCTAAATTACAATTCACCTAAATTACAATTAATCTAAATTACAATTAATCTAAATTACAATTAATCTAAATTACAATTCACCTAAATTACAATTAATCTAAATTACAATTCATCTAAATTACAATTCATCTAAATTACAATTCATCTAAATTATAATTCATCTAAATTACAATTCATCTAAATTACAATTCATCTAAATTAAAATTCATCTAAATTAAAATTCATCTAAATTACAATTCATCTAAATTACAATTCATCTAAATTACAATTCATCTAAATTACAATTCATCTAAATTACAATTCATCTAAATTAAAATTCATCTAAATTAAAATTCATCTAAATTACAATTCATCTAAATTACAATTCATCTAAATTACAATTCATCTAAATTACAATTCATCTAAATTAAAATTCATCTAAATTACAATTCATCTAAATTAAAATTCATCTAAATTACAATTCATCTAAATTACAATTCATCTAAATTACAATTCAGCTAAATTACAATTCATCTAAATTACAATTCATCTAAATTACAATTCATCTAAATTACAATTCATCTAAATTACAATTCATCTAAATTAAAATTCATCTAAATTAAAATTCATCTAAATTAAAATTCATCTAAATTAAAATTCATCTAAATTAAAATTCATCTAAATTAAAATTCATCTAAATTACAATTCATCTAAATTAAAATTCATCTAAATTACAATTCATCTAAATTAAAATTCATCTAAATTAAAATTCATCTAAATTACAATTCATCTAAATTACAATTCATCTAAATTACAATTCATCTAAATTACAATTCATCTAAATTACAATTCATCTAAATTACAATTCATCTAAATTACAATTCATCTAAATTAAAATTCATCTAAATTAAAATTCATCTAAATTAAAATTCATCTAAATTAAAATTCATCTAAATTAAAATTCATCTAAATTAAAATTCATCTAAATTACAATTCATCTAAATTACAATTCATCTAAAATGGAAATGCATCCGAAAATGCCTATCTCGCCACCAAAACTGTTAGATCATATCAAGGTGGTCCTATAATAATAGCCAGAAATGCAATTTACCTGAAAAATGTTTAAAAACGGTAATTATGGCAAAAATAAATTATTCGGCAAGCGGTCAAATTCTGGATTTGCTATAATAGAATAAATAAATGGTAATTTTTTTGGTAATGAAAAATCAGTTTTCTTTTAGAAATCATTTCCTATATTTAATTGTTTCTTTTTCGTTGGAATTATTATTTCTTCTGAGCCGCGCAGGTGTGAGGAGCGAGTGTTTTAAAAAATTTCAAATACCACTTAAAAACACAGTTACCAAGAGTGAGTATTAAACACCACGAACTAATATTAAGGCTGTATTTAAAGCAAGGAATTGTAAATGTAGAGCTATCAAGTAATTTGTATATGAACAAACTTTAAAACGTATATTTAGGGTAATCTTTCTTCGAGGCCAACAAGTATACTTTGTCAATCATAGCATTCGGATGGGTAATAATTTGATCTTGAGACGACGAGTGGTGTCCCAGACCGTCAAGCGTCCGGATGGCTCCCATCCCGGAGCACACTTTCTCTTTTCTATTGTTGTCTTGGGAAGTGGGGGCTGAGAGGTCGAAGGTCATGAGGTATCCCACGCCTAACTATATCAGCCTGGGAGATGGTTACGTCCTGTTTAAGCTAATTTGGTGTTATTGGTGCCATTGGTGCCATGGGAAAAGGGCGGCAACCCAATTTGCTTTTCAAAATGGACAGTCAGTACAGCTTCGCTGATTTTACCTGATTCGGAGATTTGTTTAAGGTAAGGTACGGTAATAATAGAGTCAAATTATTACAGTTCGATGGCAGTAAGTTATTAAGAAATCTAGGGAACAATTAAGATGCGATTAATCGTAATATTTCTGGGAATCTAGCAAGTATTAGAAATATCGGAAATATTGAGATATATCTGAAATATGGAGATATATCGTAAATATTGAGATATATCGGAAATATTGAGATATATCGTAAATATTGAGATATATCGGAAATATTGAGATATATCGGAAATATTGAGATATATCGGAAATATTGAGATATATCGGAAATATTGAGATATATCAGAAATATTGAGATATATCTGAAATATTGAGATATATCTGAAATATTGAGTAATATCGGAAATATTGAGTAATATCGGAAATATTGAGTAATATCGGAAATATTGAGTAATATCGGAAATATTGAGTAATATCGGAAATATTGAGTAATATCGGAAATATTGAGTAATATCGGAAATATTGAGTAATATCGGAAATATTGAGTAATATCGGAAATATTGAGTAATATCGGAAATATCAGAAAATTAAAAATACAGAAACAGCACGGAAAGGACAATTTTGTGTAAATTTTTTGAAAGTGTCCCCTGAGTATCTAATATCTGATATTCGTACGTTGTGCTCCGATCTAATCTTTGCTATTTCGCAGATTATTAAGATAGTAAATTTTGATAAAATTAAAATTTTGCAATACTAATGAAAAAACTGGAATCTGATGTCAAACTATATCTGAGAAATTATCCTAAGAAATCGATTTAAACTGATCCGTTACAACTCATCTCAGCAGATTCAGTTTTTCCGAACCGTTATCTGACTGAAACGTTTAATATACATAATCTTGTGGTAAATTAAAATATACAGTAATTAAAATCTTGTCTTTCTCAAAAGGTTTGTGACTTTTATGGCCTTGATCCATATGAAGCGAGTGTTATGTAGTTTTCAAAGTAGATGAGAAAATTTTCGAAACACTTAGCTAGTCTTAGAGCTCGGCGGAACAAATAAATTAACCACCAAAATTTCGATTTTTCATAAAATATTTCGGTTAACGGTTTATTTATGGATATTATTCGCGGTTATAAAATTATTTAATATGCAAAAAATAAGGTTTTATTCTGATAATTTTCGATTATGGATAAAAACCAATAAAACGGATATTTCTGATCCAAACCCCGAGCTCTACTGAGATACTCGGCTAATCTGATATCTGAACTATCTTAATTATTGTCTCGATTCAGATAACGCAACTGGTATCTGAGAATCAGTTGGAAGCTCCTAAATTCCTATTTTTTGCCATAAAACCATGGCCGCCATATTTAGTCAATTTCACTGGAATTTTTCAATCTATTACGGAACGCTTAATATATCATTTGACCAAAGTTTCTAGAAAGTCTTAGAATCAAAACGTCTTATTTTAAAATCTAAATAAACTCTTGAAATATCAATATAAAATTTTCAAAACTAAGCTACGATATGAATTAAAAAAAATCTAAAACCTGGAAGATTTTACGAGCTTTTACCAAATCAATATAAATTAGATACGGAACAAAATACTACTTACCTTTTGTTCTTATCGTAATCAGCGTCCAATTCTGATGGAATTACCCTAACGATGGGTAATATACTCTAAATAGAGACTATAGCTTTTGTTAATTCCGCGTAGAACCGAATACGGAGCGTCATTTAGACAAAAAGTCGAACCTTCCTACGTCGTATTTCCCAATAGACAGCTGGTTATGAATTTTTAAACGTTTAATTTTGACTTTTTTTTAATAATAACGAAGACGAGAGATGTATTAAAGACTATAATTTATTTGGCGGTTTTTGGTGGCGGGGGATTCCGTGCTACGAATGAGAGGTGGCGGACCAGGGGACCAATTACGAGTGGCCCTCACCGTAACGAAAATTTATTTTTTTCTCGCTTTTAAACGCGGAATTTTTTTGTCTGAATATCGGACCTTAATTAAGGGAGGCGGATGCGAAACGTTTTTGTTCTCTGTTGAAGTCTCATTTTCGAAAAACGGAAGTGGTCTGAGAACGGAATTAAACATTGCCTGGGTTTGTCAATCTGTCTAATATTCAAAATTCCCAAACTAATTATATTTTTTGTCCTTGACACATAGGAAGGGGGAGCCAGCATTCGCGAATGTTTTACAGTGAAAGTTCCATTTGAGAATATATATTAAACATACTTAAAAATCAAATCTTACAGATTTTTCAAAAAATTATTTTTCTCTAAAATTTACTTAATTTAATTTAATTTAAATTTTAAATGTAAACGATTTATCCTCGATTATGCCCCAAATCACACATCTATTATATTATTCTATAATAAGAAATATTTGCAGAGTGACGACATCGGATAAACTAGTTATTCTTTAGCGATCCGGTACTGAAGCGAAGCGAGCTATTTTGTAACCACAAACGATTTAAAAGGTCATATTATCAAATTATGAATTTATTTACTATTTACACATGCCTATCTGAGAGCAAAAGTCCATCAAGTCGATCTACGTGACTTTTGAAAGAAATTCGAAATATTTAATTTTCTGAGTATATTTAACCAAGGAGCAACAAACACAGCACAACACACAAGAAGAACGCAACCCGTCAAAAGTCCTGGAATTTCTTGTGTACAGTTTTTATTGGCTAGACACTTTAGCGCCTGCTGCCATCGGAAGGGGAAAATTCGGAAATTGTCTAAAACGTTCGGCGTAAACGCTCGTCAAATGAAACTCGTACACAACACTGCATTAGCGTGTTTAAAGGCTAGCTGCGTTCTCCTTGTGTTTGTTGCTCATAGATTTAACCTTCTATTCTTGAACTTTAATTTTGAGTTTAATTTTAGATTAAAAACCAAAACCTATTTTTCTCAAATAGCGTTTTTTAGACTTGCTTGACGTTTGCTCTTAGGAAGCGACTTATAAAATCTGCTTCAATCCTGAACCGTCTTCAATTGCTCTTCCGATTACCGAAATCGATGGTAATTTTGAATTACAGCTCCGTAATTACTGTGAAATTACTCCACTTTGGTGGTACAGTTGCCTTTGCAAATAGAAATTGTCGAACACAGTAAAATGTAGTATTGTTTTTCAACGAAAGTGAATAGAAACTGATTTTAATTTATTTTATGTCACTCGGTATAAATAGCACACAATATTTAAAGGGCGGATGGTCCATTAACCAAATTTCATTTTTACATCATTAGGTTTGACAGAAGTTAGGGATGATTGACGCTAGTTAAATACGTTGGTAACAAATCTTTAGCAGTCGATATTTTGATTAGCTTAAACACCCTTTAAGAAACCAATTTGAGTGCTTTAATTTATCGTGAAAGTTATGATTTTATTTAACGAACGTAAAATATTTCGAACCAAAGATGGAATTTTAGAATTCATCCTTGGTCAGGACACGGGTCTTTTGGGGTAAGCATAGTTATTACAAGAATGTATTTATTTATACCTAGGGAGAATGTCTATGTCGAGACGGTTTTTAGCCTTTCTCTCAATCCACCCGTTGGTCCCCCCAGTACGCTCCTCCGCTTAAAATAAAATGAATAGTCCCGGTATTTCATTGGCTGCTTAAAATTTACGTCACCTACACTCTTAAAAATGGGTGGTTAAAGGATTTGGGTTGTTTTGGTTGAACCAAAAATTAAGTTGAATCTATAACGCGATGGTAATCAAACGCCGGTGACGTTTTGTCCCCCCCCCCCCGCGAGACGGGGGAAAGGCGTTCAACGTGCCCGGCGATTGTCGCAACATAATTATTCTTCCTAAATATAAATAAATACATTCTTGGTTATTATAATTCAATTAACTAAATAACTAAGGAACATTTCGCCTTTTGAGTCGGTCAGTTACGCTTCAATAAAATCACCATTTATAATTAAATACTTAGCGCAAACGTGATCGTAGTATAATAAAACAATTTCCTACGTCTTTAAAAGACATCTTTAGTTTTAGTTAACTAACCTTATACTAAAAGTTCAACCACTTAATAATCTGTACACAGATTACGGGTAACGCTAAATCTGTAATCAGTTCCGTAATCAGTGACGTAGAAGACAAGGGGGGAGATTTCCATGTCCACCCCCCCCCTTTTGGGGGTGTAACTTTGGCTGTACTAAAATTGAACCCCCTTTTCGACACCTCCCAGGTATTTTACATAGTGTGAACCAGCCTTGGAAATAACGGTGGTCAGGTGGTCAAAGACCAGTTAATTAATTGTTCAGACCAGTTTATTTATTCAAAATTTGGGGGGTCACTGGTCACCGTGTCCAGTTTACTAATTCGAAATAATAACAAAAAAACAGAAGGTGACCAGTTTAATAATTCCAAATAATAGGAGATGACCTATTAATTCAAGGTTTATATCAATTTGGACTTCCCTATTCACTGGATTTCTATGTACAGCGACTCCGCTTACTACCGCCGAGGCCGCACGTCGATGTTTTATGTAGAGTCCCTTCGCTATCATCCCTCGAACGAGTCGAACTGTCTAACCACCCTCTGGCCTCAAACCCTCAATCCTTTAGTCTCGCTTTCCCCCGAGTTCGGTAGGCTACCTGGCTACGCGGTAACGGGCCGGGGACTCTGGAGTTAAGGGGCCTAGAGAAAGAGAGCTAATACGGTAAATTACGAGGGTCTTCTAGGCTCTGGTAGTAGTCTTAGGTGAGATAGTACTATATTGTACTATTCTGGTGATACTCGTAAAATAATTTGAATACGTGTAAAGTTAATGTTACCAACATAATCTAACTTCTAAACATGTAGTATATGTTTCTTTAGGCATATAAATGACATTAGAACATTTTATATAAGACCAGTTTAATAATTCATAAGCTAGGGGGTCACTGGTCATAAGGACCAGTTTAATAATTCATATGCTAGGGGGTCACTGGTCATAAGGACCAGTTTAAAAAAAAACCTTATTTCCAAGGCTGGTTTGAACCCCTCCCTCGAAGGATTTCTGGTTACGCCATTGGTAATCCCTTTAGTCATCACTTATATAACTACAAGTCCAGTAATCAAACGCAAAGCTATTTATTTCCGTAATCACTTTAGTACAATCAAAGCTAAAGGCTTTTAAAGCGATTACTTTGAGTGGTCAAACGCGAAGCTATTTATTTAGCGGAATATTAATGCTTTTTAATTGTTAGATGTTGATAACGTTTCGACGCCATTTCGCCCAAAACGGCGTATTTTTCATTATTAAACGGAAGGCTGGTTCCGTACGGGAGGTAACCATATGTCACCGTTATATTGTTTGTTATCCAACGGGAATTTTTCACTATATTTGATCAAAAAATTTCATCACGTTTTTTTTTTCCATCGGGGGAAATACAGCACCCCGGCGTTGACTGGGGTGTCTTCGCTCGGGTCCCGTCAAGGCTTAGGGTTGATCAAAAGTAGGTCAGTGGTTGCTTACAAGCCTAAATATGGCCCGCCAGATACGCGAGACAGCGCCAGCTGAAGAGCATCCCGCTCAGAGTTCTTCTGTTCTGACACTCTCCGGGACGGGGGGAAAGCGCGAGGCAGGGCCAACTAGACCCCAAAAAAAGGTTCTCGCGCTGCAAAATCTGTTGAAACCCTATTTAAAATTTAGATTCTTTATTTTCATCTTTTCCCCTTCAAAAGCGTGTTGAAAGGTTTTGGTTACCACCCCCCCCCCCCCCTTTATACCCCACCCCCCAAGATAAAATATAATGGTAAATGAAAAATTTGCAGTGTACCTCTATAACGGTATACCGGAAATATATATATATATATTTCATCTCTAAGATTCAGTTAAAAATGTTATTGATTTAAGTTTCTGCAAACGCGTAGATATAGGAAGATAACTGAAAATTAATTTTATTATTAGTATTTGGATTAAATTTAAAAATAGTTTCCCTTGTTGTTAATTTTTAACATAATTATATATTATATCTCTCATGACAAAAGTATTCATCTTGAGTATGCTTGAAACATGTACCTTTGCAGGCTAGTTATGTTTTACACTTTTAATCGTTAGGCGGAAGATGTGGTAATTTTTCAGCCGTCATGTGATTTATGTAGATATTATAAACTTAGCTTATTAAATATTAATTATAATCATAAGTAACATAATAACAATAAGTATGTCAATTAGGAAACCTTATCACCGAACTGATTTTCAGAGCTATGGCGCAATCTAGGTTTAGTTCTCAGCACAGAGCCCCCTAGTGTCTAAATATAAATAAAGCGATATATACTACTACCAAGGACGATAGACACGCTACTCAGCTCGAGTCCAAATCGGAGCTTGGCGAGAATGTCAGTGTCAAAAAAAAAGGTTTGACAAAGAAATTAGAATTAAAACCACAGGAAGTGTCATATTTCTTGTTATTAGTTTACTTACGCTATAATTAATTTCTTTAAAATATTTTAATTTAAGAAAATTTACCAAATTTATGTTTTTGTTCTATTTATACCACATGATCTCGAAAAAAATCCAGTATTATGTGAACTAATTTTGAAGAGAAACTTACTTGAATGTCAGTAACGTTCAAAAGAGAAAGCGGCTATAAGGAGCAAATCACCACTTCAACCCACTAGTGTACTCGGCGAACAAAAACGAACCAAAATAAATCACAATTTTAATCTTTATCACAGAAATTATATATATGTAAATACATCTGCGTTATTTATATAATTTCATGTATATTTCGCGGTTAATATAACTTCATATTCGGGGACATAATTTCACTATTAATATAACAATTATTTTAAAAAAGCAGAAATTATTAAAAAAAAACAAACACACGTAATCCACATTCTTAAAAAAAAATAGACGAATCATATTGTAAACATTCCACAAACTACTAAAAACACGAACCGACATTAGTGTCAAAACGCGTTACAAACAAACCAAAAATGCAATTGAAAAACCATAACGGAACAACATTCTAATCTTTTTAAGAAATCTTCGCGGCTAGAAACGGGCGTCTTGGTCGCGCCCCCCAAAATATTCCGGTAAGAAAAAATAACATTTATAAGAACTAAGGCTTAACTGGACACTTAAGTAAAAGAGGGGAACTCGCGATTTTAGCTGCAATATAACCCGCTAGTTCTGGGCTTACCCTCGCCCTTTGTATATCTCTCTAAGAAAACCGCGCGGCAGATATATCTTAAGATGAAATTTGGGGAGATTTCGTTCACGCTATAACATCTGCTTGGTTGCGTCATTGGCAGTCCGTGGGAAAAAACTGCTCCAGCGAAAGTGCTCGGCTTTTTTCCCGCTCCGTGTCGTACCGTGGCTACGCGCTGGGACCCAAGACGTTTCGCTCCTCTTTCGCGAGGGGGCCCCTAACTTACGGAATAATCTTCCTAACGCACCTACGAGGGCCTAGCTGGGCTCTTAAACGGGGAGGGGAAAGCCCGTCCTCCCCATTCTGTTCTCCCCGAAAACGCGTCCATTTTTTTCTTCTGTTACGGGCAGACGCATTATGATTTTTTGTCCGATGCCCAGTTTTTGCGGGGTATATTTTTAAGAAGAATTATTATATTAAAAATGATGGAAGATTTCTGTCGTCCGAGAGAAGGGGGGTTAGAAAGGGGGGGAAGGGGTGGTAGAAAATGTCTCTTATATAGAAAAAGTGCCTTCGTCGGGCGGGTTTTTTTCTTCAGTTTCTCTATTTTCAGTTTCGGGCTAAGATGGAACGGTGGCTCCATCTATTATAAGCCTGATTGATCTTATCCGGGTAAAATCGTCGATGAATGCGCCGTTTAAAAAAAGGAGAGAGAGACTCGGGGTGATGTCGGAGGGGGGGGGCGTAAGGGGGGGCAGTCCAGGTAGAGGGTTTCTTTTTTTTTTCTTTTTCATCTTCTTGCTCTGAAGGTGGCCAGAATCTCGGACCTGCTTGCGCGCGTGAGAGCCAAATTTTCAACTCGGACGCTCCGGCTGTTGGTGCAGGGTCAACGCACGATCTTGGACCAAATAATAATGAAAAAATATACCTGCAAAATACCGAAATAAATAATCGTGTATCGCCATTGTTACCGAGTTGCAAACGGACGAAATTAGACAGGTTAAAGCTTGGTTAGCGAGAGTAATCATGTTATTCTTTAGCGTAAACCCATTTTTCTATTTGTAAACTATAAATAAATATAATTAGCTTAATTTTAGACGTTAAAAATTGATCTATTTTGAGCGGCTGTTTTAAAAAATATTTTACTTAAAAATGATTAGTTTAGTAATGATAGTGGTTAGATGTGGAAGGGATTGCCACAACCCTCGAACGCGATTAACATTCACCCTTATCTCTTTGCAATGCCTGTTTGTTTATTTATATATTTAATTTCGCGTTAATTCGTAAAATGTTGAAGTATAGGAGTTACATCGTAGGTATTGCAAATCTGGATCCATCCCATTTATACCCATTAAACCCTGCTTTGATCCTTGGCCATTATCTTGACCAAACTGTTCCGTAAAAACGCCTACATGATACTGATAGTAGGTGGTTTCTTTTCGCTTGTTCCGGGATCTCGGAGTAGGGTAAGAATAGTAAGGCTATGACGTCATTTTACTCCGATTCTGTGCAGTGGCGAATAGTTCGAATCGGAGTAAAAACGTTTTTCCAAAATGGCTGCCTGTGTGACTGTGTCCTTTTTAGCAGATAAAATCTGGCTAGCAGACGACAAAATCCGATTTACTCCTTTACACCTCCTTTTCAGAAGGAGTAAAAAGGGTAGCCCTAATACTCCGGAACAAGCGAATAGTTTGTGGGCCGCAGTAATTATCATCCCCGGAACGGGCGAATTAAACGTTTTAGGGTAAAAAGAGTACACTTTTAGTCCGAGAACGGGCGAAAAGAAACCACCTAGTAAAAGCGGGGCAATTGATTAAGCGTTAGAAAGCTGACCAAGTCACATAACTAAGCTTTACCCTCATCTAACGAAGTGCCCTAAAACAAATAATAAAAAGGCTTACCTAATCACGTACCCGCCTTTAAAATATTGCCGTCTCGATGAATACGAACGTCATTACCCGCATTCCAAGCTACATGTTGAATGTCGTGAAAAGAGGCTTAACCCGGCATCGTCTTGAGGGTGACCGGAGCCGCCAGCGAGAGACCAGCAACGGGGAAACCCTTCGTGACCAATCCTTTGATAACTAACCAACGGTACCAGACCAAACGTCCCCTTATATACGCCGAGAAAGGATTCATCCCACCCTCTCTCTCTCTCTCCTCTCCGAATCCCTGAGGTACGTTCAACCCTGGGGGCTCTTTCGTATCCCTCCCCTCTCCGTGGTCCTCCTTTCGATCTCAGTTCCAAAACAAAAATGTTGACCTTGAAGGGGTTTTTTCACCAGCCTAGACGTCTCGGAACTCGAATTGAATAGGGGAAATTGAGAATAGAGGTGAAAGTTGTTTTGGGGGGTTCTAACCAGTCGGGGCAGTGGGGCCGTTTTGCACCTTTGTGGTTGTTGACAAAATGCCGGGGACCTGTTTGCTCCGACAACTTTCCCTTCCAAGTTGTTTACTTTTTTCTTCGCTCCGAGAAAGCATTACCGGTATGTACATTGTGTGTAGTCTCCTCTCCCTCTCCCTGGCTGGGTTCAAGATAGTTCAGACGCTGCGTTGTTGTCGAAGAATGTTCAAGGAGAAAGTCTTTTTATCGTGGGGAGGGGATTCGGCTGAATAGTACTTGCACTGTAAACTTCATTTTAAAAGTATACTAAAGGATTCATCCTTCATTTTGTGGTTTGATAAAATTTATGAAAATGGAGTGTTTTAATTTAAGCTTGATGATCGAATTTTTGCTAACATTTTGAAAGTTTCATTTTAAATAAATAGTTATTTCGTAGGTGCGGATAACAGCTGAACAAGAATCCCTTTGTCCCAAGAGTATTGTAGTTTTGACTACTAAATCTCAAAATTTGAGAGAATTAGCGAGAGCAAGACGGCGAAGCTAATGTGTTTCTTAATCTAATTTATCAGAAAGCAATTTACATGCGCCGTATAATATATTTATGTCTTGTACAGCTTATCTTTATTGGTTTGTATAGACAGCTTAGTAGACTTATACGCTTAAGGCATAAGTAACGTAATAGCTATAAGTATAACACGGAAAGATTTGGGTTAATTATACTCTGTCGGAAGTTTCGGAAGAGGATATTCGTTACTCCCTGCTTCTTTCGTGAGTAATATCTCACTGCCAGCCTAGTTTTATGGCGAGAAATATGAGCTATTTAATACGCGTTTAGTTCTAAAATTCGAAAATAATTATTTTCAGAAACCAATTAAATAGTTAATTTTATGTTCTTATTCGAAAGCTCATCCTTATTTCACCAAAGAAGTCGTTATTTTTACTGAAAGCATTTTGGTATTCCATAAGCCTTGACTGTTAAGCGGCTGAGATTTCTCAGGCATCTGGTAGTTCTCATGGTAGTAGCCATATAACGATTTTTATTTTCATTGGCGCAACAGACTATCATAACTACTATGTTACTTATGCTGATAGCATAGCCTTCTGCTTATAATAGAAACACGCTCAAATATCATATATTGCAAGAATAATATCTTTTGAATTATAAAGTTTAGAATCCTGTTACCAAGAACATACTCAACTTACTCATATATTGCAAGAATAATATCTTTTGAATTATAAAGTTTAGAATCCTGTTACCAAGAACATACTCAACTTACTCATATTTTGCAAGAATAATATCTTTTGAATTATAAAGTTTAGAATCCTATTACCAAGAACATACTCAGCTTAATAATGTATTGCAAGAACGAAATCTTTCGAATTATAAAGCTTAGAATCCTGTTACCAAGAACATACTCAGCTTACTCATATATTGCAAGAGCAAAATCTTTGAATGTGAATGTTTATTTGATCTCCATTGGTTTCGTCCCATGACTTATCGTGGAAAAACCACGCCTCGTGTCCTCTTTTCCCCCTCTGATGCTTGGTGGCGAAGTGCACCAAATAGGGTACCCCGTTTTCACGCATCGCGAGCTGTCTATGATCTAGAAATAGTGGAACAGTGATTGGGCGGCAGATTTGTAGGAGAAGAATACCAACGAAAAATCATGAAACCAAAGGTAACATCAGGTGTTCTCCGGTTGCCTGAATATATTCTCGCTTATCCGAAAACTCTGTCTTTCAGCATTTCCATCTCCGGAACGTTTTGAAATAATTCGAAAGTATGATTGTGTAGCAGATTCGAGTAAGGGTAGACTGTCTCAAATATCTTCACGTTCAATGTCCCCTCAGAAGAAAAAAAAAACAATCCATACGGAATCCCATATTAGCCGATACCTTGATTTTTTAAGATTTTTTGAATAACTATATCGATCCCACGGTAACTCTCCGTCGCTTGCGCCGAAAAATAGTGGTTCGTGTAGCGAAGAAAACGGTATCCAGGCCTGGTGTACCTGAAAGAAACGCTTTGAAGATTTTCTTCATCGGAAATTTCTCGATGAGCATAAAAGCGCTAAGAAGTCTGGATTTAGAAAAGGTTCGAGCCCCCTGTACGCGGCGGCGGGAGGGGTGCCCCTAATGGTTCTTCTATCGTGGGAAGTCTCGAACCACCGCGTCTTTTATGTCCTCTTTCCGATTGTTGTTCCCGAGTATTCCCCATTGTCCGGACAGTACGGGTTTTCAGGCTTCCGAGGTCTTTGGCCCCGTCACCTACAGATAAAGTGCAACCATTAATCGCCATTTCAGTAATTTGCAAAAAAATGGAAATCCGCCAAAGACATTCTACACTTTAGGAATCTCAACAGTGTACTGTTCAGACCATTCCTGTATTTGGCCTAATATACACTTAATGTATGTAAAGAAAATAAATAATTTGATAAGTACCTGTAACCGAAAAAACAATACATTTTCAATTAATAACTGTCATATTTCAAAGCATCGAGTTCAAATTCATCTACACCTAGTGACCTATGATTGCAAAAATATTTATACCTTGCAAAATGCCCAAAATAGGATAGATTACATAAATATTTTGACAGGCTAAATCTAATTTCTAAATAGGTGGAAAGGTGTGAATAGCGTAGGGTGACAAATTAGCTGGGCTGTATCGGACATCAGCAACTAATTGGTAAGAATAAAATTGCATAGTCTGACGGTACTTTAGGCAGCGAAATGTACGCCACAAGATGATGGGGACTTTTGAGTACACACAATCCCCCTGATATGTTAAGTATATATTGCATATTAAAGGGGAACGGTCAAGCTTTAACCAGTTAGATAGCCATATAGCCCGTTAAGAACTAAAATTTATGGCGAAAACCGCATAAAAAATTTAGTGGTTAATTTTTAATAAAATAAAGAAATTTCGGGAAATTGAAAAGCGCGCGTCCCTCGCGACACCTGGTGAGAAATCGGTGAGACAGAAAAACAACGTAAATGCGCGCGCTGCTGAAGACGCCAAAGATTTGTTTTGCACGCGCGGCGCGTTCCAGTTATACGGGACCTAAGCCTAAATTGCACGATATTAAAAGTTAGGATAGTTCGCAAATCGCTCCCTAGGGTGCTGCTGGCGCTGGCGATACACCTTAAGATGGCGGCGAAAATTCAAACCCAAATACTGGGCGTGGTTTTGCGTTTCAACTTTTTCGGCCAAAAACTATTTTTTCAAGACAAAATAAGGTACGTGTAAGTATATTGTTAATCTTTTGATATG
Organism: Leiobunum rupestre; assembly: GCF_980474605.1. Taxonomy (NCBI): domain Eukaryota; kingdom Metazoa; phylum Arthropoda; class Arachnida; order Opiliones; family Sclerosomatidae; genus Leiobunum; species Leiobunum rupestre. The sequence goes on from NC_143389.1 coordinate 41,914,024, forward strand.
CAAATAAGGCGATATTTGGAAAAGCTTGGCTTTAAAGTTAAATAACCCTGTATATTAGTTGAAAAAGCGCCCTATAACAACCTTAAATGACCGCTTTTTCAATCACCAAGAACTATATCTAAATCACCCTTATCTTTAACGTACATTAGTGCACTAAGCCTTAACAACCTATGGGAAACTTTAAAGTAAATAAAAATTCGTAACAACGTTTTCTCAATCATTCTGTCCATTACATAGAAACCATATTTCAATCAATCTGTAGATGATCTTTATTAAGAGTAATTTTTACCAATTTAGAACAATCAAAAAGTTAATCATCATGTGAAAAATCAATTACAAAGCTATTCGATTTCAAACTTTGCCTGCAGAATAACACTACAAGTTCAATTACGCTGTAAACTAGGAGCAACAAACACAAGCTAGCCTTTAAACACTCTAACGCAGGGTTGTGTACAAATTTCGTTTTACGAAAAGGGGGAAGACAATTTTCCCCTTCCAGCGGCGTCTAACCAATGAAAAATGTACACAAGAAAAAGCGTTCTCCTTTTGTGGGGTGCTGTGTTTGTTGCTCCTAGCTGTAAGCCTCAGTAATAGTGAATTAGCGTTAGAGATGTAAATTCTATAAATCACAAAACTGTAGTTGTCCTGGCTGTCCAACACTTAAACTCCACGATCGTGAAGGTTTGACTTTTTTCCTCAACCCTTCTAACCCTATTATAATTATAGTTATAATAAACGATTGATCCAAATGTAACATTAGTAAGCAAAATATACTTAACATTGTGTGTGCTCAAATGTCTATGACATCTTGTTTCAATAAATTTTCTGTTAATTTTCAATTTTGTAATGAGTGGATTCTGACTTTGGTCTACCGAATTTCTTATAGGCTTTAAACCGGAATATTCACTTATCTAAAATTTGGAACACTAAATTGGAATATCAAAACTATCCTATAGTAGGAATGTGTTATTCTAATTTGTTATTCCCGTTTCCTATTCTATATTAGTGTTCCATATTCTATATTAGTGTTCCATATTCTATATTAGTGTTCCATATTCTATATTAGTGTTCCATATTCTATATTAGTGTTCCATATTCTATATTAGTGTTCCATATTCTATATTAGTGTTCCATATTCAATATTAGTGTTCCATATTCTATATTAGTGTTCCATATTCTATATTAGTGATCCATATTCTATATAGTGTTCCATATTCTATATTAGTGTTCCATATTCTATATTAGTGTTCCATATTCTATATTAGTGTTCCATATTCTATATTAGTGTTCCATATTCTATATTAGTGTTCCATATTCTATATTAGTGTTCCATATTCTATATTAGTGTTCCATATTCTATATTAGTGTTCCATATTCTATATTAGTGTTCCATATTCTATATTAGTGTTCCATATTCTATATTAGTGTTCCATATTCTATACTAGTGATCCATATTCTATATAGTGTTCCATATTCTATATTAGTGTTCCATATTCTATATTAGTGTTCCATATTCTATACTAGTGATCCATATTCTATATAGTGTTCCATATTCTATATTAGTGTTCCATATTCTATATTAGTGTTCCATATTCTATATTAGTGTTCCATATTCTATATTAGTGTTCCATATTCTATATTAGTGTTCCATATTCTATATTAGTGTTCCATATTCTATATTAGTGTTCCATATTCTATATTAGTGTTCCATATTCTATATTAGTGTTCCATATTCTATATTAGTGTTCCATATTCTATATTAGTGTTCCATATTCTATATTAGTGTTCCATATTCTATACTAGTGATCCATATTCTATATAGTGTTCCATATTGTATATTAGTGTTCCATATTCTATATTAGTGTTCCATATTCTATATTAGTGTTCCATATTCTATATTAGTGATCCATATTCTATATTAGTGTTCCATATTCTATATTAGTGTTCCATATTCTATATTAGTGTTCCATATTCTATATTAGTGTTCCATATTCTATATTAGTGTTCCATATTCTATATTAGTGTTCCATATTCTATATTAGTGTTCCATATTCTATATTAGTGTTCCATATTCTATATTAGTGTTCCATATTCTATATTAGTGATCCATATTCTATATTAGTGATCCATATTCTATATTAGTGTTCCATATTCTATATTAGTGATCCATATTCTATATTAGTGTTCCATATTCTATATTAGTGATCCATATTCTATATAGTGTTCCATATTCTATATTAGTGATCCATATTCTATATAGTGTTCCATATTATATATTAGTGTTCCGTATTCTATATTAGTGATCCATATTCTATATTAGTGTTCCATATTCTATATTAGTGTTCCACCCCTTTAAACCCCCTGTATCCAATGGCTGATGCATAAAGGCCACGGGACTTTCAAATCGGAACTACCCTGAAACCCCCCCTCCTCCCCTCCCTCTCCCACCTCCTCGTTTCCGAAACTACCCCATACGATCCCGTTCCCCTACGAAATTCGCAGCGGAAAGAGAGAAAATTTCGGGTGTATTGCGGGTTGGGACCAACACGGCCCAACTCTCAGGGGCGACAGATTTCGAGAAAATAGATAGTCGAACCACCTCAGTAACGAAGCGAAAGGCAGTCTCGGTTTCCCTCTGTTCCGCGGGTCGCTTTTTCCTCGCCGCCCCGCCTTTGGCTTCGTGACAGACTAAGCAAACATTCAAGAAAGTTCGCACGTACGACGACGACAACGACCGACGTACCAAGCCAGACCCGGACTGGCCATAAGGGCGATCGGGCGCGCGCCCGGTGCGCCCCATGGGTAAAAAAGGTCTTGGCGCCCTTAAAGTGACAAACATAGTTCCCTCGATCGCGGATCGCCCTACAGTGGCGTCGCTAGGGTGTTTTAGGCGGCGCTTGAGCCACCTGTCAAATTTCTGAAGCGCCACCTAAAATTTCCTAGAAGCGCCACCTAAAATTCCCAATTTTTCCAATTCACTTGTCGAAAAGTTTCTTCGAACTTAAAAATGGGCATCAAAAATTTAATTTTTCATAGTCAGCCTCAATATTTCAACTTTAAAAACCTTTTTGGGAGCTCCCCCCCTCCCCCATATCACTCACTATAGGACGCCCCTGACCAGTGCTAATGGCATAAGCGCCACCAGTTTTGAAATCCTGGTGACGCCACTGTCGCCCTATGGTCAAAAAGGTTCGGGCAGTGAAAATATTTTACAAAACCTCGAAAATAATCAAACATAGATATCAATACTACCGTATTAGTATTACCCAAATACTCATTTTGCTTTCCTGAGTCCGGCGGCTACTAACGTAATAATAACCGTGAGTTAGAAGTCCGTCTGACAATTGGATACTCTGTAGTTGCCTCTGTATGTAGATCACTTATTTCACTGTTTAAATGATTTAATTTGTAAGTTCTTTTTCTATTCGGTATTTTTTATTACTTCATTATTTTTATATGATTTTGATAATACATATAGTAATTGGTAAACTAAGTTAAATAATCCCGAATTAACCGTTTAAAGTCGTAAAAACCAACCAGGGTGGACCGTGGACATTACATATTCGAGAGTGAAACTCGAGGGGCTAACCACTCTTAGAAAATCTGTACACCGGATTACGCTTAGATTAGCACTGCCAAAGGCAGGGACTTCAAAGATTACGCGTAATCCCATTAGTACAGTCAAAGGTACGGCTCTGTACACCGATTACGCGGAGTGATCAGCCCCTCGGTGAAACTAAAACGTTATCGTTTCCCTCAAACGTGACATACTTTAAATGATGTAGTAGGGTGCACGACCACACAAGACGAAAAAATAATTTGTTTAGGTAATACTAATATACCGTGTTACCGTTATACAGGGTGTTTTTAATTGCTCTGACTGGGCATTTTTGGAAAAAAAAAACAAGCTGTCCATAGGGGCGAATAAATCACGTTAAAAGATTAAATTCCTTAAAAAAAGTACACCTTAATTACCAAAACGCCAATTTAGGCCTACAGTAGGCCTAAAAACCGTATCAGTAGGCCAACTACGCTCAAAGGTAAAGTTTTCAATTAGTATTTAATGTGAAATATTTTTATTTTCAACCATTCTCTAACGTTTATTGAGTCTCATCAACATGCCACTAAATTATTCTCGTGATCAGCGTGCTTTTATGGTAGAGTTATTTTATGGTGAAGACACAACACCGTTCTTGGAGCTGTTCGTGACTTTCAGACTTACAGAAACGTCAATCCCAGATTTCGTAGACCAGTTCGTCGAAACATCAACATGGAAGACACCGTTCTAGCCTATTTGGTTGCGCATAATCTCGGATTATCGACGAACTACGTGTGGACCACTCTTCACAATCACAACTTCCATCCGTATCGAGCAATCCTCCACCAAGCTCTGCACGAAGGAGATATGGAACGTAGATTTGATTTCTGCAACTGGCTAATAACCATTTCTGATGAGAACCCAAATTTCATCAATCAAATGCTGGTGACCGACGAGTGTTCCTTTGGGAGAGATGGGCCTTTCAACCATCAAAACACCCTCATGTGGTGTGACGAAAATCCTCACTGGGGTTTTCCTCACCATCATCAACAACAACCCCGACTGAATGTTTGGGCGGGTTTGCTCGGGGATCGAGTTATTGACCCATTTTTCCTGCCAGCTCATCTTAATGGACAACGCTAATTGGCACTTTTGCAGAACAGATGTGGTACCAACATGACGGCGCACCACCCCACGTACCTAGATGTGTTGTGGAGCATCTTAACAATGAGTTCCCTCAGCGTTGGCCTGCGAGGTCTCCGGACCTAACTCCGATGGACTTTTTCTTGTGGGGGTTAATCAAAGCACAAGTTTACGTGACGCCCGTTCAGAACATCGAAGATTTGCGTTACCGAATCATTGCAGCCTTCGAACTTGTCACTCCTGATATGATCAGACAACTCGTTTCAAAACATGCTTCATCGTGCCCAAACATGTATCGTGGCAAACGGAGGTTTCATATAGGGTGATGGTTTGGAAATATAGGGTGATGTTTTGGAAATATAAGGTGATCTTTTGAAAATATAAGGTGATCTTTTGAAAATATAGGGTGATCTTTTGAAAATATAGGGTGATCTTTTGAAAATATAAGGTGATGGTTTGGAAATATAAGGTGATCTTTTGGAAATATAAGGTGATGGTTTGGAAATATAGGGTGATCTTTTGGAAATATACGGTGATGGTTTGGAAATATAGGGTGATCGCCTTATATTTCCAAAAGATCACCCTATATTTCCAAAAGATCACCCTATATTTCCAAAAGATCACCTTATATTTCCAAAACATCACCTTATATTTCCAAAACATCACCTTATATTTCCAAAACCTCACCCTATATTTCAACTTAATTTTGACCAGGATGGCGTGCCATATTGGCAAAACCACCGTGTGACGGTGAGCGTTAACGGATTCATTTGCGGTTTGGTTTGGATGGTGTTTTTTCGCTCACCGTCGTGACAGTTTGGTGTATTACGTTTTTTAGGTTGTGAATGTAGAGATTGTGGTGTGTCTGTGTTATGAAGGTTGTAGATAATGAGTATGTTGTGTTTGTACGGGCGTTTTCTCTCCAGCTTCTGCTTAATGACTTTGAGACGGACCGAATGCTGAGTGTTATGCAGCCTCTCAACGTCCAATGGCAGGGTTTCCACTAATTGTTCACGGTATTCGTCTTAGTATCAATTTGCGATTTATTGGCGCCGGCCGGGAATCGAACCCGGGTCTGCCTCGTGCAAGAGATTTACTCTAACCACTCAGCCACCAACGCTTGTTAAGTTACGGTGTTTTTCTAAAGAACAGCTTGGGCGAATGTCATTTACAAAGTTATAACGTTAGGTACTATAATTTATTCTACATCATTTTAAATATTTATAAATTTTATTAATCTTATATTTAATTAAATATTTATAAATTATATTAATCTTATATTTAATTAAATATTAATAAATTATATTAATCTTATATTTAATTAAATATTTATAAATTATATTAATCTTATATTTAATTAAATATTTATAAATTATATTAATCTTATATTTAATTAAATGTTTATAAATTATATTAATATTATATTTAATTCAAAACCCGAGTATTTTAATTTATTTGATCGTGTTCAGGAATTGAACTCGGGTCGCATCGTTACAATGCAGATAGTTTACCGCCGAGCCATTGACTTCCTTTAGGAAAATGAAAAGTAAAGAAACCATTATGATAAGGCGGGTTTTTTACCTTTTAATAACGCTTAGAAAAAGTATAATTATTCAAAACTCCCGCGGAAACTATATAAAAGTAATAATATAGCGCCACCGTGTGGAGAACTATCAATCAAACCGGGTAAAAAATATAAACTCTTCAATTTTTCGAACTTTAGTCAAATCTCGAGGGGTCAAAAAAACACGAAATAAAGGTATTTAAGGCCGTTGCCGTCAATTTAGAAGATTTAGTCTTTCTTAGTTCTTGGCTGTCAGACGAAATACTACAGGACGGGGTCCTGGTGTCGGTCAAAAGTTATGAGGTAACTTTGCGGTTTTAATGTATGTTCGGTCTTCGGTCAAGAAAAGAATTAAATTGTGTTTCGCGTTTGGAACGTGAGTGAATGGACTTACGTGTATGAACAGTGCGTGCTTAAGACTGAAAGTGTTAAAGTAATTGTGAACTAACTCCAGTGGTGTAGTCCTAAAATAAAAAGAACCGGGGCGCTATTTGGTACGGCCAACTTCGATTTCGCGCGTAACCGAATTTGGCTGTACCGGCTGCTATAAATGTAGGTCCAACTTCGATTTTTAGCGTGATCGAAGTTGGCCGTACCTAGGTAACGATTTGAAATTGTTATGGCATTTTTCTGCGGCCAAAATTTATCATAAATTCACACACCCTTTATTCGAGAAAAATGATTTACGAAATAGAAGCAAGGCGCGCCCTGGCAAGTGGAAAAAAGAGCAGGGCGCGCCCTGGCAAAATGGATAAACCAAGGCGGGGCGGGACCCTGCCTTTGAAAAAAGCACCGGGGCGACGCCCTGCCCCGCCCTGGCCCGACTACACCACTGACTAACTCAAGTCAGCTGTAAGATAAAATTAATTGTTATTTTTTTTGAATTGGAATAACCTAATTATACCCTTGAAATTGTCAACTCAACCTGTGAGGCTAATTAAGTAGATTGGAAGTAATTAGTAGCGAACAGCTCTCAGCTGTTAATTGAGACGGAGTTTATAGTTAGGTAGTTTGAATTTAGTTAAAATTACTCAGTATAATTTATAATATTTACTTAAGTGTAAGTGTGTTTTGGTTTATGTTTCAATCACGATGAACTAAGACAAATCTAGTCTTAGACACTTAAGTACCAGTTCTGTACAATTACGTAGAAGGAATATATATTGTTGGGTTATTGATGAAAGTTAATTCTAGAACGTTCCATAGACTGTTCTGAATAAAAATAAACATTTATAATTTTGCATAATTCTGGTTGCCATTTTATTTTCTAATCACTCGCCCACAACATTACAGTTCTGGCAATACTGAATCAACTAATTTTTCGATATAACGGCGACGGGATATTATTCTCGTAAATTTATCGCGCGGCCTTAGGGAATATTATTTTAACAAAATTTCGATAATCTATCGTTTAATTAAAATCGGCCCGATTCCGTTAAAATTATAAACCAAAAAGCGAACGGTCGTTATAATACCCTCTGTAGATATTTCTTTCATTAAAATTTGCTTTGTATTATATTCAACTGACAAACTTGTACTGTAAAAATTGTTTAATTCAATTGTGCATTGTTATAGTACGTCTAACTCACTGTTGTAACTACTTAACTTATGATATTCTGAATAAATTAAAATTGGTCGTTTCGTCTCAATTATTTTAATTATAATTAAAATTTTATACCGGGCGGGATAGAACTGGGATAACATTTTTAACAAAGAACTCTAAATTGCGGAGATATATCTTTAAGGGTTATCTCGAGAAATTAATACCACTAGGGACAATTCTTCCGAGGAGAGGTATATTTTGGCTTGCCAACTTGTTTTTCACCAGCTCATATCTTCTTGTAAAAGTGATCTTTTCCAATGAAACCAATTTCTTTGAACATTTTCGACAGCACTCTACAACTTTCTCATTGAAACGTTTTTTCTAGCACCTACCGGTGAAAAATATTCTTTCGAAAAACCCGAAATTATTTCTGATGTTTCTGAAATTTAGGATTTAAAGCGATCCCACACTAGAAATAATACCCTGGGAATTTCGCAACTCTAAATCTTGCTGTTTCTGAAAAAAAAAAGCTCAGTCAGAGCTATTCAAAGCACCCTGTATTTAAAACCAGTTTAATAAGAATTAAAAAAATATTCAAAGACTGACAATCATTTAGACCTGTAACAGCAGAAGTCTATATAATAATTTAATAGTAAACGCCGGGGGGGGGGGGTATAAAAGAGGTTCTGTTCAAAGATATTGTCATCCGTAGCTTTTCCCGCCCGGTGCGCCTTTAGATACCCAGTCCGGGCCTGTACCAAGCGCTCCTTATAATATAGATTAGGGTTCCATAATCTATATTGGTGTTCCATATTCTATATTAGTGTTCCATATTCTATATTAGTGTTCCATATTCTATATTAGGGTTCCATATTCTATATTAGGGTTCCATATTCTATATTAGTGATCCATATTCTATATTAGTGTTCCATATTCTATATTAGTGTTCCATATTCTATATTAGTGTTCCATATTCTATATTAGTGTTCCATATTCTATATTAGTGTTCCATATTCTATATTAGTGTTCCATATTCTATATTAGTGTTCCATATTCTATATTAGTGTTCCATATTCTATATTAGTGTTCCATATTCTATATTAGTGATCCATATTCTATATTAGTGATCCATATTCTATATTAGTGTTCCATATTCTATATTAGTGATCCATATTCTATATTAGTGTTCCATATTCTATATTAGTGATCCATATTCTATATAGTGTTCCATATTCTATATTAGTGATCCATATTCTATATAGTGTTCCATATTATATATTAGTGTTCCGTATTCTATATTAGTGATCCATATTCTATATTAGTGTTCCATATTCTATATTAGTGTTCCACCCCTTTAAACCCCCTGTATCCAATGGCTGATGCATAAAGGCCACGGGACTTTCAAATCGGAACTACCCTGAAACCCCCCCTCCTCCCCTCCCTCTCCCACCTCCTCGTTTCCGAAACTACCCCATACGATCCCGTTCCCCTACGAAATTCGCAGCGGAAAGAGAGAAAATTTCGGGTGTATTGCGGGTTGGGACCAACACGGCCCAACTCTCAGGGGCGACAGATTTCGAGAAAATAGATAGTCGAACCACCTCAGTAACGAAGCGAAAGGCAGTCTCGGTTTCCCTCTGTTCCGCGGGTCGCTTTTTCCTCGCCGCCCCGCCTTTGGCTTCGTGACAGACTAAGCAAACATTCAAGAAAGTTCGCACGTACGACGACGACAACGACCGACGTACCAAGCCAGACCCGGACTGGCCATAAGGGCGATCGGGCGCGCGCCCGGTGCGCCCCATGGGTAAAAAAGGTCTTGGCGCCCTTAAAGTGACAAACATAGTTCCCTCGATCGCGGATCGCCCTACAGTGGCGTCGCTAGGGTGTTTTAGGCGGCGCTTGAGCCACCTGTCAAATTTCTGAAGCGCCACCTAAAATTTCCTAGAAGCGCCACCTAAAATTCCCAATTTTTCCAATTCACTTGTCGAAAAGTTTCTTCGAACTTAAAAATGGGCATCAAAAATTTAATTTTTCATAGTCAGCCTCAATATTTCAACTTTAAAAACCTTTTTGGGAGCTCCCCCCCTCCCCCATATCACTCACTATAGGACGCCCCTGACCAGTGCTAATGGCATAAGCGCCACCAGTTTTGAAATCCTGGTGACGCCACTGTCGCCCTATGGTCAAAAAGGTTCGGGCAGTGAAAATATTTTACAAAACCTCGAAAATAATCAAACATAGATATCAATACTACCGTATTAGTATTACCCAAATACTCATTTTGCTTTCCTGAGTCCGGCGGCTACTAACGTAATAATAACCGTGAGTTAGAAGTCCGTCTGACAATTGGATACTCTGTAGTTGCCTCTGTATGTAGATCACTTATTTCACTGTTTAAATGATTTAATTTGTAAGTTCTTTTTCTATTCGGTATTTTTTATTACTTCATTATTTTTATATGATTTTGATAATACATATAGTAATTGGTAAACTAAGTTAAATAATCCCGAATTAACCGTTTAAAGTCGTAAAAACCAACCAGGGTGGACCGTGGACATTACATATTCGAGAGTGAAACTCGAGGGGCTAACCACTCTTAGAAAATCTGTACACCGGATTACGCTTAGATTAGCACTGCCAAAGGCAGGGACTTCAAAGATTACGCGTAATCCCATTAGTACAGTCAAAGGTACGGCTCTGTACACCGATTACGCGGAGTGATCAGCCCCTCGGTGAAACTAAAACGTTATCGTTTCCCTCAAACGTGACATACTTTAAATGATGTAGTAGGGTGCACGACCACACAAGACGAAAAAATAATTTGTTTAGGTAATACTAATATACCGTGTTACCGTTATACAGGGTGTTTTTAATTGCTCTGACTGGGCATTTTTGGAAAAAAAAAACAAGCTGTCCATAGGGGCGAATAAATCACGTTAAAAGATTAAATTCCTTAAAAAAAGTACACCTTAATTACCAAAACGCCAATTTAGGCCTACAGTAGGCCTAAAAACCGTATCAGTAGGCCAACTACGCTCAAAGGTAAAGTTTTCAATTAGTATTTAATGTGAAATATTTTTATTTTCAACCATTCTCTAACGTTTATTGAGTCTCATCAACATGCCACTAAATTATTCTCGTGATCAGCGTGCTTTTATGGTAGAGTTATTTTATGGTGAAGACACAACACCGTTCTTGGAGCTGTTCGTGACTTTCAGACTTACAGAAACGTCAATCCCAGATTTCGTAGACCAGTTCGTCGAAACATCAACATGGAAGACACCGTTCTAGCCTATTTGGTTGCGCATAATCTCGGATTATCGACGAACTACGTGTGGACCACTCTTCACAATCACAACTTCCATCCGTATCGAGCAATCCTCCACCAAGCTCTGCACGAAGGAGATATGGAACGTAGATTTGATTTCTGCAACTGGCTAATAACCATTTCTGATGAGAACCCAAATTTCATCAATCAAATGCTGGTGACCGACGAGTGTTCCTTTGGGAGAGATGGGCCTTTCAACCATCAAAACACCCTCATGTGGTGTGACGAAAATCCTCACTGGGGTTTTCCTCACCATCATCAACAACAACCCCGACTGAATGTTTGGGCGGGTTTGCTCGGGGATCGAGTTATTGACCCATTTTTCCTGCCAGCTCATCTTAATGGACAACGCTAATTGGCACTTTTGCAGAACAGATGTGGTACCAACATGACGGCGCACCACCCCACGTACCTAGATGTGTTGTGGAGCATCTTAACAATGAGTTCCCTCAGCGTTGGCCTGCGAGGTCTCCGGACCTAACTCCGATGGACTTTTTCTTGTGGGGGTTAATCAAAGCACAAGTTTACGTGACGCCCGTTCAGAACATCGAAGATTTGCGTTACCGAATCATTGCAGCCTTCGAACTTCTCACTCCTGATATGATCAGACAACTCGTTTCAAAACATGCTTCATCGTGCCCAAACATGTATCGTGGCAAACGGAGGTTTCATATAGGGTGATGGTTTGGAAATATAGGGTGATGGTTTGGAAATATAGGGTGATGGTTTGGAAATATAGGGTGATGGTTTGGAAATATAGGGTGATGTTTTGGAAATATAAGGTGATGGTTTGGAAATATAGGGTGATCTTTTGGAAATATACGGTGATGGTTTGGAAATATAGGGTGATCGCCTTATATTTCCAAAAGATCACCCTATATTTCCAAAAGATCACCCTATATTTCCAAAAGATCACCCTATATTTCCAAAAGATCACCCTATATTTCCAAAAGATCACCCTATATTTCCAAAAGATCACCCTATATTTCCAAAAGATCACCCTATATTTCCAAAAGATCACCCTATATTTCCAAAAGATCACCCTATATTTCCAAAAGATCACCCTATATTTCCAAAAGATCACCCTATATTTCCAAAAGATCACCCTATATTTCCAAAAGATCACCCTATATTTCCAAAAGATCACCCTATATTTCCAAAAGATCACCCTATATTTCCAAAAGATCACCCTATATTTCCAAAAGATCACCCTATATTTCCAAAAGATCACCCTATATTTCCAAAAGATCACCCTATATTTCCAAAAGATCACCCTATATTTCCAAAAGATCACCCTATATTTCCAAAACATCACCTTATATTTCCAAAACATCACCTTATATTTCCAAAACTTCACCCTATATTTCAACTTAATTTTGACCAGGATGGCGTGCCATATTGGCAAAACCACCGTGTGACGGTGAGCGTTAACGATTCATTTGCGGTTTGGTTTGGATGGTGTTTTTTCGCTCACCGTCGTGACAGTTTGGTGTATTACGTTTTTTAGGTTGTGAATGTAGAGATTGTGGTGTGTCTTTGTTATGAAGGTTGTAGATATTGAGTATGTTGTGTTTGTACGGGAGTTTTATCTCCAGCTTCTGCTTAATGACTTTGGGACGGACCGAATGCTGAGTGTTATGCAACCTCTCAACGTCCAATGGCAGGGTTTCCACCAATTGTTCACGGTATTCGTCTTAGTATCAATTTGCGATTTATTGGCGCCGGCCGGGAATCGAACCCGGGTCTGTCTCTAAAGAACAGCTTGGGCGAATGTCATTTATAAAGTTATAACGTTAGGTACTATAATTTATTCTACATCATTTTAAATATTTATAAATTATATTAATCTTATATTTAATTAAATATTTATAAATTATATTAATCTTATATTTAATTAAATATTAATAAATTATATTAATCTTATATTTAATTAAATATTTATAAATTATATTAATATTATATTTAATTCAAAATCTGAGTATTTTAATTTATTTGATCGTGTTCAGGAATTGAACTCGGGTCGCATCGTTACAATGCAGATAGTTTACCGCTGAGCCATTGACTTCCTTTAGGAAAATGAAAAGTAGAGAAATCATTATGATAAGGCGGGTTTTTTACCTTTTAATAACGCTTAGAAAAAGTATAATTATTCAAAACTCCCGCGGAAACTATATAAAAGTAATAATATAGCGCCACCGTGTGGAGAACTATCAATCAAACCGGGTAAAAAATATCTCGAGGGGTCAAAAAAACACGAAATAAAGGTATTTAAGGCCGTTGCCGTCAATTTAGAAGATTTAGTCTTTCTTAGTTCTTGGCTGTCAGACGAAATACTACAGGACGGGGTCCTGGTGTCGGTCAAAAGTTATGAGGTAACTTAGCGGTTTTAATGTATGTTCGGTCTTCGGTCAAGAAAAGAATTAAATTGTGTTTCGCGTTTGGAACGTGAGTGAATGGACTTACGTGTATGAACAGTGCGTGCTTAAGACTGAAAGTGTTAAAGTAATTGTGAACTAACTCCAGTGGTGTAGTCCTAAAATAAAAGGAACCGGGGCGCTATCTGGGTACGGCCAACTTCGATTTCGCGCGTAACCGAATTTGGCTGTACCGGCTGCTATAAATGTAGGTCCAACTTCGATTTTTAGCGTGATCGAAGTTGGCCGTACCTAGGTAACGATTTGAAATTGTTATGGCATTTTTCTGCGGCCAAAATTTATCATAAATTCACACACCCTTTATTCGAGAAAAATGATTTACGAAATAGAAGCAAGGCGCGCCCTGGAAAGTGGAAAAAAGAGCAGGGCGCGCCCTGGCAAAATGGATAAACCAAGGCGGGGCGGGACCCTGCCTTTGAAAAAAGCACCGGGGCGACGCCCTGCCCCGCCCTGGCCCGACTACACCACTGACTAACTCAAGTCAGCTGTAAGATAAAATTAATTGTTATTTTTTTTGAATTGGAATAACCTAATTATACCCTTGAAATTATCAACTCAACCTGTGAGGCTAATTAAGTAGATTGGAAGTAATTAGTAGCGAACAGCTCTCAGCTGTTAATTAAGACGGAGTTTATAGTTAGGTAGTTTGAATTTAGTTAAAATTACTCAGTATAATTTATAATATTTACTTAAGTGTAAGTGTGTTTTGGTTTATGTTTCAATCACGATGAACTAAGACAAATCTAGTCTTAGACACTTAAGTACCAGTTCTGTACAATTACGTAGAAGGAATATATATTGTTGGGTTATTGATGAAAGTTAATTCTAGAACGTTCCATAGACTGTTCTGAATAAAAATAAACATTTATAATTTTGCATAATTCTGGTTGCCATTTTATTTTCTAATCACTCGCCCACAACATTACAGTTCTGGCAATACCGAATCAACTAATTTTTCGATATAACGGCAACGGGATATTATTCTCGTAAATTTATCGCGCGGCCTTAGGGAATATTATTTTAACAAAATTTCGATAATCTATCGTTTAATTAAAATCGGCCCGATTCCGTTAAAATTATAAACCAAAAAGCGAACGGTCGTTATAATACCCTCTGTAGATATTTCTTTCATTAAAATTTGCTTTGTATTATATTCAACTGACAAACTTGTACTGTAAAAATTGTTTAATTCAATTGTGCATTGTTATAGTACGTCTAACTCACTGTTGTAACTACTTAACTTATGATATTCTGAATAAATTAAAATTGGTCGTTTCGTCTCAATTATTTTAATTATAATTAAAATTTTATACCGGGCGGGATAGAACTGGGATAACATTTTTAACAAAGAACTCTAAATTGCGGAGATATATCTTTAAGGGTTATCTCGAGAAATTAATACCACTAGGGACAATTCTTCCGAGGAGAGGTATATTTTGGCTTGCCAACTTGTTTTTCACCAGCTCATATCTTCTTGTAAAAGTGATCTTTTCCAATGAAACCAATTTCTTTGAACATTTTCGACAGCACTCTACAACTTTCTCATTGAAACGTTTTTTCTAGCACCTACCGGTGAAAAATATTATTTCGAAAAACCCGAAATTATTTCTGATGTTTCTGAAATTTAGGATTTAAAGCGATCCCACACTAGAAATAATACCCTGGAAATTTCGCAACTCTAAATCTTGCTGTTTCTGAAAAAAAAAAGCTCAGTCAGAGCTATTCAAAGCACCCTGTATTTAAAACCAGTTTAATAAGAATTAAAAAAATATTCCAAGACTGACAATCATTTAGACCTGTAACAGCAGAAGTCTATATAATAATTTAATAGTAAACGCCGGGGGGGGGGGGTATAAAAGAGGTTCTGATCAAAGATATTGTCATCCGTAGCTTTTCCCGCCCGGTGCGCCTTTAGATACCCAGTCCGGGCCTGTACCAAGCGCTCCTTATAATATAGATTAGGGTTCCATAATCTATATTGGTGTTCCATATTCTATATTAGTGTTCCATATTCTATATTAGTGTTCCATATTCTATATTAGTGTTCCATATTCTATATTAGTGTTCGATATTCTATATTAGTGTATCATAATCTATATTAGTGTTCCATATTATATATTAGTAAATATTTATTTTTTCCGGTTTGTCGCCTCATAAACTTACATTCATTGATTTTTCTGTCGCTAATCAAACACTAACACATTTCCCACCGTAAAGCCAATATTATTTTGCCTCCCACACCTGCGTAATCCCCATGACATAATGGCATTCTGGCCTTCTATTTTAGGGTCTTCAGGGTACTAGTTCGCCCCTTTAACTAGCCGGCACTTCCGTAGAACACGCAGGTGTATTGTAATTGTTGGGGGAGGCTCCGTGAGAAGGAGTGTACATCATGTCTTTATTAAGCGTTGTACGGCGGTTTCCTCAACCTAACCAAATACTTCATTGAGATTGCATTCCTACATAATTGTTTACTTCTCTTAAGAGAAGAATTTCCACTATAAACGGACTTTCGAAATTGTTATGTTTAAAAACAAAATCATAATTCTTGAATATTTGCCTTTCGCTAAATATAGCCACCGGGCCCCTAAAAAGTATGCTGCCGGGCCCTGGAGACTTTGCCCATCTTGCCTCCTCCTGCACGGCCCTTTCCACCTCACAGTCGGCTAGTAGGAATAATTAAACTCACTTGGTACAAGGTACCAGTTTATTGGGAAAATATTCGAGGCCTAATTTCGGGTTTCGAAGTTCTTCAATCTTCATTCTACCAAAAAAAAGTAAGCTACTGTAATGCACCCATAAGAGTATTCTAAAGAAAAGGACAACGTACTGGGTTCGATACTGAGAAAAGGTGACTGCGCACTCCGAAAAGTGGCAGGGTTTGTTGGAAAAGCAAAAGCAATGCAAAATAGGCACGGCCTTACTAAACTACTGACCAAGTGTTAATTCTTAAGTTGATAGATGGTCCAATGGGATAGTCGAAATTCGATTATGAACTCTCAAATCCGTCTCTTTTTAGAATGGCGACCGTTTCAAGACGGCGGCCACGACATACCATAAATGTAAAATATATCCGGTTCTCGTTGTCACATCGGAGTGTTCTGTAAGTAAATTGAAAGCTCTTTCAGTGCATTATATTTTTTCATAAAAAATTTGTAAGTAAATATATTTTATATGGTCTTTAATCAAATGGTCTGACCACGAACCAAGAGTGTATTTATTTACACTTACAAGGAGACGACCCGAGGTGATAATCACCGATTTTGTTCAAACTCGGGTATAGTGTACACCTCCATGTATCTTAAAAAACCTGCAAGGGAAAAGTTGCGACGGGCTTTCGTTTTGCCATGGCAACCGAAAACGTTTTTGACATCATGATTTGGAATTTTTCCCATTGAAAATAACACGGGAATCTGAAGGATTTTAATTGTCCCCCCTGTGAAACCTTTAAAGAAATGAAAAAATTTGAAAATTTCAAAAACGTTAAAAATACATTTAAATTGATTTTTAAAATTAAATTTAATCAAGTTTAAATGCAGTTTGGTCATTCCAAATCATGATGTCAAAAACGTTTTCGGTTGCCATGGCAAAACGAAAGCCCATCGTAACTTTTCCCATGCAGGTTTTTCAAGTTACACGGAGGTGTACATTATACCCGAGTTTGAACAAAATCGGTGATTATCACCTCGGGTCGTCTCCTGTTAGTGAGAATGACTATCATTATATGCAGACGATCCGCGGTTTAGTTTCCCCACGATTTATGTGCAATACATAATTTATTTCCAGTTACTTTTTGACATGGGGTCACATGGTTGCCATACATTTTCCACGTTAAATAAATAATTTAGAACGAAAAATGCATGGCAACCCTGTTAAAATAGCGTCTGCTTCACCATGTTCCACAAAAAAAGCTTCTGAAAACCGCCGCTTGAGGGAAATATGAATAACGCCCATTTCCACCCGCGAGTGTTTCAATCGCATCAGGCAACCAATGAGAAACAGGCAGTGTGTCAGAATTTACATCCCGGTGTACCTAGTAACAGAGACCATACCACCGGAGGTCTATCATCATAGTGCCCTACGCCAGCGTTCACCTAGCCCGGACAGGTGACAAATCCAGCATGGGTAGTAGTAACCTACTATTGATGTTCGCACCTTTGACGCAAGCCACCCAACCCAGCAGAAGGTGCAGAAATGGGTGGACAATTTCCTACTTCGCACACAGCAGTGGGATTAAGAGTGGATGCTGTAGCAACTCCAGCCGACACCCTACCTACTGAGGTAAAGAATCAAACCCTTTGGAGAGAGCTCCTAAATGGGAACGACGAGCACACAGCAGTCCAATTAACCCGGCACAGCTGGCACCGGAGATCCCGGTGTGACTCCAAAAGGCCGGGAAACAGAACCGCCGTGCCCTCATACGGAGGCCCGCCGCCCGACAGCAGGCTACCCAATCCGCCGAGGCGGCCAGATTGCACGGACCCTCTCCGTTAGCCTGAGCCGAAGCTCAGTATTCAGCCCAAACCTGACCGAAGTCGGAGGTGGAGATAGGACCATTTGATTAGAGCTAACATCTCCCAGTGGGCCACCGCCCTTATGGGTTACAAGAGCCGGACCCCGACTCCCCGGTAAAGCCACCAGTTATTGCACACTCTAACCCATTGAGGGCCAATAAGACACAGGCAGTGTTCACACAACTATTAGGAACCCAATTTCCCTAATATTTCCTGGTTTTCTTATGGATATTTCCCTGAATATTCCAGATGCAAGGCCACCTAATGTTTTAAGGTAACCTATGATCTTAGGATTTCGCAAACACTTCTCTGGTGTAACTCTGTTTTTGTTAACTTAAACAATCTATTCATAAAGAGGTCTATCGTTACTCATTTGACAATTAAACTAAATTGGTTCCATATTATTAAATATGACAGAAGTAATAAAGTCAATCATTTAATAAGAAAACCTTATTGATGTAAATTTTTACTTTTTCTGAACCCTCATAAATTTCCCTGATTTTTACAGATAAATGGGAATTTTCCTGATATTTCCCTGACTTTTCTGTCGCCAATAGGCCGATAAAAGTATTATCCTACGAGGATACTTCCCATCAGTACTTCCCCGCGTAAACCTGCGAAAAAGAGGATTTCTCTGATTGGTCGGAATTTACGGCCAACTTCGACGATTTTTTTTGCAGTCTAACGAATTCGCAATTCGTGAATCGGCAAGTTTGAAGCGGTGGTCACTGGGTCAAAGACCAGTTTATTAATTTCCGGGACCAGTTTTTTTATTCAAAAGCTAGGGGTTCACTGGTCCAGTGTCCAGTTTATTAATTCAAAATTATCTACCGTATTATTAACCAACTGGTCTACGTGACCACTTAAATAATTCAAGTGTTGGGAGTCACTGGCCAAATAGACCAGTTTAGAAATAAACCTTATTTCCAAGCCACTTTGAAGTGATGGATTCTTCAAAGAAAAGGTTTGTTAATGTTTTTGATAAATGTAAATTAAATAGCATTTAAATAAAACAACAAACAGATCCTCCAATTCCAATTAGACGATTCATTTTATATTTTTAACTTATAATTGACGTGTTAATCGTAAGGCCACGATTCTGGCTAAGGCTTATGTTTCCCACAAAAATACTGAAGCAGACGAAATTTGTTTTTAACGTTTTTTTATAGTTTTGATATATGTACATAGATGGCGCTGCTGTTGAACATACGTCACAGACTTACTTCCCCTTCCTACCCCTTTTCCAAAATCCTCTAGTAGTGAGGGAAAGAGAACAACTTAGGCGAAATATTTTTATCGGCCTATTGAGAGTAATGCTATAAATCGTCTCAACCTAATCATTATCCGTAAGTGTAATTAAATTTATTCACAATCTTATAATAATAGACTTCGAACTTAGGAAATATAGCGCCATCTGCCTTAATATCCGTCAACTAAATATGTGAAGAAATAGCGGACGACTTTTGCATTTCGACGTTTTTCGGTTGAACTTTTAGCTGCTGTTCAGAGATAGAATTTTGATCGAGCAGACAGCTTTTATGTATTCAATTTAAAACTTGGTCGGTAGGCGGCGATATTAGGTGGTTTATATTCACCTGTTCTCGGACTAAAAGTTTACTCTTTTTACCCAAAAACGTTTTATTCGCCGGTTCCGGGGTCCGGGGATGATAATTACTCCGACCCATAGACTATTCGCTTGTTCCGGAATATTAGGGCTACTCTTATTACTCCTTCTGAACAGGTGGTGTAAATGCGTAAATCGGATTTTGTCGTCTGCTAGCCAGAATTTATCTGCTAAAAACGAGGCTAAAAAGGTCACAGGCAGCCATTTTGGAATAACGTTTTAGTCCGACTCAAACTATTCGCCACCACAGAATCGGAGTAAAATGACGTCATAGCCTTACTCTTCTTACCCTACACCGAAATCCCGGAACAAGCGAAAAGAAACCACCTACTTATGACCAAAATTTAATAGCCTAATTACTTATGGAATTCTACGGGTTTAGGAGCTACGGCCGTATTCCAAAATGCCAGCAAAAGCATGATGACTTCAAAAACGCTAGGGCCCAGGACGCTTCTGTATATCCATTTACTTCTTCTGGTTTCTAAACGTTTTCTTTGAAATGATTTATTTCCATTAAATTTGATTAAAATGCGAAAAATAATTATGTTAAATATGCTAGGAGCAGCAAACACAAGGAGAACGCAGCTAGCCTTTAAACACGCTAACGCAGTGTTGTGTACAAATTTCATTGGATGAGCGTTTACGCTGAACGTTTTACGGAAAGGGGGAAGATAATTTCCGAATTTTCCCTTTCCGACGGCAGCAGGCGCTTTAGCGTCTAACCAATGAAAACTGTACACCACTTTTGTCGGGTTGCCTTCTCCTTGTGTGGGAAGCTGTGTTTGTTGCTCCTAGCTGCCGTTAAGGAAAAATATATGGTTATTATAATGGGCAACTAGGGTATAGTGGTATAGACCATATAGCATTGATATGAGCGTTGAACCGCACGCCGGTTAAGGTATTTTACGCGCAACCCAAAGGATTTGGGTGTATTGGTTTCACGTACAGTGTAACCGATGCCGCCGTTTCGTACATAACTCTTTACTAGTTAGGGTTACAAATTTCAATGACGCTACATTTACCGGTCTCGATATCCCCATATACATTTTTTTAAATTTGAGTTCAAGAAGTTAATCATTTTTGTGGTTATTCGCGATTTTCGACTTTAAAACTACATACTTTTTTAAATAAGGAGCGACTTGGTTGAAAATTATATTTTTAGTTAGTACTGATCATTTTTGAACTACATTTTTGGTTTCATTAAAAAAAATTATTTTAAGTGAGATTTCTGGCCAATTGACGCCTTTTAAAATTCATTTTGCGCGTGAAAATACCTCTACATGTTATGGTCAAAAAAGCACGCAAATAAGTCTGTGTGCCCAAGACATGTACCGGTAGTGTCGCGCGCTAAAACGTCATTTCAAAATCCGTCAATTGCCACTTTTTAGTTCCACATCGAGATATATATATCGAAGTGGGACTATTGCTATGGACGGATTGTCGTTAAGTGTTGTTGTTTGTGTGTTTGTGTGTTTGTTGTGGAAAAGCGACGACACGGTAGGTGGAGCTGCGAAAAATAATTTATTAAAGTATTTTATATTGCTGGCCTGGCCGGGGCTCCAACACAGACAGCCGCTCGCCGCGTAATTTCCTACACCCGACGCCTCTAACAACTGCGCCACACCGTTCTGTACAAAAATTACTCGGAAAATTTAGTGTTTCCTTGCAACGCGGGGGGGGATTTGTCTAGTTAAGTTGTCGCAATTCTCGTTCCTTTTTCCGGGTTTTTTTACGTATATTTACGGCGTTTTAGGGTCAAGCTAACCTCAAACTTCGCCTCCCCCCGCCCTAATTTCGACCCCCTGCGGGTCGGGCTGGGGATTTGCGGACAACCATATTCCGTTCTCTTTTCGTGCTTTTTCGCCCGACAATTTTCTCCCTCGCCCCTGAATCGCGAGCCCCCGCTGACGGTGCGGTCTGCGGGTCGGACTGGGGATTTGCGGACAACCATATTCCGTTCTCTTTTCGTAACACATAGGCTTTTTCGCCCGACAATTTTATCCCTCGCCCCTGAATCGCGAGCCCCCGCTGACGGTGCGGTCTGCGGGTCGGACTGGGGATTTGCGGACAACCATATTCCGTTCTCTTTTCGTAACACATAGGCTTTTTCGCCCGACAATTTTCTCCCTCGCCCCTGAATCGCGAGGCCCCGCTGACGGTGCGGTCTGCGGGTCGGACTGGGGATTTGCGTTGTGGCACTTTCTATAGCGGTACAAGTAGATTGTTAACTAGTAGTGCCCGTAAAGGCAGGAGAGATAGATCCGTTAGACATTGCAGCAGAGAGCATATAATATTATATAATAATAATTAGTGTGGCACTTTCTTATCGAAACCGTGTATGGTCAGAAGTAATAAATAAGTGTGTGTGGCACTTTCTTATCGAAACCGTGTTTGGTCAGAAGTAATAAGTGTGGCACTTTCTTATCGAAACCGTGTATGGTCAGAAGTAATAAATAAGCGAGTGTGGCACTTTCTTATCGAAACCGTGTTTGGTCAGAAGTAATAAGTGTGGCCCTTTCTTATCGAAACCGTGTATGGTCAGAAGTAATAAATAAGTGTGTCACTTTCTTATCGAAACCGTGTATGGTCAGAAGTAATAAATAAGTGTGGCACTTTCTTATCGAAACCGTGTATGGTCAGAAGTAATAAATAAGTGTGGCATTTTCTTATCGAAACCGTGTATGGTCAGAAGTAATAAATAAGTGTGGCACTTTCTTATGGAAATCGTGTATGGTCAGAAGTAATAAATAAGTGTGGCACTTTCTTATGGAAACCGTGTATGGTCAGAAGTAATAAATAAGTGTGGCACTTTCTTATCGAAACCGTGTATGGTCAGAAGTAATAAATAAGTGTGGCATTTTCTTATCGAAAGAAACCGTGTATGGTCAGAAGTAATAAATAAGTGTGGCACTTTCTTATCGAAACCGTGTATGGTCAGAAGTAATAAATAAGTGTGGCTCTTTCTTATTGAAAGAAACCGTGTATGGTCAGAAGTAATAAGTGTGGCACTTTCTTATGGAAACCGTGTATGGTCAGAAGTAATAAATAAGTGTGGCACTTTCTTATGGAAACCGTGTATGGTCAGAAGTAATAAATAAGTGTGGCACTTTCTTATCGAAACCGTGTATGGTCAGAAGTAATAAATAAGTGTGTGTGGCACTTTCTTATCGAAACCGTGTTTGGTCAGAAGTAATAAGTGTGGCACTTTCTTATCGAAACCGTGTATGGTCAGAAGTAATAAATAAGTGAGTGTGGCACTTTCTTATCGAAACCGTGTTTGGTCAGAAGTAATAAGTGTGGCACTTTCTTATCGAAACCGTGTATGGTCAGAAGTAATAAATAAGTGAGTGTGGCACTTTCTTATCGAAACCGTGTATGGTCAGAAGTAATAAATAAGTGTGTGTGGCACTTTCTTATCGAAACCGTGTTTGGTCAGAAGTAATAAGTGTGGCACTTTCTTATCGAAACCGTGTATGGTCAGAAGTAATAAATAAGTGAGTGTGGCACTTTCTTATCGAAACCGTGTATGGTCAGAAGTAATAAATAAGTGTGTCACTTTCTTATCGAAACCGTGTATGGTCAGAAGTAATAAATAAGTGTGGCACTTTCTTATCGAAACCGTGTATGGTCAGAAGTAATAAATAAGTGTGGCACTTTCTTATCGAAACCGTGTATGGTCAGAAGTAATAAATAAGTGTGGCATTTTCTTATCGAAACCGTGTATGGTCAGAAGTAATAAATAGGTGTGGCACTTTCTTATGGAAATCGTGTATGGTCAGAAGTAATAAATAAGTGTGGCACTTTCTTATGGAAACCGTGTATGGTCAGAAGTAATAAATAAGTGTGGCACTTTCTTATCGAAACCGTGTATGGTCAGAAGTAATAAATAAGTGTGGCATTTTCTTATCGAAAGAAACCGTGTATGGTCAGAAGTAATAAATAAGTGTGGCACTTTCTTATCGAAACCGTGTATGGTCAGAAGTAATAAATAAGTGTGGCTCTTTCTTATTGAAAGAAACCGTGTATGGTCAGAAGTAATAAGTGTGGCACTTTCTTATGGAAACCGTGTATGGTCAGAAGTAATAAATAAGTGTGACACTTTCTTATCGAAACCGTGTATGGTCAGAAGTAATAAATAAGTGTGGCACTTTCTTATCGAAACCGTGTATGGTCAGAAGTAATAAATGTGGCACTTTCTTATTAAAGGGAGAGTGACCGAAAAAAACAGTTGGTCTCATTCGATAGAACTCTTTGACGCGCACGCAGTGCCGTTAATTTCCACCCCCTCCGATCAACCCCCGTAAAGGGAGAGTTACCGGGAAAAAAGTTGATTTCATGAGGGTGGGCGGTGGCCAGTCTTTAACATAGGATGGTATTTTATATATCGAACGATAGGTAATCACATGGCCTCAACAGCTTTTGTATTGGTTTGCCTACCCGGGTATCCTGATGGTGGGTGGCGCCCAAGTTTTAATCCTTCAACTTAGGATGGTATTTTATATATCGAACGATAGGAAATCACATGGCCTCAACAGCTTTTGTATTGGTTTGCCTACCCGGGTATCCTGATGGTGGGCGGCATCCACTCTTTAAAGGGATCCCTCACTCACAACAGGGGAAGGCATAGGGGTCACAAAAAACTGGTTTTGAAGCACACTGCCAGTCTGGATTTTATGTTACCCCTATGCCTCCCCCTGTTGTTTAGATGGCAATTTATATATCAAACGATAAGAAATCACGTAGCCTCAACAGTTTTTGTATTGCCTACCTGTGTCTACTAAGGGTGTATTGGTTTGCCTACTCGAATACACTGATGTGGAACTAATATTACGGCCTGGGCCGACTTGTTTTTTTAAATAGAGCTAATACCCAAGGCACCACCTTCGACCACATAAGCAATGTTGCTTGTGCGTGATCAAGTCACAGGTGGCCGGGTTACACTGCGTAGGAGGGTGGTGGCAAGCCCTTCACGCCACGCGAGCCAACCGTCAGCTCCCTACACTTACTATTACCGTTAACCTCTACAAGGTTTCTTGGGAAGGGGAAACCTAAGACCTCGGGGGAAAACCCCTTTAACCAGTGGGGAGAGTACTTACAAACTTAACGTAGAAGGAGTGGTTCCGGATTTTCACTAGCTGGGATTGAACCCGGCTCCTCTTGCTGCGAGGCGAAAGTGCTAACCACTCCGCCACCCCACCTTGTGACATTCGAGTTTCGTACCAATTAATAGACCTTTCTATAAATATATAACAAAAACAGTTCTTCGAACTGAAAAAACAGTTTATAGCTCGTTATAGGTGCGGCCTTAAAGGGACATATATTATTTTATTGTTGATTAATATGTTAACTTCATTTTAATAGTATATTTCTGTGAACAACAAAATGACGTCATTCAGTCTTTCAAATCACAGTCCACTGCTACTCCAATGGTGGTGCCTCGGGTATTAGCCTAGCTGATTATTATTATTATTATTATTATTATTATTATTATTATTATTACTATTATTATTATTATTATTATTATTATTATTAACACAATATTTTTTATTACTTTTTGTCCCACAAAGTTATCCATATTTATATTAATTTTTCTACCTTATACATCTAACATTTAAAATTTATTATAATTATTATTATTATTATTTTATTTTTTGTTGCAGATTATCGCTGGAAATAAAATAGATATTAGCAGTGGCGGTGACAGGACGTTTTGGTCATGTACGTCAAGCAAAGAGTATGGAGGAAATAGAGATAAAACAACCGGGAGGGGTCCGCAACGAAACGTTCACCACCGAGGGGGTTGACAATGGGGGAAAACATCTGTAAACCGAGCTTCAAAATAGCTACCGCAGCGCCATTTCGGGATTCTTCGTAATCGAAAAGGCACAAATTTAATTGCAACAATAGCGCCAAAGAGAATTCTTTGATAGCGCTTGGTCTTTTCTTAGAGTACCTTTTCAATTTGAAAATGAATTTAGATCATAAATATGGCAAAGTTAAATCTACCAAAAGTTTCAAAACGAAAAGCAGGACAAGGGCGCTGCGGTAGCTATTTTGAAGCTCGGTTTACAGAGATTTTCCCCCATTGTCAACCCCCTCGGTGGTGAACGTTTCGTTGCGGACGTCTCTATTTCCTCCATACTCTTTGCGTGAAGCAGTGTTGCCATATCGTGGGAAATTTCCCATATTGTGGGAATTTTTGGGGTCCATTTTGGCTCAGTGGGAAAAGGTAATTTGTTTCAAAAATGTTGATTTTGTTAGAATTTTCATGTCTGCGGGTATTTATCCTATGTTTTTTAATTTGACTATCAATAGAAAGCCCGAAATTATCTAGAGCAGTGTAGTTTCGTGAATCTTGGTTTTTATAAATAATATAAAGGAGGTGCCTCCTAATACTACAATCAATCAATGCATAGGCCTAACAACCAAAATGTTTAAATATTTTAATTTCAATAAAATTTAATTTTAAAAAGTTAATTTTAAAATTTTTGAAAATTATGGCATGTTTTCCGTTGAGTTTTGGTTGGGGGCGGGCCTAAATAGGGATGTGGGAATTTGTGGGAAATTTACTACCCAGCAATGGGAATTTCAACTTTCAAACATTGGCAATTTTGATTTGTGTGTACTATTTTAAAACCGCCCCCGACGTTTTAGACATCATTCTTCAACCGTTGAGATTAAAATGGTAAATGATACGTCAATAGATAAAGAATTACAGACCCTCGATAGTCCAATATTGATTTCGGATCTTTGGCAGTGGCAATATTTGTGATTTCACCGTATTCTACTAAACTCCTCACGCAATGTAGTTAGAAGGGTAAATGATTCATCAATCGATAGGAAATTTCCCAACCTCGCTGCCCTTATATCAATTTTGGCGATCGGTAGCCGCGTTTTCATGGTAGCTTGCAGCGTGTAAACGAAAAGAATAAAAGATTGAGATATTATTATTTTACGTGAAGTCTTGTTTTTTTTTTAATTTTCGCGCTGAAGCCGCCACCCACTCGCTTTCCGTTTTCATAGCCGTGGATATGAGGGGTACGTTCAGTAACAGTCAACGGAAAAAACCCGGTGGATTCATATTATCCACGGATGAGCTTTTTCGTCATAATGACGTCGTAAGTTGCTGAACGCTTTTATTCAGTCATCGGTGTTTTTTTAAAATGGCGTTGTATTTATAGTAGTTTTACGTCAGTCATCGAAAAAACCGGCTCTTGAAGCCGATGACTTCATTGAGCAACCGATGACCATCGTGACGTCAAAACCGGAAACGCCAAAAAGCGTACAGTAGGAAACCGATGTCAGCGATTACTAATCGGCGAGTCCGATGAGCGCTGCTGAACGTATCCGAGGCTTCGAGCTTAGAAAAGATAGCGCCATCTACTTTAATACCTGTCAACTAAATGTGTGAAGAAATAGCAGATAACCTTTGAAAAAGACTGTTCTTTAACTGAAACATTCAGCTTGAATATGGAGATAATATTGAATGAGCAGACAGCTTTCACACATTCGATTTAAAACTCAGTCGGTAGGCGGCGATACTTCTGACCAAAGATTAAACTACGCACGAAGCTTATAGTGACTTCTACATTTTACCGTGTTTGCATAAAAATGTAACCAAATAAGGTCGCTATGCTCTTTCATATGACGATTCCAAATAATTGGCTTCTCTCAGTGGCGCCGCCAGGATTTTTTCCCACGTAGGCACTGCAATTTGGGGCCCCCTCTTGCTAATGCCAACCAATTTTTAATATATTTACTTTAACCATAAGTAACATAATAAACATAAGTATGACACTACCTATTTACCTAATGCATTTTTTTAATAATGGTCTGTTTCGCCATTGACAACTTAATTATTATGTGACTAAAGACTAATAACTCTCGGCGAATTCCTCTTAGTCTTTGGAAATCGCCGAGTGATACAGCCAAGACCCATTGAAAATTTAAATACTTTCAAAAATGTAAATAACGCTTACTTTGACTGAAAATATTCATGCATTATTATATCAGGTGATAAAAATAACTATTATAAACATTAAACATTAGCTAGTTATTTTCGAATTTAAAACATGTGTTTTCGCTGGTATGAACAACCATCTGAAAGACTGAAACTAAACTACTACTATAACTAACAAAGTTACTTTATCAACTTATATACAGGGTGATTCAATAGTCAGTACAGAAATTTCTGGTGGTTGTAGGGGATGAGCTGAGAAGTTTGCAGGTTTTTGTCGCGTTTCTCCGCGACGAGTTTAAAGAGCGCTAGAGGGCTTCAAAGTTTGACCTACTACCCCCTGGAAGTAGGCTGTTGCAACTTGCAAGCACGCACCCACGAAGCAGAAAAAAAAACTATTTTCGGGCTTATTACCTACCCATTCGAAACTATCACTAGCCACGCGCGTAACTCCCCCTCAGCGGGTGGAGAAGTGACAGCCGCGTAAGGCACCCGTTGCGTTTTTGCTTACGCGCTTACCCCCTGGTATTATACAATGGGTATTATCCTTTTTAAATGGAGTAAATATAAACCCATAAAATATGTGCATTAGTTGATAGTCACAAGTTTGAAATTTTTCAGCAATTTCTCTATTAATTCGGCTACGGAAAATTTACCAATATGAAAAAATAGGGCCCCCTTTTTTAATAAATTGCGGGCCCCCTCTGGTTTTCCACGTAGGCACGTGCCTACTCGTGCCTATTGCTGGTGGCGCCACTGGCTTCTCTCTAAAGCCTAGTTCACACGATACCATTTTGTCGCAATAAGTGGGTGTAAGTGGGAGGAACTATTTAATTAATATTTCTTCCGCGCGGCCACAATCTATTTCAATGCGTGGAACGGGGTTTTTGCCATGTGTTTCGGTGGGTTTATCGCGCGCTAGTTCAGAAGAGTCCCCAGGGCCAGGGACGGATTAACACTGACGGCGCCCCTAGGCACATAAAATTTTATCGCCCCAAATCCAAACTAGCTGTTGATTTCAGGTTTTGTTTTGAAAATTAAAAACCATTTAAAAAATATAACTTACTAACTTGTAAGTATCTACTAGTTTGATTTCCATTCAACGGAGAATCTTAACCTTGGATCGGACCTGATCGGACCATTATCGTATTTTTTAGCGTTTGGATAATTGTACAACAAGATTACTGTCCGTCCAATGTGATGATATTTCAGTGATATTTTTAATAAATTCGCCGAAGAATGATTAAATGTGACCTGTTTTACAGTTTCTTCGTTTTACTACGTTAGTCTGTCTAATTTTGAACAAAACGTTTGAGAAAATGGAAAAACGATATCAGAATATTGGCGCACCTAGAAAAGTGGCGCCCTAGGCACGTGCCTACTGTGCCTAATGATTAATACGCCCCTGCCCAGGGCAGGTCAGAAACTGCGTTTATTCTTCGCTTAGCACACAGTATACATAGGTTGATTGGTTTTATATCCCTGTGGTTAAAATGTCGAGACCCAAGCAAAAATCATCGGCAAACTCGAAACGAGCTTTCAGCACTGAACAAGAGGAACAAGTAATTGATTTTTACGCGGAAAAGGAATTTCTATGGAAAGACCACCATCCGGATTATTTTAACAAAAATACACGAGAAATTTTCTTTCGATAAGGAAATTAAGTGGCGTAGCGTGGGAGGGGCAAAAGGGGTCATGGCCCCGGGCGGCTTAGATGTAGGGGGCGGCCAGCGGCCTAGAAAATTGAAACGAACGCGGCCGGCCGAGATCGTGGATCGGAAAAGTGATAAAAATTATTTAAGGTATCTGGGTATCTTAGCAAT
This sequence comes from Leiobunum rupestre, assembly GCF_980474605.1. NCBI lineage: Eukaryota > Metazoa > Arthropoda > Arachnida > Opiliones > Sclerosomatidae > Leiobunum > Leiobunum rupestre. The sequence goes on from NC_143389.1 coordinate 41,943,493, forward strand.
CGAACAAGAGGTACAAATTAATATGGACCATTGCATTAAAGAGTTTACGTTAAAAAAACACGCAGAATAAAATTTTAATTTTTAAACGACTTAAATCATTTTGCAATCAACAGAGCAACAGAGGATCACTGAATATTAACCGATTTTTAGCTAAGTTGCGAAAATAGGGGGGCGGCAAATTTAGGGTTTGCCCTGGGTGGACGAAATACACGCTACGCCACTGAGGAAATTTTAGGCTACTTCTTGTTTCTTTAAAAATTGTAGGCATCTCCTTGTTATTGGCTTTAGCAGACGCATGGTGTGAATGGAATTTATACGTGACCAGGCTACGAGTGGTGCGCGGAAACGAATCCAAAATAGAATCGTGTGAACCCGGCTTTATAAATCCCTTCGATTTTTTTTTCTTATTTCTCATTTTCTTTTATTTGTCGCACTGGTTTCCATTGTGGGTTACTGTTATACTGGTAAATAATAAACCGACCTCATGATGCGCAACAAATTACAATTTACAACCAGTTTCCCATTGGCTGAATGTAGTCACATGGGCAGACGTCCTGCTTGAAACTTTCGCTTGTGCGTGAAAATATCTAGTAGGATTTGATCGACGGTAGAAGCGAATCCCGATCTAGTTTCACAAGCGCACACAACCTAACCAACAGACCTAAGTAGTGCCCATTTTTGTTTTTCACCATGGTTTTTTTTTTAATTTAGCTCTTACTGTCACCAAATAATGAATTATACACCAATTGATAGAAAATTACATAGCCTCAATATCCCTATTTTAATTTTGTCAAACCCTCACTTCGGCTGTTAAGGCTTAGTGCGCAAATTATGTTGAAGAACAGGGTGATTGGGATATTTGTTCTTAATATACAAGATGATAAAACGCTAATTTTTGACGATAAAATACTTTAGGTTGTTATAGTGCACACATTAAGTTAATGTACAAGGTGATTGAAATTTAACTTTTATATGCAAGATGTATGAACTTAATAAATCGGCGGGGGGAGACATTGTGCAGTTGTGCACTCTAATGTCCGTGACATGTTGTTATTCCCTAGATATAGCCAAACAGGGTCATTCATATTCAAAATTTCAGTAGAAAGGTTTCGCTAATTATAAATCATTTGGCCCCCTTTGTTGAATTTGGGACCCCTTTAAAATTTCCAGGTACGACAGGACATACTTGGTCTACCCGTGGCGCCATTGGATATACGTTGTTTGTAAATTTCAGCAAAATGTTTTTGGAATTTTTATTTTTTTAACGCTAGGTGGTAGACGAAAACTTTCCATGAACAAGTTGTAGATCATACTCGAAAAGCTTAAATGAAATTAGTTTGGTCGGAATGGGTCAATTTGTCACTGAGATATTAGGTCATGCAAAATAACAAGTTGGTAGTAGGTGGCCAAGGCCTAGGGCTTCTAACGATGATCTGAATAAGGCAATCTGATTACTATTTATCATATAAGATATATCGCCGATAAAAAACCTGAATTCACTGGCTACCTGTTCCTTTTTTAATCTGACCTGCGGCAATCTAGTTTTGTTATCTCGTTTCGGTAACCGACGAGGCCACAGATTTAGAAAGCAGTTATTTTCTCTGATAAGCGCGTAGATATCTGTCTATATGATGTCTACTTTCCGACATCTAGTTGAATGTTTTTTATTCTTTTAAATTTTTGTATAGCAACAAAAAAATGGCTTAGTTCCAAGAAGTCAATATAAAGATATACTAAAAATGTATATCCGCCGTTATCGCGGGTTAAAGATACAATTGAAAAAACAGATCAACCCGTGAAAGTCATATAGGATTGTCAGACAAGCGCAAAAGCGTATCCGCTTACTGCCGTTAGAGTAAAAAATCTGTTATCCGCTAAAGGTATCGGATTAAAAATAATCCAGTTCATCTGTGAAAGCATCAGACACCAGATCAGCGTTAGAAGCCCTACCAAGGCCTTTTCGCAACTAATTTAAAAATCATGTTTGTATGATTGCTAAAAATGAACGTTTTTTAAACTAATTTTTTTTATTGGTAATAATTTTGTGAAACAAAAACCATTTCCGAAAGTGTTACAAAATTTAAAAAAGAAGGTTGTAAGAAGTCTACAAAAATGTATCATTTATTCCAACTGAATTTCCCAAAGCTTGTTTTGCATTTGCACTTCGTTTAAATTTAGGTTTTCTTTTAAGTATTTAAAGTGCGGAGTCACCGATATTAAAATAATTATCTCAACGTACTTCAGTAATTAAGTATGGCTCGTTATAGCCGTGAACAGTGGTGCAAGATAGTAGAGTTCTACTACGGTGATGGTCATCAAAAAGCACGTCTAGTAAGTCAGATATCTCAAATGTTCTATCCTGTTAGTCGACCAGATGCGTGCGGTTCGTTACTTTGAAGATGATGGCAATGTGAATCCCAGATTCCGCGGACGGGGACATCATAACATTAATATGTGAGACACAGCCATAACTTTCATACATACCGTACCACGCCCCACCAAGCACTTGGTGATAGGTGACTTAGATTGGAATTTTGCAACTGGTTCAGAACCATAGTCGATGCAAATGAAAGTTTCCTCCGTTTGCTCATCGTGTCCGATGAGTGCTCATTTTCGAGAGATGGCCCGTTTAACAGACAGAACAGCCACATGTGGAGCGATGAAAATTCACATTGGCACAATCAGGTCCAATTTCTTTTCAACGTCTGGGCTGGTCCACTAGAAGATCGCGTTATTGAACAATTTTTTCCACCGAATCGGCTTAATAGGCAAAACTAATTGGCCTTCCTGCAGAATGAAGCGTTGGAATAGGTACCTTTGATCGACATCCCCATAGATATAAGAAATGTATATAAAGGTCTAGATAAATTTCGGGGCGTCTAAGCCTAACATAAAATACGGAATAGACACTTAGCAGACACCGAGGAAGGCACGTGACCAAGAGCGCGAGCTCTCTTAGCATTTTAGTACTAAGTGCTTGACCTTTCCGCAGGCCGTAGTCTTTAGACACCATCTGTTGGTGACTTTTAGTATAATTTTTAAGTAGGAGACAATGGCTCTCGCTACGAAAGCACAGCTTTCTTACCGATACATAGCGCCGTATAAGGATAGCCTGCAGAAATTACGCGTTTCTGCTAGCTGTCACCTCCGTATTCACTCCCTTTGAAATATTTTATCTAGACCTTTATATACGTTTCCTATATCTATGGACATCCCACACCTTTGCTTCAAGCATGACGGAGCGCTTCCTCACCAGCAAAGAGGTGTGGTACAATTCCTTAACACTGAGTTCCCTGGGCGTTGGGTTGGAAGGAACGGTCCCCGAATTTGACCCCGCCAGACGTTTTCCAGTGGGGTTTGGTGAAGGAGGAAGTTTATAAGACGCCAGTCATTAGCAAAGAAGACTTGCGCGAAGTTGCGCCATAGAATTATTGCAGCGTTTCGATTCGTGACTCCAGTTCGTTTCAAAATATGCTGTATCGCGCACGAACGTGTATAGCAGCGGATGGTGGAATGATTGAACCTCATTTAGAGAGGCTCTGGGGAATGGTTTTGAATTTTTAATGGAGTGGGCCCACGTGAAATTAGGGACTTGTCAGTGCTACGTCACAGTTTTTTTTTCAATAGTTTTAATCATGAGGAGAAAAATATGACCACAATGGCGGCCATGGCCAAAGCTACTATAGCTATACGGGCAATTTTCAATTTTGGACAAATTCCTCGGTGACGAACGTCCCCTGACTCCCCCTACCCCATCTAATATCATTCTAATTTGGATTCTATTTTTTGATTGGGTTGGATTCGAGGCTATAGCTTTCGCCGTTTGAAAAACCACAGTCTTAATTAAATTTTTGTCTCCGGTTGGAACCGAAGCTACTACGGCGCTATCACTACTACAATTATTATCGGTTGGTTTTACTATATTTGCCTGATTATTATCACAAACGGCCATATTAGGACCCCTTCTACAAATCCTTTACAATTTCAGAATTCCGAGCTACAGTGTCTAGCCGAGTGATCTAACTTTGCCCATTTTACTGCTTTTTGGTGAGCTTCTCCGATCACGTGTGTACTTTTTACTACTATGTAAATTGGCGGGAGAAGACTGAAATTGAAACCCAGTTGAGGTTCTATAAGCTTTATATGCTTGTAAAATGAGAATTTGAGCCTTTTAAAGATTTCAACTGACCGAAAAGTTTGTGGGGGCAATAACAATATTTGCCCTTTCCAGCAAAATTGTAGGGAGGGGCATTGTCCCCCCCCACCCTCGGTTCCTACGCCCCTGGTCGGTATAAATATTATGAAAATGAAAATTGATTATAAGTAATAAGAGCTGTCAATAGCGCATGACAGTGGGCAATTTTCCGATTTACCTCCAGACGTAAGAGACACACATCATATGCTTAAACTCGAAAGTTTTTGGATTTAAACTCAAAACAATTGGTCTCATCTGCCAGGTGTGGCCAATCAACACAAAAAGATTTCTGGTAAATCCGATAAAATTACAGCAGTTATCACTTAAAGATCCGGGGGATCTTTAAACATTTGGGTCAAATTTCCAGTAGCTCCTCCCCTTCTATCTCGTGAGTCAGGTATTCCTTCCCACTTAGAAAATCACGTGATTCTGTAGCAGCACCCTCAAAACTTAAAGGGTTCAGTGGCCCTTTAGCCAACAATTTTGTGGTCTGTTGTGACATATATCACTTTAAGTAGGAGTTGCTGTACTACCAAGTTGGTTGTGTATAAAAAAACAAAAGTTCGCCTTACAAATTAAATTACTGACAAATAAAACAATAACTTTTAATTAAAAATGAAGCCTAGAAATGATATGATAGTATCTGCTTATATTTACTAGCTACTTATTATAATAAAACGTAGTAGATAAATTGGGAATTTTGAATTAGAAACACTTACAAAATAATGTTCAGTATGGTTTGGTAAAAATTACAGGCGGCCAATACCTTAACAAAACATTTAATTTGCTTGTCATTCAATAGAAATTTAAATATCCAAATTTTAAATAAATTTCCTACATATTTTATCATTTGAATTATTTTATTATATTAAAATTGATATAAGTTTCATTAGCACCAAATTGTCTTCTGAATTTAATTTGATCAATAGCTACAACTTGTATAGCAAATGTTAAAAGTTTAATCTATTTCAGTTTTTCAATAAATTTAAAAATAGTATTTCTGGCACTATTACATTTCTTATGAAATTCTACTAGTATCAAAATATTTAAAAATTTCATTTAGCATAATAACTGATAGTTAAAGGAAAGGTTCAGGTTGTTTTATTTTTTTGCTTAAATCATTTTATGGATTCAAATATTATAAGTTAAGTGGTTTCTTTTTGCCTGTTCTCGGACTAACAGTGTACTCTTTTTAACCTAAAACGTTTTATGCGCCTGTTCTGGGGATGAGAATTACTCCGCCCCATAAACTATTCGCTTGTTCCAGAGTATTAGGTCTACTCTTTTTACTCCTTCTGAAAAGGAGGTGTAAAGAGCATAAATCGGATTTTGTTGTCTGCTAAAAAGGTCACATTCAGCCATTTTGTAAAAAACTTCGAATCACAGAATAGGAGTAAAATGACGTCATAGCATTACTTTTCTTACCCTACTCTGAAATCACGGAACAAGAGAAAAGAAACCACCTACGGTTCTCAATAACCAATGGAAAGTTCGGTATCCCTCACATGACAGCATTTTTAGAATAGATCTTAAAAGAAATTGATTTGAAAAACTTCAATGGTTCATTGTATAAATTGGCGTGTGCTGGTTCGGAAATGATAATATTATTGGCTAAGATTGACAAAACAATGCGTGATATCATCGATATTCACTGTGGGGTGGGGTTCGATCCCAGCTTGTGGCACTGGCCCCTGGGTGAAAACTCAGAACTACTCCTTCTGCGTTGAGTTTGCAACCAGGCCACCTGTTTTAAGGCATTATAAGTCGCTAGACGACTTGGGCCTAAAGCCAGGCTGTCAATGCTCTTCGTAACGCCTCCATCCTACCTTTCACAAGCCTTTGCTTTGTAACGGAGACAATGCCTTGTGGAAAGCAGGATGGATACGAAACAGAGCCAGTGTGCGCCTAGCCTAAGGTGGTGCCTTGGGTATTAGCCTAGCTGATTATTATTATTTAAATTTAAAAACCTCTAAAAATTCAAAAAATACTGTCATGTGAGGGCTAGTTAACCTGCAATTCCTTATTATATAACCGAGAAAGGGAGAATTCTACTACATTATAGATATCTTCCCGATTTTAGTCAGAGGCAATCAGAGATCTGCGTCTAGCTGGAATATAGAGAAGACTGCTTTAGAAGAAAATGGATGCGTCCAGTGTTAAATAAAAAACTAAAAACTTAAAATGCATAATTAATGAAAATTTTTTTGTTGTCGATTTACTATCTTGAGAGCTTTGTCGATGCTATAAGTAACAGTTAAATGGCAACTGAACCTTTCCTTTAAGTAAAATACTGATCATCATTGATTTAATCCAAAAACTTTCAAGGCAGTAAAAGTAGTTTTTAAAGCTAAATCTTCTGGTTTCATTTTCAGATAAGCCGCTATCATTTCTACAGTAACTGGAAGAGAACATGGCTCATTACGTTGAAAAGTGCAGTAACGATGCAAAAAATTTAAAGAAGTTTCTGTTAAGGCACTTTTGATATCACCAGATATTTTTGAAGCTCTCGTATTCGGATACATAAAAGGAGAGTCACTTTCAATTAGTAGACGATCCAATGGAAGGATTTTTTCCTCCAATATCTTTCGAATTCCTTCAGCAGATTTATCTTTCCATATATAACCTTGAACACAAATAAGTTACCAAAAAAAAATTTTACATAAATATATCTGTAAAATTTCTACCTGTAATTCCAATATAACAGCCCAAAGATAAGTAATTTAATGCTTCCTCTACATTTCCAGTGAAACTGTGAATAACCACTGGAGGAAGGTTCGGATGGTATCGTTTAAGAGTATTAATAAGGGCTTCGTGAGCATCACGTTCGTGTACAAATAAAGGTTTCTTTAGAGAGCACGCTAATTGCACCTGGAATTTAATATTGTTTGTTTAATATTGTTATGAACCATTTAAGCAGTAACTCGGCTTACTTGTAGGTCCAATGCTTTAATTTGAATATCAGAAGGCGAAAAATTTCTATTAAAGTCAAGACCACACTCTCCAATGGCAACGCATTCAGGATTCAAGGCAATTTCCTTCAAAGAATTATAAGATTCTTCCTCTATCCAACTTTTGGCATCATGTGGGTGTACTCCTAAAATGTTATTACTTTCACAATATTGTTTCTTTAAAACTATACGAATAATAGTATTTACCTGCAGTGCAGTACAGCATTCCTGGATAGAGTCTAGTTAGACGCAAAGCTTCTTTACTTGTATGAATAGAAGCTCCAGTTACAATAATTTTCTGAATACCTATGAAATATACGCCTATTATATTCAGATATCCAGTAACCCATGAGCATTGAAAACCAGAACATAATGCGAAAAAGCTTTAAAATAATTTACCGGCATCTTTACAACGATTCAAAACTGCGTCAAAATCTCTGGAGAATTTCTTGTGAGTCAAATTGGCACCAATATCAACTAAAAAGTATGGGTAATTTTCTGTCTCTGGTGTTTGTTTTTTTACATTTCCATTATCTTCTACCCCTTGCTTCTGAGCTTGTTCATCCATGAGTATGTCTGACTAAGAATACCAAAAGTTATTACTACAAAAACTAGACTAATTACTTAAATCAAAAGTTTATAATGTCTCTTACAAGAGAAGTATCCATCTATTCCATTAAAATGAAACATGTACCTTCAATTGGACACGATTTTCCTTCCAAACCTCAGATGTCTAAGCACCTTATTATGGCTCAAAAGTTACTGCATATATTATTATGTCTAACAATTAAACAATTTAAAATGTACGTTTCAAGTTAAGTTAATAGCATTGGTAGCTTGGATTAATAAAAATATGTAACATATTATTAATAAAAGTTGGTAGCATGAATACTTTTCTCATAAGCGATACCCTAAGACTTGACTACAAAACTACTTCAAAATACTTAATAATGAACTTATATTTATATTATCACTTTGGATTATCATTTCTTAAATTAATTCAACCCACTTTATTAAATAATAATATAACTAAAATAATAATTTTCTAACCTTTTCAAAATTAGATCGTATTTGTTAACGGGATTATGGACTTCGTCGTTCGTCCATGTTTTCATTAAACCTGTAACAATAACCATTAACCTCTGACCCTAAGGTTGAAATTGTGTTCTGCAGCATATTCTTCCGCTTTTATTAAATTAAGCCTTAGATTGTCAAATGCTTTTAAAAAATAATACACGAAAATGAAGAATCGATTAATTAATAGTAAATGATGGTGGACATAAATTACAGCAGTTCATCCGAAGATGAATCTCTTGAAAATAAAGATAAGAATTTTGGATTGTTAGGCTTAAGTGATGATGAATTGGAATTAAAAACAGAGATAGAACTTAATTATCTAAAAGCTGGAGCAATATTGGACGAAGAAACGCACAATATTGGTACCACATTCATAGGACCAGAAAATCTTTCACTTTCAAATCAAAAACCTAATGAGATTCCTAAAAGAAAAGACTATGACAATCATAAATACAAAAATTCAACTAAAAAACAATGCAACCATTTGTTAAGCAGATCTAATACATCAAATGATTCCCATTTTAAAGAATCAAATAAGTTCAAATGTATTTCTTCTTTGGATTTATATGATAATTCTTTATCACCTACTGTTAAACAACTTGTTCTTTGCACATCATTAAATGGATCATTGTCTATCTGGGACTGGGGATTGAAGAATGAAATTTTTAACAAAGTAATCCACATTGGGGGTTGTAAGAGAGGTCTGTGGTTTGGAGATCAAGTATTCTCTGTTGGTTACGACAAATTTGGAAGGCTCTATGATTTGGAAACTGGTAATAAATAACATTGGTCTTTATGAATAACTGATGGCAACACAAAGCATTTTCTATTTATGTCTAGAGAAGGAGTTATTTTTTTGTGAAAATGAAAATTTTGTAACAAGTTGTTGCACTGGTAAATCAATTGGAGATAATAATATATTATTAACTGGTACAAAAGACCTGATTAATGTTTGGGATATTAAAATGAACAGTGTAAAACCTGTCAAAACATTCAATATTAATTGTGGACAGGTAAATTAATCAAAGATTGAAATAACTTTAATTATTAAGACCTCTTAATTAACAGGTGCTAGATTTCAATTTTTTGCCAAATTCAAGAAATTTGGTTTGTTGTGGAGACAATGTAAACCGAGATTCTTGCGAAAGGAACTTATCTATATGGGATTATTCAAGTGGAGCCCTTCTTTCCAACGAAATCTATCACGTTAATATCTTTTTTTTTAAATCTCTATATCAATAAATCTAATTTTTATCCTTCATCAGGAAAGATATACTTGTGTACGATTAAAGATAGACCCAACTAGAAATCAGTTTCTAGCTCAAACAAATGGCAGTTATATTGCTGTTTTTTCAGCTAAAAATCCTTACAAAATGAATAAATATAAACGCTACGATGCGCATAAAGTAAGCATTAATACAAAAAAAAGTTATTTTAAAATAATTCCCTAATTGTTTTGAAACTAGGTTGTGGGTTACCCTATCGACATGGCATTCAATCCTAGTTTCACAACTATAGCTAGTGGAGACTGCGATGGAAATGTCTACCTGTACAATGCCAACACTGCTAATGTTTTGTCTGTGCTTAATACTAATTTAAATTCGCCAATAACAAGTTTAGTTTGGAATTCCAATAATAAAATAATTGCTGGAAGTTGGAATGGTTCTTTGAAATTTTTTTAAATATTGAATTTTGTAAATACTTTTTAAAATAAAAGGGTTTTGTTACGTAAATGAAGAAAACTAATCAATTATTAATATTTAATTCGTGAAGTACACAAATATCTGAATTACTTAATATTTCTTTGTACAAAATACTTTCATATGAAACTCTCTTAATGTACATGAAATTTTGAAACTTCAGGACGAAATTAAATTCTTTTAGGATACGGTGAAAGTGATTCAAACTAGTAATAACTTAAGTTTTTTGAAAGAGTAATAAGAAACAAACGTTTTAATTGTTAAGCCAGCCCAGGCTTATTTGAAAAGTCATTTGATATTATTTTGGTATAAGCCATTTTAATATTTAAAACATAATTCATATCTTTTGCACCTTTTAAATACTTGATGAATCTAATGTAATTAAGATACCAGTATATTATGTCTTTGGTATTTCGGAACCCCAGGTTCTCTAGGCTGAACCACAAACACAGGAGAGCACAATAGGCACTTTTTATCCATATATATATATATATTCTCCCTAATCTACTTTTCAGCTTTGGGCTGTACTTTTTTATACATTATTTAAAAACAATATATTAGTATTACTTATTTCTAGTTAGAAATTCATTTATCACATTGAGGAGGGAGGGAATATAAAACTTATTCCATAAAATCTCAAGAGTGCATTTAATTTTTTTTTATAATTTGTTTTTGACATTTTATACATTAAACATTTTCGCTAGCACCGAACTATTCCAAGGTCGTCTTTATATAATTTTACAACATTTACATTTTGAAACCAGCTTCGACTTAAGCCTACAACTGTTCCGATATTCTATCTAAATTAAAATTCATTTCTTACTACTTTACAATACCTAGTATATTACACTTTCGCTGTAAACTTTATAAAAATGCATAGAAGAATCTGCAATTTATTTCGCTCTCGTAATTTCGGAACTTTGCTCAGAAACAATAAGCTTTAACAATAGTCTAAGATAATTTGAACGGTGCGTTAGCTAATCTAACAAAACCTTACCCTGAAAAATTTTGAAATTGGATGGGCTAAAAAAATTGCAGATTTTGCAAGAAGGCTAAATAATTGTTTCTGTGCTGGTGACAGATCCTTGTCTTACCCTAAAATTGGAAGATTCTGCACTGGAAGAAGATTCACTACGATTCCTAGTGTGCACGCAGGGCATGCCTACTTGCGTCGATTTATGGGCTAACAAGTCTAAAGTTTTATGAAGTTTTTTTTGACACGAACAATTTTTATTGGCTATACTCCTTTCTTTTGCTCTTTCTTCTAAAACTTTGGCCATAATAGCTGCGGAAACTAAGTCGGGGGAATTAGGACCCGAAGAACCATTTTGATTAGGTGTTTTTTTTCCATTGATAGGCGGGGTTTTATTGACGGAATAAACCATTGCCGTTGGAGGGAATGTCGCTATCGGTACTCTAATAACTTTGGGTTCGGAAGAATTTGCCATAGAGTTCGTATTTTGATTTGTATTATTGGTCAGTAACGACTGGTCAGATTTGCGACTAGACTGTCTTAAGGCCCTTTGACTTAGGTGAAGTCGAACCTTTTCTTGGAGATCAGATGGAAGCTGTTTATTAGAGAGAAAAATTATATAAAATCATTAGTGCTTAAACAATTAGTATTAACGTCTAAATTCAAAATATTACCGTATTGAACTTATGAGAAACAAAATTTGAGGGTTTGCACTGAAGTAAATGAACCGCTACATTGCAATCATTACGATATTGTTCCTAAAACAATATTTCAAATTACTTTTAAGCTTTTCAAACGGTAGAGAAATAAAACCAAAGTAAAAATTACATTTTCCTCTTCGAGTTCAGATATTGTTAATTGGGAAGATACAAATTTCGATGTCACATCAGTTAACTCTCTTGTTAAATTTGATTTTTCAGTTTCATATTTATCAACCTAAATATAGCAATTTTATTATTATCAAAATAGTTCCCTCTTTTAAATATAAAAACATTACACACAATTTTAAGTAATTTATCTTCTAGCCCCTGATTAACTTTTTGCAGTTTTTTATGACTTTCATATAGCCTTTGAAAATCGAAATAAACCTACGTTAGTAATAAGATAACCTCTTGTTAAATTAGATATACAACCTGTTATATTTATCTTGCCAAAATCTTAGTTCATCCTCTAAATTGAGCATTTGTTGATCGGGGTAACTTCGAGCCTCATTCATCACTGTGGTTTCCATTTGTACAATGTGATAATCTCTGTCGCGTAGCTGTCTTTTCAAAACCTCAATTTCATGATGTAAATGAATACTTCATTGTCAAAGGAAAAGAAGAAAGATTACTATAGAGAATTTTACTACATATTTTAGCGATTTAAATAATAAAAATCTAATGTTGTTCGTATACTATGCCATTGTTGGAATTAAAATGACTCGTTACCAAATAAAACTACTTGGTTTTTTATTTTATTCCTGTGTACATTTACTAGTAACATTGAATGCACATAAGTCATTTCCATCTTTCAGGTAATAATGATTAAAATTGAAATAAATTATTTAATTTAAATCTGCCAAGGGATGGAGAAAATTTCCCCAAAAAATGAAGGGCTTTCATTTCTTTTAAAATCTGTTCTCTATGGGAGTTCTAAATTATAGTTCAATGAAAGGTGGGAATCTTTCTACATTTGACTTTACAGCTACTGGAACCCATTTAGTAACAGTAGGCCACCAATCCCCCACCCCCCCCCTCCCATGACTACACTGTACAGTATTAAAAACCAATAAGCCTAGATTAAAACACAATTTACCTGTTATTATTAACACAGCTTTCACATACGCATCCGCACTCCTAAAATTAAGAATAAACTTAAATTAAAAATAATGCTATTCATATTGGTCTAAATAGGTATTGTCGAAAATCCCTACTTAAATAGGAAAGCTAAATGTAGTTAAAAGAAAAGACTAAAAATTAGGTCTAGGCCTATCAAAGCATTGAAGGTTAGCGTAGGTGTAGTGATAAATCGGACTCAAAAAGGATGGAAACAAACCTTCCATCCAAACGCTTTGCTGGGAAGCACAGTTAGCACACTGATTGTCGCGGAAGACATTTTCGTTTTTATAGCTTTGGACAAAGAATCTTCCCCTTCAAATGTCGGACGTGCTTCAAGCGTTTGAAACTAAAGTTCGACGTATTTCGTTGCGTGTCAAAGCGCGTTTTTATAATTGTCGAAACTAAGCTTAGTCTCTCCCCCACTAAATGTCCCGATCGATCGCCGCCACGATTTGTCCGAAGTTCCTTTCCCCCTCCCCATTCAGGCACAAATTTCGCGCAAGTTTCAAGAGGGGTAGATCCACCCGCGGAAATTGAAATACATTTATTTTAACTTACCAAAATATCGTTTTATAACGTTTTTTGTTAGAAAAAATTACGTAAAAAACAAATAGTTTTTTATAGAAACAACAATATTCTATAGAAAACCAGCAAAAGATCCGGGGCCTTGGCGTCTTGCTCAAGAGTATTGACCAGTGCAGTAGCCATAGGAAAACTGTGCCTCCCTCTCCCCCAAAATAAAATTAAGAAACTTTTGTGTGATAATTAAATTTTGATTATTTTTTTGTAATTTCTGTGCACTTCTAACCACAAATACAAAAATTCTGGCTATGCCATTGTTACTGACAAAAGTTGTTTACTTATGTGATGTGTAATATTCTTTTAACAGTAAAAACTGCAGGTAATTTAAATTAACAAGCATAAGATATTAGAAAGAAGGATTAATTGATTACGATAGTTTTAACGAGAGTTGTTATAGTTTTTATAGGTATTGTAATTAAAACGTTTAAAAAACTATGACTAACCTGACACAAATAGGTCCTTGAGGCATTCATGTTTAAATTGTTAATTAGCTGCTAAAGTTTATAATCATTATTTTAAAATCCTGAAAATAAAATTTTAATTAGTTTCCCTATAAATTAAATAGGCATATTAATTAATGAAAATATAGATCAAATAATATCAATAACATATTCGTATAAACTGAATACACTCTTGGTATTGCCTTGGAATAAAAAGTATTCTTAGAAATTAATGGCAATTTTGTTTTACATAAAAAGCCTAGAAAGTACTTAAATTATAATACATTTTAAAGTAATTGGATTCATGTAGAAATCGCCAAGTATGTATATTATTAGTTTTAAAATGGAGTTTGATCTTCAAACGTATGTTTGAAAGCATTATCAGAATGTATTATCTTCCCCCTCTTGCACTTGCAGGGGGCACATTAAGTTCTAAACTAGATTTTACGTCAATCAAATTAGGCCACATACTAAAGCTAAGTTAAACTCATTGGCTAGCTGAACTTGAACTACATTTAGGCGAGGAAATGGAATATTTTTATATTCAAGATTTTCCTCGCTGGTTTTTTCCATGGAAGTAACCTTGCAGTCTGTGGCGAAACTAACATAGGTTACCAAGGCTTAGAAATTAACATTTGTACGATCTAAATAAACTGATCAGAATAAATTATTGTTACATTAAACTTACTGTTTATTATACACACTGATGATACTGAACTATACAGGGGCAAAAATTTTAAATTTAATTTAATTAAGACATAATTTAGACGGGATACATTTCAATGACACCGTCGAACTTCGAAGAAACATCTCGACGTCAAACAATAAAACGTGAAAAACCGATAGAGTCGATATACTCCGCTAGATGTCCCTACTTTTCCATAGCCAAATTGTAATCGACTTTCAGCTCACTTTTTGAATGAGTGTTTCTGACCTGAAATTTTATCACCTATTTTTTTAAAGTTACTAGTTAGACTACATCGTAATCTTATGCATTTTAAGTTAACGGTTTTGTTTAAAAATCTAAAATCAATTCTTTTTTTAATCATAAGTAACTTTTAAATGGATTAAGATTATGGCAAACATTGAATTGAAACTACTCCACTTACTCTACTCTCATTCTAAGAGGAAATACTAAAGATAATCTTTCTGATTACAGTCTCAAACTTGGTTACCTCGTGCGATTTGACCAATTATCGGTTTATCTATCCGGTGACATATTGACCAGTCCCACGAACATGGCTAAAAGTTACAATGCCCCTTGGTGGTTAACTTTACCCTGAACACCTATGCAAAAAGATTAGAACATTTCAATATAAAAATATATAATATAATATTTATACATTTTTAGTTCATAAAATGTATATTACTCAATATTTCTCATAAGCTTACAAAATGCACAATTTTTTAAAATATTATTATAATAAACGTTGTCCATTGCTTCATTTCAAACTGAACTAAAGAACTAAAGAACCAACTTTTTCTAGTCATAGACAAGAATGCATAAAAAGAACGCTGAGAATAGAGCATTTAGAGGGAAATGCGAGGCCAGAAAGGGATATACAGCCATACCTGTCGCGAAGGCTAGAAGAGGGAGTCTGCTCTCGCGTTTCGTTGGTTGATAGCCTCAGGTAAGCGAGTCACGTGATTTAATGATGGCGGGAATCGCTAAGAGAGAGGGGGGATACATAAAATATTCGAAATATTCCCCTCCCCAGACTTGTGTTTCTCCACGGATATTACAGCCTAGCAGCTAGCCTCCCAGACGCGGTTTTAGGGCCAGTGCGGGCTTAGTGAAATCAAGGCGAGACGCGAGAAATAAAAGTGTAACGATCAAAAATAGGCTTAGCGTTTTCGCCTTTAACACTCAATTTTCAAAGAAAAGAAAAACTCCAATCGAATGAGTTTATAATCGGAGGAAAACTACGCGTTTTCAAAAGACCCAATTAAAGGTAACGTCGCGTCACGAAACGTAGTAAAAGTAAAAAACACTATGTAAAGTGGTGTCCCATGTAGGCGTCTTTTTTCTCTGGTATTAAACGATAACCTATGGCAACGCCCGAGTACGCCACTTGGACAAATCATCAAAGATTAAAATTCGTTGCCTTATCGACCAATTTACTGAAATTGTGCCTGACTATTTCGTTATTGGTGGTCACGAACTGTCCGTGTAGGACTCAAGCGGGGTTACAAGTGGGAGGAATTGTCAGAGAAAATGCGGTGTACACAATTGGCGATTCGCCCCTGGAGGTGACCCAGGATCTTATTGTCCCGCGGGACAGGACAATAACCGTACAAGCGGGGGTCACTTTACACTTTCGACCGGGAACAGGGATAACTGTCCACGGCGCTTTGATAGCCCAGGTACGTACCCGAAAATATATTCTGAACTTTAAAATTCGCATTACATAATGGTAATTTAAACGAGAGAGAAATCGCTTAAAAATGGTTTATGTAAAAAATATTTCATTTATATTTAAAATTAATATTTATCGTAAGGAGGCTTAAAGAAAATTCGGTTATTGTTTTAGTGAATTTATACCATTTTTATAATGTGTTCAATCAAAAAATTATTTTCCCAAACCTTTCCAAAGGAACAATCAATATACACAGATTCGAAACAAATTCAATTTTGAGTAACAATAAGCGTATAGTCAAATAATTGGGAAATAGCCGATTATATAACGTCATAGACAGTCTAAACTTCCCGGTGGTAAAAGTAAAACGCCGCTCTTCCAATTACAAAGCTCTTTATTTTTGTCTACAACGAAACAATGGCTATAAAGTCCAAGCACGTTTCTCTTCCGCTTGGTTCAAAGATTCTACTCTTTTAGTAACAAAAAAAAAAGAAATTCAATGAATACATCAACAACAAAACGAAGGGGAAAAGACATTATTCTACGTAGAAATGGTACCTGTAAAACCATCATCTTTTCTATTGTTACTAGGCCTAGTTAATCTCAAGTTACAAGCGCACTAGAGCGCAAATGAGAGCCGAAAATAATCGTATCAAAATAAAGCCACTTCAACCCAATTTAAACCGATAAAACCAATTAAAATTAATTTAAAAAGAAAGCCGGGCCTCTATCAAAACAAAAACTAAACTTGGTTAATTTGCCTTAATCAAACATTCACGAATTTAGGGTCAGAGGTGAGGGACAATTTAGGTTAGTTAAAATAAATCAAAAGTATAAAGAGAGACTATTATGGGTTTCGCTTGTACGGCTTCGTAGAATCCTGGTTAACCTTAATCCAAAATTCCGATCGGATTACTCAAAATATAAGAATGGGCCTAAAGTCAACTGATATTGATAGTCGAAGCCGGGGAGTAGGGTATGGTCTGCGCCATTGAAAGTAAACGAACTAGTACGGCTTCCCGCTTAGCGAGTAACCGGAAAATGTGATATTGCGACACTATTAATGGATGACGCGTAATGAGTAATACTAATACCTCTCGTACGAAATATAATAAATACTTAATCACTACTACCGGTAATTTTGAAGAAAGAAAATAATTTTATCCGGAGAGTAATTTGATAATTTTGGCACCGGTATAATGTCTGATAAGCGTCGCTTCTCTTTGTTTAACGAGTAGGTTTATCTCGGGGATTAAAGTTCGCTTCTCTGCGCCCTCTGAGTCTTATCAGTGAAGGTTCCGCTTGACTTCAGACTAAAATGAGAAATATTTTTATACCTGCGTCTTGTCAATTTTTTATACCATTATTCTTATTCTTAGGCAACCTATTTCAAAATTACTTTGAACTTAAATACCTGTATGTTGATCCAATTTCCACATAATCCAAAATTGAACTATTTACAATTTCCAACCCGAGAGTTTTGAACTAATTAATTACCATCTACATCCCGAGGGTTTTGAACTTGTTAATTACCATTTACATCCCGACAGTTCTTAACTTATTAATTATCATCTACATCCCGACAGTTTTGAACTAATTAATTACCATCTACATCCCTAGAGTTTTGAACTTGTTAATTACCATCTACATCCCGACAGTTTTGAACTTGTTAATTACCATCTACATCCCGACAGTTTTGAACTTGTTAATTACCATCTACATCCCGAGAGTTTTGAACTTTTTAATTACCACCTACATCCCGACAGTTTTGAACTTGTTAATTACCATCTACATCCCGACAGTTTTGAACTTGTTAATTACCATCTACATCCCGACAGTTTTGAACTTGTTAATTACCATCTACATCCCGACAGTTTTGAACTTATTAATTACCATCTACCGAGGGGCTGATCACTCCGCGTAATCGGTGTACAGAGCCGTACCTTTGACTGTACTAATGGGACTACGCGTAATCTTTGAAGTCCCTGCCTTTGGCAGTGCTAATCTAAGCGTAATCCGGTGTACAGACTTTCTAAGAGTGGTTAGCCCCTCGCCATCTACATCCCGACAGTTTTGAACTTATTAATTACCGTCTACATCCCGAGAGTTTTGAACTTATTAATTACCATATTCAATTAACTTCGTATCGAGATTTTGAACTAATTATTTGTCATCTCCAATTAACTTCATCCTGAGATTTTTAACTAATTAATTACCATCTCCAATTAACTTCAATTACCATCTTCGAGAGACTAACCCCAGATTTGGAACTAATTAATACCCATAACAAGAGATTTTGAACCAATTGTTATCATATGTAACATAATCACTCATAAGTATGCCATAAAAGCATTTTCGTTAATGAAACCTTGTTCACGGGATATGACGTAAATTACGTCACTTACAACTCCGTGACGAAATATGCATCATCAACTTTACTGATGGGAAACGGAAGTTAGTGAGAATTCCTCGCGCGTTTCTGGCTTTGCCAATGTTAAGTTTAGCTCGTGCCTCGCGATCACATGATTTCATTTCCATGGTAACCTTTTCAATAGCGCAAGGATTTTATGCATGAATTTTTTTCAATGGAAATATTATACAGAGGCATACTTATGAGTAATTATGTTACATATGTTATTATTAATAACTGGAAATTTTTACCATTTACTATTTCCAACCAGATATTTTGAACTAATTAATATTTCCAACCAGATATTTTGAACTAATTAATATTTCCAACCAGATATTTTGAACTAATTATTATTAATAACCTGAAATGTTTTACCATTTACTATTTACAACCAGATATTTTGAACTAATTAATATTTCTAACCATGATTATACACTAATTTCACGATTTTAACTTATTTCAACTACTAGGTCCTCCATTATTATTTTTCATAATCCACAGATTAGCTTGTCTAAATTTCAGTTTAAAAATGATAGGCGTCTTCGAAAAATTCCCATTTAACTGGTTTCTACGGTGTAGTAGAAAGGGTTGCTCCTTGTTTCGCAAAGATATTTCTTCCCGAATAGAGGGGTCCCTTTGTATCGGCTGTGCCCGTTTCGAAAACGTGTCAAAAATCTTATTTGGTTTTTTTTTTCTGTAAATATAAACATCTACTTCCCTAAACAACCTTTTTTTTTCTTAACAACTCGAAAGATGATATTTTTAACGTTTTTTTCCTTAAAAAAACACTTGTGGTGATAATTAAGAAAATTTCCTCGGAAACTAGTATGACGCTTTCATTCTAGTAGCTTCAAGTTCCCCACGGAACTTCCTTCCCCTTTTCCTTTCAAATATGAATCAAATACTCTTGAAAATAAACGGAATAAAATGGGTCACCGAATTTTGTCTTCACTCTGACGAAGGTTACGTTTTACGCTTTTTAAATACATCATCCCTTTTTATAAATTACCCTTTGTTTTATCGCGCGCGTTTAAATTGTTTATTAATAAATATACATTTAATACGAGGTCAGGCGTAAATAATCGACGGTAGTGGACGAACTAAACGATAAACAAACCGCGATAACAACCGGCTTGTTACCGCCTTTAACCTCGAGTCAGGTAACGCGTCTAAATAGCTCCGAGTTACGTCACAGAGTTAACGTAGCGAAGGGCTCTATCGTAATACCAAAGTGACGTCACTCCACGCGCGGGAATGACTTCTTTATTGTTATTCCGGAATAAGGTGATTGTCCCTAAGGCGTTTTTTCTCAGCGCCGTTTTTTTGCGTGCCCCGCAAAAAGCGTCCATACGAAGAAAGCGCGCTGGACCGAAGCCTCATTTGAAAACGATTGAAAAAATTCTCTTCGCATTCTCACGCGGACTAAGAGTTACCTGATAGTGTAGTGACTATTAGGGGTACGCGTTCGTCGCCGTTGGCTTTCACTCGCGGCTAAAGACGCGTTGTTCGCGATAGGTATACTAGGAAGCGGCCATGTTAGGCTTAAAGACACGATATTAAACCGACCGAAAACGAAACGATAAATGCAAAGAAAGAAAAAAATGAATCAAAACCGCTTGTAGATTTTTCAAGGACTCTAACCTTTGCCAGGGGGGACACTGTTAACGTTCCATACTGTATTCTTTGCCATTTCGACGCGAAATTTCGTTTTTTATAGCGCTCGTTCCGCCAGAGATAACGCGATTTTTGTTCGGTAGAGGGAAAATTACGTAAGCGTACTACTCTATAATATAAATAGCGTTACGGCCCTAAGTATTTTCTAATTTAAAAGAAAACAGTACGCAAGAGGGTCGAGAGTTCGTTGCGGAAATGTTTGGGCGATTTTCTGTTCTTTCTATGTACTAAACAGAACAATACGAAATCTATTATGTCGATGGGTGATGCCGCGAATTTCAAAGAAGATTTCGTTGGTGCCGCGGGGTATCTCCGAGGATGCGGCTCAACTTTCTCTAAAAAAATATTTCAACAAAACTTAATAGATATCAACTAGTTACATATATGTCTCAAATAAGAGGGGTTATCCATTGTATTTCGAGCAATTAATTGGACTCTGTTGAACCGGAAATTCAACCGGGAGACAGGATGTCTGTTCTAGGCCCCGTTTTAATCAAACAACAATGGGTATCAGATCCGTTTATATCAGGGCTCGTCGAAATTTTACGCTCTAAAATTTCTGATTTTTCCAAAATATTCCTGACCAATTTTTGATAATGTTCATAAGTTTCGTTGGTAATATTCCTGGCAATTTTACCCAAGAAATAAATAAGATTTCACAAACTTTATTATTTGTAATAATAGTATTCTGATAGTGTAAACTGTTAAATTGTATTTTAAAATAATATAAACTTTTTAAAATAACACAATAATTATTTAATCAACCAAATTAATTTCGAAAGTTCTGTTTAGTGTGACCTTTTCCCTTCATTTTTGAGACCCTGACTTCCATACGAACCCTTATAAAAATCTGTGTATTATCAGAAGTAAAATGTCTCTTACGAGATAAGTATTAATCTCGATATACTGGCGCTGTTGTTAATGTACTATTATCATAAGTGTATAATATTACCCATAAGTATGACACTTCCTATTCTTCACATGCAAAAGTTTTACTGAGAGCTATTCACAAGACAGACTGCCTTAAGGCAGGGTTCGTACACGACCTGGAAAAGTCAGGGAATTTGAAAATTATTCCTAAAAAAGGGGGAATTTTAAAATGACCCCAAAAAAATCTGACATAAATTTTTGAAAGATTTTAACCCAAAGTGACAAACGTATAGAAAAATATTATGAACTTATGGTATTATATATTGTTTCGAACCTTGTGGTGTTTTGTTCGGTTATCACAATTTTGAAATTTAACAATGATAAAGGCTGTCAATTTAAAATGCGTCATTGATTTCTTAGGGCCAACCAGATCGTGTAATCAATTTCATCAAACATCCGGAGAATGATGTCAGATCCGCCAATTACAATTCACCTTCCTCCCGATTTCCGGACCTACGATTGGTGGATGGCGACACGACCTTGGAAGGTCGATTACAATTACGTTACAACAATAAATGGCACGCCGTCTGCACCAATTCCAAAAAGTGAGTTGATAATTAAACGCTTTCATACGAAAATGGTCATAGTATTAATCGACGAAATGTGGATTGCAGTTGGACTCAATCGGATGTCAACGTGACTTGTCGCCAATTGGGGTACAAGAGCGGTACCCTGTACCATTGGTTCGAACGCACCAACGATACGAGGCAGCTCATGTTGGAACAACCGCAGTGCCTAGGAAACGAAACCAACCTCGTGTCTTGTCCCTTGTGGCACAAGAAACAGATTGGAAGCGGAGTTTGTGGTAAGAAATTTGTCTTATTTAAACTTAAACTTACGAATGTTACATTATAAAAAATCCTCAAAGGTTGGTAAGTGATAAGTAGAGCGAGATCTGTAGTAGTTTTACTACCGTATTCTGCAATTATTATACCACTAAAGGCAATGCATTTGTTTTTTCTATTGAAAATCATGTTAATAACATTATGCCCGATTTCGAAAAATATTTTGAATTATTATTAAATTTTATAAATGACGTAACTAAAGGCCTATTCACATTAGCCAATATTCCTGAGAGCAAGAGTCAAATAAGTCGAGATAAGTGACTTTTGAACCATATTCAAAATAAGAATACTCGTTTTTACATTAGACTGAATTTTTATTGTTTTTCTAACATTCTATTTAATAAATTTTAATTATTAGATTATTATTATAGATATAAAACTAAAAACTTGTGTTGTCAAAATGGGGTTTTCCCTATTTTTCGTTCTTTCCGAGTTTAATGCAGGCGACAATCAAAAACAACAAAGTGATGCATTTCGACCAAAATTATTTCAGTTATCTAGTCAAGCAAATTGCAGCCAAATGATTTCGACCCGGTTAGAAATCCTCGCTCGCTCGGCCATGTATTAAACCAAATTTCCTTTTAATACCATGTGATTTCACTTCATGAATATATAATATCTATATTTTTCTGTAATATTAATAGAAATGCTTTTATATTTTCCAAGAAATCTCTCCTATACCATTCTACAATTCAACCTCAAATTTTTTCCTATAACATTTTCATGGCTTTCCTGTGGTCACACTGGTAATTCTTAAAGGGATAATGAATTACCTATTAATCTATTACCTACTAAATATGATAATATACATAAATAAACCTTTGCAATATTAATATTTCTATTCAATTTTGCTCAATCAAAATTTATTTCATTTAAAGGTGCACAAAATATGGTAGCTCCTCCCTTTCCGTCACGTGACTCAGGTTTACCTTCCACCACATTATGTTTCCAGCCCTCAAAATGATTCTGTAGCTCTTTAGATATTTAAAAGTCATTTAAATATTTCAGCCTCGGTCACAAAGAACAAACGTAAAACAAAAGCCAAACACAACATTAAGATATTTCTAACATTCAGATGGAGCAACAAACACAAGGAGAACGCAGCTAGCCTTTAAACACGCTAACGCAGTGTTGCGTACAAATTTCATTGGACGAACCTTTAAGCTGAGCGTTTTACGGGCGGGGGGGAATACAATTTCCGGATTTTCCCCTTCCGACGGCAGTAGGCGCTAAAGCGTCTAACCAATGAAAACTGTACGCAAGAAACTGCACGACTTTTGACAGGTTACGTTCTCCTTGAGTGGGGTGCTGTGTTTGTTGCTCCTAGAGCCAACAATGTTTTACGAAAATGTTGACTCGTGTTAAATACTTTTTTATCGCTCTAAAAAATAATGATATACCTATCGTTATCAGACTATCATTTGGACATTGGCATCCGGTGTCACCCGACGCTCGAAGACAACTCCGAATTACTTAGCTACTGGAGAGGGTTAAAGTTCGAGAATGCGGCTTTCGAGGAGAAAAACCCGACCTTTAGCAACCGTATCCGATACAAGGAGTCCAGGTCGAAACTGATCCACGTGAAGATGAGCCACGCCGGGGTGGACGTTTACGGGAACGTGTCGGCAGCCTTGTCGTCCGTGGGTGTGCCTCCCGCGTGGCGACACCTGCGAATCGAAGACTCGGCCAGCAGCGCCGCCAACTTCAGCCTAGTCGAGAGCGTCTACGAAATCGAAGGAGGACACGTTCTGAGAAACCGAGGTACGTGTACCCATTCCAAACGACATTGAGGATAACATTGACAAAATAAAGGATTTAAAGGTGTCACTGGAACTATTTACGTTTTTCCACTTGAACAGATTTGGCACTATCATTTCCGATAGGAAATATTGCGCGTCTGTATCAAATAAGAGGGACACGATTCTTCAAAGGAAGATTCGAAGTGGGCCATTAAAATTAATGGGATTAAACAAACGGTTAATTTTTGTGACATTCGCTAAAACGCCAATTAAACAAATTAACATACGATTACATTATTTGTAATCGCAAATTTGACGGATAAGAAAATTTAAAGCTAATTTCAACATGAGTAAAATATCCTCGATGGTGAGCGTCGACTTTTAAGATACTCGTTACTCGTTAGGCCTAAAGGCGGTATTTTACAAAAAAAATCAAAGTCGGCCTACCGTATATTTTAAAACTTAACGGCGTTTTGGCCCTAGTAAATTAGAGGGAGCGTAATACAATGTATTCTAGCTTGAACTAATTAATATAGGGACGTTCTTTATTTCCCTCTATCGGGAAAAATAGGCGACAGGGACCTAGATATACCTAGAACGCATAGAGGTACCTCTATGCGTTCTTGATATCACAAAAAACGGTAGATGCTAATAATTTAAATTTTTAAACGTGAACCTATTCGCGTATATTATCACTCTTTAAAAAATCGTCCGCCAACGTAACTAGCGCCAGTTAAACCAGATGGCATAAATGTAAATTTGGGTGATTAATTAATGGCAACGCCGGGACTAGTGGCGTAGTCTGCGAAGTAGAAAATGTGGACGGCCTTGTGAGGATGACCACCGATGGGTGGTAGTCATGCTTCCGCCACGGGTGTCCCGTCACTATCCCCAAGTATCCCCCGTTGGCGTAGCCTGAGGATGACCACCAACGTGTGGTAGTCATGCTTCCGCCACGGGTGTCCCGTCACTATCCCCAAGTATCCCCCCGTTGGCGTAGCCTGTACACATATCTCACCCCTGATTGTGAATTGTCCCATCTACTCTAAAAAAAATTTATGGCATCGCGTATTATTTATCAGGTTTTATGATAATTGGAAACTGTTGTGTCTAACCCTCTTTTCGTATCTATTTATTAACGAACAGGGTACGGAATATTCGTCAACAGTAGTTTCGGCCAAGTGACCATTCGAAACGTGTCAGTGTCGGAGAACGGGGCCGATGGCATTCGCTACGTTTTCGGGGAAGCCAACAAACCAGTCAGCTCCGACAGTTTCTGTACCTCCCCCAACTTTGGCACCAACCAACAATACCCCTTCACCCTCACCCACAATCAACGAAGAACGACCGCCGATACTCAATTGTGTTCAAAGGTATAAACGCGTCCTTTCATAGCCCCCTCCTTCAGGTACATCCACTTTTACCCAAATTCATTTTTCATCTCCGAATAATAAAAATTGTAAACTTTCACACGCATAATTGACGCGTAAACGTGGGGGGTGAATTATTATTGTCCGAAATCGTAACAAGATTCATTTTTTTCCCGGTGCCTTCCTCGCAGACTTTCAAAGTGGGGTGGGGAATGACACTGACGGCGCACTTCCCCGTCATGGTCAGCGAAGCGGACAGTTGGAATTCGCCGGGATATTTGACGGTACACGACGGGGACGGGACGTACGCCCCTCTCTTGGCCCGCTTCGCCATCGTCAACGGAAGTCGACCGCAGAGTGTCAGTAGCTCCAAAGAGGCGTTGACAGTCATCTACCAGAAACCGTACAACCGGACCGCTTACTTCACCGTTCAAGTTGTGGCCGATATCGGTAAGTCCTTTCGGAAACCTCGGCAAAAAAAGACGACTGATCAATTCGATTTATTTCGCAGGAAAAGCTTACGATCTTAACGTAACTGACAGTAACGTGACCAATAATAACGGAAGGGGTATCGCCGTCGAATGGCAACGTTCTGGTACGGTACTGAATCGTACCGTGGTAGCCGGAAACGACTACGTAGCTGGAGTTAACTTGATCAGAGGCACCGGAGATTTCATCCTTAACAACAGTCGCGTCGAAAATAATGTCGGAGATGGCTTCAATTCGACTCAGTCCGGTGGATACACTCATTTCGATCGCTCGGTCGTGGTCAATAACACCGGAAGAGGATTGGCTATTTGGTACAACGAAACGAGCGAAAGTTTGGCCTTCAATTTCACGGCCCATCTGACCTATTCCACGGTGGCCGATAACGGTCTTCAAGGCATATCAGTGTGGAACTCCTGTAGATCAGACTTGTACTGGAACGTCAGTATGAATAATTTCTTCGGGAATGGCAAAGCGGCGGTACAAGTCGCCAATTGTCTGGAATATAACACTGCCAACGTCACTACGCTCTCGATAACTAACAACGAATTTCGGGCAAGTAACAATTTAGCCGTCAATCTGCCGTACGTACTGAACGTCAAGGCTAAAGTCGAGCATAACGTCTTCAAAGATCACAAGAGGGGCGTACTGGTGGCTTCCAATCGCGACTTGGAAAATTTCATGTACACCAAAGCGGATGTCCTGATCGCGAATAACGAATTTTTCAACAATAAGGGAGGCTTCGTGGTCCGATTGGGCTTGGTCGAAGGGTCCGAAGATCAAAGTATTGTCTTTACGAAAAACCGTCTTTTCGATAACGAAGTCGTAGAGTCTTTTCCCGGTTTGGAACCTAGGTCCAGAGTGGCCGCTGTGGTGGCCGTCGAATCGACCAATACTGTCGTCTACCGAAACTATTTAGTAAATCCCAAGTCGAAATTCGAGTTAGGAGCCCATTTGGAGCACCACAACAAAGCCATCAACGCCACCATGAATTATTGGGCAGTCCGATCGCAAAACGCCGCCAGGGAAGTTTACGATAAAATATTCGACCGGAAAGACCGATTCAATTTGGCTCTAGTCGAGTTTACCCAGTACATAACTAGTTCCACCGATTTGGAAACGTCCCTGGAAATTTCGAATATCCAAAATAGTGATAAAGTCTTCCCTTTTCATAACGGCAACAGTATCGGAGGCGAAGTCAACGGCGTGGTTACCTTGGAGCCCAAGGAATATCAGGTTACCAGAGACATCTACGTACACTCCGATTCGGAACTGGTGGTCAAACCCGGAAGTACGCTGCATTTCGGTCAGTCGTTGGGCGTGATGGTTCAAGGAATTCTGAGGAGCGAAGGAAACCCAACATCTCCGATAAAATACACCGTAAAATACGGAGGAGGTCCAGGCGTCGCTAACGTACCCATTCGACTATCGAACGGCACCGAAGGTAGACTGGAAGTCAGGACGATAGATGGTTGGAAGAGCGTTTGCCTCTACGGATGGGATATTAGGGACGCCGCGGTCGCTTGCCAACAGCTCGGGTTAGTCTTAAATACCAGGGACTGGTTGTTGGAAAGATCTCAATTCCCAGCCAGCGAAATACCGGACAATATCGGCCTCAGTAACGTCCAGTGCGAAGATATAGATACGGATTTGACCGCCTGCCGAGCCGAAACTTTGGCGGATTTTGAAAACTCTTGTCCCTTTGAAGTTGGCATTCGTTGTTTCCCGCCGACATGGGCCGGAATCCGTCTGGGAATGCTGGCTCGAAAGAGCTATATCAAGCACAGTCGGATCGAAAAAGCCGGAATCGTTGACTACGCCACGCATCATTTCCGCCCCGCTCTGCAATTGGATTTCAACCGTCACGACATTCAACGGGTAACGATCGTCGATAGTTCCGATTCGGGTCTCGGCGTCATGTGGAACGACCTTTATTCCGAGAACGGAAACCGGGAGATTATTCTTGGAGAATTCACCAGCAATAAACTTCACGGCGTCGTTACTCGATCTCAGGGCCTCAATATCGTCAAGAGTAACTTTCTAGATAACTTGGGTAGCGCGATTCATTACGACCCCGCTTTTACAAGAGAGGAGCAACGCGATCTTCTCAGTTGGATTAACATGAACGACCGAAAATTGGTGGTAGAAACGGAAAGAGCCAATCAGAAAGTCATCATCCCGAGAGACGAGTATAGATTTGTCGTTTTCAAACCTATTGACAACAGAGAATTCGAATTTCAAATTAAAACCGATCCCGGACATAACCTGAGAATAATGGTTCTTAATCCATTTTCCACGTCCTCCACCGAGGACCTAACCATTTACGGGCGCTTAGAGTCGACCGGATATCTCGACGAATATCCGGAATGGAACCTCCGGCGAAACCTGTCTTCTTTCCCTCTCAGTCGTCTGGGATTTGGGGTGAGCGCGAAGTACACCCCCGGTTATAAGGCTGACGGCAGTCTGGTTCTTTACGTCAGGGCGATTCGAGGCGTTTACGGGAAAGACAACGAAGTCAACTATTTCCCCGAAATAAGAGTTGTAGATTGCACTATTAATAAATGCGGCAGAGGATTCTCTAGCAACCATTACAATAGAGATCTAGGGCACGAGAGGCAATACTTTCACCGTTACGCCAACGAAAGTATTACTATTAGGGACACCGTCTTTAAAGACACGATGGAAGAAGCGGTTTACGTCGCCACTCCATTTTGGGACCCTGACACCGCCAGTCTGGCCGAGATCAACTACACTTTGAGCCACGTCCGAATAAACGGCGGAAAAGGCGGTATAGTGCAATACAACAGAGATATCAGGAATTCCAACAATCTGTTCCATTGGGCCATCAATTACACTATCATGGAGCAAAACCTTCGCGGGGGAATCAATATCAGATTGCCTTACGTCTGGCAATACAACGAAAACTACACGCATTCGTTTGTCTTGGAAGAATCCTCTTTTCAACAAAACGAAGAATTCGAAACCATCATCGGAGGACATTTCGCTAGAGTAAACATTTCGCGAAATCTATTTCGAAGGAACCATTGCAAATTAGGCGTTCTCGAACTGTGGGGAATGGAGAAGGAGATGTTGATAGAAAATAACGTTTTGGAGCACAATACGGGAGAATTCGTCGTGCAGTTCCACCTACAAAGCCACGCCGAAAGATTCGGTCTAGTACCCGCGGAATTTCGTAAAAACAGGTTGAGGGACAACATGGATAACGCCATTAGAACCATTCTCGAACCTCACCAACCATCTAGTTACGGTTTAAGTCTTCGAGGCGTTCAAGCTATCAACGTTACCAGGAACGTACTGGAGAACCCCAACATGCAATTCGAACTTCTCGCGGGAATGCTGACTGGTACCATCAACAACAGAGTTAACGTCGAGAATAATTGGTGGGGAACCACCAACGTGACCATCATTCAGAAACGAATCTTCGATTTTGACGACTGGAACAATTACGCCATAGCCCATTTCGTCCCGTATTCGAGTTCGCCATCGGTAGACGCCGGCGGCATTCCCGATCAACTGGAGCTTCGTAACGAAGTTGACCTGAACAGACCCCTGGGAGGTAGACTAATCAAGTCGCTCACTTTGCATAAAAGAAAGGAACCCTACATAATAGAATCCGACTTGACCGTAATGCCCGGAGTCACTCTAACGGTGGAAGAAGACGTCCAGATAGAGTTCCATCCTAGCATCGGCATCTTAGTTTTGGGAGAACTCGTAGCGAGAGGTCTCGCGGATAAACCTATAATGATGCGTCCTTACCGATCTCGAGAAAGGTTCAGATTCGAAAGACACGTCGACATGGCCAACGCCAGATTATGCGTCGACGAAGCTTGCGAAACTAGGCGAAGCGACGGTTTCTTGGAGCTCTACAACAGTACCACTTTGCAGTGGGTACCAGTTTGCGATCCCAGATTCAGCGAACGAAACGCTGAAGTTATTTGTTCCGAATTGGGATTCAACCGCGTCAACGTCCAAATCAAGAGAGGTCCAAGATGGGACTTGGGAACTAACCAACTCAGCCGAATCCGTTCATGGCCCCACCCTCTGGCTTGCGACGGCAGAGAGAAAACGGTGGCCGATTGCGAATTCCGCTTAAACGGTTATTCCGACAAGTACTACGCCTGTTCCTATCCCGGAGATTTCGTCTATTTGTATTGCGGCAAGGAAAACCGTCCATCGCAAGAGCATTACTGGGGAGGCATACGCTTTTCCGTCGAGAACTTCGAGTTACGCAAGGAAGATTATCATCTAACCACCCATAATTACTTCATCCCACCTGTATCCGTTCTCCAACACGTTTTCATAGAAAGCGCCGGAATACTACACGGAGAAAAGAGTCCCGCGATCCAAACGGTTCAAAGAGAGGTGCTAATGAATCACGTCAAAGTCAGCTCGAGCGCTTCTCATGGCTTAGAAGTCATGGCACCACCCTCCAATATCTACTTTGACAAAATGGAAATTCAAAACAACCTCGGATGGGGAGTCAATGTTTTGGTTTTGAGCGGAGACGCTTCTGGAGACATAGGTACTTCTTTCCCACTCAGAAACATCGACTTCCCCTATAACGTCTTTGGAATGGTGGATATTTGCGATACCAAAAAGGAAATCACCATCGAGGAAAGAGTGCTACTTTATTTCAAATACGATTACGGGACGGCGGATTGCGTCAAGATATTCAACAGCGCCAATGAAGCCAAAGAAATCGGCTTCCGCCTTTTGCATTTCAACTTATTCAATTCAACGGGCATTCAGTCGAAACCCGATTCTTTGCGAATCTTCGATGGAAATATCTTCAACTATTCCGTTCCCATGTTAGGGGAAATTACCATTACGAATAACTTCGAAGAAAATCAAAGAGTCGAAGCCTCATTCCTCAAGTCCACGTGGAACACGCTAAGCGTCCAACTACACATAAGCGGTGGCAGTAATAAGTTGGGCTTCATAGCGGAAGTGGTCACCTTACCAGTTGCTTTTGCAAACAGTAAGTACTTTCAAAAACTTCTAAGTTATTTAGGTAATTTCATAATACATTGTTTTACGTAGGTCGTGATCTACGCCACAACGTAACAAATTCTATAATTCGGGAGAACGAACTGGGCGCAATAGGTTATAGAAGCGCTGGAGAGAATACACCAGCTTTCACCATATCCCATTGCAGATTAGACTTCAATGGAAAAGCTTTATTTGGAAACTTTACCACGACTGAGTCAGCGGTCTTAATCGACGTACAAAACCAACAACATTTTTATTTTCTCAACAACCTGGTGCTAAAGAACCAAGGAGGAGTAAGAATTTACGTAGACTCTCAGTCCTCGGTAGCTTCGCTTAATGGAAATGTTAAAAACAATCTGTTTTGCGAAAATGAAAACTTGGAAGCGTTTTTCATAGATGGTCTCTATCGCGTTGGTCAATATCAAAGAATAAATATAATACAGAACTATTTCACTAGAAACTATGCCATGTATAAAGATACGATCGTACTCAGTCAAGTAGTCTCGGATTTCAAACAAAATTTAGTGGTCAACAATACAGGAAAACACATTATGGATGTTTATGGGTTCGACAAAGTTGCCTTTTCCCACCAAACCTGTACCAAAAACTCATTCTTCGCTAACAAGGCCACAAAATATATGGAAAGGAGCACAATCTACGCTGGAAATGTTGGACAGATATATTTCAGCAATTACTTTGTCAATCAAGATAACGATTTCGAAATCGCTACAGCCAACCGAACAACGTAATTCATATTTGCATATTTTAAAATGAAAAATGCTGATAATGTTTATAAAATGTTTTATCTTCAATAGGTACGAAATTAAACAAGCCGTCATCAACGCAACATATAATTGGTGGGGTTACAATGAGACCAGCGCCGTTTCTGGTCGCATACGAGACAGAAGAGACTATGAAGAGTTATTGGAAGTCGAGTTTTCCCCATACTTTTTGAGCAACACCACTCTACTAAGTGGTATGTCTTAAAAATTATAAGAGGATTGTGGTATTCAATATTAACATAATTCTTTACTCACCATTAGGGAAGTGTACAGCTGGGTGGCAACAAATTGGAGACACTTGCTTCCTATACATCGGTGGTCAAATGACGCACGATGAGGCGAGACGCTTCTGCGAAGCTGACAATGCCTCTTTGCCTTACACCAAAACCCACAAACTTGAAGATTTAATGTACTTCTTGGGTAGTCAACAAGACAATTATGATCGCTTCTATCTCCGAGTTTGGGTTCAATCTATTGATATTTCACCATCCTTGTGCCCCGTCCTGCATGATGGAAGGATCATAGGCGAGAAATGTTACCAAAATTTGCCGTTCCTATGTGAAAAAGGTAGAAATAATTCATTTGGCAAGTTAAGTATAAATTGTAACTAAACGTTTTTGTTTGAATAATGTTTTCAGATCCAGACATATTTGTATCGAACGAATACTGGTACAAACAACCGATTGCGGTTGCCTCCTTAACTGTCGTCTCTATTGCGGTTTTCATAATTTTGCTTTGCTTCGCCTTTTGGTTTTGTAAATCCAGAGCAAAATACCAAGAGAAGTTGGAAAGACGTAATTCCATAAGAGCTTCCATTAGGTCAAATTCTATGGCTAGTTTTGGTGAGCTGGGATACAAACGGCGCATGGAAAGGGCTATTAAAGAGCAGCCGACGAAGATAACTGATTTTAAAATGAATGGAAGCATGGACTCGATCAGCAAAACACCTCAGTCACGTTTAAGTTGTTCCATGGACGATTCAACACAAAGTTATGACATTCTCGAAACCCGTAATAGCCACATAGGTTACGGTGGAACTTTCACAGATCAGTTTGCGCAAGATCCTCAACTAGAGAACGCGAATGTGGAAGCCATCGTTCGACCCACATTCGACCTAACATATGAAAACAATGGGTATGTAGAGCGGGGAATTTCTAGGGCCTCTGAGGACAGGGGTTCAAGAGACTGGAGCGCTAGTACTAGTTCTACTTTAGACATGAAAAGAGCGTTGAGTGAGCAACAAGCCCGAGAGGTTGAAAGCCGAAATGATTACACACCATCCTCTAGGGCATCTTCCAACGAATCGTACTCCACTAATGAAAGTGCGAAAGAACCACCATTAGAAACAGCAATGTGATCCATTAAAGAATTAGATTTTAAAATAACTATCACAAACAATATAACATTTGCCTGTTAAAAAATGAAAATGTTTCATTAAAAATGTTATTTTTTTATACTCATAGAAGTGCCTACAAAACATCCCCATCATCAAATTGGGAGGGATAAATTACTGCCTTCCGATCTCATATGGATATAAACACAGGGTTTGACAAACCATAACCGTAATTTCAGTCTGCCAAACCGTATGATTAACGTGTCCATCCTTGAATGACAAATACCCCCGGTGTAATTTTTGCAATGAATTTTTTTTGCGTGCAATTATTCTTAAATTTTTGTTTTTCCATTGACAGTATTTTTTCATTTACATGGGCATTTACTAAAGAAAAAGCCATATTTTTTATAAGACTTAATTAACTTTCCAGCGAGAAAAGTTTGAAAGGCTGCTATTTTTACTATTACTTTTAAATGAACCTTTACCATTTGGGATAACCTTGAAAGACTTTGTAAATTCTAAATGGAAATCGCCTTATTCTTAAGAACTCTATATACCGGTCACATTTTAATTTAGTCAAGGTTTAATTAATTGCTCAAATCTTTCGTGTTAATTAAATGTGATAAAATGGTAATTTTATATAAAAAATGGCCTTCAATGATATTAACGTGTGCCTTTTTTTAACTGAATTCCTTCCTCACGTGGTAATTATTAGACCATGAAAATTGTTTTTGACAAACAAAAAATCTACAAAATATAGAACTTAAATCTTCCAAAAATATTTTGTACAGTATCCATTTTAAGATATTTATATTTACAGCGTGTTGTTTTGTGTTGATATTGTTAACAAAAATTTAAAAAGATAAATTTGGGTATATTGGGTTAATTTTCAGCATTAAATATATAACAAATATAATTTACTCCATGAGTATTTCTAATAGTAATTATTTTTTAAATATGGCATCATCAATGTGTATGTAATCCATCTTAATTATCTATTTGTACATAAATCACGATTAAACGTAAGTTAAGCTAGTCTTTTTACGAAAATGGTTGTTCTCTCTTTCACCTCCTGACGCCAACTACTTTGATAGTGTATAGTTTAACTAAGATTCCAGTTAATTTCTAACATTCCCCTACCATTTTTGAGGTAACCTTTGGGCACTATATCTACAAAAATTAATATTTCATGATATATCGCTCGTTTTTATATGTACTTTGACTTGCTTAACTTTATTTCAAGAAGAGCCTTTTATTGAGAATAGATATGATTTTAATTGGCCATCCTTACAAAGCACAAAGCTACAAATTTTTCTTAACAAAACAATACATTTTGCTAATGATATAATATATACAATTATGGTAGTGTGCATATAATATTCTTTGATTTTTTTTTCATTTAACAAAGTCAGTCCATTCCTTATATATATATATTTATTTATATGTATATAAACCACAGAGGTCTATTTATGGACTTAAATTGCATTAATACATAGTAAGGCATTCATTTATTCAGGTGGTACACCTATCCACGTACCTTTTATAATTAACATAAAAATACATTTTAAATTAAACTAATATGTTTACTCCTAGCCATATACTTTTGGCTATAGTACGTTGGTAATTAATCTACAATAACGAAGATCACAAAATTTATTTGCGGGAAGGGGATTTTTTTTTAAATTGAAAATTAGGGTCCTATTAACATCTAAACTAAACTAAAACATTTAATAACCTCTTTCCAAAAGACGAAGCCCATTTTCAGTTGACTAAATCAAAAATGTACGGTCAAAATGGGCCATCTATTACTGTAAAATGTCCAGTAAATATCTGAGGTAACTTAAATCTCAACACCTTGATGCTACTATTACATAGCCTATCTCAATAAAATTTAAATAAATTCAATATTATATTCATCTAATAAAGGACACCGAAATAATAATAGCATGTGTTAAGGCCACTTAAAAGGTTGAAAGCTACATTTTAGCCACTTTCTAAAACAGAACCGGGTTTGGTATGCATTTTAAAAACCAAGAAGCAAATTACCTCTTAGGGACATTTTGGAACACATTTGAAACTCTTAATAGCTATAAAAGTACTAAAATATGAAATAAACACTAAATCTTTTCATTATTTTGCAGATATTTATGAGGTTCTACCAAATGTTTCTTTAGTCAAATTGCAGTATTACCAGGCAAATTAAATATTTTAAAAGTTTATTTTACTTGTTAAAATTACGTTTATATCTCTTATTAAAAGAAAACATTTCAAAAAAGTCTAGATTTTTAATGCTTTGTAGAATTCCAATCAATTAAAATGGGGCCTTATGGGGAGATTAGGTTCACTTTTACCCATCAACTTTATACATTGTAAAACCTCAAAATGCATTCAAACACCCGCAGAGATAACCAGCAATAAAAAATTATAAAAATCACTGGGAGCGATTTTAACTGATTTTTCAGCATGAATTGGAAGACAATCAAAATGAAAAGGTGAATTGGTAATCGAGAAATAAAATTAACAGTAGAACAATAAAAACAATGCAGGAAGAAGATAGTAATCAACTAATTACTTAATTATTACCTAATAATAACCTATCATTTTGTACAAGTACAGTACCAACCGGATAAAAAGTGACAGAGAAAAAATTACAATACCTATTAAATTTATCTCATTCCATAAACCTATATATATATTTGCTTATTTTGCGACGTAATAAAATGGAATCACGAATCACCTATCATTCATATCTCACCTAACAAAAATTTGTTTACTACGAACGCAAACCAATTCAATCAGAACATTTTGTTCACTACCAAAATTACCTTAAATTGCAATTATATTACCTTTTTGAACTTTGACAATTTTTCCCCGAACTTGGGTTTTCATTGGATTGGACGGATTTCCCCTTGTTTTTTTTACTTGTGGAACAATTTTTGATAGATAAATCTTCGTTGCACTCTGTTCAGTGATAAACAAATGAGAGGTATTGTTTAATTTGTTTTTAAAACCAATAGAAGGGGTGAATTACCTCTGCTAGTAGCTTGCGCATCGGAATTGGAAGAAGTAGAAGTGTACGAACTAGCTAGGGCAGAGCCAGGCCTCGGGCTAGTATTTCCCTGAGAAATATTGCTACATCCCTTGGAAGGGACTTTCTTTGACAAATCTAACGGTGTTTCTGAATTTAAAAAAAGGATGTATTTGAACAGTTATGAAATTTAAAAAAAGAAATAAAATAACATTTCATACCATCTTGGGATCTAAAATTTGTTTGACAAATTACTGGAAGACCTAATACAGAGTTTGGAGAACTCCAAGGGTTTCGATCCCCGACAAACTGAATCGGTTGTTGTTTCACTCCTGGAAAACTTTTACTCGATTTATCCGAACATGGGGATGGAGGAAGGAAAGAAGGCGGAGTTGGTGGGGGTGTTTTTATAAAACCCGATGATGATGGGAGGAGGCTGCTCATCAAAGCTTTGTTTGCGTAATTGCTGTCCCAAAGTCCAGGGCTCATTCTCTGGCTCAATAAAGGGCTAGACCGATGCATATTCGACTGGGAAGCGGGGAATAGTTCGTTTTTCACTCGGTTCGATAATGATTCGATACGGTTAGTTTTTGGGCTACCTCGATTTAATTCGGAGCTGGAAGCGTCATCGTTCAAACTTGAGGGGCTTTTTTCGTATCTTAAATACTCTATTGGAGGGGTCCATGGAGGTTTAGGACTAAGCCTAGGCAATACGGAAGAGCCTGATAAAGTTAAAGGCGAGCGTTTCACTTTGGCTTTTTTACTCGCGACAAAAACTTCCGGAGTCCAAACATCTGGCGTATGAGAACGTTCCGAATCAGTTCCATCTCTATCACTTGGACTGGTTGATCCGCAAGGATCTTGAGGGCCATTTGGAGACCACCTGTGGCTTTCGGTCGAGTCTGATTTACCACACTGACTTAACTTTTTTCTATGTTTTTGGGCTTTTCTTGGTGGAAGAGTCAATTTAGGAGTGTCTCGAGACTGAACCCAATGACATTTCTTTTCCTGAGGAGGACTTGTAGCGTCCTGTTGCGCATTCAACTTCAAAACCAACTGACCTCCTACACATATACTGATCGTTAATTATCTTCTTCTATTTTATAAGAAAATTCCCCTAAAAATTAAGTTTATTCAAATTTACCTAAGTAAAATTTAAGGCTGCCCACAGTTGAACCTGAAGAGTCAGTTGCTGATAGTTGGGCAACAGCGGAAGATTCTTTGGAAGCTAAATTGGGAGACTGCCCGCAAGAAGAAAGAGGTGGTGGAACCATTTCCCTTTCTTTTTCTTCAATCTCTGGATTAGGTTCCTCGTTCTTTTCGCTTTCCCCTAAACAACTATCTTTATGATTTTGGACTTCCAGCTACAAAAGTGAAAGCTAGATTTGAAATGAGATCCGTAAAAGAGCATCTCTGTACGTCAAAAGTGCTTCTTAAAGAGATCAAAACTAAACGTCTATCTCATTGGACGAGTTTTTGTTCACGAGTTCCTACTTACTCTCTCTTCTTTATCAGAGTCAACTTCTTTCTTCTCAGCGACTGACACTGAAAAATTTTCAAGATTTGAAGGCGCAACCATGTCACCGGAAGAATTTGCGACAGACTCGGAAGGGCTGCTTGAGCCTACAGATTTGCATTCTGTCTTAGTAGTACATGTTGCTGTTGATTCTTCACCACTTTGCAAAAGCAAAGGGCACTTGATATCGGGAGATGGTTTAATATCCCCTTTTCCGCAATAATAAAATTCAATAATGCTTTTAACTGGTTTCCAAGGAAGCTGTAAAGAAAAATCCTTTAACAATAACGTTTAAAAGTTCAAGACTTGATAAACTACAATCTTACAAATTCTTTCTTGATGGCTCCAAAGTTTTTTCCGCAAACTTCTAAAGCTTTAGCGAATAAATCCGCCTCTTGCGGAGTCCACTCGCAACGTCCTAAGCTTCCCAAAAGAGAAGAACAAGATGCGGCTCCTCCAGAACCTGATTTGTCACCTTCCTGTTTTGTATCCCAAGAACCAGTGGCTGTTTCCAACCAATTTGAAGTTACAAATGAGGAAGAGCCACCCGAGGTAGAAGACTGGTTAACTGAGTTTTTATTTGGCACTTTTTGACAACCCGCATCGTGGTGGCATGGATGATGAGATGTAACAAACTCCGACTTATGTAAAATAATAGTTTGGTCAAAATATGTAGCCAAGAATGCTGGACTACAAGTTTTTAAATGGCTTACAAGGCCTCTTAATGCTGTTTGAAGACACTTTTCTTGGGCAGATTGAAGACATTTTTCTTGAGGAGCTTCATTATCTTGATACACATTTATAGCTCTTGCAAAAAGACTGACGGCTCTAAGACGATTTAAAAAAATAAGCCATATTGATACAAAAGGGTTTGGAAAATTATATAATATCGCTAGTTACTTTGCTACTGAAAGGTAATGATCAAGTTGTTGTTCTGATAATTCGTATTCAGGTTTCCATTTTAAAGTTTCTAAGTCTTCGCAGCGACGGCCATCCGTTTCTCCTATTTTCGAAAATGAGTTAACCAAGTTCGAACGGAGCTTCTATAGACGTAACACAATTTACAATATTCACCTGGTTTTAATAAAGGTGGAACAGTTGCTTGATATTGTCTACCAACGCGGATACGGTTTCTGTTTTTATTTCTGGATTCATCCAGCCAATAAGAATCGAAATCAGCATCTAAAGGGGTGATGTTATACGGTTCTTTCAAAATCTTGTAAGAAATAAGTTAAGCTATAATTGTGAGGCTTAGTGGTGTTAAGTATGAAGTATTTAACAGAAAATTTAATTCCATAACTTCCTGTGTCAAGGCTAAGTTTATGGGCATTTCAATCAGTTCAACTCAAATGTTAACGATCAGTTTATATCACGAAAAATATTTTATGTTACCTATTGATACAAAAATATTTAGAACTAATTTCATGTAAAATCTTAATGTGCTAAAATATTGAGATTTCAAGTCGCGCCTCGCCCCACAGGACGGTTTTCTTGATTTTTACGTTTCGAGAGTAGGATAAGGGCATAAAGTTTTGTCTTATCTCTTGCACGTCGAACTGATCGAATGGCTTTGGGTACTTGGTAGGTAAATAATTAGGCCTAAAGCCCTAAATTAGTCTTCGGAAAACAGCGAAAGGCCAAATACGTTATATTGCAACGAATGGCCAATCACTCACCAGATATACCTTTATCCATCAATGTACTGTTTTGTTTTCATTTTTCGTCCTTCAAAAAGGCCTTAAAGAACTTTTAAAATTACAAAAACGATTGCACATTTCACAACTTTTTATCACTTTTTCATAAGCGCAAATCTCAGCAACTCCGGGAAATTAGAAGCGACAGTGTCGCCACGGTTAAAAAACGGTTACCGCGGATATTAAAAATTAAGAAAAACCTGTGCAGCCGACTAGTTTTAGGAAGTGTTAATATCGTCATTCGAAGGTCTGTACTCTTGTTCGTAAATTAATTGAAAACATTACTACCTAAAAAAAATAATATTAGCAGTCCAAACCACTAAAATTAAAATATTTATTGTCATTTAATGGTTCGATAATTATCAATTACAAAGTAAACCATAATATTGTGACCTAACCAACTTGTTGCTATTATTTATATTTATCGTGGCGGGTTACAAGTGCAACCTCTTTTAGCATAATATTATGTCTCTAAAATATCTAAAAAACTAAAACCAATTAAAAAATAATACAATGACTGTAAAATTTCAAAAAAATTCAAAATTATATATTTCAGAAAATTCGCTGAAATAAAAGATAGATGGCGTGGAAAACGTACTGAGATTTTTTTGTAACAAACAAGTTGGAAAACAACAATATACTAATTTGTATTTTGTAAGCGCAAATCTATCATCACGTAAAAGTGTCGTAAACCCGATTTTTATTAATAAATTATTATAATTAATTAACATCCTTGCCATATCGTATTGGTTAAGAACAGGTTTACGAGATTTCTATGGTTGTAGAGCTTATAGCGAATGAGAGGCTGATTACGTTTTGAATACTTTTCCACTAGGGCAGTCTTGGAAATAATGTTTAAAAACCTGGTCAGTGTGACCTAGTGTGACTTGATCATGGAAAATCCTTTTCTTTCACTGACGTTTTACAATAGTACTACATTCCGGAAAATAGTTTTGGTTTTAGAAGTGTAAATTTGCCAATGAAAATGAGGTACGTAGTGAGAGTGCGATCAGACAATCGATTGATCTCGTCGGTAGCTATTGACCGTTCCCATTATTTACATTGCGTAACTTAAATTACTTGGTTTTTGCTTTAAATACAACTATGATTTCTGATACCTAAGGCGAAAACAGCAGTCTTTTATCGTAAATGCGCGTACCTTAAGAATTCCTTACTATTTCAAATTTTTAAATCAATGTTTCTCAAAATGCTCGACAAAAAGTTACGTGAATTTTGCTTTCAGCCGATTCGAACCTCTACTTTACCTTGAAAAATTAACTGGTCAATGTAACCAACATTATTGTTTTAAAACAATAATGGATCATGCCTGTAGCTCTAAAAATGTTTCTAAACGCAAGAAAACTAAAGGTGAGTTATATAATCTTGGGTTATCTATTGAAATTCCTTATTTCTCACCCTGCTATGGAGCCCGATTTTTCCGACTTCCGGCGCGAACTCAGTAAAAGCAAAGATAATTTAAACTCGTACCCTAGATTCGAATACTGAGAGCTTTCCCATGGACGGTTTTGTTACGAAGCGTTTACCCTTTTCCGGCACGTGACCTCAGAAAAATCGGGCTCCATCGGTTGTGGCACGGCCAACTTCGATCACGCGCTGCCGCTCTATATAACGCGTGATCGAAGTTGGCCGTGGTAGCGGTAAGGCGCAAACCATGGAGCGAATTTTTTCTGATTTCCGGCGGGAAGTGGGTAAACGCTATCGGAAACGCGCGAGAGAGTGATTTCGAATCTAGGGTACGAGTTTAAATTATCTTTGGTAAAAGCCTCACGAGAAAACGCGCTATCGAGAAACGCCGTGATTTCGAATCTAGGGTACGTAGTTATATTATCTTTGATGTAACCATTGAATTGGGAATAATACTGCTAGAATTACAATTACGATTTCGGTTGCCATGTTTACGCGGGACCTGTTCTGTTAAGACTGTACGAAATTCATCTTTATAATTCGGTGGTAGCGCCATCTATATTTAGTAAAGTTACATGGCTAAAAATAAGTAATTATTAGCTAACTCACCGTAACTTGGGTTAAAAAGGATCGTGTTGACAGAATAAAATTATTTTTAAACAACTTCAAAGGTTTGTTTGTTACGAGAAATCATACATTTCAATTTCGCATCAGATTCGCGAAAAAATTCAATTGCAATATAGTTTCCACCACTAGAGACAGATGCCGCCAGGGTAGAACGATAAAGTTGAATATAAGTCTCCTTATTGAACGAAATTGGTCCCGCGCCAGCCAGATTTAGTTGTACCTCTATTTATTCCCAACTCAATGGATGTAACCCCCAAGATACAATTAACTGACCATGACCCCGAATTTCTTCTGGTATTCATGCTATACCTGGATCTATGTAAAAGGTTAATTTACATTAAAAAAAAACAATACGGATACCACAGTCAGTAAAGGCTGCCAGGTTGAGGAATGTGACTGCTGTTCCATTACACTGAAACCATTGATTTTCAAAAACGCAACAACACATGAA
The DNA here is from genome assembly GCF_980474605.1 of Leiobunum rupestre. Classification (NCBI taxonomy): domain Eukaryota; kingdom Metazoa; phylum Arthropoda; class Arachnida; order Opiliones; family Sclerosomatidae; genus Leiobunum; species Leiobunum rupestre. The sequence goes on from NC_143389.1 coordinate 41,984,905, forward strand.
AATCCCGAGGTAGCGCCTATGATCTAGCGTCTGCTACAGACAAATTAAAAGGTCATAAGAACGGTTTTTCTTAAATAAACTAATCAAAATATAAGCAAACGATGTAAAAATTATATTAAAATGAAAGTATCATTATTTATAAAGTCAAATTTAGGAATAACGACGAGGGAAAACTTAGAGCGTTTTGCATTTGATTGCTCAAGATTCGCTCTGAATCTGTCTCTGACGAAATAGATCTCGTCCCAATCGACTGGAGTAAAACCGCAAATGGAATATTCCATGAACATATTCCCGCGCTTTGTTGTTTTTCGTCTGCTAGTAATTTGAATTTTCGCGTCTTGGTCTGCATTTTGCCAAAAAAACTAAAAGGGATATTCGAAAATTTGCTCCGATCTCGATCTCGATCCGTTGATCTGTCGAAATCGGCAGATCGGTTTTGGGCGATCTCGGAGCACCCTAGAGCGCGAAATGGAGCACGCGAAACTTGATCGGAGCAGATCCGAGCACGCTAATGGAACATAAAATGTTGATCCGAGCGATCTAGAGCGCTTGAGAGCAGTCAAATGGAAAACGATATAATAGTGTCTGCTTTAGCCGCTACCTATCTAGGTTTCAATGGCGAACCAAAGGGGGCGTAGCGATAGTTTTTAGTCGCGAATAGTGTTTCTGCGGAGGATTTTCGGACTTTTGGAAACGACAAAACGGTCATTCATTCTTGGCAATAAATTTTCATTGGTCAAATTCAAAATCTTGGCGGTCTGTAATGCCGACGTAAATGATTTTAATGAAATGCTTCGACATACTGTCGATGGTGCCAATTTAAGTCTTGGGAACCAAAAATAAACAGAAATTTTAAGTCCGCTTAAGCATTTAGTCTATGATTTGACTAAAATACCGGACTTAAAATTGAACTTACACAATCGATAGTTTGATATTTCGATATCCGCCCCTTCTCCACCTCCTGCGCGTAACCATTTTTAACGGATCGAGATTTTTTTGTCATTTTTGATTTTTACAGACTAGCCTTCCTAATCCGATATGCCAAAAAGGTAACGTATTTTCTCAATACCGAACTAATTAACACCATGTATAATACCTATAATTAAACGAAACAGAGAGCTCATCAATGAAGTGGTTTCTTAATTGGTCCCAAAGAAGGAGTGGCGAACCAAAATGCTCGGCAATTCACAAGACGCAAAAATAAAAAGGAAACTCATTACGAAACTTTCCCATAATTATAAAATGAAGCGTGGGGAAAGAAAAATCGCTTTTCCAATAACTTCGACAGATTATTCATTAACCGAAATCCGGTTCCGTACAAATCGAAGAGTCATATTCTAAATTTGGCTGTGACCCGTGGGTGCTGGTCGGCGGTTTCCATTCGATCGACAAAGCGCGTATTTCCAGCCCATTTATAAAACGCCAAAAGCTAAAGAGAGAAAGAGACCTATCGCGGAAACGTTGACAACTTTTTCAACTTGTAGACATTCGGAACGCGTTATTTCCCGCGTTCCTCGCGCAGCCAGCAGCCGGATGCGCGATCTCTGACCAAGTGGGCAGTGTTGCACACGTCGCGGGGGGCGCGAGGGGCAACGTGGACTCAAATATCGTGAGATTTATTTTTTTCACCCCCTTTATGTATATTTTTTTTCTCAGATTCGCTCGCGACCGGAGTAAGCGTCGAAGTTATCCGATAGTTAGGTGGAAGGCGGCGACGATGGCTCGGTATTTGACATTGAGATCAACTTTGGCCGAACTGTCGGGTTAGCGAGGATGTAATCTAATTCCCAAGCCTCTTTAGCCGCGGAGGTTAAAACGCGTTCCTGGCTTCCGATGGTTCCGTTCCTCCTCCCGTTTTTAGTACCCGTGAGAACTGGTGAGAGGGCGCCACCGCACAATGGATTCTTCCGAATTTTGCCATCGAACTTTATAGCAAATATAGATATATCCGCGCGACTTTCTATATATATTGTACCTCTACGAGCGACCCATATGTTTAGTCTTAACACTGGCGCGCAAAAACCTTTTCACAACAAACCTTTCGGTTGAATGGACTGCGAAGTATGGTAGATATCAATCGCTTGGGAAAAGGATTTCAGAGATTTTATATATACAAATTGTTATCAATGAAATGTTTTTATGACATCCTCGAATGACTGGATACGGGCCTGCGTGCAAATTTGACATCTTGAGCCGCGCCCGGGGCAATCGCGGAATGTTGTTAGCAATTAAATCATAAGTAACATAATAACTATAAGTATAACAAATAGCCTAGATTTTCACAGTTTTTGCGAAATCCTGGTTTCATTCAGTACAGAGCCCCCTAGTGTCAAAAATATACCCAAATAATAATACACTAATGCCAAGGACGATAATATACTATATTGAAACAATAGGAAGTGTCATCACTCATCAGGCCCGTAACCAACCGCCAAAACTACTCGGGAGCGCTCAAATGTTTTGGGGGGGGGGGGGGGGGGGGCGCCTTGATACTAAAAAATCTTAATTTTTACCTCCCACTCCTGAAATTCGTAAATATATCGAAATTGGCTTTATTTCGTTATTTTATAAATTGCAATATTTAAACTTTTGGTGCAGTGCAACGCGCGAAAACCAAATTTTTCAAAACTAAAGTAACAACGTTGTAAAAATTTACTCTCCTTTTGATTAATATACAAATATTTTAGAAGATATGTTTTGGTAATTATGATTATGATGTTACTTATGATTAAATGTATTAAAATTAAATTTAAATCTGCTATTCAGAATCTGCGACTCGATTATTTCGGCTGACGTAAATAAAATGTGGAATGAACTACCACGCAAGAATAAAAATGAAGGGTATAACCTTTCACGCAATAAGGCCAAACTCGTTTTTTTTTCGGTGGGTGTACTTAACCTTAACGAGATCGTTCGAGTATTGGTAATAAAAACTAACGACGTCGGTGGTACGAAACCCGCTTCCTTCTTACTCAAAATGAGTAGTTAGTGGGTGGTTCCTTCAAATAAAAGATGTAAGTAAGCATCCACTCGCGGGAAAATAAAAGGGCGACCATTCGAGTCACGCGATAATAGACGGAATAAGTTGCTCGTGACCATCATATCGGCCGCACCCGGGTGCGTCTCCGAAGATAAGACGAAGACCGCGAAACGGGTGTCTCGAATTAGTAACTTGGTCCGAAGCTCGGCGAAATGTTTAGCGCGCGGTCAGAAAGATGGTGTCGGAGGTGTCTTTGTCGAATCGACGGACCACTCTAGCTAACGAAATAAAGAGGTCCGTAACGTCAGGGTGGAGCGAGGACGCGGGGAGTGGTATAAAAGAAATTACAACATCACGACTGCCCCTCCGACTCAAGGCGAGCGTATCTCCGGCCGCTTCTCGCACGGCAGCGCTTTTCCACTCTCTTCGCAAAAGTGATTAGAGGAATCCTCTCCCTTTTCTCCATACTCCCACCACCACCAGCGGCACCACCACCAGCGGCACCACCACCGCTATACGCTACCGCGTTTTCTCCCGCTTAAAAAGTTTCCAGAGGTCGAAGGTGGACGTCTCGGCGACGTGTTTACTTCCTCCAAGAGGTCAGCGATGCGCATCGACGCGAGCCAAGTACTCTCGCCATTCCCCATCTACTGCTATTCCTCCGACGAACCTTAGGTGACGGTTCGGTTAAAGGTATTTACGCGGAGATATAACGACGTTACATTCACCGTCGCCTCGCTTTATCCGAACTAGCCGGTGAGCTAGGTCCGAACTCACCCTAAACCGAGGAGGTTATAGTACGCTCCAGTCTCTTTTACCCGCTCGGTTAATAGGTGGCGTTCCGAATGAAAAACAAGCAAACATCAAACCGTTCTTATCACAGCGACTGGCTGTCCATACCAAAACGAGAAGCGTTTTTTCCCATAACGCGTTTCTGCGTTGCTATTCTCCTTCGAAGTTCGGGGTTTACTTGACGCCTACTATAACGAGCCCCATTACCGTGTCATGGAATAAATACTGGGGATGCCCGGTTGTATTCAATTAGGATCCCAGCTCGGACAATGTTGCCGTTGTTTTCAGACTTTGACTAACAAGCTAACACCACTTGACAATATCGATAGGGTTGTATATTGCAAAAATACTTTAAACAATATTGTTGTTTCAAACAATTTTTAATAGTTTAAAATGAAAATAAAATACGTAAAATCAGGAAACTATATAGGTATACACTTGGAATGTCTAAGGAAGATTTTTACGGCCGTGTTGAAGCTCGTAGAAACGGGCGTGTCTTAAAGCGGGAAAACTCACGAGAAAAACTCTGGCGCCTCGCTACCCTAATTCGACGAAACCTCGTCATTAAGCCTAGTCATGGTTATTATTTTATTAGCTTACCTGATTATCTCTTTTATAACCATACAAATATCTGAAATTAGGTATCACTACACTTCAGGTACATGTCTTGGGCACAAAGCCTTCTTTGTGTGCTTTTTTGACCATAACATGTAGAGGTATTTTCACGCACAAAATGAATTTTAAAAGCCGTCAATTACTTCAAAATATTAAGTACGATGACAAATTGAGGTTTTTAAATCCATTGTTTTATAAACCTTTTTTTGCGCGGGATGATCGCCTATTTGTTACCATGACGACGCATTCTTTTCGCGTCAAACCTCGAGCCAATGAATTTGAAATGTCATGTTACGTCTTACACTTGACGTAGTTAAGCCCCGCCCTTTTCTCGATGCGCTTTCGTATCACCGTCCCAATGGAACCTTAGACATTCCAAGTGTATACCTCTATAGTTTCCTGATAAAATACATAAAATAGGAGTAAAAAACTTGTTATGTCTTCAGTAATTTTACGTCAGTGCTGTACGTGACCGAAATGGCGCTAGCTTCTCCGAGGTAGCGCCTATGATCTAGCGTCTGCTACGGACAAATTAAAAAGTCATAAAAACGTTTTTTCTTCAACAAACTTATCAAAATATAAGGAAACGATGCAAAAATTACATTAAAATGCCAGTATCATTATTTATAAAGTCAAATTTAGGAATAACGATGAGGAAACATTAATAGCGTCTGCTTTAGCCACTACCTATATAGGTTTCAATGGCAAACCAAAGGGGGCGTAGCGATAGTTTTCGGTTGCGAATTCAGTTAAATTGTGAAGGCTCAAATATCAACCGAAATGTACGTGATATATAATAAATACACGTATAAAAACATATTTCAAAATAAATATCTATGTAAATTACCCCCTAAAAACAAGCACTGCTTAGCTATGGGGTACTTTTTGTACGCTAAAAAACCCATTGAGTTTAAATTAAAATCTATGTAAATTTTTTTTTGACAAAATAAAAAAAGTACGACAATTTTTAACTAGATGGCAGCTAGGAGCAACAAACACAGCACCTACACAAGGAGAACGCAACCCCTCAAAAGTCGTGGATTTTCTTGCGTACAGTTTTCATTGGTTAGACGCTTTAGCGCCTGCTGCCGTCGGAAGGGAAAAATTTGGGAATTGTCTTCCCCCCCCCCCCTGCCCGTAAAACGTTCGGCGGGAAGGTTCGTACGATGAAATTTGTACACAACACTGCGTTAGCGTTTTAAAAGCTAGCCGCGTTCTCCTTGTGTTTGTTGCTCCTAGATGGCAGCAATTGCCAAAAATACCATATCTTCTATGCGTCCGACGAAGAGCTCTCTAAAGTCTCTATGTTAGAATTTTAGAATAGTTGGCATTTTAAGTTAACAGCTGGATCGTCTGTTAATCAGGCGATAAATCAGAAAGCGGCTGTTTAGCAGGTAACTTTTACTTTACATTTTAACAATACAAATTTGAAGTTTTCTTTTTCGGCTTATAATTTACTGGGTTTTTTGCCGTATTCAATTGACTATAAAAAATAAATATTTTTCCTAGGAATTCGCTGAGACATCCGCTGAAACTTACAAAACCTATTTTAAAAGACCAAATACATCACTAGCCGTGTTCGACTTGAAAGGAGAAGTACCATGTTATTTCTCCATTAAAGCTTTCTTTGTGTTTTATGTAATTATCATTCTTTGGTCCAACGGTGGCTCCAAGCGTTGCCTACTTTATTATAAAGGCCCGCGCACGCTTACCAACAAATTGAAGATACATTTCAACGACAGGACAGCTGGTTTCCTTGCTTCTGATTAACTAAAGATGGCGCTCTGATCTGAACCTTAAAAAGGGTTTTCGAAAAATTAGGCTGAATCTTTTCCAATGAGAAAAAACAACAACTTATATTTAAAACATTTAAATTAATAAAATTGTGTCATCGCCTTTCCTTTTCTTAAATTCTGGGAATAAATCTTCTTCAGAGAAGCTAAAAAATATGTAGTCTACGTCCCAAATTTGTTATAATGCAACAGTTTGCCATATTTTTTACTAGTTGAATTCTTGAAAGTTGCTTAGGTAACGGGGTTCAGATACGAGAGAGAGCCTAGCGACCAAAATTTGCGAACAAAAATGCCCAAAATGAATTGAAGACATTTCCAGTGCACTTGCCTTAAAAACAACGTAGGCAACAGTCAAAATTAATAAACCAAGGCATAAATTAGAGTATCACACTTCATCATTTTATTGAAAATATACAACAGAAAAAGGGAAACAAACATTTAGAGCGAAGCCCATAGCGGTTCGATTTTAATACTTTTATTTATACTAGATGGCGCCAAAGAGTGTATTTTGGCGGGAAGCGAATAAATACTCGCTGATTTATTACAATAAACAACGGCTAACACTATTTTAAGCGACGATTTATATATAAAACTATAAAAGAAAGTTCAACTACACAAACATTCGGCTGCGGATGGAACACGAATAAATAAATATTTTTCACGGTTTTTACCTAATTTAAAAATTCTACGTTTCATACCGTTGGGGTCATTTAATAAAACTTCGACAAATTACAAAATAGACTTTAATATATTTAAAAATAAAGACAACGAACTGGTCTTGTGCACGATTCTTTAAAATTTTAATAACGAAACTCTTCTAATAATTGCGAAGTAAATTCCACTAAATCCTACTTGTAAAATTTTTAAACTTATCTTCGTAGCTTTGTTTAAAGGGAATATAACCTACAAATGGTTATTTACGGAAGATCTAGTGGTGTAGTCGGGTCAGGGCGTCGCCCCGGTACTTTTTCAAAGGCAGGGCGCCGCCCAGACTTGTAAATAGTGTATATTTTGACGAGAGTCCACTGGACTCGGACCCCTCCGCCGATCCATTTTTTCGACGAGTCCAGGACTCTTCCTCCTTTTTTCGACCCCCCCTCGTTTAAATTTATATGTTCTTTAATCTCTCTTAATATCTCCATTTTATATTCGTAAATAAATGTCACCTAACCAGGCTAAGCCTATAAATTTTTTATTGTAATTATAAACGAGACAGTCAGAAATCGAACGGCAGCATTATTTCATTATATATTCTCAACATCAAAGTATACATATTTTTATATATATTCGTGATCCGGTAAATTAAAATGCTCGTAAATATTTTCACAATTAATTTAACTATTAAAGTCTTCATTTCAAACCCATCGGACTTAATTTTATTTCTACCTTTATTAATTTTAATAAAACAAAATTTTGGTCTTCAATGGCACTGTGCTTAATAGAATACAGAGCAAGACTAACGATGTATGAAAATGATTTCCCAATCCCCACACGGGCCACACCTGTTTAAGTTAGAAGAGGTTTTTCCCTGGTAGGCCCAAGTTTTCCAAATTTTTCATTGGTCATTGTCAATTTCTATAGGCCTCACAGATAAGTAGTTAGGGGTCAGGGGAGCTCTAGCTCCGTGGGGAGTCCGACTAATATTCGGAGAGCTGAAATAGTGGCGGTCAGTATACACTATACAGATGTCTCAAACATAAAAATAATTCTACTTTTTATTTAAATCTCGAAATTTTTCCTCTTTTTACACAGCTAACGATATAATTTGAGGGAGTCCCGTGGACTCTTTACCCCCTTCAAAGACATTTTTTTAGGAGTCCGGTGATCTTTTTCAGGGGTTTTTGACGCGTGGACTGCCGCTATTTACAAGTCTGGTAGTGTCCAATATTGGAACCATAGAGATAGAAAAGAAATAGAGGCACTATTGTATCTGGCGAAGTTGACCGCGAGTGCCGGCCCCTCTTTTCGCCAATGTAGTAAGCCACGAGATGGGCAGATTACGTGGCGCCATCGACGCGCGGTGAAATGAAATACATTATTCCTTTTTGAAAATCAACTATCATTTGATGTAAATAAAGGAAGGATAGATGGCGTTGCAAATTCTGCCCATCTCCGCTTTCATTCATGTGCGGGGGGGGGGGGGGAGGAATTTTCCCGGTCAAAAACAGGGGTGTCTTAACGCGGTAATCTTCCCTCTATTTCTTTTCTATGATTGGAACCTTTTGGGGGGTTAATAGAACTACCCGAGGTTATGGGTCCCTTTTAAAAAAGCTAGACAGTTCGAAAACAAAAAAGAAATGCCTACGCGTCCGGAATTCGTTAACGGTCAAAAATTGAACATTGTCACGACGACCAATTATCTAAAGAAGAAAGAGCGAATCTGCGTTTTCATTATTTGATGTTACATAATTTTAGAGTAGGAGAGACAAAGGTGGAAGGGAAGGGGAATTAAGATTATGGGCGTTTATTCTCTCGTGTACAACGCGCCAAAAGGAAAAAAAAAAATATGTTCTCGAGTGGCAAAAAAACAACCCCTCCTTTACTGGAATTCTACTAATTCAACTGTGGGGCTACGAGAAGACCCCGGGGTAGGGGCTGACAATGTTCACTGTGTCACCCTCGAAACAATAGAATCTTAAATCGGAGAATATTTTATTTTGGCAGCGCATCCGGCGTGGCCCAAAAAAATTCCAACTCATCTCATTATCTTTTTCAGGGAAACGGTCTGCCGCTAGTCAAGATGAAAAAAACTGTAATAAAAACTTAAGACGGTAAAAAAGTTATGGAAAAAATCATCTTTAAACGATTTGAATAATCGTGCAATTTTCTGAATTTTGCATACACAATGTTTCGAGTGACGCCAAGATATTACTATCTATAAGAAAAAGTTGAAAACAAATTCTATTGTATTTGAATGTACATTCGTGCGTGGCTAATAGGGTCATAAAAATAATTACCATTCGAGCTGTTTTGTTAAATAAATATTATATTAATCGTTTTAAGTTACATTTTCAAATTCCACGATGTTAGATAGATAAAGTTTCCCAGTCTTCATACTAGATGGCGTTGAGGTACCTACCGAGCAAGGTTTCCCGATCTGGTAAAACATTTTGACATAACGCGCGTAATGTCCGAGCTAATTTATAGCGATAAAATGTATTTGGGTCTTCGTTCTACATTGAATACAGCTCAACGCCATGTTTAGTTAGAAACTATAGACGTTACGCGAGAATATAAATTAAGCGCAGTGTCAATGTCGGCGTTTTAAGAAATGGCCTCTTCATTAGGATTTAAAATAAACAGATTTTTAACGATCGGATCTTAGATGACCCACTTCGAAGTCGTAGCGACTTCATTGAATCGAGATAAAACGTACCAAGAGTTGCCCGCAAGATGTCGCCGCGGTCAATCTACACCGAAGGACCTTTGCCGCCGATATCGGCATTCATTGTAAATCAATCGTTCTTTTTTTATTAGGGACAAGAGATATATAGGGCTAGGACAAAGATAAGAAATACTTTTAGGAATTCTTAGATGGTATTATGTCAAATTTCATTCTCATTTCAAATTTATTCCGCGGTTTTTCTTTCGTTCCAGATTTCGAGGGGTGACAGTTCCGCTTCTGTAATTTTCAATCAAAATAACTTTCCATATTTACTCAAGCGGTATCGTCTTTTTTCCCACACTGACAATGTCATTTTTTTTTCAACACCCCCGTACAATACACGCCCATCCTATTATTAATGACCTTCAACCTTTTTTCAATATTTTATTCCAAAAAACACGTTTCAAATTAGCATAAGTGGTTCGTATTTAGTGGCTCTGTTATACCGATGAAAATGTTAATTACACTGACTCTATACGCGGGGTGAAACCGTCTAACTTCCGGGCCCTACGAGAGTCGTTATTACCGGAGTTAACTATACCATTTTGGGGGAGAAGCAGCCCTGGGCCGGCCCCAGAGGCTGCTTTGGGCCTGTTTCATCCTTAAAAAAAACTTCGTCGATATACTACACCCCCATTAGAAAGTAATTAGTCTAGCCTCATTAATTCCTCGGAAAGAAGAGATCTAGTAGTCAGATTAGCCACGGACAGCGCGTATTACAAAGAAATCGAACGGTTTTTTTATTTTTTCGCGGGTGTTACGGAAGACCCGTAAGACAATTTGGCAATAAAAAACTAATTTTTTTCTTTCAAATTGGTTGTTTCATTTAGCGGGTCATGATCCCCGCTGCGAGGGCTGTAACCTTGGAGAACCTAGACCTATTTGAAATGTCCGATACCAATCGACCTACTTATCCTTTTTAACATTGAACTTAATTCCCAATCATAATAATATAACGATAATTCCCAGCATATCTTCTAATGTACCAAAATTTTATTTTATTTTAAATGTTTTAATGAAATACACTCTTTAAATTCGATATTTTCTCACGATATTTTCATTATCTTAACTTTAATTTTTTATTATTATGCAAGTACCGAATCAAGTAGTTGTTTACATCCTTAACACGCGCGTATTTAGGTTGAGAGCGTGGTAACCAAGGTCGTATCGGGATAAGTTCAATCCTAATTGGAATTATCATCCTAACAAGCCTGTAGTAGGTAGTGTATGTAGGCACGTGTCTGCGATGAAATTTTAAGATCCCCTTTTCATAAGCCGATTGAAAAATTTTAGTGTTGTAAGGCGGAAAAATTTCCGCAAAATGACAGAGGCCTTTTTCCTGGAAAATTTTCAGTATTTTTCCGAAAAAAAAAGTGTTCATTCTATGATTAGTTTGCAAATTTAAATAAAGCGGAATTTTTGCCTCATTTTTTCGAATCTAAAAGTAAAACTAAATCTCTAGACTAGTTTAAACTGATTAACAATGTAACACTATTAATGTTTTGTAGTATTTTTACTGTTATTAGTGCTTACACGTAAAAAATGCTGGAAGCTCCTTTTCTAGCAACCGTTAACCGGCTATGTTCCACCTTAACGTATACAGCTTTAATAATTCCTAGTGCCAGCTGTGATTTCCTCGAAGTACTTACTGATTTACACGTAAAACAAATGCTAGTTTTCCCTCTGCTAGCAGGCGTTATCCCACTTAGCTCCGCCTTAAAATATAAGCTTAATCATTCCTAGGGCCAGCTGTGATTTCCTCGAAGTACTTACTGATTTAAAAACGTCAACATCAAATACCAGTGCTTACACGTAAAACAAATGCTAGTTTTGCCTCTGCTAGCAGGCGTTATCCCACTTAGATCCGCCTTAAAATATAAGCTTAACCATTCCTAGTGCCAGTTGTTAGTTCCTCGAAGTACTTATTGGTTTAAAAAGGTCGGTTTCAAATATCAATGGTTAAGCCGCATTTTCACGCTCGCTAGTAGCGGGTAAAAATACTTAAAACACGCTTCCGATACTAGCTATTGTGAAATTTTAAAGCTAGGCTAAGTAGCGGACAATTTCAAATTTCAAGGGTTTTCCCAGCGGAAGCGGAAGCGGAAAATATCTGTTTGAAACAGATCGATTTTAACTATTTTTACCCCCTACTAGCGAGCATGAAAACGCGGCTTAATCAAGTAAAACAAATTTTAATTGCGTCTCTGTTAGCTGGCGTTATCCCCTCGGTTATCCCGCTCAGATCCGCCTTGAAGTATACAGCTTAATAATTCCTAGTGCTAGTTGTGGTTTTCTGGGAGTACTTGTTGGTTTAAAACGTTTTCTTCAAATATCACCACTTGTTTACATGTAAAAAACGCTAGTTGCGTTTTTGCTAGAAAGCGTTTTACATTTCTAGTGGTAGTTGCGCCTTTGATAGCAACCGTTATACATTCCTAGTGCTAGTTGCGTCTTTGCTAGCAAGCGTTTTACATTTCTAGTGGTAGTTGCGCCTTTGCTAGGAAGCGTTTTACATTTCTAGTCGTAGTTGCGCCTTTGATAGCAAGCGTTATACATTCCTAGTGCTAGTTACGTCTTTGCTAGCAAGCGTTATACATCCCTAGTGCTAGTTGCGTCTTTGCTAGCAAGCTTTATACATTCCTAGTGCTAGTTGAGCCTTTGCTAACAAGCTTTATACACTCCTAGTGCTAGTTGAGCCTTTGCTAGCAAGCTTTATACATTCCTAGTGCTAGTTGCGTCTTTGCTAGCAAGCTTTATACATTCCTAGTGCTAGTTACGTCTTTGCTAGCAAGCTTTATACATTCCTAGTGCTAGTTGAGCCTTTGCTAGCAAGCTTTATACATTCCTAGTGCTAGTTGAGCGTTTGCTACCAAGCTTTATACATTCCTAGAGCTAGTTGCGCCTTGGCTATCAAGCTTTATACATTCCTAGAGCTAGTTGAGCCTTTGCTAGCAAGCTTTATACATTCCTAGTGCTAGTTGCGTCTTTGCTAGCAAGCTTTATACATTCCTAGTGCTAGTTGAGCCTTTGCTAGCAAGCGTTATACATTCCTAGTGCTAGTTGCGTCTTTGCTAGCAAGCTTTATACATTCCTAGTGCTAGTTGAGCCTTTGCTACCAAGCTTCCTAGAGCTAGTTGCGCCTTGGCTATCAAGCTTTATACATTCCTAGAGCTAGTTGCGCCTTGGCTATCAAGCTTTATACATTCCTAGAGCTAGTTGCGCCTTGGCTATCAAGCTTTATACATTCCTAGAGCTAGTTGCGCCTTGGCTATCAAGCTTTATACATTCCTAGAGCTAGTTGCGCCTTGGCTATCAAGCTTTATACATTCCTAGTGCTAGTTCTATCTAAGTTCCTCGAAGTACATATTGGTCTATATTGAAAACATGGATGATAACAACGTACTGATTTATTTCTGGGACAGACGTCCTTGGGAAGAATAGCTAATGGATAAACACCTCGGAGAGGAACCCATATGTTAATGAGCTTGTAAAAAGACATATTAGTGGTGAGGCCAACATTGATAAACGGTGTTAGGATCGAGGCGTCGAACGAACATATCGACACAAATGCGCATTAAAAGGTTGTCCTCAAAAGAAAAACGGAATAATAATATCAAAAACCACGATGTGGCGACAGAAGTGAGAACTCCCCGACCCCGAGGGACATAAGCAATTATTTTCTCATAGAACCGGAAAAAAGTAGGCGGAAACAAACTACTAAAATTGCGCCGTTCTTATAGAGTATACGGATGATGGTTATATTAGTTAATTTGACACAATTGACAGCGTCTTATCTACATCATCAGTTCATGAAAATGGACGTGTAGAAACTGTTAATGAGACAGTTCAGGGAAATAAATCATAAATATTTTTGCTCATATAAAGGACCCCAAAAGATTTTGATTTTTGTAACTAACCTCCATTAGACAAAGCGATTGATACGTATATCATAAGTGTATAATATTGTTACATAAGAGTGAAACTTCCTATTCTTCACACGCAAAAGTTTTACTGAGAGCTATTCAGAAGACAGACTGCATTACGGGCTTTGTCACCGTTTTGCGTCCGCTCGCTAAAGCGTCACACCTAGCCTTTGACAGCGTCTTGCTAGGGGGATATTTTCTTCTTGTGATGACGTAACTAGCTCTTAGTAAAATATTCACCAAAGTGACAAACTTATGGAATATTATTATAGACTTATGGTACCGCCAATAATGTATTCAGATTGACAGAGAATACGTAGAGGCAACACCCGGTCGTCTCGTGATTCCTGGAAGAAAAGCCACGCCCAACGCCTTCCCGCGTGCAATCTTTCCCGTTTCTACCAAAAGGGGGAATACGTATAGGCAACACCCGGTCGTCTCGTGATTCCTGGAAGAAAAGCCACGCCCAACGCCTTCCCGCGTGCAATCTTTCCCGTTTCTACCAAAAGGGGGAATACGTATAGGCAACACCCGGTCGTCTCGTGATTCCTGGAAGAAAAGCCACGCCCAACGCCTTCCCGCGTGCAATCTTTCCCGTTTCTACCAAAAGGGGGAATACGTATATTCAACACCCGGTCGTCTCGTGATTCCTGGAAGAAAAGCCACGCCCAACGCCATCCCGCGTGCAATCTTTCCCGTTTCTACCAAAAGGGGGAATACGTATAGGCAACACCCGGTCGTCTCATGATTCCTGGAAGAAAAGCCACGCCCAAGGCCTTCCCGCCTGCAATCTTTCCCGTTTCTACCAAAAGGGGGAATACGTATAGGCAACACCCGGTCGTCTCGTGATTCCTGGAAGAAAAGCCACGCCCAACGCCTTCCCGCGTGCAATCTTTCCCGTTTCTACCAAAAGGGGGAATACGTATAGGCAACACCCGGTCGTCTCGTGATTCCTGGAAGAAAAGCCACGCCCAACGCCTTCCCGCGTGCAATCTTTCCCGTTTCTACCAAAAGGGGGAATACGTATAGGCAACACCCGGTCGTCTCGTGATTCCTGGAAGAAAAGCCACGCCCAACGCCTTCCCGCGTGCAATCTTTCCCGTTTCTACCAAAAGGGGGAATACGTATAGGCAACACCCGGTCGTCTCATGATTCCTGGAAGAAAAGCCACGCCCAAGGCCTTCCCGCGTGCAATCTTTCCCGTTTCTACCAAAAGGGGGAATACGTATAGGCAACACCCGGTCGTCTCATGATTCCTGGAAGAAAAGCCACGCCCAAGGCCTTCCCGCGTGCAATCTTTCCCGTTTCTACCAAAAGGGGGAATACGTATAGGCAACACCCGGTCGTCTCGTGATTCCTGGAAGAAAAGCCACGCCCAACGCCTTCCCGCGTGCAATCTTTCCCGTTTCTACCAAAAGGGGGAATACGTATAGGCAACACCCGGTCGTCTCATGATTCCTGGAAGAAAAGCCACGCCCAAGGCCTTCCCGCGTGCAATCTTTCCCGTTTCTACCAAAAGGGGGAATACGTATAGGCAACACCCGGTCGTCTCATGATTCCTGGAAGAAAAGCCACGCCCAAGGCCTTCCCGCGTGCAATCTTTCCCGTTTCTACCAAAAGGGGGAATACGTATAGGCAACACCCGGTCGTCTCGTGATTCCTGGAAGAAAAGCCACGCCCAACGCCTTCCCGCGTGCAATCTTTCCCGTTTCTACCAAAAGGGGGAATACGTATAGGCAACACCCGGTCGTCTCGTGATTCCTGGAAGAAAAGCCACGCCCAACGCCTTCCCGCGTGCAATCTTTCCCGTTTCTACCAAAAGGGGGAATACGTATAGGCAACACCCGGTCGTCTCGTGATTCCTGGAAGAAAAGCCACGCCCAACGCCTTCCCGCGTGCAATCTTTCCCGTTTCTACCAAAAGGGGGAATACGTATAGGCAACACCCGGTCGTCTCGTGATTCCTGGAAGAAAAGCCACGCCCAACGCCTTCCCGCGTGCAATCTTTCCCGTTTCTACCAAAAGGGGGAATACGTATAGGCAACACCCGGTCGTCTCATGATTCCTGGAAGAAAAGCCACGCCCAAGGCCTTCCCGCGTGCAATCTTTCCCGTTTCTACCAAAAGGGGGAATACGTATAGGCAACACCCGGTCGTCTCGTGATTCCTGGAAGAAAAGCCACGCCCAACGCCTTCCCGCGTGCAATCTTTCCCGTTTCTACCAAAAGGGGGAATACGTATAGGCAACACCCGGTCGTCTCGTGATTCCTGGAAGAAAAGCCACGCCCAACGCCTTCCCGCGTGCAATCTTTCCCGTTTCTACCAAAAGGGGGAATACGTATAGGCAACACCCGGTCGTCTCATGATTCCTGGAAGAAAAGCCACGCCCAAGGCCTTCCCGCGTGCAATCTTTCCCGTTTCTACCAAAAGGGGGAATACGTATAGGCAACACCCGGTCGTCTCGTGATTCCTGGAAGAAAAGCCACGCCCAACGCCTTCCCGCGTGCAATCTTTCCCGTTTCTACCAAAAGGGGGAATACGTATAGGCAACACCCGGTCGTCTCGTGATTCCTGGAAGAAAAGCATCGCCCAACGCCTTCCCGCGTGCAATCTTTCCCGTTTCTACCAAAAGGGGGAATACGTATATTCAACACCCGGTCGTCTCGTGATTCCTGGAAGAAAAGCCACGCCCAACGCCTTCCCGCGTGCAATCTTTCCCGTTTCTACCAAAAGGGGGAATACGTATAGGCAACACCCGGTCGTCTCATGATTCCTGGAAGAAAAGCCACGCCCAAGGCTTTCCCGCCTGCAATCTTTCCCGTTTCTACCAAAAGGGGGAATACGTATAGGCAACACCCGGTCGTCTCGTGATTCCTGGAAGAAAAGCCACGCCCAACGCCTTCCCGCGTGCAATCTTTCCCGTTTCTACCAAAAGGGGGAATACGTATAGGCAACACCCGGTCGTCTCGTGATTCCTGGAAGAAAAGCCACGCCCAACGCCTTCCCGCGTGCAATCTTTCCCGTTTCTACCAAAAGGGGGAATACGTATAGGCAACACCCGGTCGTCTCGTGATTCCTGGAAGAAAAGCCACGCCCAACGCCTTCCCGCGTGCAATCTTTCCCGTTTCTACCAAAAGGGGGAATACGTATAGGCAACACCCGGTCGTCTCATGATTCCTGGAAGAAAAGCCACGCCCAAGGCCTTCCCGCGTGCAATCTTTCCCGTTTCTACCAAAAGGGGGAATACGTATAGGCAACACCCGGTCGTCTCGTGATTCCTGGAAGAAAAGCCACGCCCAACGCCTTCCCGCGTGCAATCTTTCCCGTTTCTACCAAAAGGGGGAATACGTATAGGCAACACCCGGTCGTCTCGTGATTCCTGGAAGAAAAGCCACGCCCAACGCCTTCCCGCGTGCAATCTTTCCCGTTTCTACCAAAAGGGGAAATACGTATAGGCAACACCCGGTCGTCTCGTGATTCCTGGAAGAAAGGCCACGCCCAACGCCTTCCCGCGTGCAATCTTTCCCGTTTCTACCAAAAGGGGGAATACGTATAGGCAACACCCAGTCGTCTCGTGATTCCTGGAAGAAAAGCCTCGCCCAACGCCTTCCCGCGTGCAATCTTTCCCGTTTCTACCAAAAGGGGGAATACGTATAGGCAACACCCGGTCGTCTCGTGATTCCTGGAAGAAAAGCCACGCCCAACGCCTTCCCGCGTGCAATCTTTCCCGTTTCTACCAAAAGGGGGAATACGTATAAGCAACACCCGGTCGTCTCGTGATTCCTGGAAGAAAAGCCACGCCCAACGCCTTCCCGCGTGCAATCTTTCCCGTTTCTACCAAAAGGGGAAATACGTATAGGCAACACCCGGTCGTCTCGTGATTCCTGGAAGAAAGGCCACGCCCAACGCCTTCCCACGTGCAATCTTTCCCGTTTCTACCAAAAGGGGGAATACGTATAGGCAACACCCAGTCGTCTCGTGATTCCTGGAAGAAAAGCCTCGCCCAACGCCTTCCCGCGTGCAATCTTTCCCGTTTCTACCAAAAGGGGGAATACGTATAGGCAACACCCGGTCGTCTCGTGATTCCTGGAAGAAAGGCCACGCCCAACGCCTTCCCGCGTGCAATCTTTCCCGTTTCTACCAAAAGGGGGAATACGTATAGGCAACACCCAGTCGTCTCGTGATTCCTGGAAGAAAAGCCTCGCCCAACGCCTTCCCGCGTGCAATCTTTCCCGTTTCTACCAAAAGGGGGAATACGTATAGGCAACACCCGGTCGTCTCATGATTCCTGGAAGAAAAGCCACGCCCAAGGCCTTCCCGCGTGCAATCTTTCCCGTTTCTACCAAAAGGGGGAATACGTATAGGCAACACCCGGTCGTCTCGTGATTCCTGGAAGAAAAGCCACGCCCAACGCCTTCCCGCGTGCAATCTTTCCCGTTTCTACCAAAAGGGGGAATACGTATAGGCAACACCCGGTCGTCTCGTGATTCCTGGAAGAAAAGCCACGCCCAACGCCTTCCCGCGTGCAATCTTTCCCGTTTCTACCAAAAGGGGAAATACGTATAGGCAACACCCGGTCGTCTCGTGATTCCTGGAAGAAAAGCCACGCCCAACGCCTTCCCGCGTGCAATCTTTCCCGTTTCTACCAAAAGGGGGAATACGTATAGGCAACACCCGGTCGTCTCGTGATTCCTGGAAGAAAAGCCACGCCCAACGCCTTCCCGCGTGCAATCTTTCCCGTTTCTACCAAAAGGGGAAATACGTATAGGCAACACCCGGTCGTCTCGTGATTCCTGGAAGAAAAGCCACGCCCAACGCCTTCCCGCGTGCAATCTTTCCCGTTTCTACCAAAAGGGGGAATACGTATAGGCAACACCCGGTCGTCTCGTGATTCCTGGAAGAAAAGCCACGCCCAACGCCTTCCCGCGTGCAATCTTTCCCGTTTCTACCAAAAGGGGGAATACGTATAGGCAACACCCGGTCGTCTCGTGATTCCTGGAAGAAAAGCCACGCCCAACGCCTTCCCGCGTGCAATCTTTCCCGTTTCTACCAAAAGGGGGAATACGTATATTCAACACCCGGTCGTCTCGTGATTCCTGGAAGAAAAGCCACGCCCAACGCCTTCCCGCGTGCAATCTTTCCCGTTTCTACCAAAAGGGGGAATACGTATAGGCAACACCCGGTCGTCTCATGATTCCTGGAAGAAAAGCCACGCCCAAGGCCTTCCCGCCTGCAATCTTTCCCGTTTCTACCAAAAGGGGGAATACGTATAGGCAACACCCGGTCGTCTCGTGATTCCTGGAAGAAAAGCCACGCCCAACGCCTTCCCGCGTGCAATCTTTCCCGTTTCTACCAAAAGGGGGAATACGTATAGGCAACACCCGGTCGTCTCGTGATTCCTGGAAGAAAAGCCACGCCCAACGCCTTCCCGCGTGCAATCTTTCCCGTTTCTACCAAAAGGGGGAATACGTATAGGCAACACCCGGTCGTCTCGTGATTCCTGGAAGAAAAGCCACGCCCAACGCCTTCCCGCGTGCAATCTTTCCCGTTTCTACCAAAAGGGGGAATACGTATAGGCAACACCCGGTCGTCTCATGATTCCTGGAAGAAAAGCCACGCCCAAGGCCTTCCCGCGTGCAATCTTTCCCGTTTCTACCAAAAGGGGGAATACGTATAGGCAACACCCGGTCGTCTCGTGATTCCTGGAAGAAAAGCCACGCCCAACGCCTTCCCGCGTGCAATCTTTCCCGTTTCTACCAAAAGGGGGAATACGTATAGGCAACACCCGGTCGTCTCGTGATTCCTGGAAGAAAAGCCACGCCCAACGCCTTCCCGCGTGCAATCTTTCCCGTTTCTACCAAAAGGGGGAATACGTATAGGCAACACCCGGTCGTCTCGTGATTCCTGGAAGAAAGGCCACGCCCAACGCCTTCCCGCGTGCAATCTTTCCCGTTTCTACCAAAAGGGGGAATACGTATAGGCAACACCCGGTCGTCTCGTGATTCCTGGAAGAAAAGCCACGTCCAACGCCTTCCCGCGTGCAATCTTTCCCGTTTCTACCAAAAGGGGGAATACGTATAGGCAACACCCGGTCGTCTCGTGATTCCTGGAAGAAAAGCCACGTCCAACGCCTTCCCGCGTGCAATCTTTCCCGTTTCTACCAAAAGGGGGAATACGTATAGGCAACACCCGGTCGTCTCGTGATTCCTGGAAGAAAAGCCACGCCCAACGCCTTCCCGCGTGCAATCTTTCCCGTTTCTACCAAAAGGGGAAATACGTATAGGCAACACCCGGTCGTCTCGTGATTCCTGGAAGAAAAGCCACGTCCAACGCCTTCCCGCGTGCAATCTTTCCCGTTTCTACCAAAAGGGGGAATACGTATAGGCAACACCCGGTCGTCTCGTGATTCCTGGAAGAAAAGCCACGCCCAACGCCTTCCCGCGTGCAATCTTTCCCGTTTCTACCAAAAGGGGGAATACGTATAGGCAACACCCGGTCGTCTCGTGATTCCTGGAAGAAAAGCCACGCCCAACGCCTTCCCGCGTGCAATCTTTCCCGTTTCTACCAAAAGGGGAAATACGTATAGGCAACACCCGGTCGTCTCGTGATTCCTGGAAGAAAAGCCACGTCCAACGCCTTCCCGCGTGCAATCTTTCCCGTTTCTACCAAAAGGGGGAATACGTATAGGCAACACCCGGTCGTCTCGTGATTCCTGGAAGAAAAGCCACGCCCAACGCCTTCCCGCGTGCAATCTTTCCCGTTTCTACCAAAAGGGGGAATACGTATAGGCAACACCCGGTCGTCTCGTGATTCCTGGAAGAAAAGCCACGTCCAACGCCTTCCCGCGTGCAATCTTTCCCGTTTCTACCAAAAGGGGGAATACGTATAGGCAACACCCGGTCGTCTCGTGATTCCTGGAAGAAAAGCCACGCCCAACGCCTTCCCGCGTGCAATCTTTCCCGTTTCTACCAAAAGGGGAAATACGTATAGGCAACACCCGGTCGTCTCGTGATTCCTGGAAGAAAGGCCACGCCCAACGCCTTCCCGCGTGCAATCTTTCCCGTTTCTACCAAAAGGGGGAATACGTATAGGCAACACCCAGTCGTCTCGTGATTCCTGGAAGAAAAGCCTCGCCCAACGCCTTCCCGCGTGCAATCTTTCCCGTTTCTACCAAAAGGGGGAATACGTATAGGCAACACCCGGTCGTCTCGTGATTCCTGGAAGAAAGGCCACGCCCAACGCCTTCCCGCGTGCAATCTTTCCCGTTTCTACCAAAAGGGGGAATACGTATAGGCAACACCCAGTCGTCTCGTGATTCCTGGAAGAAAAGCCTCGCCCAACGCCTTCCCGCGTGCAATCTTTCCCGTTTCTACCAAAAGGGGGAATACGTATAGGCAACACCCGGTCGTCTCGTGATTCCTGGAAGAAAAGCCACGCCCAAGGCCTTCCCGCGTGCAATCTTTCCCGTTTCTACCAAAAGGGGGAATACGTATAGGCAACACCCGGTCGTCTCGTGATTCCTGGAAGAAAAGCCACGCCCAACGCCTTCCCGCGTGCAATCTTTCCCGTTTCTACCAAAAGGGGGAATACGTTTAGGCAACACCCGGTCGTCTCGTGATTCCTGGAAGAAAAGCCACGCCCAACGCCTTCCCGCGTGCAATCTTTCCCGTTTCTACCAAAAGGGGGAATACGTATAGGCAACACCCGGTCGTCTCGTGATTCCTGGAAGAAAGGCCACGCCCAACGCCTTCCCGCGTGCAATCTTTCCCGTTTCTACCAAAAGGGGGAATACGTATAGGCAACACCCAGTCGTCTCGTGATTCCTGGAAGAAAAGCCTCGCCCAACGCCTTCCCGCGTGCAATCTTTCCCGTTTCTACCAAAAGGGGGAATACGTATAGGCAACACCCGGTCGTCTCATGATTCCTGGAAGAAAAGCCACGCCCAAGGCCTTCCCGCGTGCAATCTTTCCCGTTTCTACCAAAAGGGGGAATACGTATAGGCAACACCCGGTCGTCTCGTGATTCCTGGAAGAAAAGCCACGCCCAACGCCTTCCCGCGTGCAATCTTTCCCGTTTCTACCAAAAGGGGGAATACGTTTAGGCAACACCCGGTCGTCTCGTGATTCCTGGAAGAAAAGCCACGCCCAACGCCTTCCCGCGTGCAATCTTTCCCGTTTCTACCAAAAGGGGAAATACGTATAGGCAACACCCGGTCGTCTCGTGATTCCTGGAAGAAAGGCCACGCCCAACGCCTTCCCGCGTGCAATATTTCCCGTTTCTACCAAAAGGGGGAATACGTATAGGCAACACCCAGTCGTCTCGTGATTCCTGGAAGAAAAGCCTCGCCCAACGCCTTCCCGCGTGCAATCTTTCCCGTTTCTACCAAAAGGGGGAATACGTATAGGCAACACCCGGTCGTCTCGTGATTCCTGGAAGAAAAGCCACGCCCAACGCCTTCCCGCGTGCAATCTTTCCCGTTTCTACCAAAAGGGGGAATACACTTTAGCATGATAGCAGGCTCTCTCTCCACGAAGTGTAGGCAGTTAATATAATAATAATAAATATTAATCAGCTGAGCTAATACCCAAGGAACCACACAGGTCTACGTCAACGTTCACGCGTAATTGGTAGAAAACGGTTTGAATCGGTTTAAAAGGATTTATCCTGGTTCCCACAACTCCTTGGAAACTTATGTAATTGATTTGAATCGATTTCAAGGCAAAGTATGAACGCGGCTCTAGTCACTTGCGAAGTCAATTACCGGTGGCCGGGTTAAATTGCGTACGAGGGAATCATGCTAAATATTTTCTATGTTAACCTGAAATGTATACGGAATTCGATTACTTTATTGTTCTTAAAGCATTTTGAGGTCGATCTGTCAGCGCTCAAACTAGAAATGAAGAGCACTCTAAAAGTGTAAATTGAATTCCACATTTATTGTTCAGATCCGATATGACACCAATTCGAAGTAACTCGAAAATCTCTTGAAATCAAGAATGCATTTATTTGAACTGTCGGGATGATCCGCGGCCATCAGTGGCGTAGACAGGGGGGGCTTCCGGGTCCAGATCCGCCTTGGGCCTACCTTTGACTTTACTAAATTTCCACCCCCTTCTGGACGCCCCTCTTAACATTCACATACTTCGACCCCCCCCTTGACGAATTTCTGGCTACGCCACTGGCGGCCATCATAGTCAAAGTTTCCCGGACCACGAGAAGGGGAAGTAAAAACGTCTACCAAAGTATATATTTAATTTAATTTAAATTTAAAATCAAATATCCGAATGCTGGCGAGGTTAAAATAGTTTCGTTAGAGTTGTAAGTCGGAAAATTTTCCATGGAAATTTACCGAGACCTTTATTTCGGAAAATTTTCTGTTATTTTACGAAAAAAATTAACCTAATATTGTTATCAAATTTAAATTTCGCGGCATTTTCACCTTATTTTGTCGAATAGGGACTTGGCAGTACTACGTCACAGTTTTTTTTTTTCAATAGTTTTTATTGTGGGGAGAAAAATGTTACCACAATGGCGGCCATGGCCAAAGCTACGGAGTGCCAAGTCTCTATTCAAAGGTAAAACTAGACTAGTCTAGAATAAAAACCATGAAAAAGAAATATGTTTCAATATTTTATTTTTCCGATTTGTGGAAAATTTTCCGCATTTAATTTTTCCGGAAAATTAACAACTCTGACAAGGAGAGTACCCGAGGTGTTTATTGTCGATTTTGTTCAAAGTCGGACGTAATGTAGACCTATATGAGATATGAAATTTCCCAAAAGGAGACGTTGCACTACCCAAGATTCAAGATTCAAGATTTTTTTAGTAACCTGTGCAAGTACAGCCTCTTTAGATCGAGGCGGCTCACCAGATGGGAGCACAGTCAGAATATAGGAAGATAAATATTTAACTATTACTAGGACGTCACAAAACCCCAAAGGGTATTTTTGACACAGACTTGAGCGGAGCGAGCGAGACGTGAAATAAGAGCATACAAGAAATAGTTATTAAATTGAGCAAACATATTTTATACATCGCCAAATAATAATCATAATTCATTATTTCCAAAGGAGAAACCTTTTGGAGGACCCAGCGTTCGACAGCGACGACGAATTCAACGAAATGGACAATTTCATTCCAGTTACTTTAATGTCTGGGGAAATAGTTGTGAAATTAGGCAGTAGAGTCATTGAAATTGAAGTTGTGGAAACCATGAATTTCATTTTGGACAGAATTAAATAAAAAAATGCATAAAAAACCGCCTTTCATTCTTCTCATCTCCCTCCCTCCCGCAATGCATAAAAAAGTCTTTCAATCCCCTCCCCTCTTACACACACTTTACGCGCACTGCCAGGTTCTCTATCGAAAGTCGCCTTACACACACGCTATCTAGCGATACTATTAGACCCAGGCTTCGGACGGTTTCTACTCTCTCGCCTTTTACGCGCGCTGCGCTGCCAGGTTCCCTCTATACGCGCGCTATCTGGCTTCTCTCTCTCCCTTTATACACGCGGTCCCCTTTTGCGCGCGCTTACAGGTTCACCGGGTGTTCACCGGGCGCCAGGCTTCAGGCGGTTTATACTCTCTCGCCTTTTACGCGCGCTTCGCATAGGTTATTTTGACGGCTTCGGACAATCACAGGACCAGCATTTTTTCCCCATAGCAGTCGTTGCTAAGGGAGCTAAGCTCGCTTCGCTCGCTCCGCTCAATAACAAACAACAACTAGCTAATTTTTTATTTTTTCCTAGGATTTACATAAAGTATAACAATGTTTAAAAGGTTATATATATATTTTTATTATATATATATTTCTTCGTAGTTTTTTCGGTAATTTAGGATCTTAAAACACTGAAAAAGCTATAAGATATGATATTAAGATCCTAAATTACCGAAAAAACTACGAAGAAATATCATAAAACACCGTCAACAATTCAAAATAGTCATATACCGGGGCGTCGGCCAATTCCTCGCTGCCAACTAAAACTGACTTAAATTTGAAATGAATTTCGATTAGGCTTAAAAATCTCGATTTTTGGTTTTTGTTTTTCCTCAATATTATCGGAACCACTTGTCCGAATTTGAAACCGGGTCCGGTTTTGGAAAGGAAACAATTCCGTGCGACGAATTTCTTTTGGTTTATTAGGCCTCGGTCAAATACTTATTCAACATTTAAAAATTTAAAATAGCAGAAAGTTTCTCCTTTTTTTAAACTTTCCAAAAAGGTATTAATCGACTTTCTACTGTGAACCGTTTTGGAAACATTTGAAAAACAAAGTGTCCAGAAACTTTTGTCCGGGACTGTACATTAGTTTAAGTTTCACCCATTCGATTTGCCATGGCAACCGAAAATGTTTTTAACCACTTAAAAAAAATGTCGGTACAAAAATTTAAAGAAAAATTAAATCACGAAATGGGTAATTTGGACCACATTTAGGTAAATTTCATAAAGTTTGGGTAAATTGGAAATTTTTGGGGTAAAATTGTAAGAATGTTTGGGTAAAATATGGCAAAAACCTTATTTTTGTTTTAAGTGGTCAAAAACATTTTCGGTTGCCATGGCAAATCGAATAGGTAGTGTAACGTCTCCTTTTGGGAAATTTGATATCTCATATAGGTCTACATTACGCCCGACTTTGAACAAAATCGGCAATAAACACCTCGGGTACTCTCCTTGTTAGTTTCGCCATAAGTAATATATTCGTAAAATATTTTCGTTCATATATTGTAGAAAGCCAAATATTTGCAAAGAAGTATCGAAAAGACTTATAGCTTCTTTTTACATTTACATACAACGCGAAAGAGTCGATTAAAGAAGACAATTAAGCTAGCGGAACGCAAAGAAGAGAAGGTGATGGTGAGCTGAGAAAGCCCATTTGAATTTGGGGTGACGCCCTTTTCTATTTGGTCCCAGGGAGAGGTCTCCCACCTTATGTTTTCCCAAACGCCAGCCTTATAATGTAATTAGCGGAGAAAGCCGACCACGTCCGATAGCCGACAAACAAGGCCAAATTAACTCACCTATTAGTCCCTATTAAGACTAGAAAGGGGTACAGTTTGTAGATCTCATATTGAGGGGGAAATACGAGGATGATACGATTAGATTGACCCGTGATCCCGAACACGGCACTCGTTAACTACGGGGAATACGTCAAGCATCGACAGATAAAGCTAGAGGTTGTTGAAACTTCTTGACGTATTTGTTGGGCTTTCCATAAGGCTCGACAGTGGTGCGAAGATAAACCTAGGATAAGATATACGTTAAGGAAATGCAAATACTTTGTAGATTCGTTGGGAAAGCGGGAGAAACGCCTCTTCTTGGTTTTTATGCAGAATTACATTACACTCTCTCCTCTCGTAGATCATTCTTATAATTAAAAAAAGGAAAGTAAATAAGTTTTGCAATTCGAAGCAATAAAATGGAATAATATTTTTCTCGGAAGGTAAGAATTACGGATTGAAGGCTAGCTTTCACCAGAGCGTCTACAATTTTTTGTGTCGACGCTCACAGCCAATGTGTTTTTGACCAGTAAAAAACTAAAAACCAGTCTTTAGGCCTAATTGGTGGATCTTAAAATTCATTTTGCACGTGAAAATACGCCGCCATGTTAGGGTATAAACATAGATATACGAAATGTATATAAAGGTCTAGATAAATTTCGGGGCGTCTAAGCCTAACATAAAATGCGGATTTGACACCTAGCAGACACCGAGGAAGGCACGTGACCAAGAGCGCGAGCTCTCTTAGCATTTTAGTACAAAGTGCTTGACCTTTCCGCAGGCCGTAGTCTTTAGACACCATCTGTTTGTGACTTTTAGTATAATTTTTAAGCGGGAGACAATGGCTCTCGCGACGATAGCACGAGCTTTCTTACCGATAGATTGCGCCTTATAAGGATAGCCTGCAGAAATTACGCGTTTCTGCTAGCTGTCACCTCCGTATTGACTCCCTTTGAAATATTTTATCTAGACCTTTATATACGTTTCCTATATCTATGGGTATAAAGGCGGGTAAATAAGCCTGCTATACCTCATGATGTAAAGGTACTGTCACGCGCCAAAACATAATTTTGAAATCACTCAATGGTTTTTTGCGTCCCCGTTCACCGTAAAGGTGTTTTCGACCAGTGAAAACCAGCCTTTAGGCCTAATGGAGGTTTTTTGCGTCCCAACGTTGTGGCGTTTTTGCCAAAGTGAAAGCCAGCCTAAATTTAGGGCTAACAGGATTTTTATTTGCGTCGAAGCTCACTGTCGTAGAGTTTTTGTCCTAGTGAAAACCAGACTTTAGGCCTAATGGAGGTTTTTTGCGTCTCAACGTTGTGGCGTTTTTGCCAAAGTGAAAGCTAGCCTTTAGGCCTAACAGGAAGCTCACTGTCGTAGAGTTTTTGCCCTAGTGAAAACCATGGCGAATCCAGGATTTTTTAGAGGTAGGCTAGACTATGGAAAATAGGCTCCTAACCCTTTGAAATTATCAAAAATGCCATAGTAGCATATAATTTGGGACCTCCCCCTCTCTAAAATTACTGGTTGCTACCTAGTCTACCACCTAGATCCGCCACTGAGTAAAAACCAGTTTTAACTCTTTGAGTATAGAACACCATTTGGGCGTTTTTCCGAGGATAGGATCCCAAGTTTACCACCGAAATCGAATCCTAGTCTAGTCTACCACCTAGTCTTAACTCTTTGAGTATAGAACACCATTTGGGCGTTTTTCCGAGGATAGGATCTCAAGTTTACCACCGAATTCGAATCCTAGTCTAGTCTACCACCTAGTCTTAACTCTTTGAGTATAGAACACCATTTGGGCGTTTTTCCGAGGATAGGATCTCAAGTTTACCACCGAAATCGAATCCTAGTCTAGTCTACCACCTAGTCTTAACTCTTTGAGTATAGAACACCATTTGGGCGTTTTTCCGAGGATAGGATCTCAAGTTTACCACCGAATTCGAATCCTAGTCTAGTCTACCACCTAGTCTTAACTCTTTGAGTATAGAACACCATTTGGGCGTTTTTCCGAGGATAGGATCTCAAGTTTACCACCGAAATCGAATCCTAGTCTAGTCTACCACCTAGTCTTAACTCTTTGAGTATAGAACACCATTTGGGCGTTTTTCCGAGGATAGGATCTCAAGTTTACCACCGAATTCGAATCCTAGTCTAGTCTACCACCTAGTCTTAACTCTTTGAGTATAGAACACCATTTGGGCGTTTTTCCGAGGATAGGATCTCAAGTTTACCACCGAAATCGAATCCTAGTCTAGTCTACCACCTAGTCTTAACTCTTTGAGTATAGAACACCATTTGAGATCCTATCCTCGGAAAAACGCCAAGTTTACCACCGAAATCGGAGTAACTGACGAATTTCTCAACTAACCGACAATACAGATGCGCGAGGAAAGGTGGAAATTAGAAGTTAGAGTGGATGACCATCAGCACCACGAGTTGGAACGGGCAAAAAAGAGAATTCCCATTAGCGTCGATATACAATAAACAGTATAGGAAACGGGGGGGTAAGCTAGTATGTTGGCGCATCCCAGCTGCTGTTTCAGCACGCAGAGCGAGAGACGCTCGGGATAAAAAGATGAGATAGCGAGAGAGAGAACAGAAAGAAAGGGCATCGGAGCGAGAATCGCGGAGGGCAGGGGAAGAACAACTTCTCGATCTGCACGAATAAATTTCCAGCGAGCAATACGCCAATGTCCCTCTTTCTCTCTCCGCGAATCTGTCAGATTTCCGCAAACCGACCGAGAAATAATGGAGCGTATTTCCCAATCTCGTGTGATCAATCGTCACGCCTCTTATACATCAGTTGTCTCTCGCTAGAGGGGGCGAAATACGGAGACAAAGGTCCGCCTCCGCCTGACGCGCCGAAGAAATCTATCAATAATGACGTAATTATCGCAACCATTATTTGACCCCCAACGCGGCATCCGCTTTCATTCTACCTTGTTTATTTACTCGACAATAAGAAAAGAAAAACGGTATAAAAAATCGCCGTGAATAGTACAGTTTCCTAAGACTATTTCCTGTTTTATTGGGCTGTTGTCGATAAGACTCGATCGTGAGAAAGAACAAAACGCTTTTTAGGTCTAAATGACGTTTTTATAATACTAGCGGATGTTATTGGCCACGAAGGTCTCTTCGTTTTAGTGGAAATAATAAGTACTAGCTCTTAGTTAATAGTATCTAACTTCATCCCATCCACCCATGCAGCATATTTATATTTTAATCTCCACCGAGTTATGTTTTAGCCCCTCCTCGGGTTATTTTTATTTTAGCCTCCCACAGGTGGTTTTAGCCCCCCTTCTCAGGTTATTTATGTTTTAGCTTTTCCCAAGTTATATTTTAGCCCCCCTTCTCGTGTAATTTATGTTTTAGCCTCCTCCAGGTTATGTTTTACTCCTCTCCTCAAATTATTTACGTTTTAGTCTCCACTCTCCTCCAGGTTTTATGTTATTTATGTTTTATATCCCGGCCCTATGTTATTTATATTTTATATCCCGGCCCTATGTTTTTTATATTTTATATCCCTGCCCTATGTTATTTATGTTTTATATCCCTGCCCTATGTTACGTTTTAACACCCCTCCTCGGGTCATTTATGTTTTAGCCTTCACGCCTCCTTCAGGTTGTGTTATAGCCCCCTCATCAGGTTATTTATGTTTTAGCGCCCCCTCCCCATGTTATTTAAGTTAGAACCCCTTCCTCGGGTTATTTATGTTTTAGCACCCTTCAGGTTATTTATGTTTTAGCACCCTTCAGGTTATTTATGTTTTCGCACCCTTCAGGTTATTTATGTTTTAGCACCCTTCCCTAGGTTTTTTATGTTTTATCTCCCCTCCTCTTGTTATTTATGTTTTAGCCTACCCCGGTGATTCATTTTTTAGCCTCCCCCAGGTTAGGTTTTAACCCCATCCTCCTCATGTTATTTATGTTGTAGCGATTTCCCCGGTTACCCTAACCCCAACTGACTGGCAACCAGCTTAGTGGAGACTGCTAGACAAAAGTCTAATTAATATCATCAAATTGGTGTTCTAACTGTAGGTCAATTAACGAGAAGGATCTCTAAGTTTTAAAAATGACATGAATATTTAATTAAGATTAAACAAAATATATATATACAACGTTAAGTAATGCTCTCCAAACAATATAAGCCTATTAAAAATGTCCGCTAAGTTACTGTTTAATTGGGCCTATAACTATACATTTATCCCTATGGTTACGTAACCTTAAACTGATCAGTGCACTGCCGCTTTAAACTACAATTTATAGTAAAACATTATTAGAGGACAGCGTTTAGTCTTACAAGTCTTAATCGTACGTAACGATAGTTTCTAATTAGTAATTACGGTATACGAAATACCGATAGCCCACTGCACCTGACTAACGCCACTTAGTGGATCGAATCCTTGGCTGGTGCAAGCGGGTAATTAAAAGGTTCGTGGTACTTAACTCATCGATGCGCTGACATCACTCGTTGACTCGTTTCTTACGACGGCGGCGGCGACGGCTGGTCGGTTCTTACGGCATGACGCTGATGACTCGGTGGTCTTACGGCTGGGAACGCGCTGCAGTCGCGAACTCACATCGTTATGCCCGTACTTGGTTTATCATGTTAAATAATTTAAACCACGTCGAAAATATACCGCACTTAACTTTTAAGATATATGTCTTAGTTTTACCGCACTCGGAGCAACTCTCTTTTTTGAGTCTTGGCCATGGTTCCTCGAAACCTCGGACGGCCTGACCGGATATTGGCCCGCGCACACAGAATGTACGTCACGGGTTTATACCCGAACGCTTTCAATACAGTCATAGAGAGTTTTTGGAAAAATACAGCAAAATATACAACAATAACTAGCTTTAGAGATCCTTCTAGAAATATATACAAAAGGGGAAGGGGTTTGACGAACCTCACCAAGCTGGCGCCCATAAGTTGATACCCAACGCAAACAAGTTGGCCTAGTCCCATATGATTTTGAAAAAGGCTAATTTTAATTGAGTGCACTCGATGTTTCGTCACAATGTTTTAGCCCCCTCCTCAGGATATGTATGTTTTGCCCACACCCGGTTATGTTTTAGCCCCCTCTTCAGGTTATTTATGTTTTAGCCCCTAGCTCCTCCTCATGTTATTTATGTTTTAGCCCCCTCCTCAGGATATGTATGTTTTACCCACCCCGGTTATGTTTTAGCCCCCTCTTCATGTTATTTATGTTTTAGCCCCCTCCTCAGGATATGTATGTTTTACCTACCCCCCGTTATGTTTTAGCCCCCTCTTCAGGTTATTTATGTTTTAGCCCCCTCCTCAGGATATGTATGTATTACCCACCCCCCGTTATGTTTTAGCCCCCTCTTCAGGTTATTTATTTTTTAGCCCCCTCAACCTCATGTTATTTATGTTTTAGCCCCCTCCTCGGGATATGTATGTTTCAACCACCCCCGGTTATGTTTTAGCCCCATCTTCAGGTTATTTATGTTTTAGCCCCCTCCTCCTCATGTTATTTATGTTTTAGCCCCCTCATCCGGATATGTATGTTTTACCCACCCCCGGTTATGTTTTAGCCCCCTCTTCATGTTATTTATGTTTTAGCCCCCTCCTCAGGATATGTATGTATTACCCACCCCCCGTTATGTTTTAGCCCCCTCTTCAGGTTATTTATGTTTTAGCCCCCTCAACCTCATGTTATTTATGTTTTAGCCCCCTCCTCCTCGTGTTATTTATGTTTTAGCCCCCTCCTCCTCATGTTATTTATGTTTTAGCCCCATCCTCCTCATGTTATTTATGTTTTAGCCCCTCCTCCTCGTGTTATTTATGTTTTAGCCCCCTCCTCCTCGTGTTATTTATGTTTCAGCCCCTTCCTCAGGATATGTATTTTTTACCCACCCCCGTTATGTTTTAGCCCCCTCTTCAGGTTATTTATGTTTTAGCCCCCTCCTCGGGATATGTATGTTTTACCCACCCCCCGTTATGTTTTAGCCCCATCTTCAGGTTATTTATGTTTTAGCCCCCTCAACCTCATGTTATTTATGTTTTAGCCCCCTCCTCATCGTGTTATTTATGTTTTAGCCCCCTCCTCAAGATATGTATGTTTCACCCACCCCCGGTTATGTTTTAGCCCCATCTTCAGGTTATTTATGTTTTAGCCCCCTCCTCCTCATGTTATTTATGTTTTAGCCCCCTCATCCGGATATGTATGTTTTACCCACCCCCGGTTATGTTTTAGCCCCCTCTTCATGTTATTTATGTTTTAGCCCCCTCCTCAGGATATGTATGTTTTACCTACCCCCCGTTATGTTTTAGCCACCTCTTCAGGTTATTTATGTTTTAGCCCCCTCCTCAGGATATGTATGTATTACCCACCCCCCGTTATGTTTTAGCCCCCTCTTCAGGTTATTTATGTTTTAGCCCCCTCAACCTCATGTTATTTATGTTTTAGCCCCCTCCTCCTCGTGTTATTTATGTTTTAGCCCCATCCTCCTCATGTTATTTATGTTTTAGCCCCATCCTCCTCATGTTATTTATGTTTTAGCCCCTCCTCCTCGTGTTATTTATGTTTTAGCCCCCTCCTCCTCGTGTTATTTATGTTTTAGCCCCCCCTCATCGTGTTATTTATTTTTTAGCCCCCTCCTCCTCGTGTTATTTATGTTTCAGCCCCTTCCTCAGGATATGTATTTTTTACCCACCCCCGTTATGTTTTAGCCCCCTCTTCAGGTTATTTATGTTTTAGCCCCCTCCTCGGGATATGTATGTTTTACCCACCCCCCGTTATGTTTTAGCCCCCTCCTCATGTTATTTATGTTTTAGCCCCCTCTTCGGGTTATTTATGTTTTAGCCCCCTCCTCAGGATATGTATGTTTTACCTACCCCCCGTTATGTTTTAGCCACCTCTTCAGGTTATTTATGTTTTAGCCCCCTCCTCAGGATATGTATTTTTTACCCACCCCCGTTATGTTTTAGCCCCCTCTTCAGGTTATTTATGTTTTAGCCCCCTCCTCGGGATATGTATGTTTTACCCACCCCCCGTTATGTTTTAGCCCCCTCCTCATGTTATTTATGTTTTAGCCCCCTCTTCGGGTTATTTATGTTTTAGCCCCCTCTTCGGGTTATTTATGTTTTAGC
This sequence comes from Leiobunum rupestre, assembly GCF_980474605.1. Classification (NCBI taxonomy): domain Eukaryota; kingdom Metazoa; phylum Arthropoda; class Arachnida; order Opiliones; family Sclerosomatidae; genus Leiobunum; species Leiobunum rupestre. The sequence continues at coordinate 42,017,507 of NC_143389.1, forward strand.
CCCCTCCTCAGGATATGTATGTTTTACCTACCCCCGTTATGTGTTAGCCCCCTCTTCAGGTTATTTATGTTTTAGCCCCCTCAACCTCATGTTATTTATGTTTTAGCCCCCTCCTCCTCGTGTTATTTATGTTTTAGCCCCCTCCTCAGGATATGTATGTTTCACCCACCCCCGGTTATGTTTTAGCCCCATCTTCAGGTTATTTATGTTTTAGCCCCCTCAACCTCATGTTATTTATGTTTTAGCCCCCTCCTCCTCGTGTTATTTATGTTTTAGCCCCCTCCTCGGGATATGTATGTTTTACCCACCCCCCGTTATGTTTTAGCCCCCTCCTCATGTTATTTATGTTTTAGCCCCCTCAACCTCATGTTATTTATGTTTTAGCCCCCTCCTCCTCGTGTTATTTATGTTTTAGCCCCCTCCTCGGGATATGTATTTTTTACCCACCCCCGTTATGTTTTAGCCCCCTCTTCAGGTTATTTATGTTTTAGCCCCCTCCTCAGGATATGTATGTATTACCCACCCCCCGTTATGTTTTAGCCCCCTCTTCAGGTTATTTATGTTTTAGCCCCCTCAACCTCATGTTATTTATGTTTTAGCCCCCTCCTCCTCGTGTTATTTATGTTTTAGCCCCCTCCTCGGGATATGTATGTTTTACCCACCCCCCGTTATGTTTTAGCCCCCTCCTCATGTTATTTATGTTTTAGCCCCCTCTTCGGGTTATTTATGTTTTAGCCCCCTCCTCGGGATATGTATGTTTTACCCACCCCCGGACCCCGGTTATGTTTTAGCCCCCTCCTCCTTATGTTATTTATGTTTTAGCCCCCTCCTCAGGATATGTATGTTTTACCCACCCCCGGTTATGTTTTAGCCCCCTCCTCCTCATGTTATTTATGTTTTACCCACCCCCGGTTATGTTTTAGCCCCCTCCTCCTCATGTTATTTATGTTTTAGCCCCCTCATCCTCATGTTATTTATGTTTTAGCCCCCTCCTCAGGATATGTATGTTTTACCCACCCCCGGTTATGATTTAGCCCCCTCTTCAGGTTATTTATGTTTTAGCCACCTCTGTGTTATTTATGTTTAAGCCCCTCTCCTCCGTTTATTTATGTTTTAACCACGCCCCAAGATTTTTATATTTTAGCCTCCCCGTTTTTGAATAAACCACTTTTCATAAAACAAAACAAATTCTTTTAAATAATTTTATTATCATTAATAGTAATAAGAATTTAATCCTTTTGGAACTTAACGATTTTTCCGGAAGCGATGTAACAACGTTATCTTTCCAGTTATTTGAAATCATGTGCATATATTTCGAAAATGTTTTACCTTTTAATTTAACACACCCAAAAATCAAATGGGGTGTTTTTGTACAGGTAAACCTTATTTTTACAAAAATAACATTATTATTATAATCGATTTCCATAATTTCCTTATGTACAATAAGATTCGTAACCGTTTAAAATAAAAAAATTGTTGTATAGGAACTAGTTTTTATCCCAAATTGCATTATTTATCCATTTAAATTTAATATAAAAACCAGTTCTTTTTCGTGATTTACCTATTATTACCGGTTAATATAACCGTTTCCATAGAAGAAAAACCATTTTATTATGAAGAAACTTTAAAAAAAAAACAATAATTTAGCACGAAAATATTAGAGTTCATTTAATTTTCTAAGAATAATTTTTGTAATTTGGAAATAAAATTTTTTTCAAACATATCTGCTATTTTTATCGATCAAAATTAATTTGGCATAACTTTTTAATTAATTCAATGACGCTAGCCTTTAAGTCGCCACGAAATTAGATTAGGCACTTCAAAGATATTTTCGCCGTAATAATAGTAGTCAAACTTTGTGGTTTGATGCTATATTTTACACCCAAAATATTATTCAGAAACCACCCTTACTGGCTCATAAATATCTGGATAGCTATAACTGTACGCTATATCACAATAGGAAGTTTCCAGTCAACGTCAAAAGGCAGCAATTTCTATTATTTCCACCGTTAAAATAACACGAGAAAGCGTTGTCAGCGATTGTAGACATTCGAATAAAGACAAGACGATCTGTATGAAAATGTTTTGGGCTAAGAAAAACAACGCGGTATTTATGGAAATTAGACCACGCGAGCTTTCTGCATTTAAAAATAAAAAATAAAAGAGGTATTTGGAAATCCGAATAAGGCTAAAACGAGCAAAAAAATCAAATAATGCTGACGCATTTTAACTTTCTCGATTTGACCCTGGAAGAAAAGTCGTCGCTTCCGTGGTCGCTGTCGCCACCTTTCTCGTGGTCCGAGTGTCGCGTTTCCGCGGATTTCCTCGAAGCCGAAGGAAGCTGTTTCTTGGAGGTGGGGTAGGAAGTGGATGACGCCGACCCGGAGTCCTCTTCCTCGCTGCTGCTAAAACTGACCGCGAGGTCCGACTCGCTTCCGGAGCCGTAGCTCGACACATCCGGGGAGGCGGAAGACGCGTCCGGAAGGTACTTCCGTTTCAAAATGCTTTCGATCCCGAACAAGTGTTCGTCCCAGACGCCGGGCAGATACTCCCTCATGAATTGCGCCAACTTCAACACGTACTCCGAGTTACTTCCGCACGCGCCGGAAGTGGTTCCGATTTGTTCCGCCAGTTTGGGGATGGAGCAGGGCCCCAGGTAAAGCGAGTTGCGTTCCGTGGCGATGTACAGCAAGACGGGGAAGGCTTCCCCGCGGTTGGGGCCTTCGCGGGGGTCTTGCGGCTTGAACATGACGATCGTCGTGGCGTATCCACCCAAGCCGGACTCGCGTTGGTTCAAGTAGGCCAAAGACGTCGAGGCGCTTTCGGCGGACAGCAGGAAAGCACGGCCCCAGGTTTCGCCCTGATGACCAACCAAATAATCACGGATTTATTATTGTTAATGTACATGGCAATTCACGCTCAATTGGTTTCTCAAGTTGGATCGTTATAAAAGACATACGAAATCGTACCACGGGCTCCCTAGGTCAATCCATGGAGAAAAGGTAAGGAGTCGTAATGTAAGACAATTTTCACAACACATCGCGATGCCAGCGGGAGATTAGAATGTGAGATTTTCAGTGGCGGATTACTTACCACCATGGCACCTATGACAGTGCTCTCTATAGCCTCGTCCAGGCTCAAGGCTACTCGTAAAAGTCACTATTTAGCAAGCTGGAATCCTCACGGTGTCGGGTTGCCACAAGTTCTTCGGAATCAAATTCCCTGACTTATCCAGGTTTTCCCTGACTACCTCCGGTGATTTTTCCTTGACTTTATGGCCCAATTTTGCGTTTCTAGTCTGTATTTTAGTAAAGGTTTCCTATTTGCAACCGTAATTAAATTCCCTGGAATTACCCTGATTTTTTAGACTTAATTTCCAAAATTCCCTGCCTTTTGGACCCGTATTCAAATTACCTGACTTTTAGACCAATATTCAAAATCCCCGACTTTTAGACCCATATTCAAAATCCCCGACTTTTAGACCCATATTCAAATTCCCCGACTTTTAGACCCATATTCAAATTCCCCGACTTTTAGACCCATATTCAAATTCCCCGACTATTAGACCCATATTCAAATTCCCCGACTATTAGACCCATATTCAAATTCCCCGACTATTAGACCCATATTCAAATTCCCCGACTATTAGACCCATATTCAAATTCCCCGACTATTAGACCCATATTCAAATTCCCTGACATTTCCAGATACTGTGGCAACCCTGTTTTTTTGTCAGTGCCCATTATCCAGCTGGCAGTACGGAGTTGCCTTCAAATTGATTTACCTTACCATTTTTCCATGGTCAAACCAAGTAAATTACCGTCATCCTGGATTCAACGTGTCAAACCCAATCTCCAACAAATTTAAAATTATTAATTACGTGAAATTTTCTAAAAATACACTAAAAATAAAATTTACCCACTTCTTAGAGTCCGTATACGATCAAATTATTATTAATTGAAGCCGATTCAAAAATAACTAGGGATGCACCGATATGGGTAATCGTGGCCGATATTAACAAAGTTATCTATCATAAGAGTAGTGTATATGATAAAATCATTGTAAAAGTCGGTTCAGTACACTGTCATACCATTTTATTCTAATTTCTTTATTAAAAAAAAGTTTGCAAGAGCAATATCCGAATATGTGTTTTTTTTTTTTTTTCATTTTACGTGAGACATATTTTCTATCACAAATCCAATATCGTTGATTTTTTTGTTAACACTTGTAACCTCCTGTCTAAAAAGGTATGATCTAGCTTCTGAAGTCTGGCGTGCGTGGCGCGGCCAATCAAATCAAATATTATCATTAGTTAATCGAGAATTTTCTTATTTTTAAATGTTTTTCTGAAAATATTTTTCTAAGCCGATATTGGCCGATATCGATATTACAAAAATAGGCCGATATATCGGTGCATCCGTAAAAAAACGTGCCAACTTGGAAATCCTTCCAGAAATTTACGCTCATAACAAAAACCATGAACTTACATCTTTATTTTCCACCAGAGTTGCCACTCTGCCAGGCTATGAAGAGATTGACGGAAAATATATTCAATTAGATAATCCGGCAATTACAAAATCAATTAATTACGAGGCTAGTTAAAAGAAGGGATAAAGGAAAGGTTAGGACGTAAAATCAACATCAAATATAGTTATATCGTCAAAGAGAAGAACTTAACCTTGAACCTATTAACCGCTAGTTCGAGAAAATATTTGAAACTCGGCCAAGAAAAGAGCTCAATTGCAGCGCTCATTATAAACTAAGCCTATAATAACACTTACGTTCTATCAGAAGTATATAATATACGACGAGAAACGAGATGAGTATCCGTCTAAAACGCGGAAGCATACACCAGCCCAGGGTTGTCTGATTTAAATAAATTTGATTTAAATAAGTTATTTCAATTAAATCACGTATTATACTTCAATGTACTTTAAAAATGTACGAAAGTAGTTTCTTTAGAAATTTCAATTCAGAAAAAATTAAATTTCATTATTAATTTAATAAAGATTAATTTAAACTATAGTTTACGTTATTGCTGCCAATTTGTCAAGAAAAACAGGTATAAAATCTTAAATAAAATCAATAAAAATCCGATTGAAATAAATCAATTTTTTTTATATAAAAAAATCAACAACCCTGCACCGACCTAATCACGGTTCAAAATTTACCGCGTGTATGTATTACTCCGCTTAAGGACGTAGAATGTAATGACTAGCATCAGGAATCCATACCTCTACTTGGAATGCTTATCGCGTATGGTAAGATCACTCTGACGGCTTTGGCCCCGCCTACGCGATAAAAAAATCCCCTTTGCGCGCGCTCCCCTCTCACGTTGTTGTTTGTGAAGTTAATATAGTGACGTCGAAAAAACCGGCAGCCACATCGAGACGAAAATCTGCCGTGATAAGCATTCCAAGTAGACGTATGGATTCCTGGTAGCGGGGGAGGAAAAAACGTCACCGGAGTGAACTTCAGTAGCGTCCGATGACGTCAGATTTAGAAAACTAAGATTTGATTTGTTGGGGGGAAAAGCGTGAGGGGGGGAAAGCGTGAGGGGGTGGAGAACAACGCCAAAATCGTCTCAACACAGTGTCATATTCACCAAGTAGAATAGGCCTTTCCATAAAATAAGCTACGCTTGCTGAACTGGTTTTTACGTTGCTTATTCGTCACGAAATACGTGGAAGTTCAGTTTATACTTAAAAACGGGGTGCTTCGTCGAATTTACTCTTATGTCCAGGGCTTTTCGTAGTAAAACGTCATCGATACGTCACATATGACTCAGCAGCCACATCAAAATAAAGGAGGCCAATGTTACTTTATATAAAGGCCTATTAAATACCTTATTCGTAATAATTACACCGAGTAGGGATACTTCTATCTAGGAGCAACAAACACAGCACCCCAAGGAGAATGCAACCCGTCAAAAGTCGTGCATTTTCTCGCGTACAGTTTTCATTGATTAGACGCTTTAGCGCCTGCTGCCGTCGGAAGGGGAAAATTCGGAAATTGTCTTCCCCCCTGCCCGTAAAACGTTCGGCGTAAAGGTTCGTCCAATGAAATTTGTACGCAACTCTGCGTTTGCGTGTTTAAAGGCTAGCCGCGTTCTCCTTGTGTTTGTTGCTCCTAGCTTTCATATAAAACATATTATCTATTTATTATTTTTAGACGAGCCACCTACAAATTATGGAGATGGATACTTCTCTCTTAAGGTTATGTTATATACTTCTGGTTCCACAAATAAAAAACGGTATTTAGAAACGAAAGAAAAGGCTTTGATGTTCAATTGGCAAAAGAATAAGAGAGCTCGAGTAGGGGTGTTAAGTGGTATTTTAAGAATTGTGGGAGAGCAACTATTATAGATCCTGCGGGAGATGCGCCTGTTAAGCTCAGAGAGAGAGCCGCTTCAATTTATGGGTTTCGTGCCAAAATAAAACAAACCAAAAAAAAAAACTGCGGGAATAACGATTTCTGGCTTTCGCTTTTAAGGGGTCATGGTTCGAGCGACCTACTTTGGCGCCAACAGAGATGCCTAATTACGGTTATTTTCGCCTTATTTGAAGGAAATGTATTTCAGAACCAGAAGAAAAATAAAAGATGTTTATTGTATACCTAAATTAGAACGACATTTTTTTTTGGAATTTTAGCTAGTGACGTACATTCTCAATAGGTGACTTGGCAGCATGACGTCACGCCGTACCTTTGGCCATGGTCGCCATGCTGGTATACTTTTTTTTGCCAGTTGGAAAAAGCGTGGGTGACGCATTATCTACGTCACGCTGCCATAGATTTAATACGTGTAACTAAGCGTAGCAAAAATTATCAATTTTCATTGGTCAAAAATACTCTAGCAAAAATTTTAAAACCAAAAGGCATTAGTATTCATATACTAACATAATTCAAACTAATCGAACCTAAACAAGCACGAAAAACTGGTCCTAGCCATTAATTCGTGATTTTTTTAGATCCCGAAAAAGAAATAAGATGACGTAATCCGCAGCCAATGAAATTGGGAACCGTTGGTACGTTTAGTCATTTCTAATTCAAGAAGCATTTTAAAATAGGAACTTTGCGCGTATAATTAGGGATCTAAATAGGTTACAATTTCTGCAATGTTAAAACAAGACGTAGCGTAACGATTGGCCAATTAGTCCCACGCTCAAATACGCGTATTTGTAAAATACAACTAAAATCCTTAAAAAGCACTAGCAGTTTAAAACTTCGAACACGGCAAAAATTGGGCAACTAAGTTCGAAATTAGGGGGAAAAAACAAGTGGTCGCGGGTGCCTTTGCTGCGGTGCACAGTTCGCGTTCATCCAGGCTTAAAGGCGGGAACGACTGAAGCAGAAGTCAGTCAACGTAAGCAAAAACAAAACCGCGAGAAAAGGAATGGTCAATGAAAAAGAAGAGAGAGAGAGAGATAGAGAGACGCTGATGTTAAAATATACCTTATCGACAGTTCCTCTGTGCGTTTCGTTGCCTTGCCAGAACCTCCTGTCATATCCTCGAATGGATCCGACCAAACTTCGGATGTACTCGAAACCGGGATTCCAGACGAGAGAGCCGTAGCCGAAGACCCATAGACCGGCGTCCATTTTTATTCCTCTCGAACCGAGGCTTAAGACGAGCAAAGAGGGAGCTTTAAAAAGGCGGGATTATACGAAAACCGGAAGTGAGATGGCCGCGGAAATTCGACTCCCCGAAATGGAAAGAGGAGCCTTTTTTTACAAGACGGCTCGGAATATAGGCCGATCGACGGGAAAACGGATAAATTTGTAAAGGGGAAGCTATAGAAAACATCTACTTTTTTCGAGACGATAAATCCAGGTTGGGGAAAAACGCTACGTTAAACGCGTCGAAGCGAGACCGAGGCCCCTCTAGCTGGCTCGCGCGTCGCTCTCGGTTCAAAGCTCGCTTCCCGAAAACCCCGCTAGGACGAATGATCGAGATACGCGGCGGCGGGCGCGAGCTTCGGAAGCGGGGAAATGGTCAGTGACGTCATCCGCTGATGCAATATCGGAGCTTTCCAACTCAGACTGAATCCGCTTTTGCAAAGACAGGCGTTCGAAGGACCGCGCCTGGCTTGAGAAATGAGCGGTATTCATTTTAATCAATGTCAGTTAAATAAAGAGATTGTTATTTTAACGAAGGTGTATAAATAGCTTGACGTCTTCGTACATTTTCACGGCCAATGTTACCGCTTACGTTTTGACGGCAATAACAGCCACGTACGTAAGTTATAGCGCGTTTAAAAATGAATCAATACCAACTACGACTGCACAAACGAGTACATTTCGATAGCGGATTTTCCAGGGCGTGTACTATAACTCAACATTTATTTCGGTTAATTTGTAAAGCATTAGAAATTAAAGGTTTTAAATATTAAAATTACTCACAATTTATGAAATAACTCGTAAGTCGTTTCAAAAGTTAGAGCGGCTAAGCTTTTAACTAATATTTTTTCCGCCATCGCAGCGCGCCCTTTTTACACGCGCTCGTAATTCACCTGGCTTATTTTAAAATGTTTCCCCCAATATTCAAATTCGCGGATTTTAGATGAAACTTGAAGATATAGAAGCATTGAGAATTTAATTTTATTATTACGCAGGAATTAATATAATTAGAAGTTTCATTTAAATAAAGGAATACCTCTGCATTATAAAAATCTGACTAACTGAGCTGTATTGAACCAAGGATATGGGCCCTCGCAGTGAGGCTAATCAATATTTTTATTAGATTTTCGAACCGTTGCATTTTTGTCCCTTTAGTTTACCGTGTGAGTTACATTCACGTTGGGAAAAACAACGTTGAAAAATTTGCAGATTTGAGAAATAAATTAGTTAACTATATAACTCGATTTAGGCAAACCTATCGAAATTAATTTTTATCAGTCTCTCCTTGAACTTGAAGACATTTTTCGAATTATTCCGCGCGTGTAGATCTACCGAAAATGTACGGGCTTTTCAGGGTTCCTGGTGGAACTGAGATAAACCCAATGACGCAGCAATGCCACTATTTCCATAAGAAATATAACTTTTGTTTGTTATTTGGCAATAGGCCTAAATTATTTTCTGTTTCAATTTTTCCGCAATTCCGACCACAGCGACTGGGACTGAAATCCCAAATTTTCCCGCAAATATTTGGGAAAAAATATACCAAATAATCGAATTAAAAAAACAGCTTTACAATTAGACTTTCCACCTAGCGACTCACAAACTGCAAAATTTTCGTCTGCTAAGCTCTTTTTTTTTGTAAAAGTAAATCGTCCACTTAGCCGACGAAACTTCAGCAGTTTGTGAACTTCTGGCGTTAAAACTGTCAACTTTACTCGTAATTAAAGTATAGATGTTGCGACCAAGATGATTAGATTTTGGTGGCAATCAGTGTTTTTTTGGGTAAAACCCCATAGACTTTGGGCAGTTAAAGAACTAATAAAATGTAGACGTATTAACATTTTTTTTTATTCTGCGTCAACAGCGTTATCAAATAGTAAACAAAATCCGTTTAAACCGCCCAAAAACTCGCCAAAACTGCACAACATAAAAAAAAAGCTAAAACCACGCAAAATTTTAAAAACCCGCCAAAACAAAAGTCTTAAAAGTCGCTTATTTATATTAAAAATTAGTTTTGTTTAAAAAAATAGTTGAAATAATACAGTTTCTAGGCAACATTACGAGTTAGCTGTAAAGCCTAAAGCAATATCAAATCTAAACATAAAACTTACGCAAAACCTTCGCTTGGATCCGGCTGAAAAATGACGATATTTGCGCGGGGCTCAAGCAGCCAGCATCTATCCGATCGCGCTCACTGAATTCAAAAGAAAGTTGTAGGGTTGAAAAGACGACTATCAAGGAGATAACGACGCGGAGAATCCTAGAGAATCCCTCTCAGCCAGATAGCGCAAATAGTGACACCCCAACACGACGGGGGAGGGAAACAAAGATACACCGCGCAATAGCCTATAAAAAAGGGGGAATACATTCCAGCATCCTCGCATCTCTAGACTGACAGAGGATGGAGAGTAAAGCGTCTTTGCACGCGGCCACGGCGTGATCGGAAGTACGCTTAAAATGTACAACTAGCGTCCCATCCCTTCACAATATACAGGGTGTTTCAAAAGGCTCTGCAAATATTTGAAGGAGTTGTAGGGGGTGAGTTGAGAAGTATGCCTGTTGTTTTCCCATTTCCCTACGATGAGTTAAAAGAGCGCCAGAGAGCTTCAAAGTGTGGCCTACTAGCCCCTGGATGTAGGTTGCAACAAGCGTAAAACCAAGCAGAAGGGAAATGCTATTTCAAGGGTACGATGGATTTACGAATGCGTGGGAATTGAGATAAATAACAAAAGTGAGTAAATAAGAAATGTACAATGAGTTTAATTAAACACAGAAGAACAAAGTAGGAATATGTGTATTTTGTACAAGTTTACTTTTTTACGATGGTTACCTTAATAATAATAATAAAAATAATAATAATCAGCTAGGCTAATACCCAAGGCACCACCTTAGGCCCAAGTCATCGAGCGACTTTTAAAGCCTTTTTAATTCAGGTGGCCGGGTTACAATGTGAAGGAGGGTGGTGGCAAGCCCTTCAAGCCACGCGAGCCAACAGCTCCCTACACTAACTATTACCTCGATTTTTCGCTGGTTACCTCGATTTGTTTACAAAGTCCTTTTTTACCCCTCAAACGAACCCAAACCTTAATGTTCGCATTTCCCTGCTGCTTGGTTTTGCGCTTGTCGCAGCCTACTTCCAGGGGCTAGTGGGCCACATTATGAAGCTCTCATGCGCTCTTTTAACTCATCGTAGGAAAATGGGGAAAAACAGGCATACTTCTCAACTCATCCCCTACAACTCCTTAACATTTTTGCATAACCTTTTGAAACACCCTGTATTATATAAAACAGAAGACCGAAATAAAAAAAATAATGTAGGTATCGAATTTCGGCCAAGGGTTCATTTTCAAAGATAATCGCCTTCCGATAACAATGGACGTAATGTAAGATCTATTAACTACTAATCTTTCTTGGCCTTTTAGTATTGCCGCCCTGAAGGCCTTACATATAGCTCCCATCTTTATTTCTTTTTCGATGTCAGTATTTATCGGGGTGAGGTTACTCGGAGGGGTACTTGAAAATTTTAGTTAGGGCGGGGTTAAGATGTATTTCAATTATTACCTCACCGAGTAGAAACACTACTATAACCTTCAACGTTACCTAACGAATTATTACACGTTCTTAAGACCCAACCCCTGCCTTTGATAGAAGTACGAAGTGGACGTTTTCAATGTCGAATTTTTATTGGTTCTAAGGTTCCTTTAAAGAAGGCGATGGCCCGGAACGAGGAATTATCAAACTTCAGATTGCTCGCGTTTCCAATTAATTGGGAGTAACGGTATAGTATTCGAGCGTGTTCCAAGAGCGAAACACGTATTTTTAGAACTTAGATTATTTTATCGAGGGTGCCTCTCGGGATGGTTTGCCTCAAATAATAAATTATCATCAGCCATTGTTTATTGTCAAAGATTCTCCTAAAGGAAAATCTTAAGTAAATATTTAACGGTACAAGTACTACGGAATGCTACCAGAAAGAAAACAAAGCATTCGGGCATACTGGATAAAATTAAACGAGTTTTCCAGTTTGTGGCGCTTTTATGTAAACACTATTTTTTTATGAGTCAATAAAATACTTTAAATTTTTAAAATAATAATTTTAATTGTCAAAATATTTAGAAGCTGGAAAATGGTCAGGGCCGTGCAGAGATATTTCGGGCCCCGGGGCAAATAATGACATCGAATCGCGGGCCCTTCTCACTGAAATTTTCAAGGGGTGGGGGGTTTTGGTGAAGGGCAAGCCGATGGGCCCCTATTGTACCGGGCCCCGGGAATATTCCCCCCCCCCCTCTACACGGCCCTGAAAATGGTACCAGAAAAAAAGCATTTGGGCATACTGGGTAAAATCGAAAAGGCACTCATCATAAAGTGTTAGCTATCAGTCAATAAAATATACTATAAAATATGAATTTCAATTATAAGCTGGTATTTATAAGCTTGAAAATGGTACCGGAACGAAAAAGCATTTAGGTATACTGGATAAAATTAAAATGATTTTCAATTTTGAAGCACTTTTATGTAAACACAATGATACTTTTTATTGTGAGTCAACAAAATGTACTTAAGATTTTTCATTAGAATATTAATTTAAATTTTTAAATTGCCGAAACTTTATAAGCGGGAGGCAATTTTTAGTTACTTTTCCATAAGTATGCCACATCCCATCATAAGTACCTCTCATGATAATAACAAGAATGTATTTATTTATACTCGGGGAGAATGAATATGTCGAGGCGCTGTCAAAGGCTACGTGTGACGCGTTAGCGAGCGGACGCAAAACGGTGACGAAACCCGTAATACAGTCTGTCTTGTGAATAGCTCTCAGTAAAATTTGCAAGTGAAGAATAGGAAGTGCCACACTTATGTAATAATATTATACACTTAATAATCCATAAAAATCCATACTTATGGGAAATAGACACTTGTATCGGCTCGACCATAAACATCGGATCTGGCTGGATCAGATCTTAAAGGGAATATAACGATTTCCGTCACCCTCCAAATGGTTCCAATCTTGTCCGCTACCTTATGTAGCTTTGGACATTTTCGGCGCTGCTTAGTGGTTTGTTATATTACCTTTAAAATCATCTGCTAACACGCGCTACAATTTGTTTTCTACGTAATGTATAGTAAGCCTGTGTAACGTGGAATTTTGGGACATTTTCAAAATTTATTAATTTCATTTCAATTAACTAATTTTAATTTCCGAAGATTCGGTGGTCATCTGGGTTAGGCCTAATTTAGTCGTCTCCAAGTGCGGGTCGCTTGGAGGCAGTAGCTTGGGTTTTAACTTAATCGGGTGCTTGGCGTATATCTGGCCAGATGCGTCGATTCCCGTTCGACTATGGTACTTTCGTTAATTTGCCACGCTTTCTTAAATTTCTTGATTTTCCCCATTTTGACTTTAAATTCTCGACTGGAGCTTGCCAAGCATTTTTATGTGTTTTTTTTAAATAAAGTGTCCGCGCTTGAAACGCGAGATACTCGTGACTCGAAAGATGAGACTCGTGTCACGTGAAATTTAAAAAAGAGGAGTTCGTTTTGTTTCTTTTTGAAATATACGAAGAAAAAGGCCCAATTTTTTATCGTTCGAATTGAAAAAAGTTGGAATATATAGACAGTTGATTCAAAGAAATAAATCAAAAACAAACTGAAGTTGAACATCTGCAAGTTCAAACTATGTTCCGTTGCGTAAAGTTGTAGAGGTCCGATTCGCAAACGAGGACTCATCTCTTTTCGTCCGTACAACAAATTATTTTAAAGTTACCTACGTCCACATTGACTGTTGAGGACCTTTTACCAACAATCCCAGTGATAAACCACCATCGTCAACTCTGCGGCAAAATATCCGCCGGACGTTACCTTCGATATCTTCGTGTACCGCGCTCGCATCGATCGCGTTGAATCCGGTCAAACACTTAAATTGAGAGAGTCTCTCATTATTTTGTGAACGAACCGATAGTGATACGTTTATAAACTTCGAAGTTCTAGCGTCTTTCCTTGACCGGAGTACGATGTCTCTCAGAGAGACATCGTACTCCGGTCAAGGAAAGACGCTAGAACTTCGAAGTTTATAAACGTATCACTATCGGTTCGTTAGTTTTAAGTTATAGTTAACGTATGGATATTGTTTAATATTGTTTAGTTTTAGTTGTTAAGTTAGATGATAGGGAATTTGGTGCACCATAGAGTAGGATTTTATTTCATTAGATCGTTTAAATAATTAACAGTTATCTTTAGAATTAAATATTTCATGGCAACCTTCATACTCCTTTATTATTTTATACCCCTAGACACCATTTTATATTTACTTTAATAATGATATTATCTTGGGCCCCAATATTGAAAGCCTGCCGAAACCAGGAGTTAATTCTAGTTGGAGCGTGGAGTTGGATCTCTAATTGACATAGCTTACGACGTGTTATATTAAGTCCCATACTCACGCGCTACACCTGGCAACAGAAATGTAAAATTATGTGATCAACTGGCATCATGGGGGATAATTCCCCTGGAACGAGAGGGGGGGGGGGTGCGAAAACGTCACCGGCGTGTTCTTCAATCGCGTCGGTAGTCGTCATCTTTAGGGAACGAACAAAATACCGGACTGTTTTGATTTCGCTTAGGGGGAAGGAGATTATTTGGAGCAACACCAAAAATCGTCTCAACATAATAATTATCCATAAGTCGATAATGAGGTGTATTGGGAGCAACACCAAAGATCGTCTCAACATAATAATTATCCATAAGTCGAGCATGAGGTGTATTGGGAGCAACACCAAAAATCGTCTCAACATAATAATTATCCATAAGTCGAGCATGAGGTGTATTGGGAGCAACACCAAAAATCGTCTCAACATAATAATTATCCATAAGTCGAGCATGAGGTGTATTGGGAGCAACACCAAAGATCGTCTCAACATAATAATTATCCATAAGTCGAGCATGAGGTGTATTGGGAGCAACACCAAAAATCGTCTCAACATAATAATTATCCATAAGTCGAGCATGAGGTGTATTGGGAGCAACACCAAAGATCGTCTCAACATAATAATTATCCATAAGTCGAGCATGAGGTGTATTGGGAGCAACACCAAAGATCGTCTCAACATAATAATTATCCATAAGTCGAGCATGAGGTGTATTGGGAGCAACACCAAAAATCGTCTCAACATAATAATTATCCATAAGTCGAGCATGAGGTGTATTGGGAGCAACACCAAAGATCGTCTCAACATAATAATTATCCATAAGTCGAGCATGAGGTGTATTGGGAGCAACACCAAAAATCGTCTCAACATAATAATTATCCATACGTCGAGCATGAGGTGTATTGGGAGCAACACCAAAAATCGTCTCAACATAATAATTATCCATAAGTCGATAATGAGGTGTATTGGGAGCAACACCAAAAATCGTCTCAACATAATAATTATCCATAAGTCGAGCATGAGGTGTATTGGGAGCAACACCAAAAATCGTCTCAACATAATAATTATCCATACGTCGAGCATGAGGTGTATTGGGAGCAACACCAAAAATCGTCTCAACATAATAATTATCCATAAGTCGAGCATGAGGTGTATTGGGAGCAACACCAAAAATCGTCTCAACATAATAATTATCCATACGTCGAGCATGAGGTGTATTGGGAGCAACACCAAAAATCGCCTCAACATAATAATTATCCATAAGTCGAGCATGAGGTGTATTGGGAGCAACACCAAAAATCGTCTCAACATAATAATTATCCATAAGTCGAGCATGAGGTGTATTGGGAGCAACACCAAAAATCGCCTCAACATAATAATTATCCATAAGTCGAGCATGAGGTGTATTGGGAGCAACACCAAAAATCGTCTCAACATAATAATTATCCATACGTCGAGCATGAGGTGTATTGGGAGCAACACCAAAAATCGCCTCAACATAATAATTATCCATAAGTCGAGCATGAGGTGTATTGGGAGCAACACCAAAAATCGTCTCAACATAATAATTATCCATAAGTCGAGCATGAGGTGTATTGGGAGCAACACCAAAAATCGTCTCAACATAATAATTATCCATACGTCGAGCATGAGGTGTATTGGGAGCAACACCAAAAATCACCTCAACATAATAATTATCCATAAGTCGAGCATGAGGTGTATTGGGAGCAACACCAAAAATCGCCTCAACATAATAATTATCCATAAGTCGAGCATGAGGTGTATTGGGAGTTACACCAAAAATCGTCTCAACATAATAATTATCCATACGTCGAGCATGAGGTGTATTGGGAGCAACACCAAAAATCGCCTCAACATAATAATTATCCATAAGTCGAGCATGAGGTGTATTGGGAGCAACACCAAAAATCGCCTCAACATAATAATTATCCATAAGTCGAGCATGAGGTGTATTGGGAGCAACACCAAAAATCGTCTCAACATAATAATTATCCATACGTCGAGCATGAGGTGTATTGGGAGCAACACCAAAAATCGTCTCAACATAATAATTATCCATAAGTCGAGCATGAGGTGTATTGGGAGCAACACCAAAAATCGTCTCAACATAATAATTATCCATAAGTCGAGCATGAGGTGTATTGGGAGCAACACCAAAAATCGTCTCAACATAATAATTATCCATACGTCGAGCATGAGGTGTATTGGGAGCAACACCAAAAATCGTCTCAACATAATAATTATCCATACGTCGAGCATGAGGTGTATTGGGAGCAACACCAAAAATCGTCTCAACATAATAATTATCCATACGTCGAGCATGAGGTGTATTGGGAGCAACACCAAAAATCGCCTCAACATAATAATTATCCATAAGTCGAGCATGAGGTGTATTGGGAGCAACACCAAAAATCGTCTCAACATAATAATTATCCATAAGTCGAGCATGAGGTGTATTGGGAGCAACACCAAAAATCGCCTCAACATAATAATTATCCATAAGTCGAGCATGAGGTGTATTGGGAGCAACACCAAAAATCCATAAGTATAAGTCTTGGTGTTAGACTTAATATAAACAAATATCACTTTTTTGGGCGTATTTAGGTCTTATTCTGACGCATTACGACGGGCAATTTCGATATCGTTCGCATTAAATCCGACCTTTCTCGTGTCAAGTTATCTTTCAGTGTACATTAGAAGCAATAAATTAGCCAGCTAAGAAAACGGATAAATTCTGATAACCAGTTATCAGCAGTACAGCTTCCTAAATATAAATATACGCCAAATTTCACTCAACTTTATAGAAAGTTAATTTAAAAAAGAAACCTTCGCTAAAATATAAATCCATCGACATCATTCAAGATCAAGAGATAGTTTATTTTATTTCAAGTGGTTATCTCTTCTTTCAAGTATTTGTGTTTTACGTGATTAACGTATTTAATATATTCATAAAGTGGTTCGTGAGTAATCGACTTAATGGTTTATCTAGGTCTAGATTTAGCCGTATTCCCTTAAAGATTGTTTACTTTATTGAAGGTTGAATTATTTAGACGTATAAACTGAAAGACACGTGTGGTGAAATATTGTCGTTTCCTCGAATGTGTGATTTCACAGCTTCAAAAGTTTAATTTTTGCAGAATAATTTAGAAGTATAAACAATTTTATAGTAAATAAAGTGGTTAATACCTACTTTTGTTACTTACACCATTTTAAACAGAAATCAAACGCTTTAATCGTAAAAATTAGTTAGTACTGATATTTCTGAAATACTAAGTCGTCTCCACCACATAGAGATTTCGCCCACGGAGTTTGAAACCCTCTTTGGGACGGCGCTACATCCGCCTGGTGGCCATTGATGAAGCCGAACTCCACACCCGTTTCCTACTTCGGACCGAAGAGGGATTTTGACAACTCTATCCTAATTTTCCCGAGTGTATGGCTGATATGTTTCTTCGGATTTGTTTTGAATAAAATGATTCCTAAAAAGAGGCCTAAATTTTGCCAACTGACCAAAATTATTGGAAAGGTGGTTCCCCCTAACACTCATTACTTGCTCGTCACGTCTTTCTTTCTCCAAGATATAAGATAATTTAAAAGAGATAATCTGAGAGCGTTTTCCATTTGACTGCTCTTGAGCGCTCTAGATTGCTCTAATCAACATTTTATGTTCCATTTGCGTGCTCGGATCCGCTCCGATCAAGTTTCGCGTGTTCCATTTCCTGCTTTCGGGTGCTCCGAGATCGCCCAAAACCGATCCACCGATTTCGACAGATAAACGGATCGAGATCGAGATCAGAACAAAGTTTTGCGTGTTCCTTTTAGATTTTTTTGGCAAAATGACAGACCAAGGCTTAGAACGACGTGAACATTCAAATTACTAGAAGAATAAAAACCAAAATGCGCGGTAATATATTTATGGAATGTTCCATTGGCGGTTTTATTCTAGTCGATCGTGGCGAGATCTATGATGTTAGAGACAGATTCGGAGCCAATCTCGAGCAATCAAATGAAAAATGCTATTAATCACTATAAAATAAGTGCCATTTATTCGCTCCGAATCTGTCTCTGACGTCATAGATCTCGCCCCAATTGAATAGAGTAAAACCACAAATGGAACATGCTAGTAATTGGAATTTTCGCGTCTTGGTCTGCCATTTTGCCAAAAAAATCTAAAAGGAATACGCAAAATTTTTCTCCGATCTCCATCCGTTGGTTTTGGGAGATCTCGGAGTACCCAAGAGCGGGAAATGGAACACGTGAATCTTGATCAGAGCCGATCCGAGCACGCAAATGGAACATAAAAGCCGCGTTCACACTAGACACTGGAGAAACATTTTGAAACGGTTTCGAAAGATCGAATTGTAAAATTTTGGTGTCGAATGTATTTATAGTATGTCTACACCGAAAATTTTATATTTTATCTTTCGAAAACGTTTATCAAGTGTCTAATGTGAACGCGGCTAAAATGTTGATCAGAGCGATCTAGAGCTGCTCCACGTCAGAAGTGTTCGGAGGAACGAGTCTCCCACTTCCCAAAGAAATACGAAGCGTTTTACGGTGCAGAATTTTTCGCGCTTTATTCCTAATAATTTAAACGAGATATCAAGTTTAGCCTGTGTTTATCAAAATGGCTTATGATCAGGTGGTTTTTGACTCTTTTTATCTTGACGGTAATCAACAATTTCAAAGAAATGAAAATGGAGAAATCTATTGTTTCGTTTTTATACATAGTAAGTTCATTTGTTTACAATGTATTTTGAAAACCAAAGACTGCCAAGTCTCATGTGTTTGTTATTTTTTGTTCCTATAATAATAATAATATTGGTCTTTCTTATATTATTATTATCTCTAGAACTGTTGAAAACTAAAACCAAAACGCACTTGTAAGGAGAGCTTAAATTAACTGGCGGTTAAAGCGGGCTGAAACACTCCAATCGCTGATTTCTTGACCTGACACGATGGGTTACGTGAGAATTAAAATGAAATGAAACCAAACTTCTTTAAAAACAAAACAACTACTTACTTTAAACTGATTTTACTAAGTTATTTTACTAAATGCCCTAACACAAGGGGCGCTTAACTAGGAGACGGCCGCAGTCGCTCCTTTCTGGTCTTCTGGACTAAAACTCTTGCTTTTCTAACGGACAGTAATCTCTCTTTTTTTTTGGGTTTTTCCAACACGTGACCATCCTGCGGATGGTCGTCACTTTGTCCACATTCCCTTTCCTTTCTCAACATGAGGAAACAACTCCCTCTAGCTACTTGGGGAATTTCCACACTACACTTTTTTCGCTTCCCTTCATAGGGGGGCGATTAGCTATTTCTTTTACAAAAGGTATTGGCCCAAATGGCACCTACAAAATACGTGGGGAAATACCGATAACTAACTTGACAAAACAAACAATACACTACCGAAATTACAAATGTTATAAAATTAAATTCAACATAACAATACACTAATTTACCTATATACATTAAAATTATTAGTTTACATTTAATTAATTAATTAAAATTAAAAACCATTTTATACAATCGAGATTTAACAAGAACAAAGTTGAAAATCATTGCTTTGGTTCATAAGATGAAATGAGTAAAAAACTCCATCGTTACTCCAATAAATGTTTTTCTGTCTGCGTGCCTGTGTGTGAATATATCTTTCATTGTAGTAATAGTAAATATTAATTTGAATCTTAAATTGTGATAGATGAAAGAAAAATAGCCACGTTTACTGAAGAACAATTACTGGAGTCTGGACTTTTATCATATGAAGTGTAACCATCAACGTCTGTGTCAACAACTCCCGGCTTAACTCTCCAGGATAAATCTAGCCTGCTACACCTACTGAAATAACTTCATTCTCTCCTCATTCGCCTCTGCCTAGTAGAGAGAAAGGGTTTTTAATAATAATTCTAATGTCTCATTATCTGAACTATCTGAGGAGGAAGATTCAAGAAATAAATACGCAGCTGCCATTTCATTAACAGCGGCCATGTTTAAGACCCCAATGGAAAACGCTAGAAGTGATAAATTATTGCTCTATTTGGCTGCTCTGTCTCTCGAGTTGGAGCAGCTCGGAGCACTCCGGGATGGGGCAAAAGAGTCAATGGTGAACGTACTTCTCTTTCGGAGTTGCTCTTTTTATCCCAATGGAAAACGGTTTTTTTTGGAGCACTCGAGAAGTGCTAGGAAGACCCCAATGGAAAACGCTATTAGTTTTAATAGGAATATCCTCGGAACCCTACCCACAGAGCCACTCGGCGGAAGACGTAAAAACAAACTTGCATAGCTTAATACCGACGCGCATGCGCTGTTAGCACGAACTATATCACGCATTTTCCGGGTCGCCGCGGTTACAGACGGGGCTCGGAGGACTCTATTTAATGGTCAGAAGAGGGTGCTGCTATGTGAAGAAATCCAAAATTTAAAAATAAATAAAAAACAATTACCGCATACTATTTAACGTGGATTTCGCCATAAAATTAAAGTTTTCGTCGTATATACGCTCATACTACAATTAAAGCTAGGCGTTGCCCTTAAGCGAGGGGCAGTCATTTTAGTAACCAGGTGTACAAATTGCGTTAAATCAATTAAGAAAATAACTGTAAATCAGTGGAAATCAACGATAGAATTTCGAAAATCTGTAATCAAGAGTAAAAAGATTTTCCGAGTGACTACCGCCTCGTCCTTAACCAACTATAAAAAATAGCGTACTATACTACGCCATTGAAATTATCGACTTGCACCATAATTATCGAACATATGGCAACGCTGCACTGACCGCCAGACGCAAGGGGGGCAAGACGGGCAAATATTGAAATACATTTTGCATTGGCTACAGTTCTTGCCGTCCACTGCTGTTGGAAGAGAAGCTATCTCAATCCGTATGACGTCACACCGTACCTTTGACCTTTGACCTTTGCTGGTATGCTTTTTTTTTCCAATAGACCTTTTTATAAAGTAACAGTGGTGTTCTTGTTTTGATGTTACTGCTGCCGTATCGATGACGTTTATCTACGAAATGCCCTGGACATAAGAGTAAATTCGACGTGGCACCTTGTTTTTAAGCATAAACTGAACCGTACTTCTCCGTATTTCGTGACGAATTAGCTACATAAAAACAAGTTCAGCAAGCGTTGCTTATTTTATAGAAAGACCAATTGGAAAAATCATGGGTTAAGTATTATCTACGTCATATTTCCAATTCCCTATTGGAAAACACTAAAAACTAAGTCAAAATAAGAATATAGTTGTCACTACCACATGAAGATGGCACCAGAGGCGTAGCTAGTACGAGTGACACCCGGGGTTGATATCATAGCAGGGGGTGACACCCGGGGCGGATATCATAGCATGGGGTGACACCCGGGGCGGATATCATAGCAGGGGGTGACACCCGGGGCGGATATCATAGCAGGGGGTGACACCCGGGGCGGATATCATAGCAGGGGGTGACACCCGGGGCGGATATCATAGCAGGGGGGTGACACCCGGGGCGGATATCATAGCAGGGGGTGACACCCGGGGCGGATATCATAGCAGGGGGTGACACCCGGGGCGGATATCATAGTAGGGGGTGACACCCGGGGCGGATATCATAGTAGGGGGTGACACCCGGGGCGGATATCATAGCATGGGGTGACACTCGGGCGGATATCATGGTGTGCAACTTACTAGTCTCTAATCTTTAATTTGAAAAGTTTTATATGCCATGGCATTAGAATTTAAAATAAAATAAAATTCTGTAAAGCTCGCCCATGTAAATAAATAAATTTTAGCCATGAAGTATCTAGTCTTTTTACTAGTCTCTAGCTTGTGTAAGTTTTTTCACGGTCGGGTGTCACCCCCCAATCACACCCAAACGGGTGGCACCCGGGGCGTGAAACCCGCTTTTAGGGTGATTTCCACTTCTCCGCTAGAGGAGAAGATGAATTAACGATTTTTTCCTCTCAGGAATCTCCCATCTTTATTAAGAAAGAGTTAAAATTATATCGTATACTATCTTATGGCGGTGATGATGGTAGCGGCATTTCTAACTATAGGCATTGTCTTTCGGAGAGACAAATTTACGAAAACGATTTAAATCCCGTAAATGAATGAACGAAGAGAACGAACTTGCCCAAAGCGATAGATGTCCGCGTTTTCTTTGTTTGCCAAATGAATGAAAGACATCCTCTCATCGCCCCGGGAAATTTCGCGGGATTTCAAGAATTTTAATGACGATTCATCCATTTATATAAAGTTCTTCACTTAATTAAAATAACGTTATCCGCGGTTACTCGTTAAGAAAATTTAAGTTTGAACGTAATTAAAAGCGTGCCGATATAATTAGGTATTCTCGTAGCTGCGAATGACTATTGTTAAAAAATACGAGTAAAGGGTCAATTTTAGCTACTATTACGAAACCCGCAACGCCATCTATTCGCGACCGAAACGACTCTAGGTGGCGTGATGGCGTTTGCTTCTCCGAGGTAGTGCCTATGATTTAGCGTCTGCTTCTTTGCAGGGGAAGATCGCCTATTTGTTACCATGACGACGCATTCTTTTCGCGTCAAACCTCGAGCCAATGAATTTGAAATGTCGTGTTACGTCTTACACTTGACGTAGTTAAGCCCCGCCCTTTTCTCGATGCGCTTTCGTATCACCGTCCCAATGGAACCTTAGACATTCCAAGTGTATACCTATATAGTTTCCTGATAAAATACATAAAATAGGCGTAAAAAACTTGTTATGTCTTCAGTAATTTTACGTCAGTGCTGTACGCGACCGAAATGGCGCTAGCTTCTCCGAGGTAGCGCCTATGATTAAATTAAAAAGTCATAAGAACGTTTTTCTTAAATAATCTTATGAAAATATAAGCAAACGATGCAAAAATTACATTAAAATGCCAGTATCATTATTTATAAAGTCAAATTTACGAATAACGATGAGGAAACATTAATAGCGTCTGCTTTAGCCACTACCTATCTAGGTTTCAATGGCAAACCAAAGGGGGCGTAGCGATAGTTTTCGGTCGCGAATGAGCTAACGTCGTGGGACTGAATCCAACGCCATTTTCTCTTTATACCATGGATATAATATGCTCTTTACGAACTTTGATCACGCGCTGTTCGCGCTATAGCGGCCAACCCATTCGCCGAAATTCCGCGAGCAAGGATTTTCCCGCTATAACGAGTGTGGCGCTGAACTCATACCGTTTTTTATATTGGCTTCAATGCAAAACGGGTGTTATTAACGGACCTTACGCGCTTAATTTAAAATATCAAATATATATCGGCAACTTTTGCAATTAAATGGTAATAATACATATTACTTTATTAATATTTACAAGTTGTGTCCAAAGTAATTTCGTAAAAATGACAATAATACAATTATAATACGAATAAGTTTGAATTCCCCGCCATTGGACTGTATAAAAAAAACTATTTAAAATAAAATATTCCGCTAGGGGCGCTCAACTCAAACAGATATTTTTGACTCGTAGGCAGTGTATCCATATCGTGGGAAATTTCCCATATTGTGGGAATTTTTGGGGTCCATTTTGGCTCAGTGGGAAAAAGGTAATTTGTTTAAAAAATGTTGATTTTGTGGGAATTTTCATGTCTGCGGGTATTTATCCTATGTTTTTTTAATTTGACTATCAATAGAAAGTCCGAAATTATCTAGAGCAGTGTAGTTTCGTGAATCTTGGTTTTTATAAATAATATAAAGGAGGTACCTCCTAATACTACAATCAATCAATGCATAGGGCTAACGACCAAAATGTTTAAATATTTTAATTTCAATAAAATTTAATTTTAAAAAGTTAATTTTTCAAATTTTTTTAAAATTATGGCATGTTTTCCGTTGAGTTTTGGTTGGGGGCGGGGCTAAGTAGGGGTGTGGGAATTTGTAGTAAATTTACTACCCAGCAATGGGAATTTCAACTTTCAAACATTGGCAACACTGCTCGTAGGTTAACATATAAACTTCAACGAATGGGTTGGCCGCTATAGCGAATAGCGCGTGATCAAAGTTGGCCGTATTACTAAAAAAGAGCGTTTTCCATTCCGTTACATCAGGAAACTATATAAGTATACACTTGGAATGTCTAAGGAAGATTTTTAAGGCCGTGATGAAGCTCGTAGAAACGGGCGTGTCTTAAAGCGGGGAAACTCACGAGAAAAACTCTGGCGCCTCGCTACCCTCATTCGACGGAAACTCGTCATTAAGCCTAGTCATGGTTATTATTTTATTAGCTTACCTGATTATCTCATTTATAACCATACAAATACCTGAAATTAGGTATCACTACACTTCTTTCGCGAAGAACATTATAATTACTTCAAAATATTAAGTACAAATTGAGGTTTTTAAATCCATTGTTTTATAAGCCTTTTTTGCGCGGGAAGATCGCCTATTTGTTACCATGACGACGCATTATTTTCGCGTCGAACCTCGAGCCAATTAATTTGAAATGTCGTGTTACGTCTTACACTTGACGTAGTTAAGCCCCGCCTTTTTCTCGACGCGCTTTCGTATCACCGACCCAATGTAACCTTAGGCATTCCAAGTGTATACCTCTATAGTTTCCTGGTTACATTATTTTAAAAATGTCGTAACTAGGTCTACGTTAAAGCTAAAGGTACGACTTTCAGTACGGTAACGATTCGGTGTTCTGCGAAGATTTTCGGTGGCTTCTTTTTGAGCTCGAGAGTAAAGCGCTCGAAACTTCCAACCATGTTCCATTTCTCTCTCGATCGGGGCGAGATGAATGACATCTGAAAACACTCTTAGTCTAGATGCATAGTTTTTGCGTGCATCTATCGGGCGGGGGTGGGAGAGGGGGAGACCAAAATAAATATAATCTAGTAAACACAGTATCGCCATCTATACAAACGCGTCGACGAATCGTTTACCCTTTTATTTTCCAACTTTGGGTGGGAAAAACTATTTTTTCTCAAGCGATATTTTGGCGGGAAAACGCTCTCATTGGCGGTTTAGCTTGTTAGAATAATCATATTTGTAATTTCGGATGAAACAATAGCTCATTAAACGCAAATTTCTTCCACCAGTACATTTTTTTCCTCCTATAAATACATACTAATTTTGGGAAGGGGCTAAACACGGCGAGAACATTGTTAAAATCAACTTAGAAACGAAGTTTACCTAAAATTGTTTGTAGCTACTTAGTAGAAGCCTTCACCCCGCACTACATTTTGAAAATAATACCAGATAACCCCGACCGCTAACGAAACACGACTACACGCCCCCTAGTGTCTCGCATGCAAATTATATACCTAGAATTTTTCGAAGGTTACGTAATAAACGTCGCAAATTTCTAACAAACGGAATCGGTAAATTAAGGGTCATTATAAACTGATCATAAAATACTCCCCCCTGCCTAGAAAAAAACCACCGAAATATCTTTCTAGATACATTGCGAAACAAAATAGTACCGAGAATAGAATCACGCTAGAGCAATTATCTATCTGATAATCATTAAACTCGGGACAAACGTGTTACGGACAATTGTTTCACACGATTTCGGTTTTTCGGAAAGGTCTTTAGGCCTTTGACAACACTACCAGTAGTTATTATCATTGAACTTTGAGGCAGAAAGTGGCAATTTTGAAAGCAGAAGGGACGTCCATAGCCGGGGGTGTATATTATTCGTATTACTTAACACAAGTTCTCCTTGATAACATCTACCGTGTAGCGGGGGACAGAGTGGATATGAAAAATGTATATTCAGTGTCTTCGAGTATTATTTGTGATCGGGACACCGTGAAGACATCGCGTGTTCGTCGATCTCTTTTCTTCTCTACTGACTGCGGCTTTTGAACGAAAATAAATGTCTTTTCAACGAATTTTTTGGTCATCCAATATCATATATAAGTTGGCGTGGGGTCTCGACCGTATACAACTTATACATAATCACGAGCCTAATAGCTGGAGAATATATTAAATACAGGGTGAAGTAAATTAGGTTTGACATCAACAATGCGTTCAAATAAATTATATAATTATAAATGTAACACTCTTTTACGTTTGTGATTAAAAAGGAGATTAATTTTTGTTGTAAAAATTTATAATAATCTAATAATAATAATCAGCTAGGCTAATACCCAAGGCACCACGTTAGGCCTAAGTCATCAAGCGACTTTTAAAGAGTTTAATTTAGATGGCCGGGTTACAATGCGTAGGAGGGTGGTGGCAAGCCCTTCATGTCACGCGAGCCAACAGCTCCCCCTACACTTAAGGCCTTTTCACACGAGCCAACTTTTCAAATCAAAATGCTAAGTCAGCAAAAATGGATCAGTGATCCATTTTTTACTCGCGTACTTTTTTGGTGGATCAACTCATCGAACTTTTATTCACACGAACCAACTAGTTGACTCAACAAGTTGACTCATCTAGTTGGGTCAAAAAGTTGGCTCGTGTGAAAAGGCCTTAACTACAACAAGTTTTTATGGAAGGGGAAACCGAAGTTTTTACCCAGCGCCACAAGCTGGGATCGAACCCGGCTCCGCTTGGTGCGAGGCGATATTACTAACCACTCTGCCACCCCACCTATAACTATGCGGTCGAAGTTTCCAGTGTAGATAGCTGTTGGCTCGCGTGGCATGAAGGACTTGCCACCACCCTCCTACGCATTGTCACCCGGCCACCTTTTTAAAGGCTTCATAAGTCTCTAGAATCTAGAGGTGGTTCCTTGGGTATTAGCCTAGCTGATAATTATTTCCCTGGCACGAGAGGGGATGGAAAAACGTTACCGGTGTGAGCTTCAATGGCGTCAGAAGACTGAGCTTTAAGGAGCCAATGAGATAACTAGCTTATTTGATTATTTAAAGAGGGAAATAGCTTTGCTCTTCACCTTGTACATTTCTATGGCAGATGATTTTTGGTATTATTAATATGGTCATTTACGTATTCCATTGTCTTCTTTCTGGCTTGGTGGGGTTCGTGTTTGGGCGAGCATTCACGGACAAGGTCAAGGAGTCGGACACTTTTTTCACGTGCGGGAGGGAGGGTACTATTTTGGATCATCATTGTATATAAAACACAGGATGACGAACGACGAATTAGGTTTTTTTTCCTCAATTAAATATTTCTCGGCTTGTTGACGTGCCCGTTTTTATAATACGATATTCCTGGCGATTTTTTTCTTTATCGGAATTTAATGGAAAAGAAAAGGATTGTATATTTTAATGTTGTATTTAAATTAGCTACTAATTAGGCTTCTTTATGTATATGTGTTTTTACAATAGGGATATTTTCTGCAGGAAAAAAAACTATCAAATGTTTTTTTTTATTATTATTCACCAAGGTTTTTTACAAATTCCAACGCTATCGGAGTACTTTGCCGTTGTTTTGAAGAAATTTAATGCAATATTTGTAGATACAGAATATTTAAATTTGAAATTATAATTGAGTCATTAACAAATGATAGTAAATGTACTGTAACAAGCGATTTGGTAGGTAGATTAAAGTAGATCCAAGATTGAACCTTTTTTCTAAAGTTATACGTACCAGTTAAAGGCTCTTTAAAATTGGTTTATAGCTAAAAAAATATTATCCTTAATACGTAGTTCACGCATACGCCGCAAAACGAACTTGGCGCTGTATGTAACTTCGTTATAACGAAGGTCAGCTTTTTTTTTAAATTAAAAAAGGTTTCGTAATAAAAACTGGCGCTTGGCGTCAGTAAAATAATAAATTATTGAACCATTAAGTAAATTTGACTATTCTAAACACTCACTTCATTTCTTAAAGTCAGGGCCCCCACTCAAATCTTCAAATTTTTTATAGGAAAAATAACATTCTATTTATAAAAATATAGGACTTTTTAGGACTATTTTTTCAAAATTAAAGTATTTTATAGGACAATATATGCCATTTCCATTACTAACTTAATGTATTTAAAAACAAAATTATATTTAGTGAAATAAAAGTATAGACTAGAATGACTTGGTATAGGAATTTATCCTATAGCTAAATCCAGCAATTTCACTGACAATGGGCAAAATATCAAATTTATAGGATTTTATAGGACTTTTTGGGGATTTTGCTAAAAATATAGGATGTTATAGGCATTTTGAAAATATAAGACTTTATAGGAATTATAAGACCTCTGGTGGCTCTGTAAAATACTTATTTCTAAATCCAATACCAAAAATGCGTTTTCACAGTTATTTCTCTCCATCAAAGTTTCATTTGGTAGTCATTCTGCCTACTAGATAAACTAGTAGTCTATCTTTAGTAGCTGAAGTATAATATTTCGCCTTTGTAGACGAGGTAGGTTTATAGTTCCTTTAAAGTAATTTTTTTTGTAAGGAGGAAATTGTCTCATTGTCCCGGGCAAATAAATACGAGCTTTATTGGCAGCCCCTAATTTAATTTAAATACAACTTTATACAAAGCGAGACAAGCTACTAAAACAATAACAAGGGGGTAGAAAATCACAAAACCAAATCATAATTCCAATCAGTATAAACAAATAAGCCGAGCTAATTAATTAATAATCCAACCTGGCGTAACGCCATTTGAAGCACCGACAAAAGTCCAATTAAATTTCGTTCAGATGGGAAAAAAAGCAAACAAATTGGAAGATAATAATTTCCCGAGTGATCAATTAATTGCCAGTTAAAGATAATTATTCTCAGATTGGTTTAGAACAAAACGACTTGAGAGTTTTAAAGGACGAACCGAAGATGAGAAAAATAAGAAATACAAATTGCGGGTCTATTAATCAGGGCCAATAATCGATAGCGTGCACCGTCCGCTTGTGCGCGCCACCACGCGGGCCAATGGCGTTCTACGGTTGCATGGCGCTCTCTCAAAAGGGGTTCATTGTATGATTGCGCGCATTCCTTTGTCCGAGAAATAACACATTACCCCCCCCCCCCCCGTCACCCTCCCTCTTTTGATTTGGTTTTTTTTATAGGCATGACTCTTCTTCGCATCGTCGCGTCTGAACTTAAGGGTCAATTTTCGAATGGATCGAACGAT
Source organism: Leiobunum rupestre (assembly GCF_980474605.1). Taxonomy (NCBI): domain Eukaryota; kingdom Metazoa; phylum Arthropoda; class Arachnida; order Opiliones; family Sclerosomatidae; genus Leiobunum; species Leiobunum rupestre. Next base: position 42,046,558 of record NC_143389.1, read on the forward strand.
ATCAATGGACTGCCGGGTTGCCAGATAGTTCTTTTAAAGAATATTAGATACGCCTTACTTCTGAGGAATTTATTTGGCAAAGTCTATCAAATAAAGTTAACGTTATGAAAAATAAGGAAATAATAATTAAGTTTAATGCCATAAAATATTATTTGTATTAGGGATATTTGATACTTAGTGACGTAATTAAGGCCTATAAATTCTAAAACGCCCCTGATTATAAGGTCCCACCAAACAATTTACGAATGTGATCTAGAGGTCGGCGTTTGAATAAGAAATTATACGATTGTTTATATTTATCCATAATTGAGAATTATTCAGAAATATTCGAAAAAAATTGATTAATTTTACATGTTAAATCGTTGTTTAATCGTATAATTTATTCGTATAAAACAAATACTAATTTTAATGATTAATTGAAATTTTTGCGGTTAATTTATTTGTTCCGATGACCTCTAATGTGATCTGATGTCGATTAAAAAGTAGGATATTTAAATCCGAATTTACCGTCTGTATTACTGTGTATATAACTATAAAAATATTTTATATTATTATAATAATAAGATTTGATCGATGTAACAGTTTTATAAACTTACTATACACCTGCGAATAACATTAGCAGTAGAAGAAATTAATAATATTATACAGGGTGTTTCAAAAAGTTATGCAAAAATATTAACTAGTTGTAGGGGTGTGTTGAGAAGTATGCCTATTTTTTTCCCATTTTCCTACGATGAGTTAAAAGAGCGCCAAAGTGCTTCAAAGTGGGGCCTACTAGCCCCTGGAAGCAGGCTGCAACAAGCGCAAAACCAAGCAGCGGGGAAATGCGAACATTAAGGTGTGGGTTCGTGTGATAGTTAAAAAAGGACTTTGTAAACAAATCGAGGTAACCAGCATAAAAAAATACACTTAAACAGTATTTAAAGTCCCTGCTGCTTGGTTTTGCATAACCTTTTGAAACACCCTGTATATTTATGGTAACAGAAATACTAGCTGAAGTAAATTCTAGTACATATAATCATAAGTAACACGTTATATAACAATAAGTATGTCAATTTGAAAAAATTATCACCTATTGATTGTCAGAGCTATTGCGCAATCTAGGTTTAGTTCCCATTAGTGTTGTTAAATTTCCGGAAAAATAAAATGCGGAAAATTTTCCGCAAATCGGAAAAATAAAAAATTGAAACATAAATTACTTTTTAAGGGTTTTTAATTTTTTATCGATGTAAAATGTCTAATATCAGTAAACACACTAAAAAACATTAATAGTGTTACATTGTTAATCAGTTTAAACTAGTCTAGAGGTTTAGTTTTACTTTTAGATTAGAAAAAATGAGGAGAAAATTCCGCTTTATTCAAATTTGCAAGCAATATATTAGACTAATCATGGAATGAAAACTTTTTTTATTTTTTTCGGAAAAAAGGCCTCGGTCATTTTCCGGAAAATTTTCCGACTTACAACACTAGTTCCCATAGTGTCGAAATATACCTAAGGCGAAATATGTTACTTCCCAGGATGATAATACGCTACTCAGTTCGAGTACGAGTCCAAGTTGGAGCTTGGAAATTCACTTTAAAACAATAGGAAGTTTTCATCGTTATTGTTAATATGTTACTTATGATAACACGTATATTATAAAACATCATATAATAAAAAGAAATATCCTGTATTATACTAAGTGTTTTTTCTCTTTTCAATTTAACAATTCGTCCCCCTCGACTAGAGTCGCTAGACTAACACGGTTATTTTGAGGACCATTGACTAGTAATAAAGTCAGATGGAATCCATTGAATGGGTAGTTCGCAAAGCGTAAATAAACGCGTCGGAGGAGAGGCAGGAAGGAGCGATGACGCCCCGATTTCCAGAACATCTTTTCGCCAAGACCTCTTCAGCCTGATCTCCGGTCTCTATTAAGAAAGCCATTGGCCTATTAAAGATTCCACACGCAAATATCACCAAAAAATAAAGAAATACACGCGCAAAAGCTCACGCATGCGGATAGTTTTCAATGCTAAGGTCATCCAACAAAATTAAATATCCAAAAACACACGACAAAAAAATAATGTCAGCGACATTTTTCATTTTTGGTTCCGATTCGATACGCTTCCGAGAAAATGTCTATTCTTTCGAGATTAAATACGAAAAAAAAATTGGTTATTTTTCCATTCATTAATATTCTTTTGTATTTTCACTTTTCTTTTTCGGAAAATCCCTTCAGAGTTTCGGAGAAAACGCAAATATTTCTAGAAAATATTTTGGATACGCCTAAAATCTAATAACTGTCTTTTAAAAATTTTATTTATTAGAAATTTTATAAATTGGAAATAAATTTCTATTATTATTTCTAATTTTGGAAAATGTTTATTATTTTTGTAAATTAGTAACAAATTTTCAAAATCAAAATTTTACTGTAGGTATTAAAAGATATAAATAATATAAAAAGAGTAATAATTTATTCGTAATTTTAGAAATTCAAAATAAATATTAAATCAATATATAGTTTTGTGAAATTTTATTATTTAGTAAATTCGTTATAAAAACAATAATTTGTTGTATAATATTTAATTTAATATTTAGGTTGTCCAAATTGCTCATTACATAAATATTGCAACACATAGTTCTCACGACGGTCGTGGGATGTCGCTATACTCTCATTATTAATATAAATCCCTTTTACTCTGAAAGAGTAGAAATGTTTACCCAATAACTGAACCCAAGGCGTAAGCGGAAAAGGCAGCGATAACGTTCATCTAAGGCAATACGTTAATTTTAAAACGTACTATACGTTCCACCGAAGGCGCGCAAATTTCGAAAAAATAGGAAGTTACCATTTTAGTCGCCCGGAGGATACAGATCCACTTTATTAAATATTTTTTTTCGTTTTGAATTTCTGTGGGAATTTGGGATCGATGTGGGAGGGACCACCTCGGTTAGCTATGGGGCGCTAGAAAGGGTAAATAGTTTATGACGGAATTCGTACAAACTCGATGGCCACCGAAATATAACATCCTTATACGTATAATTTGTGACATCCGTTCCCAAGATCTTTTCCCAATAAATGACATCAATTAAAACGTAATAGCGATTGTACCCCCCGCCTAGCTAGAAGTCAAGCTAGAACGCGCTCGATACTAATTAATAAAAACACAGAACGAGTTTCTGATTTACTCGAAAACGTAAAAATATTTGTCCAGATCGCCCGAAAGCGTCGACGGATTCTTCATCAACGTAAAACTGGCTAAGCGTTGGCGGGGCGGGAAGCTGCCAGCCAGGGTTAATGTCGTGAGACATTTTAGCCCATGTCAGACTGTATCGCACCATCTCGAACGTTGCTCGAAGGAAAATCAAGAAAAAAAAAGCGTAAAAAATCAGAAAACAATTATTTTTAGACTGGTTTTTATAATTCTATATAAGGCTTAATTACTTTTTTTTGACGAAGCGCTTTCGAACATCTTTTAGCACGCGATTTCTGTCGGGGACTCATCCGCAGCGAGCTAAGCTTTGGTCCAAAGGCCCCGGGGTAGGACGACCGGGTATCCGTGGCAGGGGGGAGGCGCAACCCATAGCATCGAATGCGACGCGTTTAATGTATAAGAAAATCAAGATTTAAAGGGGGGGGGGGCTATCATTTAAAGCAAAAAAAAAGGTACAAGAGAGGACGTTGTGGGTGATTGTTGGAATAGGGCGACTGCCTGGGGCCCTTGGGGTCGAAACGACGTATTTAAAAAAAAACCAAAGTAGCACCCACAGGGGAAGAACCGTCTTGTGAATGAAACTTGGAACTTTCTCAGGCTTTTTTGGAGTATTTTTTGTATTTCTTGTTTTGGCTCGGGACCCGAAAATATGTACGCCCGATGACCGAATATTTTATTAGAGGAGGTTCGATCAACCACCTTTCGATCTTTCATTTTACGGTTCCACTTTTGGAGAGGGGGGGGGGGGGGATCGGCTGATTTTGTTAAGTTCGCTTTTTGACGGACGTTAAATTATACGCAAATACGCTGCTGGTGATAATTGCGGGGTATGTTTTGTAAATAACGTAATGGTAATTTAGAAACCTTGTTTTTGCAGGCCTATTTAAACAATTAAGATGGATTGATATTTATTGAATGGAGCGAGTTTGTCAAAGTTTGCCGTGTTGCAGATAATTAATAGATAAATTAGGGTTGTTTCAAAATATTAAAATTTACTGTCAAAAATCCCTAGTTTTTAATGTAAAATATTAAAATGATAAATATGATTATAATTTATCATTGAACTAATATTAAAAAAATTGATTCGAAGGTAATATGATATTTAGTACCTGTCTTTCAGCGTTTAGAATAACATTTAAGAACTAATAAAAATCAAGAAATTAGCAAAATCTATTAAGAAGCATTTAGATTTATCATTGAACTAGAACTAAAAAAAATTGATTCAAAATTAATATGATATTTAGTTGAAAATTATTTATTAAAACTGTCGTAAGCTTTCGACCCGCAGGTCTTTGTCAAACTAAAACCAAAATTCAAAATTTACATTTATTCATAAAAAAGGAAACGAAAAAATATAAAACCCACTAATTTCCGTGGTTAGTAAATAGAAGCTTTTTATCAAATTAAAATAATTTTCAATTATAATTATCCATGGATCCGTTTAAAAACTTCAATATTTATTTAGTACGTCTATTTCAGCGTTTAGAGTAAAATTTAACTAATAACAAAATTAAGTATCAGTCGTGTTATTTTAATTTTATTATAAATTTTTAACTATGGATACAAAATTCAATTTATATGACCTTAACTAATAACATTTTAAAATAAAGAAATCTCTTAAAAAAGATTATTATTATGATTACCCAACTATTTAAATGTTTAGTACCTGTCTTTCAGCATTAAAAATAACATTTAAAATTTAATAAAAATTAAGAAAAAATATAATAGTTTATTAAAAAAATAATATGATTATAATTTATCTTTAAACTAGTACTAAAAAATATTTAATTCTAAAATATGTATGTAATAATAACATTTAAGAACTACTAACAATTTAAAAAATTAAAAGGATTATGATTATAATTTATAAACTAGTGCTCAAAAAAAATAGATCCCAATATAATATATTTAATCATGTCTTTCAACGTGTAGAATAAAATTTAAGAACTAATAACGATTAAGAAAAATCTAGACAAATTTCTTAAAAAGATGATATATATTAAGTCGTACGTGTCCCTGTCCCCAAAAGCTAACAACCCCTGTAACGCCAAAACGTCCCATACAGCGGTGTTTGGCGGGTGCGGCACCTTTACGGGGCATACCAAAAATAGAGCAGACAGCTCGCCAGCGGGTTAAGATGAAACGAGGCGTTTTATCTCCAATGAAGCTCTTATAATCGATAAAAGCGATTTTCCAAAGGTGATGGTTCCTTACAGAGAACTTGTACCAACGGGCGAGGTCAAAGACACCATTAGTGGCAACACTTGACGCGTTATGGACGAATTCAATATATATTGGATATAAACCCCGCAGTATGACCAAAACATATTTCAGGAACTCGAAAAGCGTACGAAATCGAGCGTACCTAACTTGCCAAGAAATAACTTGCTAGAAATCGGTAAAAAATGTTAATAACGGCCAAGACGAGGGGGTTGGGGAGGGGGCGAGGAGGGATGCGAGGTGGGGGAGGGCGGTTCAAACCGAGATTCAGAATTTCATTCAAGAAAGTTCCACCTCACGAGAGACAGAGGGGGGAAAAGTTACATATATTTTGAAGAAACGCGTCTCTGGGTAAGGTACGAGGCCCCTTTCCAAATATATAAATTTAAGCCCGTACAAAATGTAATGGGGTACCCCCTTTTTTTCAGAAAAAGAGTATGGGTTAAATAATAGATTCGAGACGTTAGGAGTTAAGAATGTAGATGGCACTACGGCGCGAGAATCGCTCCGTTTGCCGGCTGCAGCCGCGGGAAGTTTATATTTCATCCCCTCCTCCCCCCTTTATGGAAAAAAGGCGTCTGTATAGTTAAAAACGCGCAGCTTTTACCCGCGTTAAAGCCAGGCGCTCGCCGCTCTTCGTAACGTCTCCGTCCTAGCTTTCACGAGCCTTCGCTTCGTAACGGAGACAATGCCTCGTGGAAGGCAGGACGGATACGAAACGGAGAGCCAGTGGGCGTTAAGCCATACCGTCCTTCGTACGTAATCTTGGGTAAGGTAGGTTGTCTAGGAGATAAGTCTTCCGATCCAGTTTCGCGAAACAACGCCAAACGATATATAAAAAAAATGAAAAGTCCAACTATTAGCCAGCAGCCAAGAGAAAGGGGGGCCTAAACCGGTCGAAGGTTTTTCACCTATTGCGCGACAACTCTCGGACGAGTTCTCGAGAGAGCCCTACCGGTATTTACTACTACTACTTTCGGTTTTACTTTTTTAAATAACAAATCGATGTAAGAACTTGAAAAAATGCGGTTTCCATATCGCCGATAGACGGTATTGTCCGTGGGAACCCGACAACTCATTGGCCTACACATGCCCGCCTTATTAATGCTGGAAAGTCGGTGCACCGGCTTTTGATTAAATTACTCCTTTTTATGCGCTCTTTAATAGGGGGCGCTGCTCGACCGTCTACTCTCTCTCTATCTTTCTATCTATCTATCTATCTATATATGACGTCACTCTCACCCCCCAACCTCACCCCTTTATCGCCCCGAAGTAAAACATTTGTTTCCATATTTGGGTACCTCTTCCTTCCCCTAGGGGGCGCCGTATCCATCCCATTTAGCCCGAGGAATTCGCTTGATATATATTCGCGACATATCGCACACGAACGTATGTGACATACGCCTTGCCTTTCCGCGGGGGGCATATATTAGCGGAGCTTCTCAAATTGGGCGCGGGAGGGCGCGTCAGAGAACGTCCGTTTTCCGTCGTTCCCATTCTGTCCGAGGATTTTCTCATCATCATCAAATAGCAGCGTCTCTCGAAAGACAATCCGGTCTCATGGTCTCGCGCGGAGAGCGCTGCACTTTCGCCCATGCCGTCATTATCATCCTTCTCAGTCCACTAATTTGTTCAAATATCGCAATTAAGGATTTTGTCAAAGAATGTGGATCATTTTTCCGACGCGCAGACCCATTGAACTTTTTCTTTCTTCGGATACTCTTTTAATGAGGGAAAATATTCTTAAAGAATGGAATGGCCATTTTGTAGTGGCCCAGGGTGGGGGACACCAAATTTGTCATTTCGTCTGTCGCTAATCAAGGATTAGAATTAGTTTCCCGCCCGCGGCGTACGCTATAATTGTGGACATCTTAATTCGGATAAATAAAGATTTTAAACAGGAATTAGGATAATTTACATACAAATGCGTGCAAATTTCGGTCATTAAATTATTTATTAAATTATACCTATCCGAATGTCATTGTCGGTCAAAAATGAGCGGGATAGCTCGTGGGAACAATTATTTTACGCGTAGTCAAGTTCATCCGCAAATTTTAAAAGTAAACAGACAACTTATTTCTTGATAAAATATTTATTTATGACTTCCATACTTTCGGTGACAAAACCGTTCAAAATTATATATATCAACCTTAACTAGGATGTAGTTGAATTAGAAATTTGGGAGTTTTTAGTTGAAAACTACTACGGTTATTGCTACAATAACAAATAAATTTGCATTAATTTACACGAAATGCACCAATTGATATCAAATTTCAAGCGTCTTGCCTAGCTATTGTTCGGAAACTATGTTAAAAATTTCGAAGCTTCGCGTGTAAAAAAGTATTTAAATATTTTCAACGACAAATTAACGTAACAAAAATAAATATAATTAATAGATTGGAATACAATCCTCAAAATTGAAAAAGAATAATTAACTGTATATTCGGCATATACGAAATCAAAGGCCGCGACCAAAATAATGATTATCATTAGAATTTCCGTTTTCTTTAACGAAAGACGTACAATAGTTATTACAAAGGAATTGTCTTACAAATTTATTAATTTGCAACATCGAATTCTGATTCTATCTACGTATCGCGGAGAAGAAATTTATTAGCTTCATAACCGGAACTACTCATTATAATGAATGATAAAACAATTTTTGTTATCATCTGACTTTTAACTTTTTCGCGAATGACAGCGACTATATTTTAAACAAACAATTAAGTGAAAAAGTTTCCGATTTTATCAGTTTGTAAGAGCACGATTTACGATTATAAACTGATGCGCTTAAATTTAATACCGAAAGAGTTATTTTTTTACAATAAAAGGTTTGTAATTGAAGAAAAAAAGTTATTGTCCTTTGTTACGGTTTCAACAAACCGCGACTCACGAGAAAGAATTTAAGATTTGCACGAACGTGCGTGACAATTGCAAAAATAAATCGCGAATGTTGAGGTAACTATAGCCTTCTACTTTGTTAATTCTAAGATCAGACGACATTTGTTTAAACTTAAGTAACCTTCAAATTAGCAATTTAATTGGTTCCAATTAGTTGTCCATGTACGATTTATACATTAACTTGGTCACCCTACGTTCTTAAAAATTTTAAATTTTAAATTTTCCACAACGTTTTGGGATCCTCGTCTGCGTAAATTTAATAGCAATATATAAAATTTAACGGCGGGTTAAAGGTCAATGACGTCGCGATAAAAATCAATTTCATTGATTTAATTTTAAATAGTTGGATATTAAAAAAAATCTAACGCCCAAAATATGACCACCTACCCGAGAAAGGTTCCGTGTTTATTCCCGAATTTGTTTTACCACCTTAAATGTTCACACTGCTAATTATAAATTAAAAATTCTTTGTCTTGTTCAACTTGTTAAAAAGTTCCACGCGCTCTTTAATATTTCAGCGTAAAAGACTCGCGCATTTTTTTTTTATTTCAGAGAACACGCGCGAAATCGCTCGAGCCCGTTTACGCTAAAATATCGAGACGCGCGTGGAACTTTTTAACAAGTTGAATAAGACAAGAGTTTATGCTAGCTAGGAGCAACCAACACACAAGGAGAACGCAGCCCGTCTGAAGTCGTGGATTTTCTTGTGTAGAATTTTCAATGGTTAGACGCTTTAGCGCCTGCTGCCGTCGGAAGGGGGAAATTAGGAAATTGTCTTCCCCCTTTCCGTAAAACGTTCAGCATAAAGGTTTGTGCAATGAAATGTGTACACAACACTGCGTTAGCGTGTTCAAAGGCTAGCTGCGTTCTCCTTGTGTTTGTTGCTCCTAGATGCTAGCGTCTATTAGTTGAACAAACTTGGTTTACAAACTAATTGACCTTAAAATGTTGTATATCCAGAATGTCCTTTAAAATTATTAATTTCATCATTGTATAAACTCAGACATTTAAAAACTGAAAATGAAATAAATGTTATTAATAAAATTAATTAATTTTTTCAATTTAGGGCCTACCTGACTAGCAGGTAGGCGTTTATTGAGAAATCACACAAAAAATACAATTGAAATAACTTAGCTTAAAATAACGAAAACCCAACCACAACAAAGAAAAAAAAACAAACATGACCTAAAAACTAGAATTTTTTTAGACTATAAAAAACATTCAAAATATTATCAGTTAAAACTAATAGTTCCTAAATCCGTTATTTTACAATACTGTTATTTCCAATGATTTATACTAATGGATTTAACTTCTTTTGGTCATTTCAAAATGATTGTTACAAATACGTAACAAATTTATGAAATAATTGTCTCTTATTTTATTTTTTATATTGAGATTGCGTACGTTCATGGCTTCCTGATAGGCATAATGTATTATTATTTCCCCGAAGTTTAGCAAAATTGATATTACATTTGAATGTAAATAATTCTGTTTTACATTGTACCAAAAAACTATTTCGCTGAATTTAAATTCGTTTTCAAAAGTATAAATGATATTTGATATTTTAAAGAAAAGCCATTTTGTTATTTCGCAATTTAGAAACATGTGTTCTACTGTTCCACTTTGCTGTTGACACAAAGGGCATGCTTCAGCTACATCAAATATTCGATTTTCTATTCTAGGAGTCATTATGTTGCATATAATATATAACGCATTTGATTATCTACCGGTAAAATGGTCTTTCCATATGCATTTATAATCAATTTTAACTTCGTCTTCTTTTAGTTTCAACAATTTTACAGCACGATCTTCCACATTTTTAGAATTAAAATTATTATTATTAATAAAATTATTATTATTAATAAAATTATTATTATTAATAAAATTATTATTATTAATAAAATTATTATTATTAATAAAATTATTATTATTAATAAAATTATTATTATTAATAAAATTATTATTATTAATAAAATTATTATTAATAAAATTAATATTATTAATAACATTATTATTATTAATAAAATTATTATTATTAATAAAATTATTATTAATAAAATTATTATTAATAAAATTATTATTAATAAAATTATTGTTATTAATAAAATTATTGTTATTAATAAAATTATTGTTATTAATAAAATTATTGTTATTAATAAAATTATTATTATTAATAAAATTATTATTATTAATAAAATTTTCATTTCATTATTAATAAATTTTCATGCCCAATTCGGCATTTTTTAACCTACACAATGAGGTACAAAAATGTCGAATGTAAAAGAGCGCCACCTGTAATGTCGAAATAAATTTGCGGTCTTCTTTTAGTTTCAACAATTTTACAGCACGATCTTCGACATTTTTAGAATTAAAATTATTATTATTAATAAAATTATTATTAATAATATAATTATATTAATAATAAAATTATTATTAATAATAAAATTATTATTAATAATAAAATTATATTAATAATAAAATTATTATTAATAATAAAATTATTATTAATAATAAAATTATATTAATAATAAAATTATTATTATTAATAAAATTATTATTAATAATAAAATTATTACTAATAATAAAATTATTATTAATAATAAAATTATTATTATTAATAAAATTATTATTGTTAATAAAATTATTATTAATAATAAAATTATTATTGTTAATAAAATTATTATTGTTAATAAAATTATTATTAATAATAAAATTATTATTATTATTATTAATAAATTTTCATGCCCAATTCGGCATTTTTTAACCTACACAATGAGGTACAAAAAATGTCGAATGTAAAAGAGCGCCACCTGTAGTGTCGAAATAAATTTGCGGTACTTTTTACTCATACGCAACATTTTGTTCAAGGTTTTAAACATCCAATCTATTCATAGAGTACCGACTTTACCGACATCCCAACACTTGGCGGAAGAGCCAGTTAATACGGCAGACAAAAAAATATTCAGACTACAAAGATATGGAATAATAATAATGGTTGGTGGAGAAAAAAAACCCGTGGGTGATCATTTCATAATCCTCGAGCAAGAATAGAAGAGGGAGGCCATTGATAAATTAACATAATTGGTCTCCTCTCGCTCTCTTGAAAGCGAATCTTAGCAGAAGTCGAGGTTGCCATCCGAGAATTCAAAAAAGGGGGCACTAGCGCGGGGGGGGGGTGAAACGTCCGGTCTCGGTCCCAGCGCCACGAAGAACTATCACGCTACGAATACCACCAACTCTCCCTGTTTTAATAGTATATCTATTCTTATACAACAAGAAGCGCAATTATTTGCTCCCTCCCTCCAATTCCAACCCGCGAAACTAGGCACATCATTTAGACGCCAATGTAACTGTCCAATAACAATTTCAGCGTCACCCAAAATGTTCAAATAAGGCCATATGTTAATTATCATTGACTTTACCTCGTCAAAGCCTTAGCTCAGACTTTTGCCTAGCGTAGTGCTTATTAACACTCTTAGATCCAAGGGTTTTCGGTAAAAAGATTTGTTTTCATTTGCGCACCTTACATTAGCTTGTTAGTCAACTTGTTCTTCCAACCAAATATTTATACAGGGTGATTCAGAAGGTTATTCAAAAATTGTAAGGAGCTGTAGGGGGTGAGTTGAGTAGTATGCCTGCGATGAGTTAAAAGAGCGCCAGAGAGCTTCAAAGTGTGGCCTACTAGCCACTGTAAGTAGCAGGGGCGGATTAACACTGACGGCGCCCCTAGGCACATAAAATTTTATCGCCCCAAATCCAAACTAGCTGTTGATTTCAGGTTTTGTTTTGAAAATTAAAAACCATTTAAAAAAATATTACTTACTAACTTGTAAGTATCTACTAGTTTGATTTCCCTTCAACGGAGAACCTTAACCTTGGATCGGACCATTACCGTATTTTTTAGCGTTTGGATAATTGTGCAACAAGATTACTGTCCGTCCAATGTGACGATATTTCAGCGATATTTTTAAAAAATTCGCCGAAGAATGATTGAATGTGACCTGTTTTACAGTTTCTTCGTTTTACTACATTAGTCTGTCTAATTTTGAACAAAACGTTTGAGAAAATGGAAAAACGATATCAGAATATTGGCGCCCCTAGAAAAGTGGCGCCCTAGGCACGTGCCTACTGTGCCTAATGATTAATACGCCCCTGGAAGTAGGCTGCCACAAGCGCAAAACCAAGCTTGGGGACTGGATGTGCCGGATGGCAGGATATTCTTGTTACCAAAAGGATTTTAGGACGTTGGGGGGGGGGGGGGGGCATACGGTTAAAAAAGGACAATTTGACCTCTTGACATTTCGGTTTGTGTTGATGGTACATAGCCAGTATATTGTTTGTATATATCATCCTTTTAAATTTTTAAATTTAATTTCATTGTTTTTATTTTTGGCGCATTCTATATTTGTATTTAAAGTGCTAGCGTATTTCGTGTTATGGTTTTTTTACCCGCGAACCCAGTAAATGGTTTCCTTCCTGTTATAAAAGGGATTTGTGTTTTAAAGGGAAAGAAATATACATTCATGCAGTAGGGACTTTAAATACTGTTTAAGTTTACTTTTTTTCGCTGGTTACCTCGATTTGTTTACAAAGTCCTTTTTTACTCATCACACGAACCCAAACCTTAATGTTCGCATTTCCCCGCTGCTTGGTTTTGCGCTTGTTGCAGCCTACTTCTAGGGGCTAGTAGGGCACACTTTGAAGCTCTCTGGCGCTCTTTCAAGTCATCGTAGTAAAATGGGGAAAAACAGGTATACTTCTCAACTCACCCCCTTCAACTCCTTACAATTTTTGCATAACCTTTTGAAACACCCTGTATAATAAATAATATTATTTGTGTTGTAGGAACAAAAGTTGTTTATCGTTCGGTTTTCACAGTGTACAATTAGTTGGGCTTATAGAAATAGATAAACAAATTGGTCCACAAAGTTGAATAGTGTGAACGAAGCTTAATTTATAGTACCACATCACGTGATATTCCCACAGACCCGAATACAGTCAAAGGCGGGGAGTTGGTATTACTATAAAACTGCAAAAATGGCCACTAGAATCCGTCAATGTGATGTGAAGGGAGCCCCTGGAATTTCCCAAGTCCGTTGGAATCTGCTACAAAGATCTCGAGATCCTTTGGGTGAAAATATCCCTCTTATACACACACATACATACTGGATTCCTATAAGGCCCCATTCCAATATTTGTCACCCGTTGCTAAGAGACAACATTACTGGTACTGGGTGTTGCGTCGATGAAGCGAAGGACGTTACACAAAGAAGCGATTCTTTTTCGCTGATGCCTTTACTAGCGCGACTGGTCCGTTTACCATTATTATTTCTTAGGCAATACCTGGCGTTGCGATATTTTGAAACAGGGGGACCCCTCACGTCTTCCATGACGCAATATTTCATTTCGGGGACGCTCTGCCGCGCATCAATCGACCCAGAGGTGCCTCACGCTGCTGTATTCCCAACGAGGGATCGGACTTCTCGACAAAATTCCGTTGTTACGTAGGGATCGGATTTGTCGCCAAAATTCAAAAATGAAAAAATACAAATTCCTGTATAAATGTTCAACTCATCGAATATCGATGTCCAATTATGCAAAGTTCGTGTACTTTATTTCAAATTTATTTGAAATTAGCAGACCTGCCAGATATAATTTTACCTCTATCGCCCAACAGCTCTTCAAAGGAGCCCAATTTCCAGTCCAATTTAAAATAGGCCATATTATATCTAGGAGCAACAAACACAAGGAGAACGCAGCTAGCCTTTAAACACGCTAACGAAGGGTTGTGTACGAATGTCATTGGACGAGCGTCACGAGCCTTTACGCTGAACGTTTTACGGGCGGGTGGGAAGACAATTTCCAAATTTTCCCCTTCCGAGGGCAGCAGGCGCTAAAGCTTCTAGCCAATGAAAAAGGTACACAAGAAAATCCACGACTTTTGACGTGTTGCGTTCTCCTTGTGTGGGGTGTTGTGTTTGTTGCTCCTAGATTATATAAACAAGCCTAAATTCTAGCCCAATTTGGCCAGAGTTTATTTTTTATAGTAATAATAATAATTCAATTCAATTCAATTCAATTCATGTTTATTACCTGCAGAACAACATGTTTACAAAACACTTTTTAAAATCCTACAGGTTTAAATTAACAATGTGGTCATTACATTAAAAAATGATTTACCTAACTAAAAAAAATAATAATACAATGATTAATACAACATAAGAAATTGTTTTAACATAACTTAAATTTGCAAAGAAGAAATCATAGCTGTCGTCACGCGTTAACCAAATAAAATACATAAATATATAAATAAATAAATGTAAATATAATAAGGTACAAATTCAGTGAAAATACACACATGTATTAAGAAAAGTTTAAGAATGTTTTAAGAATGTTTATGGGTTTTTAGAATGTTTTAAGAATGTTTTAATAATAATAATAATAGATACCATAAAGTCCGACATTCAAAATTGTCACTTTACAAATATAATATTACTTGGAGACTTTAACTGTACCTTGAATCCAAAATTAGATAGGAAAAATACAGCTGAAACTCGTTTCCCAGTTGTAAAAAAGCTCACAGAATTATTAAACCTCTATAATTTAAAAGATATATACAGAACGTTTTACCCACGGGGTAAGGACACTACTTGGACAAGTAGTGCGGACCCTAGTAAAAAGGCTCGACTGGATAGGTTTTATATATCGCCAAGCCTAGTCCCACTTACCAAAAAGGTATATAATTTGCAGGGTGGAAAAAAATCAGATCACGTCCCAGTTATTTTAGAGTTGGATATAAAATCTGAAAATTGGAGTGACATTCGAAGCGATGTTTGGTGTTTCAATAATATGCTATTAGAAGATAGAGAATTTATAGACATACTAACTTACCTCTGGAAAGAAAGAGTTAAAGTCTTCCCAGAAGAGACTGAAAAAATGTTAACCTGGTGGGAAAAAACAAGGTAGATTTCGCATTGGCCTCAAAATATCCCTCAGAAAGGCTCGTGTTGGAGGAAAATTTTAAAAGCATTAATAAAATTTACAGTGTCCTCAGGAAAGATGGAAGTGAGACCGAAAACAAATCACAAGTCATAAAGGAAGTTCGGAACTTTTACCAAGAACTTTTTAAGCATGAAGGAGTCGACGTGGAAAATACTTACCATAAGGTTCTTCCAACACTTTCCGAGGCGGAGAAAGCGACCTGTAATGAGCCTATTAGTAAAAAAGAGTTCGACGAAGTTATAAAAAATTTACCTAAACACAAATCTCCCGGGCGTGATGGACTTACAAATGAATTTTTCCAGTACCTTTGGTCGGAGATGGGTTCTGCGCAATCGCGAACTCACATTCCATACCAGGGTCATTTTCTACGGCCATCATAATCCTAATCTTTAAAACCGGTGATCCGAAACTACTTGGAAATTGGCGTCCAATATCACTGCTAAATGCAGACTATAAAATTTTAGCCAAAGTGCTGAGCAACCGGATCAGGAAGGTGATAAGTAGTATCATCAGCGAGGATCAAACGTCGCGAGTGTCCCTGGACGGACAATTAGCGACAATATTGCAATTGTCCGCGATGTCGTTCAATATTTTAGAGAGAGTAATGATCCTTTAGGAATAATATCTCTCAATCAGGTCCAAGCGTTCGACCGAGTGAGTCACCTCTATCTCTTTAATATACTGGACCATATAGGTTTTGGTCCAATAATCTCGAACTTCATAAAAGGAACCTATAGATCGGCGGAAGCCAGTATCAAGTTAAATAATATTATCACCTCTAAAATTAAAATATCAAAAGGCATTAGACAAGGAGATCCCTTATCGTCCTATCTTTTGACTTATCGGAGCAAATATTTAAGAAGTGCCTCGAAGTCGTATGGAGCGGCGAAAACAAGCACTGGTGTAGTGCTAGGAACACTACATTAATGATTAGCGAGGGAGGTCTTGGTCTGCAAACTCTGGAGATGCAATGGTACAAGTTCGCCTTTAGTAAGTTACGAAAAGTCCTTAGCAATCAAGGGCACAGTGTTGAACTGGAGTTCGTGAAATATTATTTAAATCGAACAAATAAAATGGACTTGGGCGCGATAATACTTTGCTATGAAGGGTTAAATCTTTCATTAGAACAAATACCAAAATTTTATCAAAACGTTTTTCAATTTTGGAAGTCTTTAAAAATTAATTTTGAAAAACCTAAGAACTTAGCAAGCTTAATGGATTTCCCTGTTTGGAAATCTCTGGTATTAAACCATACATTATACCATCCCAAATGGAAATACAAGGATTTCCGATACTTTCGTGATATTTTTAACTCTGAAACTGGCATTTTAGAACTTGGAGAGAAGAAAGACAATATCAGTGCGGCAACCAGGAGAGCGTTAGACCGCCAGCTACAAATGATTCAACAGGATCTTACGCGTGAATTCCCGCCCGAATTTTTTGAACCTAATAAAAAGGGTTTACCTATTTCCATAAACCTCCACCTGGTGCTTACGGTAGAAGAGGAACAAACAGAACTTATTATAAACATTAGTAACAAACAAATACAAAAATTATTAAACCCAGCGCCAAGCGAATACAAAGAAAAACCGATCGATTTACTAAACCTTATAAGGGACTCCCAAGAAAATCATAAAATTGATAGTAAAATAATCTGGAATGGATCCTTTACACCACATGAAAACAACATTTTATGGCGATTAATGTATAGCCAAGTGATCACCCCAGTTTTAGCCTCCAAGTTATTTCTTTTAGACTCTGTTTGTCCATTTTGTGAAAACGCTGAAGGTAATACAAAACATATGTTTTTAGCTTGTACAGTAACAAAAATGTTTCTAAGCGCTGTAGGCGATTTTATATGTAAATATGAAATAAATTTTAAAATGTCGAGTTTGATTTACTGGACGTATGGTGTTAAGGGTAAATATGCAATTTTAACGAAAATAATTTTAGCTTTAACTAAATTATCTATATACTTTACTTATAATAAAAAAATGAATGCCAACACCGAAGAGGCTTTGATAATGTTAAAGGTATTTTTTAAATCGAAATTAATCCAATTTGTGGAAATGGAAAAATAATGTCAAAAGCGTTATCGAATATCATTATATAAACTTTTTTGTGCAGCGGGATAGCTAAGGAAGAAAACAACAAAATTGGCTTGGTTAATGATGTTTAATTTTATAATATGTCGTTGGTTGAGCAAGAAGTTTTTATTTGTTAAATTGTCGTGTTTTTGTTATTTCTTTTGTTTTTAAAAGTTTTAAGTTTAAGAGCTTTAATTTTTTAATCTTGAAAGTGTTTATTCCGTATGAGAAGTATATTGTACCGCCTCACCGGAAATAAAAGACGTCTTTAAAAAAAAATATTAAAAAAAAAAAACAAATAATAATAATAATAATGAAATGGTTTATTTAACGTGCATAACAACAGTACAAATAGTACCAACATGGTTATACACTGGAAAAGGGATAGTTACAAATTAATATGGCTATGCCAATGGCATTGTGAAGAAGTTATACAATTTTTAAAATAGATGAATATTTACAAGAGAATATATCAATTTCAGTACTATACATGTTACAAGTATTTTGCATACGTGCTAGAGGCGTGAAGGTAAATTTATTACTAAATGTTATTCTGAGTCGAGTGGCGTGGGTCGGGACATGGAAATTTAAGGAAGACAGTAGTGTCGGGAAGCTAGAGTATTTCAGTAGGCGCCAAAGAAATATAATTTCTCGTTTTTTTGCATAGCTCCGTATAGTTTCCATATTCAGGTAGCGTAGCAAATGGTCGTGAACGTAAGGGTGCTTGGGGAGAAAGTACGTATGGACTAGTTCAAGAAATTTTCTTTGAACTCCTTCAATAGCTGTGAGCAGGTATTCCGCACAGCCTCCCCAGGATAACATGTCATATGTTAACTTTGATCGCGCAAGGCTGTAATATAGGGTTTTAAAGCAAAATAAGGACTTCAATTCTTTAGCGAGCTTCAGTACACCAAAGAGAGTGCGGCGCGTTCGACCAACGATGTTCCAAACTTGTTCACGGAAATACAGGCCACTGTCGAAAATGATTCCCAGGTCTTTTAGGGTCGTGGTACGTGGTACGTGGTAGACTGCTGCCCGCGACCGTATAGTGACTCATAAGAGGTGTTACTTTCCGTGTAAGCGAGATGGTAATGCTTTTTGATCCGTTGATTAGTAGATTATTTTTACCACACCAATCGGCGGCGCTGTTTATATCGTCTTGTAGGGCCTGACTATCCTCGGTGCAGCTAACGTTACGTTAGATTTTGTTATCGTCGGCGAACTGCTTTATATTAGAGTGGTGCACCACCTCGGCGAGGTCATTAGCATATATATTATATAGTAGGGGGCCTAGGGAGCTGCCCTGAGGGACCCCGCATGACGTTCGGTAAGAGACGTCAGTGACGCAACCGTTACATTTAATGATATTTTCTCTGCCACGCAGATAGTCATCAATCCATTTAGCGGCGTTTCCGTGCAGTCCATAGATCTTGAGTTTGGTCAGAAGAAGCGGGTGGGATACACGATCAAATGCTTTAGATAGATCAAGGGAGACAACATCCACCTGACCTCGTTGTAAGACGGGAGGCATTACCTCGTTTAAAAATGTGACATGGTTCGTCTCTACCGAGCGCGACTGCAATAATCCGTGTTGGTGTTCAGAAAAGTTCGGCTTGAACCACTCATATATTTTCTTACGCATTAGTGTGTCGAATATTTTAGCAAAGATACAGAGCAGTGATCTCGGTCTATAATTCGTTACGTCAGCAGCGAAACCGTTCTTGAATACCGGCGAAACCACGACAACCTTCCAAAGAGAGGGGAAGACTCCAGAAGTCAACGATAGCTTGAAAATGTAATGGAGAATAGGCGCAAGAATAGCTAGGCAGCCCTTAACTATAAAGATCGGTATGTTGTCGATTCCGGTAGATTTGGTGTTTTTAAGGTTTTTGGTGATGAGACAAATGTCAGCCTCTGTTAAATCGATATCGGACATCGGATTGGCAATTAGTAGGGAATCAGGTAGGTCGTAATGCGTAGAATCAGCCAGTGAGTCAGATGCGATATTCGCGAAGTTGGTAGAGAATTCCTTGGCCAGGGTTGTGGGATCCGATGTAAAGGTGGAATTTACCGATAAGGAAATAGTAGGCGGTCTATTCTTTAGGCGGTCATTTACGAAAGTCCAGAGATGTTTAGGGTCTTTTATCGATTTTTCATACGTGGCGGAAGCATTCTCACGTCTGTCACGTGATAACAGGCTTTTTACGTCTTTGCGCAAAAATACATAAGCATCGCGGTCAGCGACGTTGCCTTTGGTTTTTAACTTCCGGTGAAAGTACCGCTTGCGACGAAGCGCCTCAATTAATTCTCTGGAATACCAGTAGGGGTGTTTAGAATGTTTCGGAGGTCCGGCCCTAGGTATGTGAGTAGTCATGACCGTCTGGACACGGTCCGTAAAAATTTGGACGCATTTGTTTACATCCTGTGATTCGTATAGATTCGACCAATCAGTGTTGGCCAAGTCTTGGTAGAGACTGAAATAGTCACCTTTTTTGTATTTAAAGGTAGCATCGGATGGTGTGGCGGAGGTCAAAAGCTCGCCATGATACGATATCAGTAAAGGCGGATGGTAGTCGTCAACCGGGACGAGCGATGAGGTCGTTAATTCCGCTGTGACGAGGTTATTGTTCACCAGGATCAGATCGAGAATGTTTCCAGCAGTGTTTCGTGCAGTGTTGAGTTGCGTTAAATTGGAGTCAGTGCAAAAGTCAAGCACTGCTCGCGCCTTTCGAATAACGTTCGGGTTGCAACGTAGTGTAGAGTAGGTAGACCAGTCGATGCCAGGGACGTTAAAGTCCCCAAGAAGGATCAGGTCTGCGTCGACGGCTGAGAGTTTTGATGATAATAGCGATAAGTTTTGGACAATAATGTCCGGGCTAATTTTTTGAGTAAGATAAAGGTTGCCAATTATTAGTGTAGTTGTGTTAGTTCGGATTTGAACAAACTCACATTCATCCATAATTTCGAGATCAGTTCGTCGGAGAGAGGCAAACTGGTTATGTATAGCGATTAATGCGCCACCGCCAATAGGCTGGCAGCCATGAGTGGGAAGTTTATCAGAACGATAAACATTATAGTTTCCAGGGAAATAGTCAATGTTAAAATGATATTCTGTAAGCCAGGTTTCCGTAAGGCATATAATAGGATAATTATCTTGGAGAACATTAGAATAAAAGTCTATCGATTTAGTTCGTAGACCCCGGACATTTTGATAGAAAATGTCAAGGTTTAATGCAGAGTGAGACTTATTCATTATGGGCGGATGTGCGAGGGCCACCCGTGACAGTGGTATCCGAGCCACCCAAGGCGGTGGTATCCGATGGTAAAGTTGCTGAGATGTTGTCTTCAGCAGACATATTAACAGTGGGTACTACTTCCGTATTGGTGGCGACTTCTGTAGGCCATGTGGCAGCTTCCATGAGAACGGGATATTCGGATTCCTCGGCCGAGACATGAAAGGAAGAGTAGTTTGGAAAACGTGTTCTCAGACGAACGCATTTTACTGTCTTTAGATTGTTTTCCGCTGCTAGACAATCCGTCAATTCTTGGGAAGTGAGCGTCGGGATTAGGCGAGTCACGAAAATAGCACGACGACGTGGCTTAACTACTTTCGGAATAGACTGAAGTCTGGTGTTAGCGTTAGACCCCTTTAATTGAAGTTTAAATACATCAGAACTCTTCCGGGCTGACGTTTTCTGTGAGCGGGCGTTTGAGGTCTTCAGATTGCTCTTCACGCTCAGCTTCTGACCGCCAACTGCAGCGTTAGATTGCTTGCTTAGCTCAGAAGTAGTGTTCCTAGAGTTAGCGGGGCGCAGGACTTTAGGCTTGGTGCCGGAACTGGTATATCCGATAATAAGGCTATCAACGTAGGGAAGCTCCGGTGGGCGCTGAGTGACTGCCGCATAGTTGGGAATGGTATCACCGACAGTGGGGCGAGGCAAAGAACGAGACCAGGTTTGAGAACTCGGCGGCTCAGCTTGCCCCAGTAAGAGATCCTTTAACAAGGTGTTATCACGCTTAAGAACATCAATATCAGACTGTAGAGTTGTTACTAATACAACCACGTGATTCAGTGCATCACGCAGGGAATCAAAAAATGTGTTCGCCTCCCGAGTAAGGCTTCCAGGTTTGTGGAATTCATTAAGGATTTCTAGTAGAGCGTCTGGAGTCATGGTGTCACGGGTTCCAGATGTTACGAAAGAATTGAAAGTAGCCGCTGATGCATTTAGGTCAACACTTTCGGCGGTATTCGTAGTGACAGGGTCGATATTTAAACGTTTAGTCTTGGTGCAAGTCGTACAAAGAAACGTGTTATTAAAGCAATGGTCATTATAGTCGGCGAATGTTAGCGTTGTACAACTGAGGTGGACCTTATTAGTGCATTTGGAGCAATGTAGGTGCTTCTTCTTACCTCTGAAAGAGGTGTCGCACTTCAAGCCCCGCACAGCTTTGGCTGCCATGTAAATACGGAAACCGACGGAGCGAATGCAAAGATAAATGAGCTAACAACTACACTGGTGGAGTATGATACACCAGATCGGTTGTTGGAACACTCTAGCACAAAATAAAAGGGATCGTCGGGAGTCCAGCTTAATACTTAAAAAGTAATAATAATAATAATAATAATAATAATAATAATAATCAGCTAGGCTTATAAAGCCTTTAATTTCGGCACGCTTTTCAAAATATTGGAGTTTGCGTGATGTCGCGCACTTTCTCAATAGTTTTAAGTGTCTTGGGAAATTTTATAGAAACTCAAATTATTATTATTTGAAATATTTTTTAAGTACAAATTAATCGAATTATTAATTTTCGGAGTGCTTTAAAGCGTATTGCTTTGAAAGAAATCGATTTTAATGTATATTATCGAAAACCTCCGAAAAGTAGCCCAAAAGTGCGGTGACAAAGTGGTTAGCGCTTTCGCCTCGCAGTAAGAGGAGCCAGGTTCGATCCCAACTTGTGGCCCGGGGTGAAAACTCGGAACAACTCCTTCCGCGTTGAGTTTGCAAGTTCTCTCCTCAATGGTTAAAGGGGTTTTTACCCGAGCTCTTCAGTTTCCCCTTCCATAAAAACTTGTTGAAGTTAACGGTAATAGTTAGTGTAGCTGTTGGCACGCGTGCCACCACCCTCCTACGCATTGTAACCCGGCCACCTGAATTAATGGCTTTAAAAGTCGCTTGATGACTTAGGCCCAAGGTGGTGCCTTGGGTATTAGCCTAGCTGATATTTAAACCAGCCCAACAGCCCAATTCATCTTTTCCCGAAAGCAGACATAAAAAGAAGCCCAATTGGACTGTAAAAGAGCCCAACTGGAAGCTCTGGAAATTAGTTTCAGGTCTATTTATGCTTTGATAGATCCATTTAACCAAAACCTCATTTCTTTTTCAGATCTTGTAGCTTCCTTACTTTTGTCTTTAAAATTAGTCCAACTACTCGCGCAGGGCAACAATTGTAATAAACCTTTATGAGATAGCGACAAAAGTTGGTCAATGTTCGTGGATGGAGCGAAATGTCTAATTGGTCAATAGAGAAATAAACCCACCTCAGAATCAATTTACCAAAAAAAAACAACAATAAAACCAGAAAACAAGTGTTTTACATAAACGATACAAAGCTCTAAACCTCAAAGACGCAAAAAACGGAGAATTTTAAGAAATCAAACCACGATTGTACCATCGAACACGACGTAGATAAAAAAATGCGGAGACAGGACATTGTCGAATAGTAATTACTTTTTCTATTACAATAGAAAGAGAATCTATTAAAGAGAAAGAAGATATAATTTACGCTTTACTCCAATGAGTTTTTTATTCATTCCACGCATAGCGTCATCCGCAAACTCGGCGTTCGTGTCGTAACTTTCTCGAACCCCCTCGTTCAACCCTATTCGTTTCCCCTCTCATTGGGTAATTACTTGAGTTATTCTATCTCGTAACTTCGAAGCGCCGTTCTCTAAAAGCTGCCTGCACCCGATGCAAGTTGACTGTCAAGGTCAATTGTGGCCTTGAACTTGTAACTTCCGCTGACTTAGCTAAAGTCAGGTAGTTTTTAATGGAGTTGAGAGGTTCGAGAACGTTCCGTTGATAGCGCCGCTCCCACTAAACCATAGCCAGCAGCTACGAACGATTCTGATTTACGAAATGCACGAGATTACGAGCCTGCAAGTGCCCGCCGTCTTTATCAAAATTGTACTGTTTGTAAGGTATAAGTGGGGCTCTCGACGCCCCATTCCAAAATAGTTTATTGGAAATTATTTTACGCATTTTTCTCTTGAGTGTTATTTTAACAAGCGTTTATTTTGTTTACGAAAGACCGAATCTATTGGTATTTTGATTTTAGCGTTTTTAAATAATTCAGATAAAAACCTTATTTCTATCATAATTATTATACCTACTATATATAAATCTTATTATACCTACTATATATAAATCTTATTATACCTACTATATATAAATCTTATTATACCTACTATATATAAATCTTATTATACCTACTATATATAAATCTTATTATACCTACTATATATAAATCTTATTATACCTACTATATATAAATCTTATTATACCTACTATATATAAATCTTATTATAACTATTAAATATAAATCTTATTATACCTATTAAATATAAATCTTATTATACCTATTAAATATAAATCTTATTATACCTACTAAATATAAATCTTACTAAACCTACTAAATATAAATCTAATTATATAAACTAAATATAAATCTAATTATATAAACTAAATATAAATCTAATTATATATACTAAATATAAGTCTAATTATATATACTAAATATAAAGCTAAAATTATATACTAAATATAAATCCTATTATATATACTAAATATAAATCTTATTATATATACTAAATATAATTCTTATTATATATACTAAATATAAATCCTATTATATATATTAAATATAAATCTTATTACATATACTAACTATAAATCTTATTACATATACTAACTATAAATCTTATTACATATACTAAATATAAATCCTATTATATATACTAAATATAAATCCTATTATATATACTAAATATAAATCCTATTATATATACTAAATATAAATCCTATTATATATACTAAATATAAATCCTATTACATATACTAAATATAAATCCTATTACATATACTAAATATAAATCCTATTATACATACTAAATATAAATCCTATTATACATACCAAATATAAATCCTATTATATATACTAAATATAAATATTATTATATATACTAAATATAAATATTATTATATATACTAAATATAAATATTATTATATATACTAAATATAAATATTATTATATATACTAAATATAAATATTATTAGATATACTAAATATAAATATTTTTATACATACTTAAATATAAATATTTTTATACATACTTAAATATAAATATTTTTATACATACTTAAATATAAATATTTTTATACATACTTAAATATAAATATTTTTATACATACTTAAATATAAATATTTTTATACATACTTAAATATAAATATTTTTATACATACTTAAATATAAATATCATTATATATACTAAATATAAATATCATTATATATACTAAATATAAATATCATTATATATACTAAATATAAATTATTATTATTATATATACTAAATATAAATTATTATTATATAAACTATCAATATATTATTATATAAACTATCAATATATTATTATATAAACTATCAATATATTATTATATAAACTATCAATATATTATTATATAAACTATCAATATATTATTATATAAACTATCAGTATATTATTATATAAACTATCAGTATATTATTATATAAACTATCAGTATATTATTATATAAACTATCAATATATTATTATATAAACTATCAATACATTATTATATAAACTATCAATACATTATTATATAAACTATCAATACATCATTATATAAACTATCAATACATTATTATATAAACTATCAATATATTATTATATAAACTATCAATATATTATTATATAAACTATCAATACATTATTATATAAACTATCAATATATTATTATATAAACTATCAATATATTATTATATTAACTATCAATATATTATTATATTAACTATCAATATATTATTATATTAACTATCAATATATTATTATATTAACTATCAATATATTATTATATTAACTATCAATATATTATTATATTAACTATCAATATATTATTATATTAACTATCAATATATTATTATATAAACTCTATCAAAGCACCACTTTAGGCCCAAGTCATCTTAAAGAGGTGGACGGGTAACAATGCGTAGGAGGGTGATGGCAAGCCTTTCATGCCAAGCATTATATTTTGAATGTATACCGGAAAAATTAATATTTCTAAATTATTTCGAGTTAATACTTTTTTAAAAAACACGGGTTTAGTGAAAATGATGACATCGATAAACACCTGGAAAGCTTTTTTAAACTCTTCTCCGAAATTATTACATCTCATTATTAATTTTGTTTCGATCACGATGCGCTTCTCACTTGATCCTTAATATGGGTTCTAATTTAGCTCATTTTTAATTCACCTACAACAAAAAATTACGGCCAAATCATTAATGCTTTTAATAGCTTCGTTTTAAAATCGCATTTTACACGAAAACGGCGATTTCATTTTCGACAATAACACTTCACGAGAGATAAGATTCTGAAGGAAATTGCAGGTGCATCTATATCGCGGATGGAAAAGTTGGGAACAAATGTTTAATAGATCATGGCTTGGGGGGATTTCAGGGGTCCTCCGCTAGACGCTTTGGCACGCGTTAATTTGACAAGGAAAAGGGGTGTTCTAACCCCCCATCCTGAAAGAAAAAAGCAAAATGGCCTTCTTATGGGTAGGGTTGAGGTCATCCGATTCATCACTTTTTTTTAATATAGAAATTTTATAGTGACCACGCGATTGTCTTGAGTAGTAGTAAAATATTTTACGAGTAATTCGGTTACGTAAGCAAAAAAGCAATTTCCCATTTTTTAACGGGAGGGGAATCAAATTAAATTGTGTAAAAAAATGAGGGTAATTTGTAGCTTTGAAAAAATAGATAGTACCTCGTAGTCTAGACTTTTTTTTTACAAAAAGAAGGGGGCTAAATTACCACCAAATTGGGAGGGTTCAATAGTGGTAATAGAAATGGAAAATACCATCTTTTATACGACCCCCTTAAATAAAACTAGACTGCGCATTATATTTTAAGAAACGCAATTATATACACGTTTGACAGTTATGTGTAAGTTAGAGTACAGCAAAAAAACTTTTTTTTTATTCCGGACTTTAGTGAAAAACAATTGAATGAGCTTCTAATGGATTCCCGACTTAAGTATTTTTTTTTTTGTTATTGCATATCCGTTGTCGGAAACAATGGGATGTCCGTTAGGAGTTGTTTAAAAATAACCCACCGCTGCCAATTTGATTTCATATTCTTATTACGATTCAATCGTCGGAAGGTTATTGCTTTATTGAATCAATTAAATTTTGTTAACTGCGCGTAAAATAATTTCATTAGTGTTGTAATTAATGTTATAAATTAAGTGGTTTAATATTCAAAGCTTGGAAATATTGTTATTAAATCAATGAGATTTTGGTTAACTAGGTAGATATAACTATATTTTTTAAAGTGGTTATTAATGTTATAAATAAGTGTATTAATATTCAAAGCTTGGATATATTATTATTAAATCAATGATATTTTTGTTAAATAGGTTTACAAATATTTTATTATGGTTATAAATAATTAACGTAATAAATGTATTAATATCCAAAGCTTGTAGTAAATATACCTAGTAAATATATACATAATTATTTATTATTTTATCTTTGTATAATATATATTTTTATTAGGGTTATAATTAAACGTTATAAATGTACTAATATTCCAATCTTTAGAGCATTAGAAATTAATGAATTTGTTAATGCGCCACCATCGACAACTTACGAAGCGGCAGTACCTTATTATTATTATTATTAATTTATTGATGCCTTTAGTTTTAATTTTACATCAATTTCATAACACATCACTCATCCTTACCACATGCGCAAAGGGTGCTCGTGCGTGGAAGGGTATTGTGGTTATTTTTAAAAAAATTACAAAATTTTGTTACTAAATTGAAAAATACAGTTATTATTACCATGGACTTTTAAAACAAGATCCTATAGCCTATATAACATAAAGAAACATTATTATATTAAAAACGTATGATATCATATATATTATTATAACCTTTTCCAATAAGCCATTTTACAATTAAATTTTTAAACATTTTGAAATTATTAAATTTTTTCAGATCAGTATCTAATAAGTTATAAATTTTTGGGCCTAAATGCAAAAATTTCTTATCACACGAAACTTATAAAGACAGAAACGCAGTTTTTGGTTTAAGAACAGAATATGGTGATGCCATCTATAATAATGCCATGATTCCTTATTTTTTCTACTTGATCAATCTCAAGGCAATTTACAGTACAGTTTGTAGAATGAATGTGAGTATTAATTATTAAAGGGGAACGGCCAAGCTTTTCCAAATATGGCCTTATTTCCGTATCAAAAGATTAACAAGACGTTCAATATACTAACACGTATCTTTTTTGTCTTGAAAAAATAGCTTTTGGCCCAAAAAGTTGAAACGAAAATTAACGCCAGGTGTTTGGATTTGAATTTTCGCCGCCATCTTAGGGGCTGCCGTCAGTGCCCCTAACCCCGTATGAGCGATTTGCGAACTATCCTAACTTTTAAAATCGCGCAATTTAGGCTTAAAGCCCCATTTTCATGCTCGCTGGTAGCGGGTAAAAATCGACAAAATCCGCTTCCGCTACACACTTTTTCACTTTCCGCGTCGATCTGTTTCAAACAGATATTTTAGCTTTATTTTCACGCTTGCGAGTGGCGGAAGCGAATTTTGACGATTTTTATCCGCTACCAGCGAGCATGAAAATGGGCCTTTAGTCTCTTATAACTGGAACGCGCCGCGCGTGCAAAACATATTTTTCGCGTCTTCAGCAGCGCGCGCTTTTACGTTGTTTTCCTGTATCACCGACTTCTCACCAGGTGTCGCGGCGGACGCGCACTTTTCGATTTCCCGAAATTTATATATTTTATTAAAAATTAACCACTCAATATTTTTTGATGCGGTTTTCGCCGTTAATTTTAGTTTTTAATGGGCTATAGGGCTATCTAACTGGTTAAAGCTTGACCGTTCCCCTTTAATTTATAGTTTAAAAATTTACAATCCTTGAGGCGAAACAAATATATTTAGTTTTTTTCAGTATTTAGTGTTAAAAGATCTTTTTCCAATTTGCATTTGACTTTATTTAGTACTAGCTGGGGAACCCGGTATTTCCCGGGGAATTATGTCTATTTGTATAACCAAGGAAAAAGCGCCACATTCAAACCGAAAATAGAACGCTGCAATAACTATCTCCACGCATGGCACCATATCCAATATTAACCATCTATACGTTCAGTACATAATAATTTGCCTTTTATTATAGGCCTAGTGTCTATAGAGGAAGACTTTAAAAACAAATTGTACACATCAATTTAAGATTTTTTTCGTGTGTATGCCTAAAAAGTAAAGAACTAAGAACTCTGTCTTTTGGCTAAGATCAAGGTGTAGTATCTAACTGGGATACCAGGTATTTCCCGGGGAAATATGGCAATTTGTATAACCTAATTATTAAATTAATTCTATTAATTAAAGTGGTTTTGCCGACCGTAACCGTCGAAAACCACAGTCACGGTACCACGAGATCGTATACCAAATGTGGTCGACCTAAGTTAAAAACTGTAGATTCCTATATCGGACAAACATCAACACTCATCTTTATATATTAGATAAT
Organism: Leiobunum rupestre; assembly: GCF_980474605.1. Classification (NCBI taxonomy): domain Eukaryota; kingdom Metazoa; phylum Arthropoda; class Arachnida; order Opiliones; family Sclerosomatidae; genus Leiobunum; species Leiobunum rupestre. Next base: position 42,075,823 of record NC_143389.1, read on the forward strand.
TTGAGCTTTACGGAAAGTATGCCTTCCCATGTTAAGCCTTCTATTAATAGGACTGTATCGTCGGCAAACGAAATTAATTTTCCATCAATATTCATCTAACATAGGTCTGATGAATGTAAACCTATCTATTGGATACTAACACAAAATAAATTTAAAACAACGAAGCGATCTTCAATACATAATCCGCGTTAAAGTTAATATTTTTTTTTCACAACGAACAGGCCTCCGTATCAGGCCTCCGTATCAGAATTCCGCCCACCCCCCCCTCCTGGCGAATAAGTAACATTGAAACTTATTTTTATATTAAAATTTAATTTCACGGCTGAGAAAGAACGGCTATAGGCTATTCCCAAAGCCCTACCGCCCTCCGTGGCAACTGTCCGTTCGAGGGAAGTAAAACAGGGTGGCCAGGGACTGACGACACGTCGCGATGGGGGGGGGGGGATGGAGCCTATGAAGGTGGGAATTGTCTTGTCAATTTTTGATTCTATAGACCCTAGCTGTATAGAATTTCGGGGCGGAGGGGGGCATCCACCGCATTCCATCGGTTGGGGTCTTTGAAACTTTGTTGATGGTTCTACCGCTCTTACGCATTCTTTCGAGCCACGCAGCTCAGTAGAGACATTCGCGCGATTGACGTTGTATTTTAAGGTAAAAGAGCGGGTAAAGTTTGTTCTTCGTTGTAAAGGCGTCGACTATAGGCCTTGGACCGCGTCTGCGGGGGAAGCGAAAAATAAAATAAGCATTTTTTGACACGACTGTATTACACTTTTTTTTTCATTATTTAAAAAAGTCGCGGGTCCAGACGATAGAGTTGAGATGACGAAAATTCCGCTAGCCAGTGATGCGTTACTTACATCAGCGACCAGAAGAAGAAAAGTTGAGAGAAAAGTCTAACATTTTCGCACCGAATTCGAGAATGACGATTTTTTCAGGAGACTTTTGTTTTTTTTTCTTGTTTTTCAAATGATACCGCGCCTCGTGTGACAACTGACGAAGGAGATGTTGCTTGTCTTTATTTTTTATTATTTTATGTGGAAAAAATGGGCTATATCGAATATGTTAAAATGACAAAACCCAAAAATGCATTTTTTTTTTTTTGTTATTTCGATTTTTGAAGGACAGTGAGAACTTTTTGGAGATAAACATTTATGTGAATAAGAGAATTATTGCTACCACAACGATTCACGCCTATACGTTATAACGTAAGTCTATAATATTGTTCCATAAGTTTGTCACTTTGGGAAATATTTTACTGAGAGCTAGTAACGGAATGACGTCACCGCAAGAAAATCTCCCCCTAGTGGGGCGCTGTCAAAGGCTACGTGTGACGCGTTAGCGAGCGGACGCAAAACGGCGACAAAGCCCGCAATGCAGTCTGTCTTGTGAGTAGCTCTCAGTAAAACCTTTGCGTGTGAAGAATAGGAAGTGTCACACTTATGTAACAATATTATACACTTATGGTAATAATACGTAAATCTTTCAGGGGGAATAAATTTACATAAAAAGATAAACACAGTTTTCTACTTAAATAAGAATGGATTTTTATATCTAAAATTTGTTAATTCAGTTATCTTAAAGGTGTACAGAATAGTTTGAAAAATTCGGCCCGAATTTCCGGTAGCTCCTCCCTTTCCGCCACGTGATTCGAGTTTATCTTTCCGTTAAAAAGAGAAGCTCTCCAAGCCTTTACCGAGAAACTTCAAACCGCTCTCTCCGCATTTCTTATTACTATAAACAACTTTAAACAAACTGGGAGCTCTTTCCGAGTACATTGTAAGTATCCAAAACTGGCGGAGAGGATAATATTTTGGAAAAAAAAGCGGAGACTTATGGCATTGTGGAAAGAAAGAGAATAAATGGGGAAATTTGTTAAAAGAGGATGGAAATAGTGGGCTCTTCCAATAACATTGCCGAGAAGATTTTCGCTCGATACAGACGAGTGGCAGACGCATTCTCCAACTGGGAAGATATTTGACGGACAAGCGGCAGGCATTTTTCTGACGTAATCAGCGCCCCCTTCCTTCGACTCATTCCGACGACGAACGGAGCCGCAGTGTTGCCGGATGAGAATAATCTGGCACAAAACGCGAACGTATAAATACCGACCGTTTTCGGTTGACGGCGGGCTTAAGGCCTAGGACTCGACTACGCGCGAACGAAAAGGGCTAATGGTCTAAAGCGAACCTTAAGCCTCGTCCGTAGACGAGTGTCGGGGGAGCGGAGGAGAAGGGACGCGAAAGCGCGTGCGGGGGGGGGGAAGATGGGGGCGACCGTGGATCCCCCTAGCGTCGGAAGAGCAAAACACGGAAGCTAAAGCGAAGAGCGTTCTCGCTGCGCTAAAAATAGCGAAAGCCGAAGAAGACCGCAAACAAACTATTTTCGGGATCACATCTCTTCCCTCGAACCATATACACTCTCCTCTCGCGGCCTTTTTTCTTCTCGTACGGTTCATTAAGGGCCATAAAAAAGCCAATCAAAATATACTCTCGGCCATAAAGATAGCTTGTCGCGACGAGAAACGCGTACGGAATTTTCTAGAGTTCTGTTTTCTTCGACATAACCGTTTACGCGTACATTCGAGCTATTTGTTTAGAATCGGGAAAGGAAGTCTAAGACTTCCGCCCCTCTTAGCCATCACTGCCCCCCCCCCCCCCCATTTTGGCCATACTTATTTGACCCGAACTAAATAATTTGTTTGCAAAATAGAACGTTTTTTGTGAACTGAGAACCACATTTTTTTGGGGAAAGAGTAAAATTTAGAATTCTATGGGAAAAACTTTTCCATTTAACCGAGCGGGCTACAAACCCGATATAATTTAAAAATGACAAACGTGTATTCCGTTTTTGGACGCGTGTACTATTTTTCTCCACGGATTAAGAAAGAAAAATGGTATTTTAACAGCCTCATTTTTCAACCAAATCCTCCCGAAGACGTTTAGTTCAAACAGTCACCGCTAGAGTTCGATAAAAATCAAAGATGGGGGACGAGCAATTTCGCGAAGCGAAAACGCGTCAATCTAACAAAGTGGGCTAAAAATTTTAATCCTTTCCGCGGTTGTTCGAGATCCCTTTTGTGGCCGATGGTTTCGAGATGGAGAAACAATTACTCGAGCGGGAGAGAGAAGGATGAAAACGGCACCGCGATGGGAATTTGAGAAGAAACGGGCTCTCGCGATCCATTCCCATAAAAGGATACAATCAATCTTCAGGCCGTCCAAAAACCGTTCCAAATCCTTCTCTTTTCAGATTTTCCCAAAATACCGACGTCAGTATCCGTTCGCGGAGGAAAAAAAAAGGGCTACGTTTTTATCCCCGTTTCCCAAAAACCCGCGAAGGCGCGTAGCTGATGGGTAACGAGCTAAAATCTTCCTTTAGAAAGATTGACCTGTGACGAATGTCTAAATAAAGAGGGTCAAAGCTAAGAAGTCAAAAGCGGGCTGGGCCGAGGGTTATGTCGAACGGGGGGATCAGAGCGCTTCCTACTACGCCAGTGTTTTTATTTCACGGCCAATCCCTACCGGCACGAAGAGAAGGTTATATATATTTATTTTAAAGGTTTGTAACTTCCTCCCAGTAGCGCCGCGTAGCGGTAGAGCAAAAAAAAGGGGGAGGGGGTCCGAAATGAAGGCGAGGCCGCCGGCAGGGATCGGAAAGGTTTTTGGCAAAAGCGCTATTTCGCGTCGATACCCCGAGGGACAATAGGATGACTGCGGATATAACAATAGATGGAAGCGCAAAACTAACGAGAGATGCTATTTTGCGTCCCCTTTTTGTGTCGACCGAAACGCGAAAACCCCCTACGCGCCGATAAAACCTTTTTTTTCCGCGGCACAAAAGTAGAAAGCGGTGCCGAGTCATTTATAAAAACGACCCGAAAAGATAACGCCAAGAATTTCGGTAAAAGTGTTCTTTTTAAAATCGCCGCTAGGCTCGACTAACAACCTCCAACTCCGCTCATCCCTACGCTATTCCGTGTAAGATATGACGAATGGGAGGGGGGGGGGGGTAATGTCGTAGCGCGGGCACCTACGGCTAAAACGCTACAGATACTCATGAAGACGTATCTTTTACGTACCCATCCTATTGTATACTCTATTTACGTTTTTACAACTAGTAAAGGCTTAGCAGTAAGGGAAAGTGAGGTAAAGAGTTTTTCTTTTTGATTCTACTAGCGCGGGTCAAACGTTTGTTCGTCGAAAGATACGAGGCGCTGACCCTATTAACGATACGCGGTGAAAGGATGCTGGATGAAGATGGAAAAGATTCTCTCTCCTTTTGTTAATTTTAGAAAGACGCGCTCGCTTTGGCGTCCACGTTGCGCTATTATGATATACCCCAGGGTAGCCAATTAGTCGGGAATACTTTTTCCCAGCAATACGTACGAACGGAGCCGAGCCACGGCCTGGTTTTGCTACTTTTATCACTCTCATTTTGAGAAGGAAAAAAGCTCATCAACTTTCCTTTCTTTGGCTCTTTTTCTAGTCGTTCCTTCCCATTCTACGGAGACCAGAGTAAACGATGGCAGAAGAAAGCGAGAGTTGGTTAGTGGTGTGTTTAAAACAAGATCCCCCCCCCCCCCCCCGACGACGACGCCTTCGGAGAGTGAACTAGATTTTGCGGCGTAGAAAGCGGTGCATTGTCGCGACAAAAAAGGATGCTGACATCGGGTCGTTGCGAGGAGTAAATAGCCCCCAGATGGAAAATAATTAACCTGGCGAACATATGGGTTTGCGCGTACCGCACGTCATGAATTATTACTTCGCGTTAACGCCAAGCCAACGTGAGGAATTTATGGGCTACGGTAAGGGGAGCATTACTCGCGAGTCGCGTGCATTGTTAACCGTGTGTTACCTATCATGATGGTACATGACGGTAACTTGTAAAGTTGCGGAACATATTTTTTACACTCGGAGGCGGCGCAACATGTGTGATAAACGTGCAATGGTGATTTTTAGAGTCAGTAATAAAAAAATATTAAATTAGCTTGAAATTTGCAATAAAAAAATTAGAATCAGCTGGGCTAATACCCGGCGAGCGACTTTTTTATGCCTTAAGCCAGTGTCCGGGTTACAATGCGTAGGAGGGTGGTGGCAAATATAGAATGCAATCCGTAATCAGTGACGTTATCACTTTAGTGCAATCAAAACTAAAGATTTGTAATCCCTCGGTATCCAGGATGCCATCTAAATGATTCTCAGATAATTGCGTTATCTGAACCACAACAATTTATTACGTTAGATCAGGTATCAGCTTATCGGCATTTACGATCAGATATCAGATTATCCGCAACTACGCTCGGATATCCGATTATCCGCATTTACAGTCAGATATCAGATTATCCATATTTATCGTCAGATATCCGATTATCCGCTTCAGATATTATCAGATCACTTGACAAGGTGTCAACATGCAAACCAGATATAGTTTAAGCCCGAAACTAATCCGAATTAATTATAAACAGACAGATGAGCAGTTACTGATTTTAAATATCCCCTTGATTAAATTTCGTTCGAAATTTTAATTACTGCTTATATTATTATTATTATTATTATTACTGCTTATATTATTATTATTATTATTATTTTACTTTTTTATTTTATTTTTACTATTATTATTATTATTATTATAATTTTAATTCGATTTGCTTTCCACAAGAATATACATATACTAAACTTATAAGTTCGATATCTGTTTAACTAACTGAATCTGGCGAGATTAATTCTAGCAGATCAGTCCAGATCGGTTACTTGTGACCAATAATCAGAAATAATTTGAGATCAGATTGCTAGGTGAGGAGAATATACAAAAAAATCATGATTCGTCAAAAATGACAAAGCGCGTGTGTAGAAGAGGCTGCTATCAAAATATCAAAACATAGATAGTATTGGTCAAATTCAAAATCGTGGCGGTCTGTAATGACGACGCAAATGATTTTAATGCAATGCTTCGTGCCCAATTAAGGCTTAATTTGGCACCAAAAATTAACAGATATTTTTCGTCCGTTTAAGCATTTAATTTATGATTTGACTAACATACTTACACTACTTAAAATTGAACTTATACAATCGATAGTTTGATTTTTCGATATCCACATGGGCTTTACCATTTTTGACGGATAGAGATTTTTTGTCATTTTTTATTTTTACAGAATAGCCTTCCAGTATGCAATTTAGATTTGAGAGGGCTACAAAATACTTTGGAAAATCCGACCCGAATTTCAATTGCCTCTTCCTAGTGAAAACAGATCCTTCCAATCAAATTCCTTAGAAATAAGTGAAATTTGAAACAATACCGCGTGCCTTTAAATTTCAAGGCCTCCCCCGCAATCGAATAGTTTGTCAACCAAATTTTAAAACTATACAAAATTTGCATTGCTAATTTTCTTACGACTTTAGATTTTAGGCTCATTTAAAAATACTATAACGAAATATAAAATCTTCCTTAGTGATAATAATTTCCTAAAACAAATGTCACCAAGGTGAATAAACTACATAGGCTATAATACAGGGTGTTAACTAAAAAAACGATACGGAGCCAATTACTCAAAATGTATTTTATGTAAGAATTTGAAATTTGCAGGTTACATAGAGGGTGCAGGAGGACAAATGTTAATGAAAATTTAAATGACCTTGTACCAGGTCTTCAAGGTCATTCAAATTTTATCTCGAAAACCATTAGGATTAGAAGAATGGTGCCAATTATAAATGTGTTCTACGTTTAAGTTTAAGCCTAAGCAGCTTTGACCCGATCTAATTTGACCAATGGGAAGCCGAGAAATGTTAGACCAAAAACCATTGCTTATTTATTTCAATTACTTATTTAGTTTCTTTGGTGTTTAAAACTTTTAAACTAAAAAAAGTTAATAAGAATACTTGGTACGCCTTAAATCAATTAATTAACGTTTATTTTGGAGTTTTCTTGGTTTATTTACCTCGGTTAAAGGTAATTTGATTTAAAAACCTTGGCGGGCATTTTTTCTAATTGGAACCACTCTCCTAATCCTAAGGGTTCTCGAGATAAATTTTGAATGACCTTGAACTAATGTTTCAAGGTCATCGTAAGTGACAAATTTCGAACTCCCCCACTCAGTTTAGAATGTCACGACAATTTTGATCCATTAGATCAGGTAGTTTTCGATTTCTAAGTCCTTAAATGTCGTGTTTTGATTAGAATACCACAAACGACCTTATGGTTTTTGGTAAAAAATTGCTACTTAGACTTAAAATTAAACGTAGAACACATTTCTAATTGGAACCATTCTTCCAATACTAACGGTTCTCGAGATAAAATTTGAATGACCTTGAAGACCTGGTTCAAGGTCATTGAAATTTTCAGTGTCATTTGTCCCCCTGCACCCTCTATGTAACCTGCAAATTTCAAATTCTTACATAAAACACATTTTGAGTAATTGGCTCTGTATCGTTTTTTAGTTAACACCCTGTATGAAACCTCCAAATTTATCCAAACCCGAAAATTGAAAGGTTGGCGCAATTTTGTTGCGTGAAAAAGCTTCGGCAGCAAAAGAGCTCTAATCAGTAATCACAGGCAGAGGGACAATTAAATCTAAAAAAAATAGAGAACGCGCCGGGAATCGAAATTCGCGGTTCTTTTATGACTTTTGAACAATTATTCCTTCGCTGGAGGCCTCGGCGTCTCCCGCCAGCTACGCTAATAGCTAAAAGTCTTCGAACTTGGTCGAAAAAATATTAATTCCGATATTCGCCAAAGGGCTCTACGTAAGCAGAAAATAATGTTCGAACAGTTTCTAATAATTTTTAAACGAGCGCCACAAATTGAAATGAAAAATGCGTCAATTTCCCCCCGTCCGTCGCGATACCGAAACTGGGGAAAACAATTCCCAAGAATACTTCGAAGGCCGCCGATGATACGTCGAAGAGTAGCGAGAAACGCGCGCGTCTTTCGAAACGCGATTAAGAGATCATAGCGTTACTATTTCCTTTATTTCATTCTTCTCCGCATAAGAAATGCAGCTTTTTGATGGATGGTTCATTTCGGGGATTTCAACGCCCGTGAACGCGCCTCTAGATAAAATAAGATGGGCGTCGACGTATTTTGATGTATGCAATTTAAATACGACTAAATTAGATAGATGGCAGTGCACACGTCACATTCAGGGGTGGAGAAGTCACTTTTAATTAAATCGACTTAGTTTTTTATAATAAATTTCTAATTGTGTATTATAATTTTTGTAACATTTATATTTCCAATTATAGTAAAAATATTACGTACAGTTAAAAATGCGAAGGTCCGTTTTAAATTTGCAAATTAATTAAAAACAAATTCTTAATAAAAAAACTAAATTAAAAGCTTAGGGTATTAATAATAATAATAATAATAATATTAATCAGCTAGGCTAATACCCTTGGCACCACCTTAGGCCTAAGTCATCAAGCGACTTTTAAAGCCATTAATCCAGGTGACCGGGTTACAACGCGTATTTTGCTATCTTAGTTCCAAAACTAGGTATCTCAAAACAATTAAAACATTATTTAGTATCTCAAAACAATTAAAACATTATTTAGTATCTCAAAACAATTAAAACATTATTTAGTATCTCAAAACAATTAAAACATTATTTAGTATCTCAAAACAATTAAAACATTATTTAGTATCTCAAAACAATTAAAACATTATTTAGTATCTCAAAACAATTAAAACATTATTTAGTATCTCAAAACAATTAAAACATTATTTAGTATCTCAAAACAATTAAAACATTATTTAGTACCTCAAAACAATTAAAACATTATTTAAATATTTAAATATAATATAACGGAATGCTTTTTAAAAATTGTAAAAACCTATTAGTTTAAACCTACACGAACAATATATTTTTATATTTTTCGGGGGGTTACCACTTACCATAATTCGGTACACCGATTACAGCCTTTGGTAGTGCTAAATCTGTAATCGAGTACGTAATCACTTTAGTACAGTCAAAGCTACGGGTTTGTACCCCGATTACGGAGAGTGGTCAGCCCCTCGATATTTTTATTATCAACGAAAGTTAAAAAAAAAAATTTTAAAACCAATACCTGAAGTCAAGTTACCCGGTTTTGCAACTAAGGTTGCGACTTAATATTAAATTAATACATTTAATTTTATATACGAAAAAGAACTAACGTCGAGGGGTCGGACGTTTATTAAAATCCCGTACACTTTGTCTAAAATCGCAAAATCTTGTAACCCTCTCTATGGTAAATTAACATTGAAATCCCAAAATCATTTCAAAAAGTACTGATAACATCGCCAAAATCTCTACGAAATCCCAAAATCCCGTACAAAATAATGGTAAGTGTCCGGCCCCTCGACTAACGTACGAAACTTGAAGCCCCGAATAATAGACTTCCTACACATACTTCGAAACACTGCGGTTTTAACACTTTTACTAAACGTTCTCGAAACAGACCTTTCTTCTCAAAAAAATTCGAACTAAATAAACGATTCCCAACCTGCATATTACCTACCATTATTCAACCAAACTGAACAATAATCATTAATTTAAAACGAAATAGGGTACGAGGAAAATTACTGGCCAACTTAAAGAAATCAGATAAACGCGACGCAACAGGAAAGGTGAAACAAGGGCTATCATATCGCAAACAGCGAAAAACATTTGTCCGTAAGTAAATATATGATTACGAAAGCAAAAAATACAAAGGCACGAATTTCAAAATGAAAACCAGCGTATCGATATTAAAAATCAATAACACGAAGAAATCGCTACATTCTCATTTTATCGACGCGCCTAAAAAGAAAAACAACGATAAAAGTTAATGACATATAATTCCACGACGATGACATTATTTAAAGGTACAAGAAGTCTAAGACTACGTCAAGTGGGCTATTTTCCGTGCCAATACGGACTGGGGGGGGGGGGGGGAGGGCTGACAAAAACACATTTTAAATCCTCGCTCTTTTTTCTCTTATTATATAAATTAGAAATAATCTTAAACGCGCTTTATTATCCTGGGGGGAGGGGGGGTTAGCACGACGATGTGTCGTATCGCGCGATTCGTCGCGAAGAACAAAAAAAAATAGCGCGTACGAAGGCTTGCCTTGGTTGAGCCCGACGTAACCATTTTCTAGCAATCGCGCGCGCGGTATTAGCGCCTGGAGGGTTTCTGTCCCCCCAGTACACTCCGGCTGTCGCGACCCCCCCGCGCTTCTTACAACGTACGAAGCCGCCGCGGCAGTTTTCGGCAGCCCTGGACTCTGTCTTGGGATTTTGTCTAAGAATCTTTTCCCAGGCTAAAGCGTTCACCCCCCTCCCCATTACAACCTTAACGCCCCCCCCCGGTCCGCCAGTCTTATACGTGTGTGTACGTATTTCTTTTTTATCCCCCTACCTTCTTCGGGCAATTCTACAGGTGCACGAGCTTTTCGCAACGCGCAGGCAGCCTACATAAAAGTCTAGATGCGCGCGCAGGGTTCGCTTATCGCGTTCGCCGCTAGGTGACACCGCCGCCGGCTCGAATCTTCCACGGAGAAGAAAATGTTCAAATATCTATCGTATACGCTTCTTTTCAAAGAGTCGCGAGTTTTTAAAAATAAAAAAAAGTTTTATACATCCACGAAGGAAGGAAATGATGACACTAGCGCCGTTCGCCCCCAGCGGCTGATTCTAGAAACGCGGGCTACCGAGGTCTGCCGCCTGATATGACGTATTTATACGATCTCCCAGTCGTTGCTGCGGGGCACGCGCGGACCGTGAATATTAGACGCGTTTTTATTATTTATGCGGCTCTCCATCCCTCGGATTCCCTCCTCAGACAGACTCGTCATATCAAGCGTGATTACGCCGATTCCACCCGCTCGATCCCACCTCCCTCTGTGGCGTTGTATCGGAAATGATTTTCCTTATATTATTTTGGAGAGCGCCATTTTCCGTCCTAATTGCGTTTACTCAAATGGAAATGTTGACCAAGTATAAATACATTAAGTAGGACGTTTATTACGTTGCCTTTCGACTATGTATTGGAAAAATTCGTTGGCTAATCCCTTATATTACCTGGTACTTTGTACTAAGGATAATGTGTAGAGATTGTACCCATTCTCCGCCTTCTCGGTCAATGGTTGTAAAGGGCGTAATGGAATTTTATCTGAACAAAGGTGTGAACTTAAGTCAACATAGAACGGGTATTAGAGGTGATAAACAGACGTAACCTCCGCGTTCGATGCTTACCTTCCCGTTCTTTATCTAACCATAAGTAACGTTATAACGATAAGTATGACAATTTGCAAAAATTATCGCCGAACTGATTTTCAGAATTATTGGAGAAATTAATAATATATATAGCCTTCTAGTGTCTTTAACCAATATAAAGTGTCATGCTTATGATCTAACTCGTACGAAAATCAGTTGTTATCCTTAATTAAATAATATTCAAAACCCTATAATATGAAGAAAACGTTTTTATTCGGTCGAACAAATTCTTATTACAATAAAATACCCTAAAAAATCTTTGTTTAAAAAATACGCGTTCGAGTCATTTCGCTTTAGGTCAATAATAAAAATTCTTAAGCGAGAAATGAAAAAGTCTTAATTGGGATTAAATATTAACGACCTAAAGAATTAATAAAATGGCGACGGTGGTGGTAGTACAGCCATTAAAATTTCATGTTTTACATTACTAATAAAATTAACTGCGCGAAAATGTATATTGAAAAACCAGTTTATAGAAATCGAAATAGAGAATTTAGTTAAAGATAGCTTGTGGAAGAGCGTTTAAAGGTAGCGAAAGCGGAATAACCCAGAAATATCCGACGTCAGGGGCAATAGGGGGTTTGTCGACCCCTTTACCAGAATCCGATATAGACCAATATTTTTCGCTAATTGGCTTAATGCGTCGGCATAGGCTCTTAGAAATATTTTAATTTAATTTATTAGCAAAATGTCTGGCGACTTAATTAGGACGCCTAAAGTTAAGTTCCCACCGTAATCTAGCTCATTTAAATAATAAACGCTTCGCGACTAATTTTCCTCAGCGCAGACTTCGTTTATATTCAAAGCGCACTTTCCATGTTATATATACGTGCTCCTTATTGAAGGATATTTGGACGATCAAAGGTAAACACGAAAGGTCATTTTGCCATTGTGACTTTTATTTTGATAATTAATCAAATTGAAACCATGAGAATCTACAGAAACGAAATCTAAATAGTAGTTTAAAAGAATACAACATTCTTTTGTACCGAATGAAAAAAATACGTTGAAAGGGTTATTTTGTATAACACAAATGACATTTATCATAAGTCCATAAGTATGACACTTCCTATTGTTTTACTGCTAATTTTCTTATACGAATCTTTTTTGCGACACTGACAATATGAACTAGCTCAACTTTGACTCGCAACCGAACTGTACTATTATCATGCTTGCAGCTTGCTAGATAGTATATTTCGTCATGCTCTTATTTCGACACGGGGGGGGGGGGGGCTCTGTGCCGAACTAAACCTTGATTGCGCAATAACAGGGTTCGTACAAAATTTCCGGAATGAAATTCCCTGACATTTACAGGTTTTCCCCGACCAAATTTCCAAATTTTCCCTGACCAATTTTGTAGAATATACGAATGGTACGAGGTAAAATCTTGAAAAATATTTATTATGTACATCTTTCAAAAATTTATTTGCCTAATTTTTTTGGGGTAATTTTAAAATTCCCTTACTTTTTTGGATAATTTTCAAATTCCCGGACCTTTTGGAAACATTTTAAAATTCCCTGCCTTTCCCCTGACCTTTTGGAAACATTTTCAAATTCCCTGACTTATCCAGGTCGTGTACGAACCCTGAATAACTGAAAATCAGTTTGGTGATTATTTTGGTTAATCGTCATACTTATTCTTATAACGTTACTTATGATATCAATTAGATCAGCGCCCTATTTCTGAAACGTAGACGCGCCAAAGAAAATACACGCTAGGAATAGAAACTATACGTTACTGTATCAATTAATGCTTTATGTTAGTGTTGTAAGTCGGAAAAGTTTCCGGAAAATGAAAGAGGTCTTTTTCCCGGAAAATTAGTCTAGTACATTCTTTGCAAATTTAAATACAGCGGCATTTTCGCCTAAATTTTTCGAATCTGAAAGTAAAACTACAGGTTTAGTTTAAACTGATTAACAATGTAACACTTTTAATGTTTTGTAGTATGTTTACTGATATTAGACATTTTATATCGATAAAAAGTTAAAAACATTAAAAACCCTCAAAAAGTAATTTAGGTTTCAATTTTGTTTTTTTTCCGTTTTGCGGAAAATTTTCTGGAAATTTTTCCGCATTTTATTTTTCCGGAAAATTAACAACACTACTTTATGTACCCGACCATTTACATATCACTATGAAAAGTAACTCACGCTTCCAATGCTTCGTGAAGCTACATATTCTATTCCCGATTTATATTTTCCGTGAATAAACAGGTTAAGCCACCCCTCGAAAACGTATAGGTGAAACTTGGAAGACTGTAGATTGAACAGAATAAAGCTACGTCTACAAGTTTCCCCTTGACGTTTTCGACTTTCGAGACGTTTAAAATCTCGAAAAGTTGAAAGATAACTTAAAAACAATATTATATTAAATATTATACAAACATTAATTATAACGGATATGGTTATTTTTTAACGTGCATTTTGTTACTTTTGTTCGCGACTGTGTAAGCGCCACTATTATCATAGCGTTCTTCATTAATAACAGTAGTAAAGGAAAGGGGGGGGGGGGCGCAAGAGGGGGTGAAACTCATTAACCACACCTAAAAAACTAACTTAACCCGCCTTTGGGGACCACCATTTAAATATCAAGAGAAACTATTTGTTTTAAAAGAGATTAAAAACTTTCGACGGTTTTTTTCTCCGGAATAATTATTAGCCTTTAAAATTCAAAAGAGAGGACGGGAACCACTCCGGGCACCAGGAAAATCGGTGACACCTCCTTCGATACACCGTCCCCAAATAAAAGCACTAAAACATCAAATATTGAAATTTATAAAATTAAAACGCATAATAGCGCCATTAGTATGTATACTGTTAAAGTGATAAGATAACCGTTTGCATACGAGATGGGCCATATTTAAAGTCGCCCTCTGGTGAGAGATCATCGTAATTATAAGGATCTATTTTCCAAAACAATTTTACATTTTAAACTAAAAAATATTTTTAAACCCGTATAACTAAATTTACAATTGATATTAATTTTAAATGAAAGGTTATTTAAAAACAATTAAAATAGTAATTGACAAAATTCCATTGAAATATATGGAATATTTTTGTCGGACAATTTTCCGGAAAATGACCGAGGCCTTTTCCCTGGAAAATTTTCCGTATTTTTCCGAAAAAAATTAAAAAGTTTTCATTCCATGATTAGTCTAATATATTGTTTGCAAATTTAAATAAAGCGGCATTTTCGCCTATTTTTATCGAATCTAAAAGTAAAACTAAACCTCTAGACTAGTTTAAACTGATTAACAATATAACACTATTAATGTTTTAGTATGTTTACTGATATTAGACATTTTATATCGATAAAAACAATAAAAACCCTTAAAAAGTAATTTATGTTTCAATTTATTATTTTCCCGATTAGCGGAAAATTTTCCGGAAATATTTCCGCATTTTATTTTTCTGGAAATATTTCCGCATTTTATTTTTCCGGAAAATTAACAACACTAGAATATTTTATTATAAACTACAAATCTCTTTTTTGGAACTTGAAATTTGAATAATCTTTCAAGTAAATTATCATTATGGAATGAAAATTTCGGGGTTTTCATTTATCGGCTTAGGATGATCGAATTTTTTTGGCGTTTTTAAATTTCCCTATTACACTCTATATAGTTAAACAAACAAATTAATAAGTTAAGGATAAAAACAATCGTGTGAAAGGTAAACAAAGCTAACCCTGAAAATGTGTCATAACAAGGATTCCGGATTCCTTGCGACATTTTCTTTCGCGAGGGACAAACGGGAGACACTCGGAAAATCAGTGAAATCGCTCCAAGGGCGACAGAAAAACTTTCTCACAGGAAAATGAAAAGCCTCGATTGGGCGATTTCAATGCGATAATAACAAGAGAAAAGACCCTCGGATAATAAAAAAAAAACCTATTACATATATAGATCGAACGAAACAGATTATCCATCAACTAATTATTATTATATTAGGAAGGAAAAAGTAGTTAACAACTGTGTTTCCAGTGACGTCGCTTAAAAACAGAGGGGGGTCGTAAGGGGAGGATAATTTAAGGCGGAATAAATTTGGTTTCTTTTTTCAATTTTGAATCATGGTTGTCTCGTTAGCTATATGATATTTAATCAAAATGCTGACTCCGAAAAATCTTCTGGTAATTTAATTTTAATTGACTACGTTATAATCACATATTTTAAATTCTAAATTGTTTTTTTTACTAATTGGAATATAGTGCCATTTCTTATGGAGTTCTCAGTGTGCTATTTCGAAGGTGATATAGATGTCGCCACGGTAAAAGGAAGCCTGAAATAAGAGCGCGCGAATCCTTTAATGGAATAGGTCAATATCACACGTGGATCAATTAAATATTGTATACACATTAATACATACACGTTTATTAGGGCTATGCGATTAGTTGTTTTAGGCAATCGAGTCGGTTATCAAATAATTTTTTTTTCTTCGAGTACTCGAGTCGAGTCGAGTAATCGAGTACTTGATTAACGGGAAACTTTCTCTTATTCGAGTCGAGTAACTAAAAAAACTCGAGTAATATTTTAACGAGTCGGGTTATCGAGTACTGGATTAGGAGCTGGTTTTATTCAAGAAATTATGAAATTAAATTTAAAAGGAGTATAAAGTAACTTTCAATGCTGAAAAACATTCCTACAACTTTGTAGGTACCGTTTATTGCCACCCAAAAATTGTAAAAACCCCTCTTTGAACTTTGAAGCAACGAGGATAGAAAAAACCAATACTCGACGAGTTTTAGAGAGCGGCTTATTCGAGTAATCGGGTACCAGAATATGCATTTTTTTTTCACTCGGTAATCGACGAGTATTCTCCAATTACTTATTCGAGGTCGAATTCGAGTACTCGACTTTAAAAAGGCCGAGTATCTACTCCCGTTATTTAGCCCATCCTAAAAACCTGATAGGGAAACAAATTGCAAAAAATGCTCTATACTTTATCCATATATCCAAGGCTTATAATTTTTTCTGGCTAAACTTATAAAACCATAAATAATTCAATATTATAATAATAATAGGTTAGTGGACATTCGATTTTATAAGACTCGTATGAAAAGAATTATAATTTAGGCCAGAGAAAATAAATAATATCGATAATCATTAAAACAAAAAAATTGGGGAAAAAAAACCCTCGCACTTATACACTACATATTCTTCGTAGTCGAAATCTAATTAGCAAGGAATGTGAAAGAGTTTGTGTCGCAAGAAAAAATATCTGAAAAAAAAAAATAGTTTCTATAGGATACTCCCCCCTAATGCTAGTATCGTTTTACCAGTGGATAAAACCAGAAAAATCTTCCCTCTCCGTCAGGATGAATAGTTAACGACTATTCTTTTAACATTGAAATCGGGCCGCTCTCCCGCTGATAGTGCCCGTAGAATTAATTTCGGTTCGTTACTCCCCGCGAGAGCATCCTTTGTCTTTTCGTTTCATCCCGCGTAACAAATCCATTACTAACGCTCCAAATATGAATGCTTCCCCGTTTAGTCATTATTTGAGTACGATTTTTACCCGCTTGGAAAACTTACGCAAATCACTTTTATGAATATGCTAATTATTCGGTTCAGTATTTTTTGAACTTCTCGCGCGCTTACAGAAAAATTAAATACAGGATGACAGCGGTAAACGAAATTTATGGTATTCATTCACTTTTGTACGGGTAAATTTAGCTGCGTATACACAGGGTCGTACCTGGATTTGATAGGGGGGATACCTAAATTTTACAACGTTTTTATACTAAGGCAATTTGGCAAAAAAATTGGTTTTGCTTACAGATCAAAGAGTATACACAGGGTCGTATCTATGGGTCGGATTTGATATGGGAGATACCTAAATTTTACAAAGTTTTTTATAGCAAGGCAATTTGGCAAAAAAAATTGTTTTTGCCAACAGATCAAAGAATATCGTATATTCGTATTTATCAAAAGAATAGAACTAGTGTTGTTAATTTTCCGAAAAATAAAATGTCGAAAAATGTCCAGAAAAGTTTCCGAAAATCGGAAAAATTAAAATTTAAACAAATTAAATTTTAAGGGTTTTTAATGTTTTTAACTTTTATCGATATAAAATGTCTAATATCAGTAAACATAATACAAAACATTAATAGTGTTACATTGTTAATCAGTTTAAACTAGTCTAGAGGTTTAGTTTTACTTTCAGATTCAAAAATTCCTATTAAATTTAAATTTGCAAACAATGTTAGACTAATCATGGAATGAAAACTATATTTTTTTCCGGAAAAATACGCAAAATTTTCCGGAAAAAAGGCATCGGTCATTTTCCGACTTACAACACTAAATAGAACCACCGTGCAGACCACGGAGATGGTAGATTTGATATAATAATGGGAAGATATAGAAAAATTGATTAACTGCAGAATTTTAAGAAATTATTACTGTTTTATTTTTGGCCTTGGTCTCCACATTTTACGTTTCACTTTTCCACTCAACTCTCTTTAACATACCGCCATTTCGGGGTCAATACGCTTCAAGGTCAAATCATACAGTTCGACCTTCAGAATGTTCAATAAATCCCTTTTTAAGTATACATAATCACGAGTCTAATTATGGCATTAAAACCGGTAGAGTTGTCCGAACTTTTTTCAAGAGGAGGTTAGCCTATAGATGTAAAATTTCAGAGGGGTGTTAAATATAGTACAGTCAAAAGGTGCGCCCAAGGGGGGTGGGAGGAGGGTTGACCCGGAAACCACTTAACAACTACAACACATAAGAAAGAATAGTTGAAACCCAGTAAGTTTTCTCAAAGCCACATTGAAAGAGGCAAAAAGTGACATTTCATTATCCTTAATCTTCATTTAAGCGAGCTTATTCGATAAAACGATTCGCACGTTAAGACTTAAAAAGAATCCACCGGAGTCGAGCACGATTCGCGGCAAACAATTTCGTCCCAATTAGAGCCCTAAACGCAATTCGGCGAATCACGTACGGAAACTTCAAATTGGATCTTCATCCGCAGAATTAGCATGAGAACAAGGTTCTCACGCCGCGATAAATACCGCAAAGCCTCGAGCTAAAAACGATACGTCACGCGGCATAAAAATGGTACGTAGATCCATAATTCTTAACGAGGTTGACTTTCGGACAAGAGCCAGGCGTATCAGAAAAATGACACTTTTGGTGACGATAAACTCGCACCCGACAGCGCTATCCGTAGTACGCGCGAATCGACTTAACCCAACGGATAGCATTAACCCTCGCGATCACCTAACAGGATCTGAAACGGCGTCGAATAGCTGCGAATATATTGATTAAACTCGCATTTTTGTGGGCGTCTCACTTGGAAGATCAAGGATGTAGAAAAGCAAGGTACCCTCGATTAAAAAAACATCGTTCCTCAAAAATGGAAATAAAAATGTGACTCACCGCCAGGGTATCACTGGGATTCGGTCTATTTGCGCTACGACAATTTCTGCTTCCCACTTTAGCAACGTTTGACCATCTTTTTTTTCCCAATTTTAATGGGACAGTCTGTAGAGTATCTTTTTTGGAATGACACGGCTTCCGGCACAGAAAAAAAATCATCACTCTTTTCAGTTTGATACGATTTTCGATTGGAAAATTCGGGTTAGTTCAAGCGTCAAAGTTATGGTTCCATAATGGAATCGAATTTCGAAACGTTCCCCAACCGCGAATAGATTTTTTTCCCGATCGAATATGACTGGATCGTCGCTTCCGTTTCAATTTTCTCTCGCGGCGCGAAATGTCTTGGCGCAATAGCGAAAAAAGGGCGAGAAATTCCGCGAGTTACCGCCGCCGCTGTGGAAATTGAAAATGCAAATTAGTTACGCAAAATTTCGCGTATTTGTTTTTCTTTCTAAGGAGTAAACGCTTTAATTTATAGGGATATATCGCGCGCGAGGGAAACTCACCTGAATAAACACCAAGTTCTATTTTTAAGCGATGATAACGGACAAGGAATGTTTTTAAATGTTTTGATTTGGTGCCAAAAAATTGTTTACTTTCTAAGGAAAAACCATTATTTTCAGTTAATTAAACGCGAGGTTAAATTAAGCTTATGATCTAGATTCGCGCGGACACCGATCAGCTGTTGTCAAGGTCCAAACGAATCTTTCGTTGGCGGATACGGGGGCAAGTTTATAGATAAATGCAAAGTAATCCTAAATGTAATTAATGTAAATATGCTAAAAAAATTAACTTTTTTTAGGTAATAAGAATTTCTTAATAATAATAAATATATAAAAATAACTACATCATAAAATAATTAAAAATATATAAAAATAACTACATCATAAAATAATTAAAAATATATAAAAATAACTACATCATAAAATAATTAAAAATATATAAAAATAACTACATCATAAAATAATTAAAAATATATAAAAATAACTACATCATAAAACTTGTCGAGGTTAACGGTAATAGTTAGTGTAGGGAGCTGTTGGCTCGATCTTGTGGCATGCAGGGCTTGCCACCACCCTCCTACGCATTGTAACCCGGCCACCTGAATTAATGGCTTCAAAAGTCGCATGATGACTTAGGCCTAAGGTGGTGCCTTGGGTATTAGCCTAGCTGATTATTATTATTATTATTATAATTAAAAATATATAAAAATAACTACATCATAAAATAAAAATATATAAAATAACTACATCGTAAAATAATAATCTAATAAAAATGATAATATTATATTATTTTTTTAAATAATTATATTATTCAATTCAAATAGTGTTTATTTCCTGTAGTATAACACGCGTAAAGGCGCTTTTTATAATATAATATTATAATAATAAAACGTTATATTGTGTATCCGTGCTCGTGGACGCAAGGGCGACAGGGTTAGTTTAACTGACACGCGATATTATTTGTTTACCGTGAACAGTTTTAGAATAATTTTCCAGTCTACAGTGATTACCATCTTCACTGTCATGGTAACGAGTTAAATGGGACTCGCCAAAATGAACCATTTAATTGGGTTCGATTTTCATTAAGAGAGTAGCTTAACGAAAAATAAATTCCAAGATTCATTAATAATCTCGCTGTAACCAGTTATTTCGTTTCTCGAGAAAAATGTCAAAAACCCTTCACCCTCAAAACATTACCACTAAAAACACCACTAGACATCTTTTCCACTATGCCCAGATAAAAAAATGATAAATAAACCGTAAAATTCTTCGAACATTTCCAGTATCGTTTTCTCGGGGGCACTCAAAATATTAGAAACCTCCAATTTCATTGAGAAGACAACCCCCTGGCCAAGCCGCGGTGCGATAAAAATACGCCCAATCCGAAACATTGAATGGATTTATAATAAGTATCTTGGAAAGACGAAAATATATTTCGCGTCACGGTGATTCCCGCGGTATACCAATACGTAAGCTAAGGATGAAATCGCCGAAAGCCTAATATTTCTACGTAAGTTACGGGTTTGCTATAGACTTTTTATCCCAACTGTCACGTGATTTGCGGACAACGAAAGGGAGTAGGAACCGTATGGGAAACTTGGGTGCCACATCTCGATTTCTAAGACGTAAGAGCCTATTGGCAAAGTCGGGCCCTTTAAAAAAGAAAACGGGAGATCTTTAAAAAGCGCCAGAGCAAAAACCCGACAGGAAATGGCGGGCCGCGGGGTTCAAACACCTGTCCGCTCCACTCTTGACACGAAACGAATATCCAAATAGCCCTAAACCTTGGCCTCAGCGTCGTATCAATGACGTTAGAAAAGACGGGAGGAGTATCGTACGCGCTGCAAAAATCATCGGCAGCGACCGATAGAGGGGGCTAAAAAAAACGGTTCGCGTAATTTGCGTTAAGACTGGTTATTAGATAGTTGTTTTCTTCTCGCTTACCAGTTTTTCATAGAAGAGATTACAGCCTAGACGCGAAGGGAGGGTTTGAATTATAAAATTAAATGACCGGAAGGAAAAACTCGTTTTAAAAAACTTTTTTCTTTCTCTGTATTCGGCCAGGGGACACGACATTCAGTCAGGCAGAAAGAAAAGTTAGTTACCGTAAGTTTTGCCACTAGGGGCCGCCACTGCTTTTTCTTCTTCTCTATTTTTAAGGGGGGGGGGGGGACCGTTTTATCAAGAAAATTTAAGGGACCAGATTTTTCGGCCATTTTTACGCGGCTTTTAAGATAATCATAGCTGTAAAAAACCAGAGCTTCTAACTTACGTAGATATCGAAGATAGTTGAGGCTACGGGCTTTTGTTTAAGTTAAAACGGCTACTGTAGATTTCGAATAGAACCTTTTTTTTCGGTCGTTTAATCTTGTTAATTGGAAAGTATCATTGACCCATTGGGTTCGGCAATTTGGACAAGCTTATTTTGGGGTAGCGAAGGGGTCCAAGGAGGGGAAGGGTTGGTTCCTACCGAAATTAGCACCCAATTGTCACAGCGAGATTCCACGACAACATTGAGAACGCGATGTGAATTTTTAATTGGGCTTTAAAAGAGGGAAGGTTGTGGGAATTTTGGAGCTTATTGGTTTAAAGGTGACTTTACCAGTCTATCAGTATATTCTTTAACTGCTAGGAAGTCGTTTATAGAGTTATTTTTAAATTAATATAAAATGGGGTAGAACTGAAATTTTGATGATGCATTCCTAACTTGTTAACATTTTTTTTAATTGTGAGAGTTTGTATGTTTTACAACATTAAATTTCTTGTTAGAATTTGGCGAAATATTTAAGATTTTTGAGCAATAATGATTAATTTTAGCTCACTTATTTTACACAGTACCAAAATTAACGATGGTAAACTGTTTCAAGTCGAGCTTTGTATATAAGCCTACAAATATGGAAAATAATTGTAAGCTTAAATTTTAAAATAACAAAAGTAGTTTTTTAATTTTCTATGTGCAAAAATAATTTGCTCATAAATTTATTTTTAAACGATAATGACTATACGGCTCGCGAGAAATGTCAATTTCTGTACAAATTCATTTTTCTTTCATTCTTGGAAGAAAATTCATTTTTTTTTATAAATATACACGGTTCTATGTACAAAATAATTGGGACGAAAAACATTAAATTACTTTGTGTTTTTATCATAATAAATCGGAGGTCGATTTTTGTTTTATACAATTTACGTTCAAAAACACCAAAAAATCTCTCGTTTTTTTCGAGTTTTGACGTGAAATTAAAAAATAATTAAAAGGACTTTTTTAAGTACATTTTTTTCGACTTGTTGTACTTTTTGAATAATATTAATCGAACGATCACAAAATACATTCTCAAATCTTTGGTCTCCTTTTTTTTAAAAGAACTACATTAAAAAAACGCGTTAAAACTTTTTAACGCTTTTTTCCAAAAAAAAATTATTAAAACAAAAGTTCATAAATATAACAATTAAACATGCTAAGAACTTAATAAAAAACTGTCGAGAAAATTTTAAAAAACTGGTTTTCAATTCATTATTTGAAACAGTTTTCGTATTTAAACTTTTTTTATCAAGGCACGAAAAGGTTCATTTTTTCTATATACGATTGTCAAAAATGTATAAGTTTTCTTTTTCTATCTGGCTTTTCTTAAAAACTCTCTAAATAAATTAGGACTTAGTTTTGGAACAAAAAAAATAGGAGGGAAAAGTTTTTTTCACTTAAAAAAACCTAAAAAACGAAGCGTTTAATTTTACACTTCCGTCGCTAAAACGTCCTCGCCATATTGTGACGTATAATGGTCTTCGATGACGTAGATACCGTGCGGGCATACCTCCCTGGGCGTTTCTGACCTGAACATGGGCTCACTATTCAAAGAAAAACAAAAAAACAATTGGGTTAGACTTAATCAACTAAGTAAAGAGAAACGTATATATAGTGGTCTCGACCAACTCGTTCGATACTTGTCTAGTTACAATTTTGAGAACAATCCGTATAAAATCGATTATACGCGGCCTTTATAAAATATCCCGAAACACGTGGAAGGAAAACAAAAGGACATTTTAAATAGATATTTTTGATTTAGCCTCATTTCCCCAGGAAGTTTGAAGGCCTACTGTCCCACTGATCCTAGCTTTTAATTCGGGGAACAATTAAGTCCGGAATAGAACAATTGATTCTTAAGTATCCGTAGCGAGATTCCCCACCCCGATATTGGCGCGATTAAAACACCAGACGAGCCTACATAATAATTGAACCGTATTGACGCTGGTCAACGGAACCTTTCTAGAAGCCAGCTACGCCTAAATCGAAACGTTCCTAGACGGGATACAATACGTCGCCCCGGGCTGTTTTACGATTAATTCGCGTTAATTATAGCTTATTAAAATCGAGGATACGAGAGGAACGAGGATAAGACAGTAAGTAACGACAACAATAGAGAAGGGATGGCGTGTTTACCTGATAGCCGCGTGCGGTTGCTGCGAAGAGGAGTTATTGGCGGAGTTGTCGAGCTTCCGGTCCGCGTTATTAGTCCTTTGTAAGGTCGCGTTTAAATCGGAACTCGAATCGTCTTTTAGGACTACACTCGCGACGCTGGGACACCTATTGACCGCGTCCAAGTTCGTTCGTTTATTGTTAGTCCTTTGCAAGGTGGCCGTCGTCATGACGTTGGCACCCGCGTGGTTGTTGGGAGGCGGCGCCTCCAGCTTGGCGTTGACGCCGTACGAGGAACTGTCGCTTTTGTGGACCCCGACCGGGTCCTGGCACGCGGGCCCTCCGAGGCCGTTCGTCACTTTCAGCGTCCTTCGCTGAGCGGCCCCGGCCAACGAGGAGCCTTTGTCCAGCGGATTGACGATCTGCTGGCTCTTGTCGAAGCACTTGGAATTGTTCATGCTGTTCAGTTTGTTTTGGCGCGACACTTCCGCCTCGTGGCGTTCTCGCTCGCGGCGCTTTCGGTGGCGCACGATCAAGATGACGGTGACGGCGATCAGCGCCAAGAGAGGCACCGCGGCCGACAGCGTCGCCACCAGAGCCACTTGCTCGGGGCTCAAACGTCCTTCGTCGGGCGAGCGCGGCTCTCCGATCTGCCTGGACAGGCCCACGACTCCCGTCGGGGCCCGCTTACTGTCCGTCAGGTACGAGTCGCCGTCGTCGCCGCCGCTCCTCTCGAGATCGTTGTTGACCACGAGGACACTTTGGGTATCGCGCGGAAGTCCGGCCGACCATCCTCCGAGGAGGCCCGGACCCAGTTCGCAACGTTCGCCGCCGAAGCCCGAAGGACACAAACAGACGAACTCGTTGACCCTGTCTTGACAAGTGCCTCCGTTCAGGCAAGGGCTCGAACGGCATTCGTCGATATTCAGGGAACAGTCTTTGCCCGTGAAACCGGGCTGACAAGTACAACGGAAGTCGTTCAAGAGATCGTGGCACGTCCCGCCGTTGGCGCACGGCTTCAAGAGGCAATAGTCCACGGTTTGCTGGCAGTTGTCTCCGGTGAACCCCGGGACGCAGTGGCAACGGAACCCGTTCACCTCGTCGACGCAGGTCCCTCCGTTCCGACACGGGTGACCGGCGCAATCGTCCACGTTGACTTGGCAATGGCGGCCGTGGAAGCCGATCGGGCATTCGCACCTGAAGTGGTTGTTGTCGGAATGGCCGATACATCGTCCACCTTTAGAAATAAACCAAAAGAGGAACTATTTAACACTCATTTCCAAAGAGATACGAGCGAGTAAATAGGCTTATAAAAGTCACTTATCTCGTACACTAAATATCAATCTACATTGGTAGAAAAACAGTCATTCATCTTTTTACGCGTCAAACATTCTTACTCGGGAGGGGGTGGGGGCAATAATAAATCAATGCCTCTTAACCCTTTTCCCCTCCTAAACATCTCCTATTTTTATCAAAACGCGTCACGGCGTCTTCGGGGTCAGCGACGTCTCGATGGAGAACGTGCTCTTTAAGCCGTAGATGGCGCGGCGATCGGCGTCTATAGCAACCCTTAACGCGATAATTGGGGTCGAAAGGATAATTGCGAGTATTCTTCGATAATAGTTCTTTGGAAGAGCCCCATTGTTAAAGCGTGCGAGGGTTGCGTAAGTACAGTTAGGCCTAGTGGCTATTATTTATTTCTCGACAATTTTCAATCGCGTCCCGGGATCCTTCTTTTCTAACGCGGTACCATATTCCGGCAGAAGGAAGTTGTCGGGGAAAATTGTCTGGCAATAGTCCAACAATAGGTGGCGTTACTGGAGAGGAGATAGATTGAAGGGTCGTCAGGAGGGGGGGGGGGAACGAAGACTTTCTCTTCGCCAATGATTTTAAAATGACTTTTCCCGAGCCACCCTCCTCCTCGAAATCAAATTTATTTCTACGACAAACGCGATGGAAATTGGCTCTTTATAATCGTCGTGGGGATAGCGGCCCTGGGGCCTCTCCCGGGCCACGAACGATAGAGAAAATTCAATCGATTCACTTAATTTTATCTCTATTCTTTCCGAAAGATCGCGCACGCGAAATCTGACAAAAGGGACCCAATTTAAACCATCCTGGGAGGACCCCCGCGCCAGTCAAAAAGACGGAACCCCACCCTGCAGGGGCCAATTTGATCGTCACCGCGAAAGACGAGACTCCGATGGATTAATGACCCTTGGAGAGAAAGTATTTCCCAGAAAAGCCCTTTTCAAAGAAATCCCCGAAAACAATGATCTCAATCCAATAATAATTATTTCGTCGAATCGTTCTTCGAATATTAATTATTCGAAATTTAAAAAAAGCGACTGCGTTCGTGACTAACCCGAGAGAGAGAACGTTCGTAGAGTGTCGGGATAACCTTGAATGGGCGGAGACAGAGGTAAAAGTCAGCGAGAGTGGTACGCTTACCATTTTGACAGGGAGAGGGTTTGCAAATGTCCTTCTGTTTCTGGCAGGCGTCTCCCTCGTATTCGCCGGGGCAGATGCAAGAGAACTTTTCCTCTTGGCCCTCCTGGTAAGGAGCCGGGATGCAGGTGCCCCCATTCGCGCAAGGCGACGAACGGCAAGCTGAACTTAAGATTTTCGTCTCGCAAACAGCCCCCGAGTAACCAGACGGACAGATGCAAGATACGTTCGATCCAGAACTCTGAGAGAGAGAGAGAGGGAAAAAAAAAACGTAATTAACTTAGAGAGGGAATAAAATATAGAGTATTAAAAGCCAGCCAGCCTATACAGACTGGGTCAAAAGAGATTCGGAAAATACTTACGACGCAAGTTCCTTCGTTTTGACAAATCGGGGCGTGACTGGTGGAGCAAAGGTCGGTGCGGTTTTGACAATTGTTCCCGGAGTAGCCTTCGGGACAAGCGCAAGTGTAGGACCCTTGACCGGTATTGGTACAAGTACCGCCGTTTTTGCAGGGTTTGTGATTGGTACAGTAGTTCAGATCTGATTGAAAGGAACAAAAAAAGAGAGCCAACGTTGAGAGAAAGGTCGCCAAAAACCGACAGATTTTAATGACAGCGAGTGGGATGATCTCGCCAGGTAGAAATAAAGAGTGGGCGAGCGCCTACCTTGATTGCAGAAGAGCCCTCCCCAGCCTTCGTCGCACGTACACTGCCAAGGCTGGTTGCACGTGCCGTGTTGACATCCCGGGTAGCGGATGCATTGGTCGCAAAGACGCCCTTGCCAACCCGTCCTACAACTGATACCAAAATAAAGCTCGTTTAATTTCTAAATCTTTACGAAGGTAAAATAATGGCGTAGTCGACGTTTAAGGATACTTACATACACTCGTTGGGTTTGTTGCAAGTACCGTGCTGCTTGTGACAACCGGGAGCGCATATCACTGAAGGGAAACAAAAACGGGGAAAATTTAATACAAAATTGCGACAAGCAATTATTTAGTCATTTTACTAAGATTTAAAAAAAAACAGCGTCTTTTTGCGAAAAAAACCCTTTTTACGTTAGGCCTACTTGTTAACGAGGTACAGCGGGCCAATATTTCGCAAAAACCAACTCGCGAGATGGCCGCCAATATCGAAATCGTGTCGCGCATTAGAGTAATCGAGAGAAAGAAGTTGCGCAACGGAGTCGAAGATCCTTCCTCGTAAAGATGGATATGAAAATGTCATAAAAAAGGGGAGCCCGCGAAAGGACGGAAGGGTGGGGTGGGGTGGGGTACGTGGGAACCAGCGGAAAGAGAGGAAACCCCTCTGACCAAAATCTCGCAAGACGGAGCGTCGCCACCCTCCCGGCCGAATTTGGTTTTTAAAGGGAGCGAGGTGCGCGTTTCCCTTCTGTTTACAACGTGGCCGCCTTAGCACGCAGATGCGCCAAGATTCGAGCGTGCCCCGGACGTAGGCCATTCGTACGGGGGAATAGACCAGGCCATATAGGCCAAGGAACTGGCTGAACGCGCTTCCGCGCCAGAGGGGCTAGCCGCTGCGGATACGCTCTTTTTTCCCACTGGATTCCCACCGTATCTTCGTCGTATCAACTCGTGGTGGTGCTGGTGGTAGTGGCGTTCTTGGCGACCGAGTTCAATCGACGGTGGAGGTCGAACCCGAAGGATGGGTGAAGTCCGCGCGCAGAGTATCGCGGCCGAACTAGACGGTGAGATCCCTTCGAGGGAGGCCAGATACTACAGCTGTTGCGTTCGACAACTTCTTTGGGATAAATCCACACTGCCCCCCCTCCTATTGCAACCCCGGATTCAACCTTTCGGAGAGACCATTGTGATGGTCCCTTCACGTCCCGGGACAGCTGCTGGCGTCGATACTAAAATTGGAGAGGGTTTCTATATACGAAGTCCCATTATAAAAGATGGGGGATTGAAATTCGAATCCACCCCGCTGCCCCCCTCCATTTTATAAAACTAGCTTAGGGTGGGGCCGTGGCAGTCAAAGGTTATCGAGGGACGGTTACTGTACCACGCGTTACCAGGGGACCCCGTTGGGAGAGGTCATACGCCTGACCCCGTATCGAAATGAAAACTGAATGCCCGTAAAATTTAATTAGGTTTTTTCGCTCACCGAATTCGTAACGACTTTTCAGCGGTTAAAAAAGGACGGTTCCGTTTAACGAGATGGGTTTCGAACTATATTTACCTTTAGTGCAGTATTCTCCGCTCCAGCCTGGAAGACAGACGGTTTTGCCTTCCTCGCTGCACGTGTAATGTCCGAATTTGTCGTCTCGAGGTCGACACAGAGACGTGCAGCCCTTGCCGTAGTAATTGGGCTGGCAAAGGACTCGGTAGGCGTACTTCAGGCTGACCTGGTCCGTCTTGTTCACGTGCTCCGTCCAGTTGTGACCCACGTCCAGCCATCGAGGCGTGGCCAAACGAAAGATCAAAGACGAATTTTGACCTGGGAGATACCAAAAAATAAAAGGTTTAGATTTTCCGACACGTTCATTATATCGGAATAAATGTATAAGTTTCAATTAAATATTTTTTTACATTCTCAGGTATCAAAACTAACCGGGCTATATCCAACCCATACAGATAGCGAAAGAAAGACATCTGCGTCAGATGTTCCAAAAGCGGCCCCAGAAAACCGCGAAAGAGAAGCTAAATACTAATCGACTCGGTACAAAAAATACACGAGGAAAATTCTTCGAAATCGATAATGTATCATCCCCACTTAACATTCCTCGCAATGGTTACAGTGCCATCTAATATACGATACATTACGCCTTTTTGGACAACTATACTCTATAAAAATCCAGATAAATATGCAAATTAGCGCTTCTGCAAATGATAATAAAAAAAATCGTGATATCAAATTCGCGCGGGGCCATTTTATCAGGCCGGGAATCTAAACAGCTGTCATCCAATTCTAGAAAAATATTTTAATGTCAGTGAATTCGAGTTCAGCGCGAGTAAAGGCCCCCCTCCCCTTTCCAAACCTATACGTAATATTTCCGCTCAGCGTACTTCGCTTCGTCACCTATTAGCTATCAAAGCCGCGAATAATTAGGCTAACAACGCCGCTGGTGGTGATGGAAGGAACCACGCGTTGAGTCCCCCGCCGAAAGTGACACCATATTTTTACAATTTTTTCCCAACATTGTATAATATATATTACGCTTAGATGAATGAGATATTGTATAAACAGTAGGATTTTATTTCACACGGGGGGGCCCTCGTCAATCCCGTGTCCAAACAGGGCCGAACACGCAACCAATTTGCCCACCATTATCCCCGCACCAATATTGAATAGAGAGGACTAATTTCGAGGTGGGGATATATCGTACGACAAAAATATATCGGTGACATATGTCGCGTTTAATATATACTGTTATTATTAAATATATATATATATATATAACGCCACGAAGTCAGTCCTGATTAAATGGAGGAAAAAAATATATCATTTTTTCTTCTTTACTTCGCTTCAATAAATTTCTAAATTCGGGGCAAAGCTACAAAATCAATTCGCATCGCCGACATTCGAAAATATATATATTTTTTACGTTTAAAATATTTTATATTTTTAATTTATTTTTTACGCTTTATTTTCCCTCTTCTCCTCAATTAATTCGGTACACAATGGGTCGTTTAAAATGCCGGTAAATATATAATATGGAAATAGATGATATTACAAATTATTCAGCTTCGCCTTATTATATATTATACAGAAAGCGAAATTTATTTGACTTCTTTTAGGCCTCCACGCACGCGACCCTTTGGCGAGGAAAGTTTAGACAATACCACCACCCTCGTTATTAATAGAAAATGAAGATGAAATCGTAGATAAGACCGGTTCCGCCGTACAGACCGTACCCCCCGTCACTGGCTTTAACGTAATTGTCGGGCGCGACGTTAAAGGTTGAAAGAAAAGGTTCCAGAAGGAGATGCCAACGTACGTAGAAAATAATAAAATGAAAGGTTCTTTGGGGCTTTCCGATCCGACAAACCCGCTCTAGGAATTACGCATGGTTGATTTTTTGACCATATACAACCGTTAAGAGAAAAATCCAGCGACCCTGCAACACGCCAGATAGTTCGGAGAGGGACTTAAAAACAATACAGGTAGATAGAGAGCCTTTTTCGAATCCCCCACATCCCTACCGACTTTACAACAAAAAAATCCCCCCCCCCCCGCCCTTAGGCGAGAAGAATAATAATAAAAAGTAATTTTACCTTTTCTAATCGTTCATCTTAAATTTTAAAAGCGCGGCAAAAAATTGACAAAACGGAAACTGTTATATTGGATATCGTCATAATTAATTCAGGCTTTATTTAATTTAAAACGAATTAATTTTACGAGAACGGATTATACTATAGCAGGATATTTATTATTTTACGATACGTTAATTTTGTTTTACTATTATTTATTTTTTTAACCCTCATCATGACCTAGTTCGCGTTAAAAAAAAACTAAATGTTAATATCCACTTGTACTACCGTCAATGTCCTTTGTCACAAAATAAATGTCTAACAACATCCTTAATACCGTCAAATAAGTCTGAAGTCGATAAATTACTCGGCTATTTAATTACCTCGCTACACTCCAACCGATAATAAACCCATCATAGGGACAAAAACAAGCCTATAAAATGGTCCGCAAAACCTTCTTTTCTATACGTAGGAAAATAAATACAGAAGCGGCCTTGTTTCCGTAAAGTTATTGGAGATAGGTAAGCGGCTTGCCTTTTCGGCTCGTACGCCAAATCTCTCTTTTTTAGCCGGCTCGGCCAGAGAACAAATTTTCTTCTTTTTTTTCATAAAAGAGCGAGTGGCTGACGGCTACTGTGCAGTCGATTCTCCGACTAACTTTCTCACGGTCCGGGACCAGCTTGCCACCCCCCTCCCCGCCCCTCTTTTTTCTCTATCTTTCTACGGTAGTTTTCTTTTCCATCCCCCCCATCATCTTCCTCTTCCAAAACGTCTTTTGGCATTCCCTTAGCAACGCGCCCCCCTCCCCCGGGGTCTCCATCCTCGAAATGTTCTACCTCCTTCTTCGGCCCGCGGTAGTCGCGAGGCTCCAAAAAAACAAACCTTTATCATCCCCCCCGGCCTGCCTGCCCGCCTTGCCCTCGCATCTTTTGCTGTGGCTTTATTTCTTGGCCTTGAGGCGACAATATTGTTAAAAGAGATGAAGAAGGGGATGCGGAAAGCTTCCGATATTAACCAGCAGATGGAGTCAGTGTCGGAAATAATGAGATCGCTTTCTCTATATATATACTCCATCACCCCCTCCTTTCTCTATAAGCTAACTATCACCCCCCCCCCATTATAATATGCCTACGGTTAAAACGGCTTCTGTTTGTTCGAACGGTTAGGTTAGGGTATGGGTTTAATTTTATTTTCAGTGAGTTGAAGAGAAAATTATAATTTAATATTCAAGGAAAATCGTGAAATGAGCTGGAAATATTTCTAAGGATAATCCCTCGGAAATTTAAAGCGCAACTAAAACGGATGAGCCGCCCCTTATCACCAACTGCCATTCCTCGAGATTGAAATAAACGAGGGTAAACTCAATTACAGTCGGAGAATTTAAGTAGCCTAATTATAAACCCCACGCTGGTCGCAACAGCCTTAGCGAGTCACTTTACAAAAATTAACCCCGAAGACGTTACAACCGTAAACCATAAATCAAGGTTCTTGACAATAATCTCTCGACGTTCTGGCGCAAAAATAGTCAAATACACTAAGACAGGGTGGACATTGAAATCCGAGCTCTTTTGTTGGTCAGAAAAGGTTCTCCGGACACACGCCCGATCGGGTGAGAATCCCTAAGTACGCTGGACACCTATGAGTGATGGTCTCGAAGGACATCATTAAGTTCACGCCCGGCCCGAGAATTCCCAGAGAAAAGTGCCCATTACGCGCCGATAGATTTGGGTGGTCAAAAAAGCGCGTCCAATCGTGGTCAATGAATGGTCAAACCTACGTTCGGAAACACCCATTAATCTTGTCCTGATTTTCTACGAAAAGGGTGGGGTAGCCGATGTTCCCGAAATACGTCGAAGCGAAGTTTTATTCAAAAAATAAAACTATTTAATTCTATCGTCTCCTCCCAAAAATTATTTTTTAACGGCACACGGAAAAAATGTAATTTGCTTAAATAATTGACGAGACTACAAAAAACCGATAAAGAAGAGTTAATCTCTAATTTGAATAAGAAAAAACCACGATGGTTAATTTTCAAAGATATCTCAAGCATCTTTGGTTTTTTCCATCCCGTAAAAGTCGCGAAGAAAAACGCGACAGGCATATTTAAATCGCTTAACCGCTATTTAACACGAAAGATGGCATTAGCGAAGTTTCACCAGATACGTACGACCTTGAACTAGGGAATGAATATTCAGTCGTACTTTTAGTCGAATACATTGTAATTAAAGGACGATTGTTTTAAGGACGATTAAGTTTCACCTCTCAAAATCATCACGTATTTACTAAAACCTTTTTCCCCGTACATTTATCGCAACCATCTTTCGGTTGGAAAATATCGTCCTAATAATCATAATAATTAGGAAATTTTCCTCGACTTACCGGTTGGTGTGGAATCGCCATCTCTCGCGTTCCAAGCTTCAATAATTAACGAAAATGTTCCCTGTTTAAGAGAAAACAAACAGAAAGAAATGGTCAATATCGGAATAATTGGAAGCGTCGCTCAAATTTCGTGGTCGTATTTGTAACGAGTTCTTACCGTCCACGTGAATTCGAAGTGGAACTTGATGGGGTTTTGGAAGGAAGACAGCGGGTAGGTGTCGATGGCCGCGGAGGAGTTGGTGAGAGGAAAGACGATCAGGCTGTCGTTACCCATGACAGGCGTGACCTTTGAACCGAAGGTGCATACTCCGTTGGGGTCGATGTCGACCTGGTAGTGTTGCAAACACACTCGGAAGTACGTCCGACAACTTCCGCTACACTTTTTGCCGTCGCAACACTGACCCAAAGCGTCGCGGTAGTGGTCCAGATTCTCGAAGGAAGAGAGGCGAAGCTCGAACACGCCCTCGCCGGAACATGACTGCCAAAATGACATTACATTGACCATTAGTTTTAAGACCAAATATTAAATAACCCTCGAAATGGTAAGCTTATTTTAAGCGTATGACAATTTAGTAGTTTTCTCGGCGCAATTTTACTAGTTGAAAGTGTTTTATATACGAGGCTAAACTGAATTATATTTATCAAACTCTTTAAGTACGCGAAATAATACACGGGGTCGTATTTCAATTAGGTGAACTTAGTGAAAAAAGATAAAATTTGTTAATTGAGATAAACGTAATTTTCTAATTGGAAAACATTAAGCAATTCCGACAGCCTTTTAATAACTTTCTCACAATCCTAGCAAATTAAATTAACAAGGTTATTTCAAATTCAAACTATTTATCTCCTTTAACATACAGATTTCCAAATTTCCTAAAGCCATAAAAAACATTTAAATTGAACCCCCACTCCCTTCGTGTAATATAAGAGAAGGCATTTAAAATATTCGCGATTATAATGATTACGACACAAGCCGCGACGATTTTTACGACCCTCAAAACGACATATCTCTCCGTCCTTGTCCATATATCGCGGCTATAATGTTCGGTTTGGTTCAACGTTCTCACGATTCCCAACACAAACGCAATTAATATTAAAGAGAGAAAAAAATGTGTAGAAATATATTGGGTAAATATTAACTTGACACCGTGCGTAACGCGTACAACGCGATATACTTTAATAATAAAAGCGCATTTTTCCCCAGTGAGCCTAGTGGTTCCAACCGATCGAAAAACCTTCTACAAGTTTAATGTACGTTTAGGTTGGAGTGATTTTTTTCCCTTCCATCGTCACCGGTTGTCCTTGTTGGGCGAGTAAGCGAGAAAATATTACCAACGTTTCCCGGTTTAAATACGTTAAGAAAATTATTTTCCCACACTTGCTCAAATTCCGAGTAAATACTTGGGTTTATACTTTCCCCTGGTGGATGTTTCAAATTAAGGTCAAAGCTACCAACAAAAAACACCATGCTATATTTATTTTTTACTCTTTTCATATTTTATTTTAGTAAAAGCGTTTTATTTGCTTTAAAAAATATGAGGACAAAATATCACTTATTATTAATATAAAATTGATAATTTTACGGATATTTTTTTTACCAATTTAAATTTTAAATAAGCGGGTAAAAAAATTAATTCATTTCCGCACTGTTTCTCGTGCCAATATAAGTTTTCGGGGGTGACTAACGGAATGGGAATATATATGAAAAAAACTACGCGGAGAATAAATTAAGCGATGTAAAATAAAGGGAAATAGCATCCCTTGGCGAAAAAGAATCTCATCTTCTAGTAGAAAAGGGAGGCTCGGGGTGAGGAGAGGGGCCGTCACGCGTCCAACGGCGAGCCGGGCCCGCGCGCAACGTCCCTCGCCGCAGACTCCGGCGTAGTCTGCATCTCTGGAAAGTCCCCCCTCGCCGCGAAAGAGGGGGCTCGCGCTGTTCCCGCCGAATAAGCGGCTCACGTGGACGGCGAGCGGCTCTGACCTTGTTCGTGGCCTGAATTGAGTAGGTACGCGCCTTTCACACGCTCCCGAAGACCCCCGAACGAGGCGAACCCGAAGCGCGCCACCCCTCTTCCCCGCCGCGCTCGCCGACCAAAAATCTCTCTCTCATTTCATACACTATCGACGAAATATACGCCTAAAAAATGTTTTAAACACCCCAAAAAGAAGGCTCTAAAAGCTAGCAAATGCGGGTCCCGCACGTCGCTATACGTCGCGGAAAAATATCAAAAACCCCAGGCACGCGCTTTCGATTGCCGAACGAAGGACTCGCGAAAATTTCGAAAAAGCGTTGTTTTTTTTTCTCTTCACTGTCAGTTCGGGTAATGCCGACGCTCCGTGAGAAAATAGTTCCCGATAGATTACGTTATAACTGGATGGAGGGCGTATACTATTAGGAGGGTAAACTTATACCAGCCAGAAGGAGAGTAATTGGCCGATACGCCAGAGGCGAAGAATCTGATGGAAGAGATTATTTTTTGACGTAACCGAGGCTTAAGTTTTTTGTTTACATTCGTTATTTTTAAACGAGCTTGTATATGCGTTGTAAAAGCTGAATGGCGCGTACGAGCCGGTGTTTTCGGGAAGTTAGCTAAATCTAATCACGGAAAAATGATATAAAAAGCACCGTTTCCGTCGCGGTTGTTACTTTTTTTCTCTTTAACTATTGGATTATATCCAAAACTATTCGTTACTAAAAGAATCTCTTTTAAAACGCGAACAGGGTTTACGACCTTTCGAGAAATTTTTTTATTTCCTCAAGTTATTAAATACGAGGTTATTCTTTAGAGACGAGATCGTCAAGAGTAGGTTTATAATAGACCAATAAGAGTTTGAAAAATATCTACAAGCGCGTAGTGTTGGTCGTTGAAGCCTAAAAACCAACTAGGTTTTTCACCAACGCTATTTATAAAACACTCTCGAGGAAACTAGGCAAGACGCAAAATACCGAGAAAACTACGCGTCTTCGCTAGTAAGGAATAACTTCTCGCGAGGTAAAACGTAAGGGAAACCAAGTTCGAATGGCTTCGAGGATGGGTGAATCGAATAAAACGTTTCGGGCTTACCTGTGGCGAGAGAGTCAGGAGCAAGATGTTGGTTGTCAAGAAGACAAACGCTTGAGATCCAATGGTATTTCTTTTCCCTGACATGTTGAAAAATCAGGGGACGCGGAGGTAACGCGTCAAATGTTTAATCCAAATTCGTACAAAATAGTTGAGAAATGGCGCACTGTATTTTCTTCGATAAATATCCGATCACTCGTTGAAGAGACGAAATATTTTCGCGTATCCGCACGCGAAGATGCCCGGCAAATCGGGGTTGTCAGAAGGCGGCTGACGAAGGGCGAGAGAGCCGCGGTTCGCTGGCCGCTGTTTCCGCAGCGGCACGCGGCGTTCGATGCACCATGTTCTCTTCTTCCGTACTAGTTAACAACAACCGCCGGTGCTCTCCTTGTTTCCGTCGATTCTCGAAAAAATCCTCGGCTAGTTGTCGTCGCTACGATGATGGTCGATGGACTGGCGAGTGCTCCGAGATCCTGCGTTAGAAAAGAAAACGCTTCGATTTTTGCCGTTCGACGCGGATGAGATTTTGTAGGCCGCGTGGAAATTTTTGCGTGAATAAATTTTCGTGACTAGCACGCGCGCCGCGTGTGCTTCCTAGAACGCATACTGTCTGAGACTGTCGCCTAGGCGCGCGGAGATTCTAGGTTTTTATGCGAAGCTCCTCCCATCGAGCCTCTTTTCTCTCTCTCTCTACGGCTGGCTTCCGAGAGTAGTCCCCCCCCTCTCTCTTCTCAGCGCGCGCCCGACATAATGCGCTACAATATCATCCCCTGAATTTCCTTCCCCCATCTCTCTCTCTCTCTCTCTCTTCCTATCCACTCTTTTCGTCTATAGCTGATCCCGAGATCACCTGAAGTCAAACCCAAAGGCAGATGCTAACCGGTATACTTTCCCTCGACGTTACCCTACCTTTGATCGGCCTACAGAGTCCGCAACCCAGGACTATACCCCCGAAACAGACATGTGGAGAACGCGGTAGCCCTAAAAACGCAGACATAATACAAAAATGAGTTTAGCTAGATTTTAGCGCATTTTTGTCTAATGTAAATAATCGATAGAGTTAAATCGGAACAATAAACAGATGAACCAATAATTCAACCATCAAATGACGTTCCTGTTATATTACCATTCGTGCTACTAACTCATCATCCTTATTGATTTTGGCCTCAGCCTCCGAAACCATAGCACATCCTAAATTAACCGAATTTTTCCTAAATGGGTAATGCTAATCATCAGAAGGGGGGGATAATTACGCGTCTATCACGACCCCCCCTAGTGAGCTCCGAAACGCCGGTAGTTATCAGAGAGCCGGCGGCTTCCCGGCGTAGCATATCTCGCTTGACGACTTTCGCATTTTTACATCCTCGATCGAAGAACGGAGCGCCATCTATCGCACGACGCCACAACTATTTTTACAAAAAAAACTAAATTTTTTTTAAAGATTTTGACGGAAATTTTAAATTTAATAAACGGTATTTCGGAATATAATAAACTATAATTATTTAATTTTTTACTTTATGTGCCAAAGTGGTATATTTATGTTTATTCAAAATAATAGGGGAATTATAATATACTGTAATCCGCGTCGCCCTTATAACATTGGCAACTAATCACTGTGCCGCAATCAGTCCTATTAGTGAGGCGTTTTCGCTAAAATATTTTCCCAGTCGGAAGTGTGCCTGGATTGCGTTAGAAAGTAAAACAACAGAAGGATCACTTACGGCAGCTTGAAATGCCTAAGAGGGGGGGGGGGGGGCAGATACCTGATTGAAGGGACGGAGGGGGGGGGGGTGAAGGTTTTAAAACAAAAAGAACCCTGGAAAAAGAGACGCGCGACGGCTGGCTTCCGTTCGGGTCCACCAGGTTTCGCCACCTTCTCAAGAAAGCAGCTGGTGACACAACGCGAAATGGGACCTTGGTTATTGTCGAGAAGACAGCGGCAGACGCTAGGTACCATCATCCACTCGACCCCCCCCCCCCACCTGCGAGTTGGAACTCCTCTTATCTGGGAGGATGAAGAGAGGCCCGAGAGGTTTCAAAGGAAAACCAAAGATGACGCCTGGCGTTTCGCGTGACGCAAAAATTTATAGATTCATTCCCCTACACCGTTTCCCCCCTCTCCCCCCCCCACCCGCTTTTTATCGTTTCGCGCGAGACTGGTAGCGCGCGTCAGCCGCGAAAATCCGAACCAATCACGGCACGCGCGCGACTAACCGCGCGGAAATTTAAAGGTGCGGTACCTATGGGGAATTTTTTTTGAACATCATCATCCATCCAGGTATTTTCAGGCACGAAAAATTCGGAGTGTTTTTTTTTATTATTATTTAAATCGGGGGTAGCTGGTAATATAGGACTAACTATAAAAAAAAATCTAGCCGTTGGTAGCGTAAAAAATATCCAGGCTGCTGGGTAACTCGGTAATTCAGTTACAGATCTAGGTGCGCCTAAATTATTATTATTCGCCGCGGTATTTCGGTATTCATTTTAATGGATCGAAGCATTAAATCATTATATAATGAACGTATGCTAATCTCAATACGAAATAGCCATTACGACAAGCTGCCAATGTAAATTCCTACATTTTGAAGGAAAAAAAAGTTCGTAATAAACAGTTTCTAAATACTAATAAAACGTTATATTCGAAATTAATAAAATTCCTATCTATTTAAAAGAAAACTTATAAATTTGGAGCGATTAATTGAGAAAAACAACAGCAGGCGTTCAATATTCGTCCGTGTGTCGGAATCCGGTCTCCGCCAACCCACTTGTGACCAGAAGGGAATGCGGAGGTCGCCACTCCGTCGATCCCCTTTTTCCTCCTCATCCTCATTCATTCGAGTCCATCAGAATGATTCTCTAGTGTATTTAGCGCCAAAGGAGTGAAGCATACGCTTCCCCCGGAGAATCCTTCAACGCGTGCGCGGACGGAATATGGCGCGCGCCAACTAGGATAAGTCGCATTTTTCTACACGGGCACGCGCCGTCTGTCGCGCGCGCGCAGCTGCTTTTCCGAAATACCCCCATCGCCACCCGCCCCTCCCCCCTTTTAATATTTCCATCGAACAGCTTGGCACGTGCCGAAGCCACTTCCGAGCGTCAAAGGGGGGAGGAAACTCTCAAGAAAAAGTCTTAAGTTTCCCCCCTTTTTCTTTTACTTGAGTTTTGGGTAAAATTCTGGAAGGAGAACCACCACCACCCTCCGTCTAAACGGTGCCTCCCCCCTCTTTCAGCCCCCCCGCCATCAGTTTTAATCATCCCCCACATTTCATCCCCATACGTAGAATTATAAGAACGCTCAACAATATCACCGGTATATATATAAAAAAAAAACCTACTACGACGCGTGCAGCCGGCTTCCGGTGGTTTTCCGTTCCCCCCATTAGGATTTTTATATCCCCCCATTCCGCTACGTCATCGATGGCGGAACCAATCGCGTTCGGAGAAAAACCGCGAAAAGTAGTACTTTTTTAAAGAAATCTTCCGTTCCCCCCGGGTCTAAATTATACACGCGTATTTTGACTATTTGTAGAATGTACTATCTGACAGAGCGCGCGCGCGCGGGGTATTAAAAATGTTCGGCGTACCGCTGTTGCTCCTATAAAACGAATATCAGTAAGAAACCATCTGCCCCTATATCGAGCGACTAGTATAAGGGAAAAGGCTATATAGGCGGTGGTGGTGTTTCTCTCTCTCTCTCCGATAAGCGCGTCGCTTTTTGAAAAACGCACGCGCTCGAGAGGGAGGGGAGGGCGGGCGGGGGGGAAGGAAGTAGACATCTGTCGCGTGGCGGTCGCGTGCCGGCAACTGCACGAGCTATTAAAAATAGACCGCGCGCGCGCGAGCGCTCTGGCACAGATTTTTGCGGGATAAAAAGTCGAAAGAAAAAAAAAGCAATCGTCGGCGCAGCTTGTAAAGCGGCGGACTCGAAATTCGCAACAAGTGAGAGGCAATCTGGCAGCTCGCGACATTTTGCGCCGGAAATAATAATAGCGAGCGGGGCTGTCCGACCTACATTTTTCTCTCACTAGGACTTCTAACAAAGATCGCAAAGGGTGCCACCACTACGACGGAGAGTTTTGGGAAGTAAAAATAGTACGGTCCATAGTGTCACCATCGGGTCTTGTTTTGGGATCCGTCCGCACCCTCCTGACCTTTATACACAACGACCTTTTCATTATTATTGTTGTTGAGCGTATTCTATACGTTTATAGGGTACCGGGTTTAACCGATTTCTATATTGTCATTTTAATAATTTTACGTTTATTGGTATATAATAATAAAATGAAAATTATTCTAATTATATTTGCGTAGTTATAGAAGGGGCTAGGGTCGGCTTTCACGCGTAGCGTGGGTGTTAAGACGGTTAGAACGTAATCGAGGGGCAGATCACTCTTGTTACACAACCAAATCTTTACACAACCAAAACTACAGATTTGATTTAAATCGGGTTTAATTAGAATTTAATAATCCTAATAATCAATTATTATCTGCCCCTATAAGCTATATTATTTATTTGGTCTATTTTCATTCACGTTATATATTTTTTATTATTTCCACTCGAAATTTACGAACAAAAACAATCAAAAATCCTGGTTTAAAACAAAAACTAAAAATTGAAAGCAATAAAAGCTTCGATAATCTCCTAAAAGTGAAGGTTTATTCGAGTGAAAATCGCGACATAAATATTACGAGACCCTATTTTTGTTCCTTATCCCGTCTCTAATCCGATAGTCAACCCAGCGCGGTACAGGAGAGGACCCAGCGCGCTCGCTAAAAGATACAATATTTGGGAAAAGTCTTAAAAAAAAAAGGTGATACAAAAAGTGAACTTCAGAAGCCATTTTTCTCGTACCGAAAACACTCCAAAATAGTATTTTATCTCGCGAGAATATTTTGTCAGTTCCCAAAATGGATGATAGTCAGGAAGACTACGAGGCGAGTCGGTGCAAGGCGGGGAGAGGGTAAAGTTTTCCCTTTAACGGAACCGCGGTAACGATCCTTCACGTCGGAAAAAATGGATTTTAAACGAAACAGTTTTGGCCAGTAGCTTTTGAAATCACGAGAGAATAGCGGCGAGGAAAAAATTGGAAAGCTGTCGAAATTTGGTTGCCATTTTTCACTCGTCTCTCGAGGGATGTTTTAAAGAGCATCTTTTTTCAATTTGTTATAAAAAATATCATTTATACGGAACTCTGGAGTACCGAGTCTTTGAATGGAAGCTCTTAGGTTCTCCACTTTCTATTGGCCCTATTAAAACCGCAAGGATGTTCTGCCGTTATGACTAACCGGATATTCTACACTTCAAGAGTAACCGCTAACTGTCCTTATTAATTTTAGGGTTATTCAAGAGCCGACTAAGGTTGTCCCGTTACGAACCACACACGTTGAAGAAAAACGTTCGAGTCATTTACACCAATTATACAAAATACTAAAATTACTAATCGCGTTTCACAGAGATACTTTAAGAAAACAATAAATAACTTCCGTTATAACACTTTATCCCCCTAAAAACAGTTAAGGACAATATTTTCTTTTAAATAATTATAATCCCCTCATATTTTTTAGCTATTTCCATAAATAAGAATTATATAACCAATATAAGAATTAAACCCAACAACAATTTAAATTGAAAAATACAGGTAGTAAGAAGTTTGCCACCAAATTCAGTGGCGTATTAACTATACACTCTGGCCCCTAGGCCTCACTGACCTCGTCTCGGGGCCCCATATTTTTCTTATTTCCGCGGGGGACCTAGGCTAAGGCCTACTTAGCCTATTGGTTAATCCACCAGTGAACGGGTTTAAAAGAAGCTAGAGATAATTTGCGCTATATACGTTAAAACACGTAACGCGTGCTAGCAGAAGAGTTCCGCTATTTAGTTTCTGGGTTAGATCCCAGCTTGTGGCATTGGGTCAAAAACTCTGAACAACTCCTTCCGCGTAAAAACTTGTTGAGGTTAACGGTAATAGTTAGTGTCCCTTTCCAATAAAACTTAACAGTATAATAGTTAGTGTAGGAAGATGATGGCACGAAGGGCTTTCCACTACCCTCCTACGCATCGTAACCCGGCCACCTGAATTAATGGCAATAAAAGTCGCTCGATAACTTAGGCCTAAGGTATCAACTTACAAGGAGAGTACCCGAGATGTTTATTGCCGATTTAGTTCAAAGTCGGCCGTAATGTAGATCTATATGAGATATTAAATTTCCCGAAAGAAGACGTTGAACTACCCATTCGATTTGCCATGGCAACCGAAAATGTTTTTGACCACTTACAACCAAAATAAGATTTTTTCCTTATTTTACCCAAACCTTTTTACAAATTTACCCTAAAAATGTTTCAATTTACCCAAACTTGATGAAATTTACCTAAATGTGGTCCAAATTACACATTTCGTGATCAAAATTTTCGTAGCTAGGACCCTGTGAAACCGAGAAAATCCCATGCTTTTTTAAATGGAGATTTTATTGTTTTAAGTGATCAAAAACATTTTCAGTTGCCATAGCTAATGTTAGTTGATTACTATTACTCCTTTATAACTATACTCTACATACTTCCCAATACAATATAGTATTATTAACCGCGGTATAATCACGATATGAGAGTTTAGTGTCAAATAGGCAACCAGGAAAAGACTTCTAATAGCAGCCGACGTCAATATTAAAAATGTACTCCGGGCATTAGGGAGAATATTCCGAGTGAGTCAGGAGAGAGCCTTATTACGCGCGAAAGGTGTATGGTCTTGTCGAAGCACACCGTCACACCGAGGAAACGACACCCGCTGACAATGACTTCGACTTCCGGCGACCCGGGTCCCCTCGCCTTCCGACTGCGCTCCTCGAAGACACAAGACGACTCTTTGTTTTTTTATCGGCGGCAGCCGAAGAATTAATTATTTTCCATCGCCGTCCCATTGCTTTATGAGCTAAGCTATAATTAAGCGTATTTCCTAAGCGCGCAACAACGGGTTGACTCTTTCCGGCGTAGCATCACCTGACGTCCGTGTCTGTCGCCTATTACGAAGTTTCTATCTCTCTCTCCCGAAATTACCGCTATATTTCATAAATGAAAAATTGACTTTTTTCGAGCGATAGAGAATGCCTTTATGAGTGCAGTAGAATAAAGTAACAATCTTTTGTTCCATTGTTAAAGTCTAAATATACGTACGCATGGTATATGGTAAACTCGCAAAATGTGTCATTTTCTATAACGGAATTTTGGGAAATTCATCACAATAGGACCGCGGCAGCCACGTTCGTTGAGGTATTATTCGGAATAATGCAGAAATTAATTCGTATTTAATTTTGTTTTAATCGATTTAAGTACCGTAATTATAAGCATTAAGTCCCGCGCGGTTTAAAGATGCGCGATTCTAATGATTGTCTTCTGTTCGGAATAATTTAAAAGCGGAATCTTTTGGAAAAACTGGCTCGCGCGTTTCACTTTTCAAGGTTACGATTATCACGTAGACTCGAACGAATAGAGCGTTCTATAAATCGGCCAAACTTTTCATACAGACTATAGAGCTAGTTCAGCGGGACTAACAACTTTTGTTATTCTTTGGTTTAAGAGAATTCGGCTTATGTACTGTCTATAGAGACGTATCTTTTAGGAGTTGTAGGAGGGACCCTAGGTATTCAAGTATGATTGGGATTAAGAATATTTTCATGATCTAAGTTTCTTTTTGGGACTATAATTTGCTTATTTGCCATCATACATTTATTACAAAAATCATTTAAAATAAGAAAAACGGTGCGGAAAGCCGGAAATTAGTGAAGCCTAGGCTAGCAACTACGCTACTCCTAAAAATCGACTGCTCTCGTTTCTTACGGGTTTGCCAGGTAAATATTTTTTTCTCACTCCAAAGGGGGAAAGCACACCACACCGATTTTATAGAACGCTCTATTGGAGAATCAAAAAACGGTATTTTAATTAGTTTAATTACGCGTAACAAATTTCGTTAGTAACTGTTATTTTCGTAGTGTCTGGCATTCGTGCAAATCCCATACACTGTAGAGAAAAATTATTTTGGAGATTTTGGAAATCTTGAAAACTTGAAAATCCAGAAATCTGGGCGAAAATCAGTTTCAAAATCAGCACGAAAATTGAGTTCTGAAATCCCAAAATCAGTTTCTGATTTCAGAAATCATAGAGACTCAAAATCCCGCACGCAAAATTTGCAAATGTCGGACGTACCTCTCGGTAATTTTACACCAAAACTGATCACTATTATTTAACCTAAGATAAAAAAAATTCATATTTGAAACTAATCGAAGATTTATTGATAAACAGAATAATAATGTCAAGGGCATTCGGTGATCTACTTATAAATAATATATATATTTATTTATATTTATGACAAGTTAGAACGACGGTTTCGATCGATACCCTAGAGGCGAGTTAATAAAAATATTCGAACTCAAATAGCAGTGGCGCGGAAGCGGCTAAATATAATAATATTCAACGAAAGCGCGTCTGGTAAACGCGAAAGATCGTTAAAATCGGCCATAAGCATTCAAAAAATGTCCCACTGGCGCGCTGTAGGTCAAAGTCAGTCAATTACGTCAAAGTAAAAAGCCCCCTGGATGAAAATTTTAACAAATTCTTTCGGTCAAAATGACCAAATAGGCGAGGTGTACCGCTAAACGAGAAAAGGTCGGTCTAGACGCGAGTATAATAACAAGCCGCGGTCTACCACGGTACAAGAAACCAGACGGACATTCGTATAAATACATCCAACTCATCATCATGTATAAAAAAAAAGTATAGAAAGTATTTAGCATAAACACTAGCGAGATCGTGCCGCGACTACAATCTCGACTAAATTCGATCCAAAAGCGCAAGCTGCTTTATCGGACGAAAGCGAAAACCGGAGGATGAAACGGCGGCCTCCCTTCTTTCATTAACATAACGTTATATTGACGCGCTCATTCCAAAATAAACCATTAGGATATAGACCGCCAATAACTATAAATAACAGATTTCAATAATTAAAATACTTTCACCATTTAGGCGATCCTATTCGAGCGAAAACATTAGCGTGCCTATAAATAAAACCTATATTAGAGATATCCGCAGGAAGCTTTCCATTTCACCCCGCTTTCTTAGTCTTAATTCCATAATGACGAATATAAATACGTTAAAAATCGTTTATTTTTAAATGCCATTCCGTAGACTAGCCGCGGAAAATAGAGATTTATAAAACTATAGGAAGATGCAAGGGGGGGGGAGACACTATCCAGGTGCCCTTATCCCCCCGTTTGGCGTCCGCGTACGCTCCCATCTGGTTTCGGAAGATTTTTTCGT
The DNA here is from genome assembly GCF_980474605.1 of Leiobunum rupestre. Lineage (NCBI taxonomy): Eukaryota > Metazoa > Arthropoda > Arachnida > Opiliones > Sclerosomatidae > Leiobunum > Leiobunum rupestre. The sequence goes on from NC_143389.1 coordinate 42,120,762, forward strand.
ATACCTGAAGTTTTCCATCTTCGCCTATATCCAGCGCGGGGTCCCGCGATTCAACAGATGCCCAACTTCCAGATGCTCGCAGGGCCCTACATACACGCTTCTACAACTTATAGGTTACCTTTATAGGAGCGGGGGGTTAGAACAGACTGAGCATTTCGAGCCGCCAGTTTAAGGGGGGTCCTCATTTCCAAAGATCTTTTTGGGTATACCTAATCTATACGCGGCGCGAAGGGGGGGTGTTCTGGTTACGCACCCTTTTTTCGGGGAACCCCCCTCTCTCTTCGTAGGTCCCCTAAATTACCTATACCCCCTTGGTGTTCCTATAACCTATAACCGGGTAAGTCATTTAGGAAGAGGAAACAGAATGGATATTCAGACTTCAACGGAATTTCAATTCTGTCGCTGTTGAAATAGCCGACAGTGCTTGACCCGATTTTGACGGGGTTTTTTTTACCGTCGTTTAATTTAAACGCGCGTAAATATTTAAATATGGTTACGTATATAAAAACTAGTAGAGGAATTTTTTCATCGCGCGTGTGTGTGTTTTTTTTCCGCTGGCGGAGGAAGGATGTTGGTGTTGGGGAGAATGAACTAGTAACTACATTATTCGAAGGTGCGAAGAGGAACGCGACATATGGGATATTATTGGAGGTTTTTCTTGGACCAAAAGAATAAAAAATACTTCTCGAAAAATATTTGCTTCCGTTATAATTATAAGGAGAAATTCGTTGCCACTTCCTGTTTGTTGTTATAAAAAGAGTTATAACGGTTTTGTAAAGCAGTTATATAATTTCAGTTTATATTGATAGTAAGAAACTTTGTTGATTAGAAGCCGACACCCTCCCACGTAATAAGCCTTTCTATAAAGTCATTAAGCTTGCCTAACTTGTTTTCATGTATCGCCTTCGTCACGAGATACGTAGGAGTTCAGTTCAGTTTTGAAGGTTAGATCTTTATAAAAATAAGTTTTAATTCGTGTCTTGTTCAACTTGTTAAGATGTTCCACGCGCGCGCTCTTTAATATTTTAGCGTAAAAGGCTCGCGCATTTTATTTTTTATTTTAGGGAGCACGCGGGAAATCGCTCGAGCCCGTTTACGCTAAAATATCAAGACGCGCGTGGAACTTTTTAACAAGTTGAATAAGACAGAGTTTATTGGCTATCGCAGTGAAACGTCAATTCTACGTCACGAGTGACGAGCCCGATACATCTAAACAAGAACACCAATGCTACTTTATAGAAAACAACCGTGTACAGGGTTCGTACAAAATTTCCGGAATTAAATTCCCTGACATTTCCAGGTTTTCCCTGACCAAATTGCCAAATATTCCCTGACCATTTTTGTAGAATAAATGAATGGTTTGAGATAAAAATTGTGAAAAATATTTTTTTCAAAAAGTTATTTGCCTGATTTTTTTGGGGTCATTTTAAAATTCCCTTACTTTTTGGGACCATTTTTAAATTCCTTGACTTTTCCCTGACATTTTGGAATCTTTTTAAATTCCCTGAACTTTTGGAAACATTTTAAAATTCCCTGACTTTTCCAGGTCGTGTACGAACCCTGGTGTATGGGGGTAAAGCTACATACCAGGGAATTATTTGATTATCAAAATAACCAAAATTTAATTTCAATTCGACGCTAAACCGTATACTCGATTCAATATTTAATCGCGAAAGTGGAGGATGACTTATAAAAAGCGATAAAGAATAATATCAGCTGTCTTTCCATATCAAAACTGATTACTCTATAAAGTCACGGAAAGCCAGGTTTGTTATAGAGAGGGACTGAAAACACAGAACACTCTTGACTATATCAGAGGAAGAGGCACCGCTGCTAGGGTACCACGAGGATGAGGCCGAAGCGACCACTCGAACGATAAGAAAGAATACTACAAGGAGCCGTGTTTTACGTTAGAGAGGTTAAGAGCTTCACGAAACGTCAAGACTTCGCCGATTAATCTGGACAATTTTCCGAAGTCGCCGTTCGAACGGTTAAGGCGCCGCCCTTAACCTCGCGTATTTAGGAGTAAATTAGAGAGAGCGGATTCGCGTACGCCGGGGTCAAACGTCGTCGAGGCGAGGGGCTGATGATAGAGCTAGCGGAATAAAAAGACTCGAATGAGTTCGAGTGTAAGCAGCTGACGGGACGCGTCAAATATTTCGTTTTCAGGCTCAGCTTATCGAAAACGCCGATCGAATCTGCCACGCGACTGACGTTACTCTAATTCGCGAAATGGCCATTAAGGTACGCCGCCCCATCTACCGGCTGATAAGGAGACGAACGAAAACATCGTTTTCGTAGCGGCTATAACTAATCATCGCTAAAGTCGTGTTTTAGCTGATACGTTTAATACGCCTTCGCTTTGTATCATTCGGTCGAGGGCTGGAAAATGGGCCTAATGCGAATTTGATGTTCTCCGTGGAAAAATAATATCGTCTACCGGTTGGAAAGTTAGATAAATACGGGATAAGGTTCTCCGTATTGCGTCTAAGGGGATTCACTCATCTTTATTACAAAAGTTGCTCGGACATTTTACCTCAATATAAGCCATCATCTTTATAACGAAGAAAAATATTTTCGATGGAGAGTTGTTATTATTACTATAGCCAAAATAAACCGTTAATCTTAATGGAAAAGTTCGCTATCTAGCCGCTGTTTATCATTTTTCATATTAAATTGATATTTAGTACGTTATATCAACTATCCTAAAATGGAGAAAGTAGAAATTAAGTTCTTAGAATAAACTAAATTAAAAATAAAACTGAACTACTAAATGTCCTTAATAAATATCCCAAAATTAAAAAGATAGTTTCCAAAGAAATAGAAATGATTTAAATGCACTAAATAAAAACCAACACTTATATCAAACGTCAAATTGACGAGTTAAATATCATTTGAAGTTAGCTTAGAAAAAAACCCAACACTAAAGATTATGACTTTTATGGACCATAAGTTCTAGCGTTATATCAACACCATATTTTCATTAAGCAAACAAACCATAAGCAAACCTCACTCTCCCTTTGCATTAAATTTAACCGCCCATCTCGTAAAAAATCAAAAATACCGCAAATCTTCAGTTCAACAAACCGCGGCAACAGCTTGCGTTTTTTTTAAATATTAATGCAAACAAAAACATATAAAAAAAACAATGTTTGCAGATCGGAACGGTTCCCTTCGTGATACCGAATAAGAAGTCCTTCTTTAAACAAGCTCTATTACGCCCAAAAAATATAAGAGGGGACATAAAATTGCACGTGGGGCTAAATACATATTGCCGAGATAGTGAAGCTTGGATAAAAAAAAAGTGATATAAAATATTTCCTCTCCCTTACCGTCCCCCCCCCCCCTTTAGTACGAACGTATTTGTCTCTACATTTTTCTTATAAGAAAACCAACCATATGTCATACGGCTAAGGCCCGTTTTTGGCGCGAACTTTCCATCTGCTTATTTATACAAGATTCTGAAGCGGAATGTTTTCGGCGCGTGCTTTTTTTCTCTCGAGAAGCGCGTGCCGAGGTCGATGTTTAAAAAATCAACCCTCGGATTAAAAAAATATACGTATATAAACCATCACTCGATTACGCGAGACTTTCGACGATATAGTCGAAGGTATCGTTTTAACTTTGGCAGAAGTATCGGGTAAGGTCCGTCGAGACGCGGTAGAAAAGTGGACTTTGAATGGCTGTAGATTCGGTAAGCGAGAAGAAGTTGTCGAGGGTCTGGTGGCGCGCCCCCAGGTGAGGGACGGAGGAACTAGTGGCGCCACGTGCCGTCTCTTTAGAATGCCAACTGTTGCCGCGCCTAAAAGAGAGCCGGGACCCCCATATGGCGCTCTCCTTTCATTCCGCGCTCGCTCCCAGGTACAGCATCCATCTCCTCTTTCTCTCCATCTTCTTTCATCTTTATGGATGCTGAATGACACGAAAAACGGAAGCTTATACTTTCCCTTTTCACGTATTGAGGAAAAAGTGTCGACCCCCTCTTTCTTAACCCCCCCATCCGTTTACCCATCGCTATGATGGTAGTTTCCTTTGATGGGCAAATAGCACCACACAGTCTTCAGATTCCGATAAAAGTATAAACCACCTTTCCAGATGACGGATAATTTTATCAGATTTTGATTCAGGTTTGCGATGTTTAAAAACCAATTTTAGAATTACGCGATTTTCAGCAGATTTTGCGATACGATTTCGGTGGATTTTCAATTTGATTTCAAGATTTATAAAACCTGTTTTATAGGAAGGGTACAGGATTTTAAAAGATTACAAACATTAATAAGAAATAGATTAAAGGGAGTAGAAACTTAATCTAAAAATCATCCGCTATATCAGGGTTGGCTGGATTAAACCACACTGGTTTAAACCTTGGTATAAATCATGGTTTAAACCAAGTGATAATTTGGTTCTTTTAATTAACTAAAAAATATTTCAAAATGTTTGAACATTTTATTACCAAAATGATTGATTACATTTCTAAAAAATGTACAATACCTTCCTATTCACCCCTTAGGTTTTCTCATGTAGTATATAATATAGTCGTGTACCCTTCTTCATCCTATATTTTACTTAATTTTATCTACTGTTTTTCGATAAGAATCCTTATTTTTGCTTATGCTTTTTCCTATATTTTCCTTTAATTCACTTGAAAATTAGCTATTTTTTCAATAACATTTTTGAGGCATTTTCCTGGTCACCCTGCATTTCTACAAAATCAAAAACGAAACTAAAACTAAAACTCCGTTCTGGTCACTGAGATTTGTAATAATACTCTTATTATTTTTTAATGGATTTGTAATATGAATGCAGGGTGAAACAAAAGCAAAAAAATAGATTAAGAGTAAAATAAAGCAGTTTTTAATAAAAACCTGATTTAAACCCAAAAATCCTGGTTTAAACCAAATAAACCCGTTTTTTGGGTTTTTATGAAAAAAAAAACGTTTTCGGAATTGTTTATTCATTATCCACAAATTTTCTGATTTATTTAAAAAACGTTGGTCAAAAGAACATCATTTTAACTTATTTAATTATGTTTTTTTACGCAACCAAGCATTTATTTGAATAAAAGTGGTATTTATTTAAATAATCGTTTGTTTTATTTAAATAATAGGCTTATTCACTTTCGATTATTTAAACATTTTACAATTTTTATTCAACTATTGGTTATTTAAATAAATATTATTTAAATATCGCCGAGCTTATTTTATTCATGGATAAAAATTAATCGACTGCCGACCTCTAACTGCGCTATATTACCTTTAAAGTTTATCCGTAACCCAAACAGTTACAAAAAAATATAATTTTTTTAAAAATGAATTTGATACAGCCCGGAGTAAAAATGCAAACTGGATAATTACATTAGAAATAGGCGTGCGGGGTCACGCGCGTGAAATAATAAGGCTATAGGCTCAGTTTTTGTTCTAAAATAGTTTTACAACCGCGATGAAATTAAATACATTGTACCATTCGGGGCTGAACCGACATTAACTATATAACTCGTTTTTGCGCGGTAGTTTTTAAGAGACCTATAATATAAAAACACCTGTTAATTAAAACCTAATCAAAACGTTACAAAAAATTGCTACATAAAGAATGCCGGGATAATTACAGTCTTCCGTGAAAACAGCGAAACGCGCTACTCATTGTTTTCGAACGCTTCAAGGCGGAAAAATATCAGCAGCGGTTTCACACTTGGAAAAATAAGGCTTACTAAATAATTTGATAATTTCGCAATTCCCCCGCATTCCACAGACGCGAAGTAACCTCATCAGTTGTCACTTTACATTTCCTTACGAAAAAACTATCACGCCGTATCAAGAAGGTGTTCATTTATACTCGGGCAGAATGGCTATGTTGTCTAATTTACCATCGGCATGAGGGAGGAAAACGGCAGTTTATGGGAACAAATGAGATTCCGGCGAGGGGTCGGATATTCAAAGAAATACGGAGATTTTTACAATTCTCGCAAGAAATCTCAAAATACGTGAAATCCCGAAATCCGACGATAAATCTCAAAATACGTGAAATCCCGAAATCCGACGATAAATCTCGAAATCTCGAAATCCGACCAGAAATCTCGAAATCCGACCAGAAATCTCGAAATCCGACCAGAAATCTCGAAATCCAACCAGAAATCTCGAAATCCAACCAGAAATCTCGAAATCCAACCAGAAATCTCGAAATCCAACCAGAAATCTCGAAATCCAACCAGAAATCTCGAAATCCAACCAGAAATCTCGAAATCCAACCAGAAATCTCGAAATCCAACCAGAAATCTCGAAATCCGACCAGAAATCTCGAAATCCGACCAGAAATCTCGAAATCCGACCAGAAATCTCGTAATCCGACCAGAAATCTCGAAATCCGACCAGAAATCTCGAAATCCGACCAGAAATCTCGAAATCCGACCAGAAATCTCGAAATCCGACGACAAGTCCCGAAATCCCACGACAAGTCCCCAAAATTCCACGAGAAATCTTTAAATCCAGCGTGAAATTAATATTTGGTGAATGTCTGACCCCTCGGATATCGGGCTGATTTGATTTGATTTTAGGGGAAATAGCTTATTCATCGGGCGTGAAAGCTAAAAATAGTGTCACATAGTCATTCTCTCTTAAGTAGAAATATATCCATTCTTGCCTATATTCCATACGAATAAATCCTTTACTTTCACAAAAAAAAACTTATCAGCTGTTACAGGCTGGCGCCTAGCAATTCCATCCCTGACTCAATCATATCGTTGCAAAATGAAAACCTAATATTAGAAACAAAGTGACGACCCCAATGATAACATTCGCCACGAAATTCCGAGACCGAAATCTGCATACTTTGATGATTAACTATTTAGCTTCGAGTCTGGAGAGGTCCTTTTATAAATAGTCGAGTTCCACGGAAAATCTGCTTCATGTCGTTCGGTCCGAGTTGAATTAAACATCGAAACGACAAGCCACAAATCCAATATAATATAATCAAAGCGTGGCCCGCGGTTTAAGACTACCTAGACCAATAAATCCCCCCCCCCGTATACGTTAATTGGAAATTTGGGTAAAACTTTAGGCTAATTTCTAGTCCGTAATAGATCGAATTCGAATGAGCGGCCATTAGCTCTAATTCGTCCACATTCGAACGGGGCAGCGGCTGCTACAACAGTACGCGCGTCGGTCGGCAGGTGTCCCTAATTTCGTAATCGGACCAGATTGCCCGTCTGCCGCAGCCTATACCCTTCGTACGGACGGAGATATTGAAATGAGCGGAATTATAACTACAGATAAATATTTCGCCTTGTTGCCTTTTGGACGCGAAAACGACGTACATTTTAAACCAGGGGGGGAGTGAAATTGAGCCTAATTACGTAATGGCACGCGCGATTTCGCATCTGCGCGCGCTATTTACCCGCGCGGCATTATCGGCGTCGGGGATATACCGGCGGAGTTAATGGCGTCGCCGTTAAAACAAAACCACGTAACTTGAGATACGTGGTTTTGTAAAAATTGAAATATTTAGATTCTACATCCCAATTTAACATTAAAAAAACATTAATAGGTTGAAATTGAATTTCTTTTTTTAAATCTAGAAAACCTTTAAACGTATCTTTGATATTCACAATGAATTTCGCGCCAAAGCACGTATCTCACTTATTTTCAGCTCCTATCTCAGTTCATGACGCAAAACCACGTATCTCTAAAAATTCCCCTTTAACAAAATATTTTTAAATTAAAATCCTCATAAATTCAATATTGAAACGAAATTATTTAACTATAAAATTAACTCGCGTGTAAAAACCTAACACGCGATTTCACGACTTCCAGCAAAATTAAAAATCCATTTTTCTCAAAAAGGCCATCGAAAAGATACGTGGTTTTGTTTTAACGGCGACGATGGGTGAACGCCTGAGCCGAGAAAATTGTCGAGATTTGGCGTTCGTGGCGACGAACGCGTGTCGTAAACGACGCTCGGTGAAGGTAGGATTCGAAGGCGTTAGGGAATCGCGTCCGAATGTTGATTTGAATGGAATCGCGGCTGCAACTTGAGGGTAATAAGGCGTCCGCAGATGGACGCTATTTGCGTAAGTGACGGGCGGATGCGACATTCTACTACTAATGGAGGGGGATGCCTTTTCGCGATTATCACGTTTTACTAATTGCTTTTCTAAGAATTAATTTACCTCTCCAAAACCGTACAGACCACTCAAATAAATATCATTTCGCCGAAAGCGATTTGATCGCTTGATTTATAATTTTTCTCCGCGATTAAACGCGATGCCTTTAATGTCATTACGAAAGCCGCTGTTTCTAACAAGAAATTAGATAAAATATACACAGTTTTGCTAAGTTAAGGTAGACACGCGATTAGTTATTTCGTCCGAAGGGCTAGCCACTTCGAAATGAATTTGAGGAATATCGAAAGGTATTTGAGGAATATCGAAAGGAATTTGAGGAATATCGAAAGGAATTTGAGGAATATCGAAAGGAATTTGAGGAATATCGAAAGGAATTTGAGGAATATCGAAAGGCATTTGAGGAAATATCGAAAGGCATTTGAGGAAATATCGAAAGGCATTTGAGGAAATATCGAAAGGCATTTAAGGAAATATCGAGAGATCTTTGAGGAAATATCGTGAGATCTTTGAGGAAATATCGTGAGATCTTTGAGGAAATATCGAGATATCTTTGAGGAAATATCGAGATATCTTTGAGGAAATATCGAGATATCTTTGAGGAAATATCGAGATATCTTTGAGGAAATATCGAGATATCTTTGAGGAAATATCGAGATATCTTTGAGGAAATATCGAGATATCTTTGAGGAAATATCGAGATATCTTTGAGGAAATATCGAGAGATCTTTGAGGAAATATAGAGAGATCTTTGAGGAAATATCGAGATATCTTTGAGGAAATATCGAGATATCTTTGAGGAAATATCGAGATATCTTTGAGGAAATATCGAGAGATCTTTGAGGAAATATCGAGAGATCTTTGAGGAAATATCGAGAGATCTTTGAGGAAATATCGAGAGATCTTTGAGGAAATATCGAGAGATCTTTGAGGAAATATCGAGAGATCTTTGAGGAAATATCGAGATATCTTTGAGGAAATATCGAGATATCTTTGAGGAAATATCGAGATATCTTTGAGGAAATATCGAGATATCTTTGAGGAAATATCGAGATATATTTGATTAAATATCGAGATATATTTGAGGAAATATCGAGATATATTTGAGGAAATATCGGGGAATCTAAAAACGCAATGGAAATATTTGAAAATCCGAAATCTGGTGTACATTTGGTTTTAGAAGTGACCACCGACTTCGTAGTACAAATTTTGAGCTTATTTCCAATATAATTTGCCCAATACAAATAAATTAAAGTATATTACCTAATAAAGATTTTAAAAACAGAAGGTTTCTAAAAGGTCGAGGTGGTGGCCAATTAGAACTTCAACTTCATTGCTTATATACTAAGAAAAAAATAAATCCCCAACTATTTTACAGGTAACAAACATCCGCGTATAAAAGTGAAAGGTGTGCCCGCTTTTCAACTCGAGATAAATACATTTTCATAACAATCGGCGTGTCCAATGGCCATTTAACATAAAACGCGGATGGCTTGTTTTTTGGAGCGTCGGTCGGGATTTCCAAGGCGCGTGCAGCGAAAGGCTGACGGCAGCGCGCCGTCTTGGTTCGGAGCGAAACATCAGTGTCGCCATCTGGGAACGTCTTGAAGCCGAGCGAGCCCAGATGCTGCTCCCGGAGTCCGGCCAGATGGAGAGAAAGAGAGTAACCACGCGCCCATCCGCCGCAGACTTCTTCGGGTTTTTTTAAAGAGCCATCATTAGGGATCAAATCAAGGAAGACCGGGAGTATCGCCGCTTCCCGATGAGAAAAACTGCAAAAACAAGGGTGGGTGGTTCGCGAGGAGGGTGTAAAGGTTTCTTCGGCTGCCAAATTTGTAGTTACGAACTAAGAGTAGACTTTACTCGTCTCCCCGTCTGTTGGGCGCGTTGTTAGATTTCCCTTCAAAATTTTAATCTGGTGTTTTTTATATATACCCAGCCTACGTGTAATTTAACTTGGCTCGCGAATCATTTTTTACAGTTGCGCGGATCGTTTTAGAGACACTCCCGATTGGGCAGGTGTCGTCTCCCGTCTCTAATTCGCGCCTCTAGAAATATCGAATTTAACGACAGATGGGGTTAATAAGGATGTTACGAGTGGAATGTAAATAAAGGGTCGAGCGCCGCTTGTATCAGTTAGAAACGGCGGAGAGATTAACTTCACCCTTGCCCTTTAATTACCGAATGTATTCAAAATTTATTGGATTACCTATAATAACAAGAACCGAATTGTTATTACCATGACAAAAACCTGAAAAGGCATTATTTTGGCATATAATATTTGTGACCTATGGATATATCGGCTTATTTTCTAATATCGGTATCGGTATTAGAAAAATATTTTCAGAAAAACATTTAAAAATAAGAAAATTCTCGATTAACTAATGATAATATTTAATTTAATTGGCAGCGCCACGTACGCCAGACTTCAGAAGCTATAGATCATACTTTTTTTTAGACAGGGGGTTGGGTTAAGAGTGTAAACAAAGAAAAAACAACGATATTGGATTTATGCTAGACAATCACGTAAAATTGAAAGAAACATATTCGGATATGCTCTTGCAAACTTTTTCATGAAAAATTAGAATAAAATGGATGACAGTGTACAGAACCGTCTTTTACAATGATTTTATAATATACACTACTGTTATGATAGATGACTTTGTTAATATCGGCCAATATATCGGTGCATCCCTACATTTGTCTGTGTATATCAAATACCTTTTCAGCTGGTGGCCTTGGGTAAAAATCAGGAGTTAATCCTTCAGCGTTGAGTTTGCAAATTCTCTCCCCACTGGTTAAAGGGGTTTTCCCACCGAGTTTTTCGATTTCCCCTTCCATAAAAACGTGTAATAGTAATTGTATAGTTAGCTCGTGTGGCACGAAGGGCTTGCCACCACTCTCCTACGCATTGTAAACCGGCCACCTTAATTTAAGAGGCGTTTAAAATCGCTAGATAACTTGGTCCTAAGGTGGTCCTGGGGTATTAGCCTAGCCGATTATTATTATTATTATTATTATAGCTTCTATTAGCACCGCGAAATTTATTTTTAAAAAGATCTAGAGACTCTAGAAAATACCGTCTGCTAAATTGAATTATGAAATCTGCTCAAGGAAGCTATAGGTCCAGTGTGAGAAATAAGGCACTATCACAGGCCAATCGCCAGTTTAAAAATTAAATGTTTGGGGTGTTAGTGGCCCTGGTGACCACTTAATTAATTCAAAGTTTTTCCCTTCAAGATTTTAGTTCATTAAAAAAATACTATATTAATCCCTAAAATTGTTTATTTAACACTACAAAATTTTGAAATACCCATAATAACTAACCTACTAACTTCTAAGCCTATGCCCTAGCACATATTGCCAAGAATAGATAATTTGAAAATAAATTATGAAAGCCTGATTTTGAAGGTTAAAAATGGTAAGTGGCCAGTGGCCAGCTTTTTAATTAAACTAACTAGGCTCTACTGGCCACAGGTCCAGTTTAAAAAAATCCTTATTTCTCAGCCTGTATAGGTCATCTTAAAAACGCGCTAAAAACATTTTCCGGCTTTGCAAAACAATTAGAGTCCTTGTTGGAGAGATAACCTAATTTAAATGACAAAATAAAAAGCCTCCACGAATTCCCATTAGTTTCAGCGAATGAAATGCGGTATTTGAAAGATCATATCGCGATAACAGTGGGAAAAAACGATTAAAAAAGCGTAGTTTAGTGTCATCATAGAAGCGCGGGAAATCTCGTACACGCACCGTGGAGATACGACCAGAACTATATACATATATATATCTATATCTACGTATATCTCAACATCCCTTTCCGCTAATCTCGAGACGTTATAAAGAAGATGAGTTCTGGCCAGATTTGGGAAAGTTGACAACAAGTATCCGCGGAACGACGAAGACCCACGTGGATCAAATTCCAGAGAAACGGCGCCCGCCACCGCTGACGGAACTGAGGCCTAACTAGATACGAAACGACCATCGTCACGAGATAGTTCCGTCAAAGGCGGGGAGGACCTTTAAACGATGTAGCCAAATTATCGGGTAGAAACGTTTCCTTTGGAAGTTAATTCTTCAAGCGTCCCTCTCCGGAGACGACA